>NC_068571.1:23685198-24362564 GCF_025698545.1 Gossypium raimondii
TGAAACCGTAGCTTCAGACACCACTGACTTTCGGGTCGTTACTATTAATCATAAAAAACTTATATAAACTTAATTTGAAGAAAGAATTATGCTAGAGTATAACTCTTTTTATAATATGTAAATTTGAATAAAATAATATAAAATTTATAAAAAAGTTTTTATAAAGTATAACACGCCTTATAAATAATATGATTTTTAAACATAATTTTAGAAAGTTATATATAATTTTTTGCAAATAAGTTACAATAAAAACTGTAACATTGTTTTTTATGAATAAGTATATTATGTCCATACTTCTTGGCCATAAATTTTATAAATAAATATATTACAACACTTTTATAACATGTAAATTATTTTTATAATAAATTTTTACCATAACTTTTAAAAAGATTTAAATAATATAATTTTGGTCATAACTCTATAAAATGCATATAAATTATTTTTATAATATAAGTTTTAGGATTTATAATATAATAAATCTTTAGCCATGGCCATCTGAATGACTCCTATGTGTTCATGCTTATAATATAAATATATATAACTTAAAATTGTATAAAAGATGATTTAAAAAAATATATATTTGGGTGTAATTATTTGCGTAATCACTCCAATTCTCTCTTCCCCTAACAATTGGAAAGTGTCATGGTTACCCAAACATACTACTCTTTTGTAATAACCAGCAATTATACCCAAACTCAATTACCAGGTGCCTTTTCAAATGTCATCAAAAAGTTATTTTCATATACATATTGGTATTTTCATTCTATTTTTATGGCCCATGTTCGGGTTTTTGGTTGCACAATGACAATGTCATCTCCAAAGTTTGAATCTACTTCTTCCTTTGGGAGTGCAATGTGCCTTACCATTGTACTCAACACTTACCAGTAATATTTATCATAAATAAATATGATTTTTAGCGATATCTTTTAATGATTTTGATCAAATTCTATTATTAGTTATCATACTATGCGTAACTTATGGATTTAAGTCCATGTACTTTATTTTGGTTACTTTTAGTTATTTCCAATGGAAATAGTTCAACTCTGTAACACCCCAAACCTGGCCTAGACATTATGGCCGAATCTAGGAGTGTTACGAAGAAGGATTTTGAAATCAATCTTATTATTAATTTGCTTTTTCAGGAAACTTATTTTGCAGCGGAAGTTTGATATTGTTAAAGTTGAAAACTGAGTTTGTGTTTTAAGAAAAACATTTGCTTGCGTAAAATCGTGGTTTTGTCAAACCTCGCAGTATAAATGTCAAAAATACATCCAAAACCAAAATTAAAACAAACAGTCCAAAGAGTCCCAAAATGACAAAACTCTAAAAAATAATCCAGATTTTAAATAAAAACCATTAATCAAAACAGTTCATGAGCTAGTGGTCACCGCTGAGACTCCGTCATACTGACCCGCCTATGTCTGAGGATTACCTGAACAAAATAGACAACAGATGTGAATTTTCATAGACTCAGTGTGAAACTCAACAGAAACATACATACATCAAATTCAAAATTTCAATATATTAGAACAGAAGCAGACATAAGTCCTTATTAGAATTAGATTATCAGATACATATGATATGCAAAGTCCTACCCCCATCCTCAACACACTATCTCCGACCATCCCAACATACCACGTGGGGTATAAAACACCCACCCAGCCCTACACACCACATAGTGTCTGTACGACACTTACAGAGTAATTTGTAGCTGTGTTGCCAAAATAGCAGCGAATTATCGCCTTACAAAACACTTCCTCTAACAAACAGAACCCACCCCATATATAGATACAGAATGCAGATATTCGGAATTAACAGATTTAACATGACCCGCATGCTCGTAGACAAATATCATACATGCTTATACAACACAATTAGACATACATATCAGTTTTCCTAGACTCAGATTAGTCTATCAGAATAACAAATCTCATGCACTAGGGTTTGTTTTCCCCTTACCGACCCTACGGAAGACCCACAGTTGATTGGAAACGAAACATGCGATCCTAGGGAAAATTTTAGAATTTTGGGCCCATACGCCCAAATTGGCCTTGCCCATGTGGCCTACACGGCCTGGCCCACGACTCATACGCCTAAATCAGCCTAGCCCATGTGACTCACATGGCCACACACTCACCCGTCACATGATCGCGTGTCGCACACAACTAGGCACACGCCCGTATAGCGTCAACAGGCTACCTTTTCGGCTTTCATCAAACTTTAATTTTTTGTGCTTTCGTTACACACCTGATTTATTTTTTATGCAATTGCAATCTCGAGACCACTAGAACCTATAATCAACATTCCAATGCCCAATTTCAGTAAGCATTCACGAAACTCAAACACCAATTATCCAAAACGAAACCTTACAACAACATTCAACACATTTGCCCACTTATCGACAACGAATCGGAAGCACCCTGCACTCAATTCGCTGGAGAAGCACCAGTTGCACCTTGACTATCCCCAAGACAAGAACTGACGAGAATCCCCATTAACAACAACTAAAAGAAACCGTAAAACCATATTTACCCAAATTTATCGAACCATACGAAAAACCAGAAATTCGAAACACCGCAATTGAAAAGGAAAAATTATGGCAGAACTTCAGACGAGTAAAAAGAGAGATTTTTGACAGAGAGGAAACAAAGAAATCACTGGGAAGAGGAGAAAAAAAACTAACGGCAAAAATAATTTTGGAAAGAGAGAGAAAAAATTAAAAAAATTAAAAATAAAATAATCAAAATTGATTAATATCCTAAATCCTCACTAACAACCACATCCCCACTAACCCACACCTTGATCCTTATCCAACAACCTTAGAGTTTCATTTCCACTGAACCTCTATCACACAACAGAAGCAAAAATTAAATCCACGCTTACACAAAGATTTAAACACGAGACCTCAAGACAAGCTAACATTTTACCACTCAAACCTGCAGACTCATTCTGATAGGAGTTCACAGAAAATATAACATAAGCCCACCTCAGGATATCGCTAGGATAAAAAATAGCTTATTTTCCCAAAAGTGAGACCTGAACCCAATACCTAAAACACACACCTAGAACACTTAACCATTGAAGCAAACACTCATTTATGATAAAATTCACCAAAAACAAAGTTAAATTAGTCAGGGTGCTACAACTCTACCCCTTAAAAGAAATTTCAACCTTGAAATTTATCTGATTCGAATAGATGAGGATACTGCTTATGCATTAAGTTTTCAGGTTCCCACGTGGCTTCCTTAGTGCCAGGATTTCACCTCAGAACCTTAACTAACGGAATATACTTCCTCCTCAGAATCTTTACATCTCGATCCAAAATCTGAATCGACTATTCCTCAAATGTCAAATCTAGTTTAACCTTGATCTCTTCAACAGAAACAACGTGATATGGGTCAGACCGAATCGCCTCAACATGAAGACGTGAAATACATCATGGACACTGTCTAACTTCAGTTGTAGATCTAACTAATAAGCAACCTATCCCACACGCTTTAGAATTATATACGGCCTAATGAACCTATGGCTAAAATTTCCCTTACGTCCGAACCTCAGAACTTTCTTCCACGGAGATACCTTAAGGAACACATAATCTCCCATAAAATACTCAATATCCCTCCTTTTCAAATCTGCATAGGACTTCTGTCTATCAGAAGCCGCCTTAAGATGATCTCGAATTAATCTGACTTTATCTTTAGTATTAGAAACGAACTCAGGACCTAAAACCCGTTGTTCACCTAACTCAATCAAACATAGTAGAGTACGACACTTATGACCATACAGAGCCTCATAAGGTGCCATCTAAATGCTAGATTGAAAACTGTTATTGTAGGCGAACTCAGCTAAAGGCAGAAAATCCTCTCAGCTCCCTCGAAAATCAATCACATAACTCCGAAGCATATCTTTCAGTATCTGAATCACCCTCTCAGATTGACCCCTGATCTAAGGATGGAACACAGTATTGAAGTCCAATCTCGAGCCCAGAGCTTCAAGAAGTTTCTTCCAAAATCGAGAAGTAAAGCGATGATCCCTATCGTAAATTATCGAAACCAGAACCCCGTGAAGTCTTACAATATCAGAAATGTAGAGATTCGCCAAATTTTACAGTGAATAATCTGCCCAAATTGGGATGAAATGGGTGGACTAGGTCAATCAATCCATGATGACCCAAACAAAATCCTTCTTAGTAGATGTTAAAGGCAACCCACTAACGAAGTCCATAGTCACATGTTCCCATTTCTATAAGGGAATCTCAACGGGTTGGAGCAAACCCAAAGGCAACTGATGCTCAGACTTAACTTGCTGGCACGTCAGAGAACGAGAAACAAAATCACGGAGGTCTCGATACATCTTATTTCTATCGGGATATATAGTATAAGGGCTACTATGCGCTTCCCTCAGAATCGACTGTCTTAGATTGGAATCGTTCAGTACACAAACCTGTCCTCGAAAACATAAAATCCCATAATTATTCAGCCCAAAATCAGACGCACTGCCACTTTCAACCTGACAAAAACACAGAACTAGAGAATCATCCCCCAACTGCTTATCCCAAATTTGATCAATCCGAGTCGGCTTAACTTGCAACTCGGCTAACAGACTCCCATCCTCAAACAGACTTAGGCGTGCAAACATCACCCTCAAGTCAGACATTGACCTACGACTAAGAGCATCAGCCACCTCATTGGCCTTACCGGGATGATACTCTATCATGCAGTCGTAATCCTTGAGCAACTCAATCCATCTACGCTGTCTCAGATTCAACTCCATTTTACTAAAGAGATATTTGAGGCTATTGTGATCAGTGTAGATGATACACCTCTCACCATACGGATAGTGCCTCCAGATCTTTAAAGGTAACATCACGACAACTAACTCGAGATCATGCGTCAGATAATTTTCGTCATGTGACTTAAGCTATCAAGACGCATAAGGCACAACCTTACCATCTTGCATCAATAAACATCCCAACCTGACGTGCGACGCATCACTGTAAACCACAAACTTTTTACCAAATTTAGGCTGTATCAGAACAGAAGCCTAAGTTAGAACGGACTTGAGCTTCTCAAAGCTCGATTGTTGTACATTAGTACAGACAAAAGGAACATTCTTACGCAGAAGCTTAGTCAAATGATCTACAATCAACGAAAACCTCTTAACAAATCGTTGATAATAACTCGCAAGACCCAGAAAACTGCGGATCTTAGAAATGTTCTTAGGCTGTTTCCAATCAAGTACGGCCTTTGAGGTTTAACAAAACTTGGACCCGGAGCTTGCATCTGATTAGGACGCTATGAGCACTCTCTAATATGGTGATCCATCGACCTACAATGCAAACAAGCCCTTAATCTCCTCCAACACTCGTCTGGATAGCGCCTACCACAATCACCGTATGACTAAACCCTAGTAGAAGCAACTGGAACTCCCACTCTAACAGGCCCATCAGGTTTGGCCAATTTTTTAGGCCTTTGAACATAAGTATAGGGGTTGAATTCCCTTTTATTCTTGTCTCTCTCCCGATCCCTATTTTGGAACTCAACACGCTTAACCTCATCAGTAATTTTCGCCTTGTCCACCAGAACGACAAACTCTCGCTCCCCCTTCGAAACAATCAAAACCCTCAGACTGTCTCTTAAACCATCCTGAAAATGAACACACTTTTCGTACTCAGATGCCACCATGCCTCGCGCGTAGCGGCTCAATCTCAAAAATTCGGCCTTATACTCAGCCATAGTCCTATCACCTTGAGTGAGATTCATGAACTCACACCTACAAGCATCTACATAGCTCGCACCTACATGCTTCACTTGGAAGGCGGTCTTGAAATAATCCCAATTAAGACAATCTAGTTGAGTACCCTCTTCAACCGATAACCACCACTGATATGCCTTGTTACAAAGCAAAGAAACTGCACCCTTCAGTTTCTGCTCAAGAGTGCAGTCAATGTCATTCATTATCCTCCTAGTGGCCTCCAACAAGTATTCAACCACTGTAGGGGCGACTCCAGTAACACCCCTAAACAGTTCAATTCCATTAGACCGAAGTCATTCAGATACCGACCTACGACCCCCAGATCTAGAATGGGGTCTAGCGGCCCTCTCTAAAACTCTCAACATGGCTTGGGACAGTGCGTCATCCCCAGCCAAGCGGCTTTGAGACCTGGTCTCAAAAGTAGGTGTAGTCGGAGTCTCGCTCATATCCAGATTTAGCATACTGCCCGAAAAGGAAAACTTAGCTCGAGTCTCATTACGGCACTCACTGAGCCCACGAATAGCACGACCGCGAGTTCCACGAGCACTCATTGTTTCAAAATTTTATCTACATTACGAAATTTTCTACATTAGTTTTAGTATTTATTAGTAAATATTTTATGCTTCAAATATTTATCAGAAGTTCAGAAATCATAGTTTGTAGCTACTGAGTATAGTTTCAGATAGTTTTAACTACAATATTTCTAAGTCAAGAAGTATTTACAGGATTAACGCTAGAGACTCGGTGTACCACATACTTTACACATAAGAAACAAACTTTGTTTGAAACCCATTTCTTTTACAAATTCAATTTTGAACCCCAAATTCACAGTCCGAGCTTTGCAACCTGGCTCTGATACCACTAAATGTAGCACCCCAAACTCGGCCTAGATGTTATGGATGAATCTAGGAGTGTTACAAAGAAGGGTTTTGAAATCAATCTTATTATTATTTTCTTTAAATAAAACATTTTTAATTTACTCTTTCAGGAAGCTTATTTTGCAGCAAAAGTTTGATATTGTTAAAGTTGAAAATTGAGTTTTTGTTTTAAGAAAAAATTGCTTGCTTAAAATCGTGGTTTTTTCAAACCTTGCAGTATAAAAGTAAAAAATACATCCAAAACCAAAATTAAAACAAACAGTACAGAGAGTCCCGAAATTACAAAACTCTAAAAAGTAATCCAGATTTTAAATGAAAATAGTTAATCAAAATAGTTCGTAAACTAGTGGTCACTGCTGAGACTCCGTCGCACCAACCGGCCTATGTTTGAGAATTACCTGAACAGAACATACAACAGATGTGAGTTTTCATAAACTCAGTGTGAAACTCAACAGAAACATACATGCATCAAATTTAGAATTTCAATATATCAGAACAAAAGCGGACATAAGTCCTTATTAGAATCAGATTATCAGATACATACAGATATGCAAAGTCCTACCTCCATCCTCTACACACCATCTCTGACCATCCCAACACGCCACGTAGGGTATAAAACACCCACCCAGCCCTACACACCACGTACTGCCTGTACGACACTTATCAGAGTAATTTGCAACTGTGATGCCAGAATTATCACCTCACGGAACACTTCTTCCAACAAACAGAACCCACTCCAAATACATATACAAAATAGATATATTCAGAATTAATAGATTTAACATGACCCGCAAGCTCATATACAAATATCATATATGCTTATACAACACAATCAGACATACATATCAGTTTTCCTAAAATTAGATTAGTCTATCAGAATAACATATCTCATGCATTATGGTTTGTTTAACCCTTACCGACCCTATGGAAGGCCCATAGTCGATCGAAATGACATGTGCGACCCTAAGGAAAATTTTGGCCCACACATCCAAATTGACCTTACCCATGTGGCCCACACGGCCTGGCCCACGGCCCATACGCCCAAATTGGCCTAGCCCTTGTGACTTACACAACCACACACTCACCCATCACACCACCGTGTGTCACACACGGTTGTGTTGCGTCGACATGCCACCTTTTTGACTTTCGTCGAACTTTGATTTTCCATGTTTTTGTTACACACCTGGTTTATTTTTTATGCAATTGCAATCTCGAGACTACCAGAACCTATAATCAACATTCCAATGCCCAATTTTAGTAAGCATTCACAAAACTCAAAAACCAATTATCCAAAAGGAAACCTCACAACAACATTCAACACATTTTCTCACTTACCGACAACGAACCAAAAGTACCCTGCACTCAATTCGCTGGAGAAAGATTGATTGCACCTTGACTATCCCCTAGACAAGAACTGACGAGAATCCCTATTAACAACAACTAAAAGAAACCGTAAAGCCATACTTACCCAAACTTATCGAATCGCATGAAAAACTAAAAACTAAATACAACACAATTGAAAAGGAAAAAATATGGCAGAACTTCAGAGGAGCAGAAAGAGAGATTTTTGACAAAGAGGAAACAAAGAAATCGTCGGAAGAGGAGAAAAATAAAACTAATGTCAGAAAGAGTTTGGGGAAGAGAGAAAAATTAAAAATAAAATAATCAAAATTGATTAATATCCTCCTAACTCCCCACTAAAAACCACATTCCCACTAACCCACACCTTGATCGTTATCCAACAACCTCTGAGTTTCACTTCCATTGAACCTCTATCAGATAACTGAAGTAAAAATTAACATCTACACTTACACAGGATTGAAACACAAGACCTCAGAGCAAGGTAAGACTTTACCACTTGAACTAGCAAGCTCATTCTGATATGAGTTCACAGAAAATATAACATAAGCCCACCCCAAAGGGATAAGGCTAGGATCAAAATTAGCTTAGTTTCCCAAAAGTGAGACTTGAACCCAAGACCTAAAAAACACATCCAGAACACTTAACCACTGAAGCAAACACTCATTCATGATAAATTTCACCAAAAAAAAAGTTAAATTAGTTAGGGCGCTACAAATTCGTTGGGTCAAATTTTGTTATTAGTCTCATATCATGCTTGAGTTGTTGATTTAGTCTATATTCTCCAATTCGATCATTTTTAGTTCTTATACTTTTCGCATTTTGAAATCTAAATCATAACTTAAATGACAGACATTACATTGATTAACTAAAATTACGTGGTTTTTTTTAATATTATGTGGAAATAGCAAGTTGACATGACATTACACGTGATAATATGTCAGTTGTATAAGATTTTAAAAAAAAATTTAATTTGATGAATTTAAGAATTATCATTTGGGTTAAGACCGAAATTTGAAAAATCAGAAAATATGTGAACTAAACTTAACCAAATTATAGTACAATGACTAAATTTTTAACATATGCATAATAGAAGAACTAATAAAAAAATTGACCAATGATTTTAAAAATTTTATGAAATAAATTATGACACACCAAGACCGACCCTGTTGTCAGATCCGGATGAATGACATTACATTACGTTTTTGGAGCAACTCAGACTAATTCAATTCATTTCACTAAATAACTTAGCATTCAAACATAATAAATTCCCATACATTCTTAATCATAGATATAAAAAGATTAAATGAATACAATTGAATCACATTTCATGAATTTAAGGTTCCATAGAGTCAATTACAAAGTTAGGATTTGAATCTAAACTCTAATTACCAAAATCTCGTAGCGTGTCTCGAGATAGGGAACTCTATGTCTCAAGACATGCCTCCTCTATTTCACTATTTTTGCTTCGATGTCATCATGTCTCAAGACATTGGGATCTATGTCTCGAGACTTAACATTTTGTGTCTCAAAACTAGTCTCTTGACGTACTTCCCCTGTTTCCTTAATTTAGCTTTGATGTTTAGTTGATTCAAGATAAAGTGGTTATTTTCTTGAGACTAGAAATAAGGAAATCTATTTTAGCTTCTATGTACCCTTGTCTTGAGACATAGACCAATCTGTCTCAAGACTTAAGCGATGTTGTCTCGGGACTTGCATGGTTAGTCTCGAGACCAAAGCCAATTAAATGCACCAAATAGTAAATTTATTCTTGAGGTCTTGATACATGTGCATGCTATCTCGAGACATGTAACACACCAATTTGACCGTCTGGTCGACGAACGTCGATGTTACCAAAAAAATAGAAATCATTTCGTAAAGACAAAAATATTGGTTTTAGTAGTTAAGTCAATCAATACAATTTTAATAAAAAACAATCTTAAAATGACGTTTAGCAAAGTAGTATTTTTAAAATAAAACCAAAAGAAAATAAAGGTATACATTGCAAAATGCCAGTCGGTGGATTAAAATAATTAAGACATAAATCAAGGGAAAATAAAAGTAAGCCTTAATTCACATGACATAAAAGTTGATAAATTGGCAAAGGGCCATCATTCATTATATACAAACGATTATACAAAAGAAATTCAAATTCGGTTTTACATAATTCAATTACAAGAGACTTAGACCACATGCCACCTTGATTTGATATACATGTTACGACAAAATGATGAATGGCTAACAACAATTCTGTAGTCTGGTTGAGTCCCTTCAAAATTCCACTTTCTGAATACATCCTAATATGGTAGGGGAAACTAAGTAAGTTCATAACGAACTTAGTGAGTTCCAAGGATAAATAATAAACTTTTGAGCAAGGTTTTCAACAAGTGAAATTAAACTAGCCTTTTACAACTATAACAAATTATTTTTTAGTGGTATGGGAAATAGTGGTTTTGGGGCCACAAGTTCGACGAGGGAGTCTGTAAATATTATTATTATTTAATATTTACGATTCAAATATATTTTTAATATATTTTGATTTGATAATTTATGTTATTTGAACGAATAATTAGGTTCAAGTGGTATATCCCTAAATTCAAGTGGTTTTAAAAAAGAAGGTATCGAAACCTTGTTTCTATAAACCGAGTGTTATTAGGGTTATACTAAAATTTGGTTAAGAAATTTTAATGTTTAGATAGTTAATTAAAGAAAAATGACTAAATCGTAAAAGCTAAAAAGTTAATTGCCATTATTTTATATGAGATAAATGTGTATAAATGAATAATTTGATGGTTTCAAATGGAAAATATGCCATAATCATTGATGACGGACAGTTTGGAGTGGGATTTAATGAATTGTGTATTAAAAATTAAGTTATTTTATGAAAATAAAAAATGTTAAAACATGCAAATAAGCATGAATTGTCTTTATCTTCTTCTTTCTGGTTTATCTACCACTGAAACACCATGGTTGAAGAACATCAAGGCTCGGCCAAGCCATTTCCTCTTGCATGGTATGATATTTAAGTCTGTTTTTAGTGATTTTTTTTGCTTTTGAGATCGTTGTAGCTTAATCTAGCTAACCCATAGTTTAGTTTGAGAAATTGTTACAAATTCTAAGGACTTACCATGAATTAATTGAATGTGTATTAGGCTTAGTTGATATATTATTATGTTTAGTTGTTAAATATAAGTATTTTGTTAAGTAAATTTTGGTAATTTTAATGTTTAAGTTGTAACAACTCGTTTTTCAATGGAGACAAAATAGTGGTTTTGAGACCACAAATTTTCATTGTGTCGACTTGTAAATATTATTTATAGAATATTATTTGAGCTCTTAGAGTCGTATTAAAATTTGGTTAAGAGATTTTAAAGTTTAGATAATTAATTTAAGAGAAAAGACTAAATTGAAAAAGGTGTAAAACTTAGTGATTATTATATTTAAGTGATTAAATAGATTAATTACTAAATTTTAAAGGACCTATGTAGAAATTAGTCCCTATTGATTGTAAGGCCCAATTTTGGCCCGGGCCTGCATAAATAAAAATGAATAATAAATAAAATTAAAAGTCTAATAAAAAATAGTCCAAATACATGAGCCTAATGTGGCCCAAACCGTTTTTAACCCAAATTAGCCCTAAACCTGAACCCAGCAAACCGATTCAGCCCAAAAGGCCCAATATCATAATGCACTGTGGCAAACCCTAGCAGCCACCAAGCCGCAACCACCCACGGCCTTCATCCCCACGTGCCGAGCCTCTGCCAGCATGCGCGCCTTCGTACATGCGCCACCACTGCTCGTTTTGCCTCCGTACACGCCACGTTGGTCCCTGCCCTTGTACCTGCAAAATACACACGGAAACACACAGAGAAGGATAGCAGAATAGGGGCAAAAGAGGGGATTTTGGGGGAGAGCATTTTATTTTATATTTCTTTTTCATTTTCATCTTGTAAGGGGGGCCCATAAAAAGGGCCATTCGTATGCTGTAAAAGGGGAGAAGGGACAAAAAAATAGACTCTGATTGTAAAAAAAAACTCTTCAAAGAAATCAAAGAGAAAGGTGATTTCTGGATCTTTTTTCGCAGTTTTCTTTTCTCTTTTTTATCTATTGATTGTCTTTGAAAGAGAAAACAAAAAGGATAGAGACATACCTCGCGACCGAACCGTTGCTCTTTCTCCGTCGTCATCGGAGCATGGGGGCAAAGTTCGAGGAGTCTCCGAAAAGGGGACGATGATCCGTCGTGCGGCGCATAAAAGGGGGGCTTAGGGTTTATCTTTTCTTTTTCTTTTTTTTAAGATTCGTTTAAAAAAAAGGGGGAAGCCTCAGTTTTTTATTTCTGCTGGAATGTTAGGTTTTAGGGTTTATTTTTGTTTTAATGGTGAGACTCGAAACGTCACCGTTTGTAGCTAAAGTGATAGCTTCGAAACGGCACCGTTTAAGGACCCGTGACCCGCGCGGTGACCCGACCCGGGGAGGATCCGCGCATTCTGACTTATTGGTTTATTTGCGTTGAGGGTCCCTTTATGTTTGCTCAGTTTCAATCGGTTTCCTTTTCATTTTTCTTGATTTGTATCGCACATTTAGCATTATTTTCATTTAGATCCATGGTTAGACGACGTCGTTTACGCTGGTGGGAATTGAATTTCCAGATCTGTGCGTCTAATTGCTGCATTGGTCCCTTCGTTTTCAAATAAGTTTCAAATCGGTTCGATTTTATTTTATTCATTTTTAAATTTACCCTAAATAGTTACTTTAAGACTAATTTAATCCCTTTTATATACGCTTTTTTTTTAAGGAGGGGAAATTAATTTTATTATTATTAGTAGTAATAGTAATATTATTTCTTATTATAGTTTTGATTATAATATAATACTATTTTGTATACTTATGCGTATATAATTTATTTTATATATATGTTGTTGACTTCATATTATTGTAATTTTTCTTATTTATTTTAATGCATATGTAATTTATTTCATTAAAATATTTACTCGGTTATATTCCATTATTTTTATTTTTCATGTCTTATTATTTTATTATCCATTTTGAACTTTTTTTTCTGTGTGTTACTTTTAAATTAATATATGTATACTATTTTCTTCTATTAATATTTATTTTAAATTTATTTGGATACTATTATTTCATTTGGTATTTATTTAAACTATAATTTTGAGTTATTTCTAATTTTTATATATGTTTATATTATTTATTTCAAATTTATTTTAATTATAATTTCCTCCTTTCATTCTCCTTAGGTTATTTTAGAAAAAACTTGTACAATTTCATGTGTGTTAATTTATTTGGTGCTTTGATTGACTTTAGATTCATTAGCCTTTGAATGTTAACATAATATATGATATGAGAATTGCTTTTAGGTATATTGTATTGCTTGTTTGTATTTGCTAATTATTCGTAGTTCATTAGAACGCATTTTGGTTATAAATTATCGTTTAGTATTGTACATTACTCCATCGTGTTTCATTTGCTAAAATTTTGTGTTTAATATGGTTTGAGCTCCAAAATCCCTTTTTAAATATTATAATACTCAACTTTCATAATTTGTGAGAGAATTGGGCCCTAACTTACTGAGCTTCAATTTTCTGATGAATTTAGTTAGTCGAGTATCTCTTTTGCAATAAAAACCCTGTGATTTCTAAATAAAATTAATTAAGGTTTCAAAATATTGGATCCTAACTTACTGGATATGACATTTTGTCATCTCGATTTTAAAATAAATGCCATATTTGACGTTTAGGAATTTTGAGAGATGGAACCCTAACTTACTGGATTCTGACTTCTCGATTGACTTAAGTAATCAAATATCCTTCTTAAAACGCATGATTTTTTTAAATAAAAGAGGACGAATCTAGCCTTGAAGATTGAACTGTTGCACTCTAACTCACTGAGTGTGGCGGTTTATTTCTTTGAAATAGGTCTGTCTATTCAACCAATGCCATTATTTAAGCTTGCATTTCAAAGGATTGTATTCTAAAATCTTTTCAAATTTTCAGCACTAAGACATTAAACAATCAATTCGATACAAATTTTAGGCGTCACGAGGGTGCTAACCCTTCCTCGTGCGTAACCGACTCCCGAACTTATTTTCTCAAAATTCGTAGACCAAAACCGTTTTTAAGGTGAGCTGATCACACCCCAATAAAGGATCGGTGGCGACTCCCATTTCCATTTTAAAAAAAAGGTCGACCCCTATTTTTCAAAATTCCAAAAAATGGTTTCGACATTGATTAATGTGGGATGACAATTAGAGTGGAAATCATAAAAAGAATACATGTTTTAATGGCAAAATGGTAAATAATAGAAAATTAAAACAAAATTAAATGAAGAAAAAACATTTTCTTTTTCATTTCTTTATATTGATGCTAAAACACCATTGAAGGGAGCTCCAAGTTTTGGTTTCATCTTTCCTTTTGCATGTGAGTTCAATTCACATATATTTCTCGTAATTTTTATGTTTTTGAGATCGTTACAACTAGGTCCAACTTGTCTGTACCTTCGTTTTTGAATCTGTTAAAAAATTTGGCAGTTACCATTGATGAATATTAGTTTTTTTATGATGATAATTATGTGTTTGAAGTTTTGATTGTGGTATTTTTTTTGTGAAGTGATTTTAGTTAGTTTTTTTATTTAAGGATTAAATTGTTAAAAGGTCAAAATTCCCAGGTTTATTGGTGAATAAAAGGTTTTTTGTGGACTATTTAGAAGCCTTGAATATTTTTATATAATTTTTAACTTGAAAAAATGGTTAATTTGATGATTTTCGGGTTAAAGGACTAAATTATAAAAGTTGTAAAAGTTAGGGTAATTGTGTAATTTCAAAAATAGAAGGGTATAAAATGTAGAATAAGTTGGAATATGAAATGTAAGCTAATAATTGAGAAATTTTATATTTTAGATCAATACCTGTTGAATTATGTGGAAAAGGAAAATTACAAAATAGTCCCTACACTTTTACAAGTATTACAACTCGTCTAGGTAAGTTCGTACAATTTATAAATCAATATCTATATGAATTCTAGGATGATATAATATGATATAGTGGATATTAATTGTTTTAATGATAATGTAAAGTAATTTGAGAAAATGTTATTGAATTTCGATATTTGGGTCAGATTAACGTGGGATAGAGTACAATGTAATGACGGCATGTTATGCGGCGTTTGGAGTGGAGATTGATGAGGTGTGCTTTATATTTTTTTCCCAAGTATACCGAGGTTCAGCATTTTTTGCAAACCCTCGTGTTATACTATCTTGTTTTGGTATGTTATGGGGGCGAATGTATAGCTCTTTGGAGCATTTGGCGTGTTATCAGTTGGATTAGCTCTTTGGAGTATTTTTCACATTATTGATTGGATTAGCTCTTCGGAGCTCTTTGCGTGTTATCAGTTGGATTAGCTCTTATGAGTGTTTAGTGTATTTCAGTTGGATTACTTGTGTACTCATATCCATAAGTCGTTCTTCAGATTGTAAATTATTATATTATAACTTGTATAATAACTTTAAATGGCATGAAATGTAATTGATATCTAGAATTAATTCTATTGTGGACATGTATATTTTTCGAATATTATTGTTTGAGCTTTGAATTGAGAGATGCAATTCAACGGTATGTAGTTGTGGGTCACATGAAGCATGTGTTGTTGGATCATTTTTTATTGAATTGTTATATTTACTTTGGTAAGATTTATTATTTCTGTACGTTGAACTTACTAAGCTTCAATAAGCTTGCTTGTGTTAATTTCTGTTCTTGTAGATACTTTTGAAGGTTGGACGATCGGATCAGCACTTGCGTCACACTATCCACCCATTTTCAGTAGTTTTTGAATGTTTATTTTGGATTATATGGCATGTAATAGGCTTGTTTTGTCATTACTTTTGTTTTGGTATGTATATTTGTATAGAGTGATCTTATTTGCAAGTTGGTAACATGAACATCACTATATGACCATGATGTTTATTTGGCAATTGTTTAGATAATGACTTGCTATGGATTATGAATGATAGAAGATGTTTTTGATATAAACTTCTAGTATATGTATGACTAAAATGTCTATTTGAATTGGTGTGATTTGAGGTGCTTATGATAGGCATATTGGTTAGAAATTAAGTTGTCCGAATTGGTATGTTTTGGTGATGATTTATATTTTTGTATAAGTGTATACTTATGGCACCATTGAGGGTACATTGGTTAGACACTTAGGATGATTGATTTAACATGATTTGAGCTTGTTTAATGTCACTTTGAATAGGTCTAATGGCTGGTAAATGGATTACTTAGGGTCTAAGAAATCTTGAAATGGTAAACTTGATGTTTATGGTTCAATTAAGTGCACACGGCTTGAGACACGACCGTGTGTATTAAGTCAATGTGTTGCACAGCCTGTGACACGACAGTGTGGCCCAACTCAGTGAGTTACACGGGTTGGGACACAGTTGTGTGTCCCTATTTTGAAAGTTATACAGCCTGGGGCATTACACATGGCCATGTGTCCCCTTTTTATGAAATTTATCAAATTTTTTTAAAACTTCTGTTTTGTTTCAAATTAGTCTCGAATTGGTTATAAGCTATTTTTAGGGCCTCGAAGGCTCGATTTAAGGGCAAAATGCTTATGTTTGATATATTTTGAATGAGATTAAATTATTGAATGTTATGATGATAAATGTTTTCTGATTTATCGATAATGCTCCATAACCCTAATTCGATGACAGAGATGGGTTAGGGGTGTTACATAAGGATTTATTTGTGAAAATAGTAAAACTTCATGGAATTTTAGTGCAATTTTGATAAAAGTGGGTTGAGTAGGGACTAGGTAAAAATCGCCTAGCATGGGTTTTCTTTAATTATGCTTAATTTGTGAGTTTCAAGTTTAGGGACTAAATTGCATAAAAGGTAAAATATTAGGGTAATTTTGTAAAATGATGATGGAAGGACTTAATTGTATAAAAATGTTTATTTAAGTGCTGGAATTGTATTAATTGAATGAAATTATTATTTCGATTAAGAAACGAGCCAATTGGTTTTAAATTGTGGAAAAGCTAAAATATCAGATTAGTCATCGACTTTGTTTTTACAACTATTTTCATTGAGGTAAGTTCGTATTTCATTTTAAAATATTACATTTGAATTTAGAAGATTGTTTTGATTTGAGAAAAGGAAAGGATCATGATTGAAATACATTATAGTATTATACTCGAAAAGGGGTTGAAATACACCATGACATTATATTTGGTATTTCCAAATCAATGAAAAGCTTGAAAAGGATGTTATCCGAAAAGGATATCAAATGAAAAGGTTGAAAAGGATGCTATCCAAAAAGGATATCAATGAAAAGGTCGAAAAGGATAGCAATGCAAAGGTCGATATCTCATCCTTCAACCATTCGTTATTCAGGTAATATGTTTCAAGTGAGATATGTATCATAAGTATGAATATGAGATGAATGTTTTGATTAGTATAGTTTGATAATGAATATTAATCTCATGGTGTAAATATATGTTCCATATGTCTATAAATATGTTATCTAGTTATGTTGTGGTGTGCTTAGAGAATGAAATGGTTATATGAGTATTTTCCTAGTATCCAATGATATTCTATTTAGTTCAACAAGAATAAAGCTTTAAAGGGTATGTGATTACATGAAATGAATAGTGATTTTGAGTAATGATATGGATTGTGGTAAAATGTATAATTGAAAGGTAAAGATGGTTTAGTGTATATTTATGAGTAATGAATTATGAAAGTGAAATGTTAGATATGTTTTTATGCCATGCTTTGATTGGATTTATATATTAGTGGGGTGGTATGTATAGGAAAGGAAAGTTGGCTTATGACATAATGAAATTATGTTTGGTTGTTTAACTAAATTGTTTGGTAAGTTTAAGTTTCCGTTATACGAGCTTATTAATCTCTAGTTGCTTATGTGGTTGTTTTTCTCTATCTTGTAGGTCATCGAAAAGCTCGATCAGTTGAAATCTCGTTGGAGCACCATCACACTATCCATTTGTTATATTAGTAGTTTTGGTTGTTTTGGTTAACAATTATAAATGACATGTAATAGGAGTTATATTTTATGCTATTTACCAATGTGATGTGGTTTAAGTTTATTTGCCTATATGCCTTGATGTGGGCTTATAAATGTATATGTAAGTATGGGTTTTAGTCACTTGTGAATGCCTTGTGATTTAGATGGCTTTTGGTTCATTGAAGTGGTTAAATGGTAGATGTGTGATGTAAGTTTAAAATATAAATTTATGGCATTGAGTTTGATTTGATTTGGATGTTAACTTGTGGTACCAATGAGGGTACATTGGATAACATTTAGATTAAATGATATAGGTGTGTTTTGGCATGTAATAGGGCTTGAATGTTGATTTGATAACTTGGTTTGTTTTGAGTTTGTGCCAAGCTTATATTTGTCTTAATGTCCTTAGTTGATGAATTGCAAATGAAAGTGAAAATATATGGTATGTGACATTTATGTATGCTCATATGAAAAGAGGTAAAATATGGTTGAATGGTACGCTTGAAATGGCTAATTGGTATATATTATTTATGTTTAATGAATGAACTTGAAATGTGGAATCGAGTCAAGTTGATGTGTTTAATTATGGTGTCAATTGAAGGTATATTGGTTAGGCACCTAGGTTAGTTGATTTTGGTATGTTGTAAAGTGTTTTGGTCATATGAAATTTTTTTGAAATGATATGGTTTTTTATGCAAGAAAGGTTAATGTTTTGGTTTGTTTTAGGGGAAAATTATGCTACACATGGCCTGGGACACGATTTTTCAGACAGCCGTGTGCCACACACAGTCACCCCACACGACTGTGTGCTTCAAGTTCGTATTCTACATGGTCTAAGACACGGCTTGCGTCATGACCTTGTGACTCAACATCAAATGCACACACGGTCTAGCACACGACTTGCGACACGACTTTGTGGCCCTATTTCAAAACCCACAGGGGTGGACACACAGGCTGGGACACAACCGTGTGTTGAGACTTCGAATGTCCACATGGTCTGGGCTATGTCACTTAGCTTAGCCACACGGCTGTGTGACCCCTATTTCTTTGTTTTCAAGTTTTTAAAAATTTTATGTTTTGATCCAAATAGATCCCTGATTGTTCCTAAGTTATTTTTAGTGCACCGATGGCTCAGTTTAAGGCTCGTAAGAGCATTTTTACTATGATTATATTAAGTTGCATAATTTTTTTGGTTTTGAAATAAAACATTTTGATTTTTATGTTAATGCTCTGTAACCATAATCTGGCAACGGAGACAGGTTAGGGGGTCTTACAACAACACTTATTAATACTAACAATTTACACACGGATGCACCAATATAGTTGTGTACGATCCATTGGCGGTTTCATAACACGAAATAATTAGGGTATGTTGGTAGATACTATTCCTCGCTAAATGTAGTCACCAGTAACTTTAATTTTCATACGAATACTAGTTATGTCTAATCACAAACACAAAAAATTTCACATCACAACCAAAGTTAGTTCACATGCAGATTCTTTTCATTGTTAAGCAAAAATCACGTAGATACCCATTCATCTAAGCACTATTCATGTGCACTAAGTTTCTGTAAAACTTGCATGCTTTGCATGGACTGTTCATAAACCTCTTCATTGTGTTAGCTTCTAATCCACATATCGCTCTGAAGAGCTGATTTCTGTAACACCCCTTACTCGTCTCTATCATTGGATTAGGGTTACAGGATGCTACCGTACATAACAAAAAAAATCATGTTATATCAATTCAAATTTCTCTAAATGCTCTTTAATCATCAATCATATAATAAAAAACATGTCATTTATACAATATTGGGGTTAAATCGAGTTTATGGAAGCTCTAAAATAATTTAGAACAAAACAGGGACTAAGTTGAAACATTTTAAAAAAGTGTGGCCAAAAAATGCAAAACAGGGTCACATGGCCATGTGGCCCAGCTGTGTGACAGGCTGAGGCCATGTAGAGCCGAACCACACATCCGTATACTTCAACCATGTATAAGGCTGATGTCGTGTAATATAGGGTCACAGGGTCGTGTCGCTTGCCATGTAATTAACTGTGGTTGTGTCAAACAACCTGCACTTAGTTCATTTAGAGCACACGACCGTGCCACATGCTCATGTGAGGCACATGATCATGTGTCAAACTGTGTTCACTTATATGTACCCTACAAGGCAAGTTATAAACCACAAACTTTCATACACCACATATGCACTTTATATCATTCCTTAAACCACATTAAAATGCACCAAAACATCAATTAAAACATCATTCCAAAGTGCCTAACCAATATGTCATTTGGCACCATCACAACAAATTCAAAAATACAACTTAACCATTTATACAAGCTTATATGAACACCAATGTGCATTTTACCATAATACTTTCCAACCTTATCTTTCTAACAACCTAAATCATGCCTTAACTTTTACGAAAGTAAATCATATACAAATCTCAACCATACCATTACTTTGGTACAAATAATAGAACTTACTAAATCTATGAAACAACTTGGTACAATAATTTCATATACTACAAGTATCAACTAACACAATTGCCAAGCATTTCATCCAAGTTTAACCATTTCCCAACCATATCAAAAACTAAGAACAAGCATACCTATACCATCCTAAATTTTTGGTTTAAAGGTTGTCAAATTGTTTCAAGGATGATTAATTGACTTAGTGGTTAAAAGAAAATAATGAGATAGTGCAATTAGCTCATGGACTCGAGTTTGATTCCCTTTTCTTACAAAATAACTTAATTTTGCTAATTTTTCTCCTTCCCCCTATTTTTGTGCCACCCAAGCTTAGTAACCTAGGTGTAAATACAAATTTTCACTTATTTTCAGCCTTGAATAATTTTTTTCAACCCTAGCTGCCCCTCTCCTCTCCTCTCTAATTTTTCTCACAAGTTTCTTCATTTCTTTCGGATTTTACCATTGTTGTGCCACCCCTTTTGCTAAGGCTTTGCCCTTATTTTTCCAGCCACTTTGGTGGTTATTTTTACCCCTTAAACCAACACCTTTTGCTTCCCTAAATCCATCCCTAAGCCACCCATATCATCCCCCTAATTGTTTACCGCCGCCCCCTTTCCCTTATTCAAATTAGTGTCGGTAAGTCCTATTTTTCTTTCTCTAATGTTGTGCTTTCTGTGTCAATTTGTCGCTGATATTTTTATAGTCAATAAATCATAATTCAAGCCTTTATAATTTTTCTTTTTGGCTTTCCAAAGATCCCTCCTTGTGCTACCCCAGATTTTCCTTTTCTGTTATCTTAAGTGGTGTTGCCACCCTCTTAGAACACCATTGTTTTGGGACTGTCATTTCTCTTCAGTTGCCGCCCCTACTATTGTAAGTTTTTGGATATTTACCTCTTCTTGGATCTGATTTAGACGTTCCTATATGAGTAATTAACCAAAATGATCATTTGACAACTCTGATCTGTGTAAAGTGTAGATTTGTGAGAGATCTTGCAATATTTCACTTTATTATAATTTTTGCTTTGGACGATTGCTTTATATTCTGAATGGGGGGTTTTTAGTTATGGATTTTTTGGTATTAATTATGTTTAGGTTTTTATTTAAATGTCCCGGGTCAACAGTGACTGTAGATCTTGTTCGCACTCACGTTTCTTATCAATATACTGTAAATTCGCTTCATAATTCAAATAAGAAAATTCGTGTTTGTAACAATGCTTAGGCCAAACCCCTTTGTGTGTTTTAAGGCTGGTCATTAATTGTATATTATCATATTAAATACTGATTTTGGATATAGGCTCATCTAAGGCTTAAGAGTGGAAGTGCGAATTACGATTTAATTTGGTAATTAAGGTGTGGGTTCTAACTTTCTAAAATAAATCTTAAATAAGTATTTTTAGTATTTAATTTGGTAATTAAGATTTTTGGACGAGCTTGATTAAATTACTAAGTAAGTAATTTAAATGAGACTAAACTAGGTATGTTTCGAGCCCTAACAAATAGTGTGAATGAAAAATTGATTGTTTCGAAATGATTTGATATAGCATGATTGGTTGATTATTAAATGTTGTTGGTTATTTGTATAACATGTGTTACTATGGAATGGAAATTTGAAAGGTCGAATTGTATGTTTGAGTGAGATGCCATGGAGTGAATTAATTGAAAGTTGCTATACATACACTAGAAAATTGCTTTAGTAGCATGTTAAATTGCTTATGAAATGATTATGAAATCGATGCATGTTAGAATGTCATCGAATTGATTGTGAAATTGAATGCTTGATAAGTGTTACCATTGAATGGAAAAGAATGATATAATGAAGGCTTGTACAGCATGCCACTGAAATGTGATTTTAATGGAAACATGTACTTGTTTGTATCTTGTATGACATAATGCATGTTCATGGGGTGGGATATTGTGGATGACAGAGGAATTTCATGGAGTCACAGTGACATATTAAGTCTGCCTTAATGTTATCAGTGCACTGCACAAGGAGTAATGAGGATAATGGTGCTTATATCGCATGATGATCGGTAATATAATTGCATTGTTTATAATGGTGGTTTAACCATATCAAGTACAGCTCACAATGTTTGGAGTTTGGAAAACGGGTTCTTGGGAACTCGTGGAGTGTAGTGAATGGTTGGGTTGGAATCTTTTTGAATTGTATTATGTCCATGACACACTCGAATGATAACATTTTATGCCACGTATTGTGATGGCTTAATTTATTGATTGCTATCTGTATGAATAATTGAGTGTTCTTATTGTTTTAGACTCACACTGAGCTAGTTAGCTCACACCTCTTAGTTTCAAACATCTTAGGTAATGCTCGAGACTAGGAACGGACCCGACATACGGACATACGATGGACATCGAAATAAAAATTTATTTTTTAAAAATTTTATAAAGGTTTATTTTGTTTTTGGTTTGTGGTTTGGGTTTTTCTTCATTTGGGGTTTTATACATGCATACTTATTTCCTTGATTGGATTTAAAGGTGTGTTATGAAATTGGACAATGCATGATACTTGACTTAACTAAAATTTGTCATAAAATAAGCTTTTCGTTTCAACAAAAGTTGTTAGAATTTTGTTTGATGAAATGACGAGCAACATGCTTTTTTAAAACCTAGTTATTTCTAAGAAAATGACTTAAGAACGGTTGACTTGTAAAATGAACGTTTTTCAAAGTGACACAAGAGGAAACCATGGATTTTTCTTAAAAGAGAGTAACTAAGGATTTCAAAGTATAGTAGGGTCATTTAATCACACTAGTGGCTTATGTGGTCTTTACATTTCGGCCATAATGTCTAGGCCAGATTGGGGAGGTTACATTTAGTGATATCAAAGCCTAGGTTCAAAACCTCAGAGTGAATTCTTTTCTTTTCAAAAACGAGTCTGCATGCAGGCATACATGAAAAGGGGTTATTTTAGGGAAAAACAAACCATAGTGTTTTGAAAAATACTTTTAAAAAAAATACTGAAACTTTCAAAATCTGAAGTTTCGATGTCGTGGCCATAGAAACAATACTGAAACTTTAGAGAAACACTAGGGATTATTGCATAAAATATTAAATAAAAGAACTCTATTAAAATGCGAGAAGAAATTGAACACAGAAGAAAACTAAAAACTAAAAATGAACACTCGTGGAATGTTAACTTGTGGTAGGAGGGGCCATAGAGGGCGACTTTCATTGGCTCCAACTGAGTCATCTACGTCTCAAGAGCTCACATAGAATAATGAACCCAATGAAACTGAAAGTGAACCCACTACTGAGGGTGGGAATGTGGATAATCAGAACTATGATAATGAACATGATGGGGATGATGCAGTAGCGCAGGCTTTGTTAAGAGACTTAAAAGGGTCGCTGGGGCCCAAATTGTTCGTAGAGGTCATGGGTCGATTACTGAGAGGCTTATCTCAAATAGGGCAGAGTTGTTTAGGAGTATTGCTAGAACTACCCCTATAGTGGCGAATATTGGATGAAGACCATTGAGCATATATTGGACGACTTAAACTACACCCTCGAGTAGAAACTTAAGGGTGTTGTATCCTTGTTGAGCGACGAGGCATACGGTTGGTGGCAATCAGTGGTTAGAGGTACACTGTCAGTACCCATTGATTGGACTAGGGGTGAGCATTAGATCGAATCGAATCAAAAAATTTTGAGTTAATCGAGTTGACAAATCCTATTTTATCATTCTAACTTGATTTAAAATTTTCTCGAATCGAGTTGACTGAGATGGAATTCTAATTGAATCGGATCAAATCGAATATATTTGTTCGAGTTAAATTTTATAAAATGACTTTGGGTCCTTGTAACCACCATCACCCACCAAAATTAAATTTGTTATTAATTTTCATCTCCTCATAATTTATGTATTAATATTTTATATACGGGTTAGCTTTTTTACTTGCTTAGGTTATTCAATTATCTTTTTATTTTTGTCACTATATATTTTGAAATTAAAATTATATTAAATATAAAAATGTGATTTTTAAAAAGTTATCTTAAAAATAAAATGTGAAATTTATACCAATATAAAATTTTAACACAAATATTTTATGAGATCATTAATAATTCAATTTTAACAAAAATTTATAAAGATTTAATATGATTAAATAATTAAATAATATAAATAGTACAAAATGTAAAATTTAATTTAATAATATAAATAGTAGATATAAATAAAATTATTACTATTTAGGTTTAGGAATTTTTGTTGGATGATTTTTATTTGGGGGTAAAGGGTGAAAAGTAAAAGTTTAGGGGGAAAATAAAAAGTTTTGAAGGTTGGAGAGTAAAATTTTGAAGGGAAAGTAAATTGGGGGAAAATATTCAAAAAAAAAATTGGGAGGGGGAAATGGGTTTGGGGTAGATGGGGGTGGGATGAGAGTAAAAGTTTTTGGGGAAAAGGGTGAGGGAGTAAAAGTATTGGGGGAAAGTAAAATTTTTAGGGGTTTGGGGTAAAAATATAAAATATAAAATTTTGGTATTTGGTTTATTAAAATTATTCGAATTCAAAAATTAAACTTGATTCGAAATCGAAATTCAAAAAAATAATTTCAAGTTGACTCGAATAACTTGATTCGTTTAACTCAAAATGCAAATTTTTTTTTTATTTTTCAAGTCGAATCGAGTTTTGCTCACACCTAGATTGGACATATTTTTAGGATGCTTTCTAGAGTAAGGTTGTGGGTACTCATTATGTTGAGGCACGACGGTTAGAGTTTATGGAATTAAAGCAAGGTGACATGACAGTTTATGAATATGAGATGGAGTTTTTGAGGTTGAGCCGCTATGCATTTGGTATGGAGGTGTCAGAACATGATATGTAACACCCCAAACCCGACTTAGAAGTTATGGCTAAATATTGAGGAATTACATCAACTTGTTCCAAAGCTTTTGTTTTGATCAAACTCAGTGCGTGTTTTGAAAGCATAAAATTTGGCAAAACTCTCACAGATGTTTAGAAAACATCAAAGTTCTAAAACACTTATTCATTTTACAGAAAAACATTTAGCTTGATACTTAATTTTGTAACTTATATTTAAGAGTCTTAATTTTGAAAATCAAGTTCTAATTTGGTAAATTGTATGATTTTTCAGGTTTATAGTAAAAATACCAAAAACCGATGGACAAAACAAAAAAACAAAACTAAGTTCAAAAACAACCTTACAATCTAAAAATCAAAAGTCTGGAATTCTTAATTCATTAACCAAAACAAATAGTTTTACATGAAAACCAATCTGAGCTCCCGCATGTCATCTGGTCCTAAATTAGCTAATTACCTGAAAAGTTAGAAATAGAAAGGTGAGTTCTAAAGCTCAGTGTGCAACTAAACTCAAATAGAGAACTCAAATAAGAAAACAATCAAATCACAGAATCGAAGAGAATTTCGTATCGATCATTTGAGAAAAACTGAGAATGCATGATTATGCCAATGCAGTACTTTTCAAAAAATATAATGCAAATTTAAAAAAAAAACTCCTACCCAACTACGCTACACACCAAATAGAGTTCCCCAAAACTCATCCATCCAATCACACCAACAGATAATTGTGGTTAATGCCACCAGAGTTATAGTTAAAACTGCTAAATTAGATATATGTGGTCAAGCGGCTATATTGCAGCCAAGCTACCAGAACAAACATATGTGGCCGAGCCACCATAATTGCATACAAGCTGCCAGGAAAAAATGTGAATAAACCACCAGATAGTGCAAATCATTAAACTGCCAGAGCTTCCTCCTTTCCATAATATCCCAAACCCTATGTAATGTAACATGGCATGCATATACTAAATCAGAATGAAAAGCATGTAAAACATGCAATCGTACAGTATCTGAGATCAGAAGGGATGACATTCCATGCTTTAGTAGAACAGACATCACAAATCTAACATAAAAAAAATCAATTTTTCCATTACGTCACATGCATGGTCATATAGAAGAATCCAAAGATACACAATTCAAATAGATTCAAAGATCATATGCTCATACTCAACATATCAAAACAAAAACATACCATCAGAATTGATAAAAAATAGATCATGCGTATATAATTCACATAACCTAAACACATCACATACAAAAGCATATTAATAGATACCTTGTTTTCAAGTTTTACTAACCAGTATGGACCCTACAAAGGGTCTAATTATGAATCACAGATCAAAACGGACTTACGTGAAAATTTTTAGAAAATGAGCCCACAGGCTAGTGTGGCCTACATGGCCTAACACACAGCCTACACATGCTCATGTGGCTTACACGACCCAAATAGCCCAGACCGCGTGGACCACACAACCTACACATGCTCACACGGTTTGCCACACAACCTGGCATACAGCCATGTGATGTCAACAATGAGTTTTTCGGCTTTTTGATGATCGTTGTTTCTACGAGTTTGAGTCATACACCTGATCAATTCTGAACCATGATTCAACGACACACTTTCAGCCCTAAAATTATCGTTCAAAACGAACCAATTAATGATGATATACGAAATTCAATCAATAATCTGACCATAAATGATAGAAATTTAACCTTAATCACTAAAAACCAACCCCTAAAAAGCATTCGTTCACTTACCCTTAAAGAAACTACAACTTCCATCATCAACTATATCGCCAGAGGAGTGTTCATCTCAAGATTCTCACCTAAAACAATTATTTCAACATAATTAAGCCTACACCATATAAAATTGCCAGACCATCATTCAAAATCTCACATGAAACCAATTAATAACGCACTTACACAATGAACGAATGATACTAAAGAAGCATCACGATTACCACAACAAAACTCTCTACTCACGTACGACCAATAAGGAAATTAAGGAATGAAGTGTAAAAAAACACAGTAGCAAGGAGATGAAAATAATGAGCAAAAGAACCAAAATAGTGAAATTATGGGATTATGGAACATAAAAGTAACAAGGGAAAAAGAAAAACACAATAATGAAAATCAGAAGAAGAAGAAGAATGATCATGGAAATTAGTAAGAGCAAAGAAAAACGACAAAAAAGGAGCAATGGGAAAAATGGACGACAAAAAAAACAAGAGAGATTTCTAGGAAAACAATTCCACAAAGATTTTCAAAAATAACTACCCATATCCCCACCAACTCCCACTAAATCCAATTAGTTATCCTTATCAAAATTTCCCCGAAGTTTGAAATAAAAATAATTTTCACTTTGCACACACAGGATTCGAACAAAAGACCTCTAGGTAAGCTGAAGTCTTACCACCCCTAAACTAGCAGGCTCATTCTTGTCATTAGTTGTGCGAAAATAATTTACAAAATAGATGTTCAAGGATAGGGGTTGAGAAAAAAAATAACAAAAATTCAAGAGAAAGGATTCGAACCCAGAACCTCACACACACAACCCTAACACCTATCCATTGAACCAGATTAACTCACTTGTTATAATTTTCACAATCTTAACTCAAAAATAGGGTGTGACCGCTCTCAATCTCACTATCCTAATTTCTTTTAACCTAATTTTAGGATGTGACAGGATAAGAGCTTTCGTTTTCAGGAGGGTCTGAGGTATGACCTTAAGGTTCAAGTGGTTCCACATCAAGAGCGAGCATTTGAGGCTCTAGTCAAGAAGACCAAGATTAATGAGGAGATTAAGGGATTGGAGCACGAAAAAAAGGCTAAACAGAAAGATCAGCCTAAGAGAGAGGTTGGTTATTTGGCCCAAATCCACATCCTGTTAAGCAGGCCAGAGAGGCTAGGCTACCACATAACATAGTAGTAGTGGGCCCTAGAGAAGGAAAAATTCAGGTATGTTAGTACCGTGAGAGGCATTATGCGAGTGAGTTTGGAGAAGAATGAGTGCCTGTTTAATTTGTGGCTCAACAGAGTACAAAATTAAAGATTGTCCTCACTAGATTGATCAAATGCAAGCTCCAGCTCGGAATCAGGGGAAGATTAGGGGATAAAATTAGAGGGGTAATCTGGTTGTTCAAAGGGGTTATAATCAGAATCGGAATGGGAAAGGTAATCAGGTACAGAAAGCACCAGTTCAAGGTGTGAATCGAGTTGAAGCTAGAAAACCTGCTTTAGTATATGCAACTAGATACCGGGAAGATAGTGATGAGACTGACGTTATTATAGGTACATTATCTATTCGATGTCTTATTTTGGATTAATTGATATATGATCTACCCATTTTTATATTGCATGTGATATGGCTGTAAAATTGAGGATTGGGGTAGAAAAAACTGATAACACTGTTACTGTAGTCAGCCCTCTATGATAATTTGTTCTTGTAAATAAAATATATAGGAGATGTCCTTTAGATAGTCAAGGGGAGATTTTTCCTAACTAATTTGACTTGATTTTAGGAATGGGCTGGTTAGTTGAGCACCGAGTCAGTCTGGATTGTGCATTGAAGAGGGTAACTTTGAAGATTGAATTTGGAAAGGGAGTTGTTATGGTTGGGGAACGTCAGAACTATCTGTCTAATGTGATATTTGCTATAGTAGCAGAGAAAATGGTCCAAAAAGGGTGTGAGGCATTTCTGGCTTATGTTCAAGATGCGAGTACAGTTGATCCTTCTGTGGATAGTATTCGTATAGTAAGGAAATTTCTGGATGTCTTTGTTGAGGAACTGTCAGGGTTACCTTCGGATAAGAAAGTGAAATTCGGTATTGAGGTGCTGCTAGGAACGACACTGGTGCCCATTGCTCCTTACCGGATGGCACCCAATGAGCTAAAGGAATTGAAAGTACAATTATAGGAGCTATTGGATAGGGGATTCATTAGACTTAGTGTTTTGCCGTGGGGTGCACCAGTATTGTTTGTATATAAAAAGGATGGGACACTCTGATTATGTATTGATTACAGACTACTAAATAAGCTAGCTGTAAAGAATAAGTATCCTCTACCAAGGATTGATGACTTATTTGATCAGTTTAGAGGTCCAACAGCCTATTCTAAAATTGATCTGAGATGCAGTTACTATCAACGTAAGGTGAAAGAATCTGATGTACCTAAGACTAATTTTAGGACTTGTTATGGACATTACAAATTCTTGGTTACGCCCATCAGATTGACTAATGCACCAACCACAGTTATGGGTCTTATAAACCATGTCTTTTAGCCTTTTCTTGATCAATTCATTGTTGTGTTCATCGATGGCATCCTAATATACTCAAAGACAGAATCTGAGCACGACGAACATGTGAGGGTAGTTCTGCAGATTCTTTGTGAAAGGTAGCTTTTCGCTAAACACAGAAAATGTGAGTTCTAGTTGAAGGAGGTTATGTTTTTGGGCCACGTGGTGTCAGCTGAGAGTATTCAAGTGGATTCAAAAAAGTTTGAAGTTATCTTGAATTGGAAACAATAAAAAAATGTCTCAAAGATTTAGAGTTTTTTGGGTCTTGCTGGGTATTATCGAAGGTTTGTTGAGGGATTTTCCTTGCTAGCAATCCCTTTAACAAAGTTGTTAAGGAAGAGCACTTCTTTTAAGTGGGAAGATGAGTAGTAGGCCAAATTTGGGAAATTAAAATATGTGTTAACAGAAGCTCCCATTTTAATTCAGCAAGAATTTGGTAAGGATTATGTGGTGTACAGTGATGCTTCGCATGTTGGGCTTGGATGTGTTTTGATGTAGGACGGTAAGGTGGTAGCTTATGCCTTGAGACAACTTAGACCACATGAGTGCAATTATCCAACTCATGATTTGGAGTTGGAAGCTTTCGTTTTCGCTCTTAAAATATGGATACATTATTTATATGGAAAGAAATGTATTATTTACATGAATCACAAAAGACTCAAATATCTCCTTACCCAAAAAAAGCTCAATTTGAGGTAGCACTGGTGGATTGGATTGTTAAAAGACTATGATTGCATGATCGAGTATTACCCTAGTAAAGCTAATGTAGTGGCCGATACCTTGAGCAGAAACACATTGTTTGACTTAAGGGTTATGTTTTCCCATTTAAGTCTATTCGATGATGGAGGTATTTTGCTAAGTTATAAGTACCGCATGTTTGGTTTTAGGAAATCAAAGATAAGTAGAGATTGAATGATTCTTTAGCACCTAAGTTTAAGCAAGTTGAGGATGGATCAAATGAATACTTTAAGACTAATTCTAGCGGTATCTTGTGTTTTAGAGGCAGATATTGTGTATTGAATGATTAAATTTTGAGCAGTCTATACTACAGGAAGTGCATAACAACCATTTTATTATGCATCCTGGCGGTAATAAGATGTATCGTGACTTAAGGGAAGTATATTGGTGGCCAGGTCATAAGCGTAAGGTAACTAAATTTGTAATGAAGTGTTTCATTTGCCAACAAGTTAAGGCTGAGCATCAGTTTCCATTTGGGTTACTACAACCGGTTCATATTCCATAGTCGAAGTGGGAGAGAGTGGCCATGGATTTTATTATTGAGTTTCCCTTAACACCTACTAAGGAAGATTCTGTTTGGGTCATAGTGGATAGATTGACCAAGTCTACTCATTTTGTTCCGGTTCGCACTGATTATTCTCTTTAGAAGGTAGCTAAGCTTTACATTTCTGAGATAGTAAGACTGCATGGAGTGCAAGTGTCAATTATTTTGGATTAAAACCCTTGTTTTATGTTTCAGTTCTAGAAGAAATTTCATGAGGCTTTAGATACATGGTTAGACTTCAATACGACTTTTCATCCACAGTCAGATGATAAGTTAGAGAGGTTCATTCAGATTTTAAAGGATATGCTGAGGAGCTATGTGATTGATTTTCAAGATAGTTAGGAGGAGCATCTACCGATGGCAGAGCTCGCCTATAATAACAGTTTTTAGTCTAGTACCCAAATGGCACCCTACGAGGCTCTTTACGATCATAAGTGTTGCTCGCCTTTATATTGGACTGAGTTGGGTGAGAGTAAGATGTTAGGTCCAAGATTGGTTTTGGAGACTGAGGATAAATTTTGGTTAATTCAGGATAGGTTAAAGATAACTTCTGATAGAAAAAAGTCCTATGTCGACTTAAAGTGGAAGGACATCAAGTTCAATGTGGGAGACTGGGTTTTTCTTAAGGTTTCTCAATGGAAGAAAGTTTTAAGATTTAGCCGGAAGAGCAAGTTGAGCCCTAGGTTCATTGGACCTTATCGGATACTTAAAATTATTGGTTTAGTGGGATATCAGCTTGAATTGCCTCCCGAGTTGGAACACATAGACGATGTTTTCCATGTCTCCATGTTGAGACGGTATCAATTTGACCCCTCTCATGTTGTCCTAGTTGAAGAGATCAAGGTTAGACCGGATTTAACATTTAAAGAGGAGCATGTACAAATTTTGGACTGTGAGGTCAAATCTTTTAGGAAGAAAAAATTCCTTCAATTAAAGTGCTTTGGAGGAATCATGGCATTGAAGAGGTTACTTGGGAACCAGAAGACTCAATTCGACTTTAATATCCTTATCTCTTTGAATCAGGTAAATTTCGAGGTCAAAATTTCTTTAAGGAGGGAGAGTTGTAACATCACAAATTTTTTATTTAAAGGTTGTAAAATTGTTTCAAGGATGAGTAATTGGCAAGTGGTTAAAAGAAAATAAAGAAATAGTTCAATTAGCTCAAGGACTTGAGTTTGATTCCCTTCCCTTACGAAATAGCTTAATTTTGCTAATTTTTCTCCTTCCCCGTATTTTTGTGCCGCCCAAGCTTAGTAACCTAGGTATAAATACCACTTTTTTCACTTTTTTTTAGCATTTAGTATTTTTTTTCTGCAACCCTAGTCGTTCCTCTCCTCTCCTCTCTCATTTTTCTCTTAAGTTTCTTCCTTTCTCTGGGATTTAACCATTGTTGTGCCACCCCCTTTTACTAAGCCTTTACCTTTTTTTTTCTAGCCACGTTGCTGGTTATTTTTACCCTTACCCTTGATTCTGCCCTAAATCCATCCCAAAGCCTCCAATATCAGCCCCCTAATTGTTCACTGTCACCCCCTTTCCCTTGTTCGAATAAGTGCTGGTTAGTCCTATTTATGTTTCTCTGATGTTGTGCTTTGTTTGCCAATTCTTGGCTTCTTTTTTTTATAGCCAATAAGTCTTCAATACAGCCCTTAAAATTATTCTTTTTGGCTATCCAAAGATCCCTCCTTCTATCATCCCAAATCTGCCCTTTTTGTCGTCTCAAGTGGTGTTGCCACTCCCTTTAGTTGCCGTCTCAAGTTTTGGGACTACCGTTTCTCTTTAGTTGTCGCCCCTACTATTGGAAGTTTTTATATTTTTCCCTCTTGGATTTAATTTAGACATTCCTAATTGATTAATTAACCAAGACGATCATCTAACGACTCTAATCTAGGTAGTGGGTAGTGCAAATTATAGATTTGTGCGAGATCTTGCATTGTTTCACTTTGTTAATAATTTTTGCTTTTGCCGATTGCTTTAAAGTCAGAATGGTGTTTTTTTCCGATTGCTTTAAAGTTAGAATGGGGTTTTTGGTTACTGATTTTTGGGTATTAGTTATGTTTAGGTTCTGATTTAAATGTCCCGGGTCAGTAGTGACTGTAGATCTCCTTCACACTTGCGTTTCTTATCAATATAATGTAAGTTCACTTGATAATTCGAATATAAAAATTAATGTTTGTAGCATTGCTTAGGCCGAACCTTTTTGGGTGTTTTAAGGCAGGTCATTAATCGTATATTATCGTATTAAGTGTTGGTTTCAGATATAGGCTAGTCTAAGGCCTAAGAGCGGTACTGTGGATTTTACGATTTCGTGTTGCGATTTTCAAAATGAATGTGTGGGTTCTAACTTTCTAAAATAAACATTACATAAGTATTTTTAGTATTTAATGTGGTGATTAAGCTTGCTGAACGAGCTTAATTATATTACTAAGTAATTTAAAGGTGGCCGAACCAGGTACATTTCGAGCCCTAACAAATAGTGTGAATGCGTAACTAATTATTTCGAAATGATATGATATAACATGATTTTTCTTATTATTAAATGATGCTGGTTGTTTGTATAGCATGTGTTATTATGGAATGAAATTTTGAAGGTTTGACTTGTATGTTTGAGTGAGATGCCATAGAATGAATTAATTGAAAGTTGCTATACGTGCAATGGAAAATTGCTTTTATAGCATGTTAAATTGCTTATGAAACTGAGGCATGTTAGAGTGTCATCGAATTGATTGTGAAGTTGAACGCTTGATAAGTGTTACCACTGAATGGAAATGAATGATATAATGAACGCGTATAAAGCATACCACTGAAATGTAATTGTAATGGAAACATATACTTGTTTGTATCTTGTATGATGTAATGCATGTTCATGGGGTGGGATATTGTGGATGATAGAGGAGTTCTGTGGAGTAACGACAACATATTAAGTCCACATTAATGTTGTCATTGCACTGCACTGGGAGTAATGAGGAGAATGACAATTATATTGCATAATGATTGGTAGTATAATTGCATTGTTTATAATGGTGGTTTAACCATATCGAGCACAACTCGCAATGTTTGGAGTTCGGCAAACGAGTTTTGGTGAAATTGTGGAGTGTTGCAAATGGTTGGATAGGAATCTTTTTGCATTGTATTATGTCCATGACACACTCGAATGATAACATTTTATGCCAGGTTTTGTGTTGTATTAATTTATTGATTGCTATCTATATGAATAATTGAATGTTCTTATTGTTTTTGACTTACAGTAAGTTAGTTAGCTCATCCCTTACTTTCAAATATCTTAAGTAATGCTCGAAACTAAGAACGGACCCAACATGCAGACATACGGCAGACTTCAAACTAAACATTTATTTTCCTTAAAATTTTATTAAGGTTTCTTTGATTTTTTGACTGTAAAATTATATGGACTGTGGTTTGGGTTTTTCTTTATTTTGGGGTTTTATGCATGCAGACTCATTTCTTTGATTGAATTTTAAAGGTGTTTTGAAATCGGACAATGCATGATACTTGACTTAACTAAAATTTGTCATAAACTAAGTTTTCCACTACAACAAAAGTGGTTAGAAATTTTTTGGATGAAATGACGCGTAACATGTTTTTCTAAAACTTCGCTATCTCTAAGAAAATGGCTTAAGAACGACTGACTTGTAAAATGAACGTTTTTCAAATTGACACAAGAGAAAACCGTAATTTTTCTTAAAAGAGAGTAACTAAGATTATCAAAGTACGGTAATGTCATTTAATCACGTTGGTGGCTTATGTGGTCTTCACAATTTGGCCAGAACGTCTAGGTTGGGTTGGGGAGATTACAATACCATTTCGAAACATGTTATCAGCATACACCAAATGCATAAGAACATCTAAACTTTGCCATTACTATTAACCTTCTAAATACCAAACTTGGCATCAAACCATTCATCACATAACAAGTTACCACATAAACTTTTATACAAGCATAACCATACCAAGACACATCCATCCACTTATACAAGTTTAACCATCCTATGTACATGCCACAAATAACCAAACTCAAAACATCAAAAGTCTACCGAATTCAACAGAGGAAAGGTGTGTGCTTCTTGCAGATCCGGTCAACGTGTTTCGGACGTCCAAAATCTATATGAAAGTAGTAACATAGGTAAGTATTTAAAATACTTAGTAAGCTCATACAATATAAACAATTACTTACCTCAATTACTTATCACACATTCAATTCATTATGCAAAATAAGTATCCCTATCAAGATACAATGAAATAACTTCATATACATAGGCTTTGAGCTCAAACCATACATATAACCTCAATTTTTCATATTTCTATCGTGATTAAACTCATACCTTATACCTAAATCATATACATTACTTTGCCAACATCCAACGACATATCATCACATTTTCACTCACAATATTACCCGATAAAAATTAATAAAAGAACTTCGTCCAAAGATGAAAGTAATAGTGTCTGGTTACTCATTTGGGTTAAACCTACACGAATCGAATAATAGTGCCTGATTACCCGTTTGGGTTAAACCTACACAAATCAGATAATAGTGTCTGGTCTCCCGTTAAGGTTGAACCTACATGAATCAAATAATAGTGGCTAGTCACCCATTAGGGTTGAACCCACACGAATCGGATAATAGTGCTTGGTCACTCGTTATAGTTGAACCAACATGAATCAAATAATAGTGCCTGGTCACCCGTCAGGGTTGAACCTACACAACATGTAGCCTGGCCAGGGCTTAATAAACTTGTATTCTCGAGTTCGCAACACATGCTGGAGCTCAGATGCTGCAGGCAATAACATGTAACCTTGTATACGAGACTTTTACTAATTTCATTCGGGTTTAATCTCACATTATACCATTTTACAACAATTCATTTCAATCTGATTCAATTCTCAATTTAGTTACTAATTCATAGCCAATTCAGGATATCGATCAAAAATTAATGAACATACAAATAAAATTTAACAGCAATTTAAATATATTTATAATGTATGAACTTAGGCCAAGGGCTAACAACAAAAGAAAAAGTGGTAGGGACTAGTCTATAATTTCTTTTTTTTTCTCGATTATCAACCGTTTTGTTCAAATCTTGATATACAATATAAATTCATTTCCATTTAACCACTCAAATATCATATAACAACCTATTACAAATATATATAAACTCAATTTAATCTTTCAATTATTTCCTCAAGTTTTACATTTTATTCAATTTAGTCCTTAAAATCAAACTTATCATAACTTTCAAATTTGGACTCCAAATTTTAAACCAATTCGAATATATCCAATTATAGCATCATATTATAAAAAAATTACATGTCAATTTCAAGATATTAACAATTTAGTCTTTATGTTCAAAACTAACAAAAATCACATTATAAAATAATCCTATTTTCCATCAAAGCTTCAAACTCTACCATAAACATTCAAAAGCTTAATTAATATAAACTAAGGATGCAAAGCCCTTATGCCTCATCGTAAAGCATCCATCTCACTTTGCCGCTATTGTGTATGCAAGTCAGGACCTTCTTTCTGCATGGCTGCATAGTCATGAAAATCGGAGTTGTCGGGCTAAACATTTCTTCCGAGCTCTCCATTTTTTTTAAGAGCTCCTGATGAAACATTTGTTCTTGCTCAAACCTCACGTTCTGTATGACCATTTGTTCATTCATCAGTTTCATTTGCTCCTGAAGAGAAAAAAAACTACTACGATGATGCTTCTTGATTAGCAGAGAATGATAACCATTAGCTATAAAGAAATTTTAGGTCAAAAGAGTTTGAAGCCCCTGCGTGGGCCACATTACCCAAATTTTTCGGTCGGTCAACAAACTAGCCAGCAAACAGATTAGCCTCAGTGGGTTGGCTACCTGTACCTAAAGCTCCAGCTTGTCTTAATGAAAGGTTGACAGGGAAATTTTCATCTGGGAAAGCCATTCTGGTTATTACAAATTGAAAGAAAATCTGTCGATCGGAAGTCTGTCCATGCTCACTACAGCAAAACAAGCTTTTAGCGGCTTTTTTTAGGCCTGTAACGGCTCTTTTAAGCGCCACTACAAGAAAGTGCCGCAAAAAAATGCTGCTATAGACAATGTCGCTAATTTTGGCGGTGTATTTTTCACATAAACGGTGCTAGAGAACATGACCTTTAGAGGTGTTTTTACCACAAACGCCGCTAAAGATCATGACCTTTAGCGGCTTTAAAGAGAAGCGCGGCTAAAGAACATGACCTTTCGCAGTGCTTTTGTCACAAATGTCGCTACAGAACATGACCTTTAGTGGCGCCTTTTTCACAAACGTCGCTAAAGAATATGACCTTTAGCGATGCTTTTTTCACAAACGCCGCTAAAAGTACCGTTCTTTAGCAGCGTTTTACAAAAAAAACGCCACAAACTCTGGCAGATTTGTAGCATTCAATTTTCATCAATATGCAACCCTTCTTATAGCATTGAATCCAACCAAAAACAGCAAATCTAAATGATACTTCAAATTCAACGAAAGATATATAATATAAATTGATAAATGAAGTATAATTCAAATTATTCTTACAATAATGTTAAAAGTTAAAATGTTAAAAATATTCATACAATAGTCTAAGATGGTAGATTTTGCGACTGTTGAAACATCTTCATCATATTCTGAAGCTGTAGCTGGAGTGCGTCGTACTTTTTGCTCTGCTCTGCTTCCCTCGCTGCTGCCTCTGCTTTAAGTTGTACCTGGAGTTATTCATATTTTCTTTCAGCTTCCGCTTTAAGTTGAGCAATTCGCTCATCTGTGCTCGCTTGCATCTGTGCCATCTGGTCTCTTAACCTCTGAACTTCAGCTTGAGCCTGACTCCCCGAAGGCATGTATTGTTCTGAGTTGGATCCAAAATATTGGGTTTGGTTAACAAAAGATCCCTGAAATCGAACCCGACCATACCTTTCAGGATCCAAAACTTCAGTAATAATCTGGTTATCAATGTCGTCAAGATGAACAAAACTATCACTTGAAGCAATCGCTTCATACTCCGCCTTTTTATCCTTTAGTTTCTCCTAATAAATCAATGAAAGAGTTAGAAATGCAATATATATTACAAAAACAAATGTAACATAACTTAACATTATTTACATTACAAACAAATAATTAAACCATTATAATTAAACACTATAAATATTTAAAATAATTCAAATTTTTATTAAGAAAACATACCATAATTTCTGCAGCTTCAGAAGTCATAGGAGATCTATTTTTCGTCCTATGTGTAATGTCAAAAAGCTAAAGGCGTCCAACTTTTTGACCAGACGACAATTCCTACAATATAGTAGTAAAAATATTATTTAATAGAAATTAATAAATATTTGACACTATTAATAAATTCAAAATACATCGGCCTTAGCTACACAAGCAAAACTTTTCTACCTAGCTGTGTGAGTGAATTTCTGTTTTTGCCTACTGCTTGTTCCAACTCGTTCACAATCCTACATTATGAAATTATTATGTATATAGTAAACACTATAAACCGAAATAATTATAAGAGTTTCGAAGTACGTACTACCTCTCCTTTCTTTGAATTCCAAAATCTAACCGCATCTTCCCATTGGTACCTCAGCATTCCCGGCGGGACATTTCGCAATTTCTCTTCGAGAATTATTTTTGTCTTAAAATATTCTTTCTTTAAAGTACTTTTATGGTCTCTCTATCTTTTTCCTAAATCCTTATTGACATAATTATCCGAGATCTCTAAAACAAACCTCTCCTACAAAAAAAACACAAGTTTAGAAAGTAAATATAAATGAAACTTAAACCAAAGTATTATAAATTACATTCACTTTTTGTTACCTTAATATTTTCGAGTGCTTGATTTTTGTTACTATCAGGCATTTGATGCCATGACTCGTAGTTGATAGGCAACATATTGGCATTTCGTGCTATAATTCCCAAATATCTACTAAAAGTCGAGCTTCTGATCCAACAGGCTAACCAAGATTGTTTCTAGATACTTTGACACACTCAACAAGATTTAACCCGTATAAATCTTTAAGTAGCGTATGTCATCGACCTCTGCGCGTCCCATCACTTTCAGTTGAAAAATGGTATATTATAATATAAGAATTTGAAAAAAAATCAATAATAAAAGTCAACATGCGTGTAAATTAAATTTAACATTACTTTGAATTTCTACAGGTTCGTCAGGTGTATTCGGAACATTCGAAGATCCAATAGTAGTCTGTTGTTCACTATTTGTTTCTTCCGAATTTGGAGTATTTTGAACAATACTTAGATCTCGCAATCTTCTTCTAGGCATTTTATGTACAATACACAAAATAGTTGAAATTTTAGTAACTAATTACAACAATAATAGTACATATAAAATAGTTGAAATATTTAACAAGACCAAGATTTAAATTATGATATTACATATAATTAAAAAATCGTAAAATCTTACTACGTCATAATTCGTAAATATCTTCATTAACATCCTGGCGAACCCATTAAAATTGTGTACTAGTACTAGGGATATTTTCATTTAAGTTTTGTTCAGGAAAAGGCAAAGTTTCTGATCTTTCGTCGATGTCATCTCTACTTCCATTTCCCATGTCAAACAAGTATCTAGGGATGTTACGGAGTACAACGTACCAACCCTCATCAGTTAGATCTTTCGAGTAAAAAACTTGTTCCACTTGAAAAGAAAATACATACGACTCATCTATCAATTGTTGTCCAGTGTGAATCAATCGAGAGAAGTTCGCCATTGTAAAACCAAAATGATCTTGTTTAATTCCCGAGCAGTATTAACGTCAGCCCAATCACATCGAAATAAGACAACTTTCCATTTGTCATAGTAATCCAACTCAATAATGTCAGTAAGAAGTCCGTAATACTCCACATTTCCCTCAACAGGATTACTGTCCCTAGCACTAGCATAACTTGTAATTAAAGAATTAACAACTATTCCACAATTTTGAGTTCTCCTCAATCTCTCGCGATATTTCGTATGAAATTTGAATCCATTGATGAGGAAGGCACTATATCTTCTTACTACTCTATTCGAACCTTAGGAAAGCCATTTAACTTCGTCATTGACGTCCTTCCGACTCCAAACCTATTGAATCAAAAGAAAATTAAGTAATTATAAATGTTATGAGAAAACATTATTATTTGTCAATTAAGCTTCAATTGCATACCGTTTAGCTTAACCATTCATGAAAAGATTCTGTGAATAACTTATTAATCTCTCGATGTTGTAATCTTCGAGAGCGTGAATGAGATCTTAAGATTTGTTTGCACTCATTATGTTAAAAAGAGGTTTACTTTGTTAGAAGGTAAAAAAATTAAAAAGATGAATATTTATCAAATTTTAGAACTTACTTGCGTAATGGTTCCATTGAATCGTGGTTAAAAAGAACATACCGATATGCTTGTACCCACGATCTATCATCTAATTCTGCAATTTCAACTTTGCCGATTGGCTCTCCATAACTTTGAAATAAATAAGTTTCGGCCAAGTTATGATCAGTGAGCCCAGCATTTCTACTTGGTCTGTTCAGTCTTGTTTCAACATCTTCTAAATATCTAGAACAGAAAGTCATACACTCCTCTGCCAAGTAACCTTCAGCAATTGATCCTTCTGGATAACTTTTATTACAGTAATAAGACTTTAATTTGGATAAGAACCTAAACATGATATACAACATTATCAAAAGTTGTAACTAAAGGCATAGAGGTGAATGAATGAATAATTTACAAATAAATTAGCACCTTTCTATAGGAAACATCCATCGATAGAAAACGAGTCCACCAAGTATTGCTTCATGAGGGAGATAGATTAGCAAGTGCACCATAATAGTGAAGAAGGAAGGTGGGAAAATCTTCTCCAAATTGCATAAAGTCAAAGCGGCTCGATCTTGTACTTTCTCAAGTTCTTCAACATTCAAAATTTTGCCAAAAATGGCTTTCATTATATTGGATAATTCAATTATACAAGACGTCACCTTTTTTGACATAGAATACCGTAAAGCAACTGGCAGTAAATCTTGCATCAAAATGTGGTAATCATGTGATTTTAAGGAATATAGTCTTCGACCTTTAAGACTCACACATCGAGATATATTTGATGCATACGCATCTGGAACCTTTATATCCTTCAACACCATGTAGAACATTTCTTTCTCTTTTTTCGACATTAAAAAAATAGAAGGCGACAACCGATATTTCCCATTCGGAAGTACTTGGGGATGAAGATCACACCGAATTCTCATGTGAACTAAATCAAGTTGACTCTGAAGATTGTCTTTCAATTTTTCATCGACATACTAAATTGTCCCAATGATGTTCTCGCAAACATTTTTCTCAATATGCATGACATCAAGATTGTGTCGTAAAATGTGATGCCCCCAATAAGGCAACTCAAAAAAATACTTCTTTTTTTCCACAAGTCTGCTTCATTAGGATCATTCTCTTCATCAGATTCATCCCTCGATCTTCTCTTTGTTTGTGTGTTGGACGGTTTATTCATCTTTCTATAATTGAAATTCATATCTTTCAACATGAACAAGATTTCAGATCCAATGGTCTACGAATGAGCTTCTCTGAACTCTTCAGTGCCGTTAAATAGAGTACTCTGAAATCTAAATCTATGATTTCCCGGAAACCACCGACGATGCCCCATATAAAAGAACTCTTCCCATTATATAACCATTTCGAACATGTTTCCGTAGCACAACAAGGACAAGCATAATGTCTCTTGGTACTCCAACCAGATAAATTGGCATAAGCCGAGAAGTCATTAATAGTCCACAACAAAGCTGCACGTAAATTAAAGTTCTCATTTCTCAATGCATCATATGTCTCAACACCCGCCCATAATTGTTTTAACTCTTCAATAAGTGGCTGCAAATAGATGTCAATATCATTTTCGGGACCTTTCTCTCCAGGGATAATCATAGAAAAGATAAAGAAAGATTGCTTCATGCAAATCTATGGAGGTAAATTGTAAGGAACAAGCACTACAGGCCAAGTACTGTACGAAGTGCTCATTATTTTATAAGGATTAAATCCATCAGATGCTAGCCTCACACTCCGAGGATCGCTTGCAAAGCTTGGAAATTTACTATCAAATGATTTCCAAGCTAAAGAATCCACAAGATGCCTTAATAATCCATCATCGGTTCGTCCATCATGGTGTCACGTCATAGATTCACCTGTCTTCAACGACATGTAAAGCCTTTGAAACCTTGGTATTAGCGAAAAATATCGCAAAATCTTAATTAGCTTCTTCCTTGACTGTGCATCATTTTCATCCAACGAGATTTACCGCATACATGACAAGACTGTTGGTTTTTCCGATCACCCCAATACAACATGCAGTCACTTGGGCAACTATGAATTTTGTTGTACCCAAGGCCTAAATCTTTTATCAGTTTCTTCATATCTTCGCATGAATGAGGGATTTTTGCAAACGGAAACATATCTCTCAAAAACTTTAACAGCATTGTCAAAGAGTTTCCAGTCCACCCTCCCAAACATTTAAATTGAAAAAGACGAATACAGAAGGACATTTTTAAAAATTTTAATCCCTCATAAAGTTCTTCATTCATTTTATTATGTAACGTGTAGAACTTCGCCGCTTCTCCATTCGACTCTTCATCAGGTACACACTTCTTCCCGTTTCGGTAAAAACATTTCCACCAAGATTACAATCATCGGATGCAACAAAGTCAAGTCGAAATGATTGCAAACCATGACTGCGCATATTAAACGCATCCCGCAACATACCTTCCATGTCATCTTCTCTAACAGACCGATGGTAAGCACTATGAGGATAAGCTGGATTAATTGTTGAATAGGTCCTATTAAGTGTGCACTCTCCATGGAAAATCCATTTTTTATACCCCCAAATAAACCCATCAACAATTAGATGTTCGTAGACAACTTCACGAAAATGCCAATTGATGTTGCCACACTTCTTACACGGGCAAAGAATCATATTCTCTTGGCTTGCATTTTGAAATGAAAAGTTTAGAAAAGTTTGTATTCCATTTCGATAGTCGTTGTTTACCTTTGACAAATTCATCCAAGACTAGTCCATTTCGTAGTTCTTGAAGTCTAAAGTTGACAATAAATTACGCGGGTAAGTTGATTATTTACAAGTATAATTTATTTATGTAAGTTATGATATGATATATATAAGTTATTAAGTTATGTAAGTTATGTGAGTTATGTAAATTATGATATAATATATATAAGTTATTAAGTTATGTGAGTTATGTATGTTATGATATGATATATATAAGTTATTAAGTTAAGATCCAAAGTTTTTTTTTAATTCTTTAAAGTTATGTAAATTATGTAAGTTATGTAAGTTTTGATATGATATATATTTAAGTAAGTTATGTAAATTATGCAAGTTATGTATATATTTTATAAGTTTTAAAATATTTAAAATATTAAATATTAACATCAACTCAATAAAACACTAAAATAATAGTATATAGATACAAATATTATAATATTGATATTTTTGTTCTAATGTTTAAATTTATTTATTTTATTTAAATCAAAGCTCAAGACATCAACTTAATTGACTTGTAACATAATAAGAATATTTAACGCTAACAAATTAACATTATATCATTTTGATGTTAATAAATAACCATAACAAATTTTAATTTTCATACAATGAATAATATTATATTATAATAAAATTTTACTTATAAATATAATAAATTAATAATTTGTATTAGAAAATATATAATTATAAGGAACCCAAACCAAATTTGAAACTGAAACAAATTCAATTCATAAAAACTTTAAATCAATTCATTTCACAAGTTGATAAACCAAAATTATCCAAACAAAATGGGTTTTTAAATTTCTAAATATAAAATTAAAAACTTTTACGAGACGAAAATAAAACTTCATATTTAAATGAGTGAAAGTAAATTTAATATAAAAAATAGTTTTAAAAAAATTAAAAAAATGATGAACCAAACTGATTCAAACCAGTGAAAGGTTCGGTTCAATTTGATTTCAATTTGGATCTTTAAAAACCAAAATACTGTATAATAATTACAAATATATTCCATAACCGATCTTAACAGACAACACTCAGTCGAAAAAGGAGCAAAAAAGAACTTGCAGCAACATTAACCAAAGTATTTTAACATCAACGCAATCATAATGTGTGCCATAGGTGGACTAAGCTTAACCTATGATGTGGCAAAATATGAGACATTGTGATTTTGTAACCAATCACACTCCGGTTATTTTCATATTGTGCCAAGTGTGATTTTTCCAAAAGGTTTTAAAGCAAATCTTTCAAAAGCACAACAATAGATCTCTCACCAGACCATGTCAAGTATGAAAACAACTGAGGAAACTAGTTAATGTTTGAGGCTAAGTACTTGTTATTTCTAACAGAAGTTTCCCGTTAAAATGGACAAGTAGAAAAATCGAATGAAAAAAACAGAAATGTTTACTTAAAATCAATAGGCACTTCAAAATAATTCTCTCCATGGTACGTAAAGATACCAAATTCCTAAATAAAATAGTCCCAACTACAAAGATACCAAATTCAAACGTAAATTTAAAAAACGAAAAAAAAAATAAAAGATTAACTAACCTTCTGGTTATCTAGGCTTTCTGTGTATTGCTTCAGTGTATGAAAGCTACCAAATTTAAAAGCTGCGCAGGAATTCCTCCAGCCAAATTGGAATCACACTAACTTTATGATCTGTCACAATTTCATCCAAAGATTGCTTAAAACTTCTCAACTTGCTTAATTCAAAGAATTTTTGCACTTATATTTTATATATCCCTTTGTTCTAATATTTTTATTTTCATCTTCAGCACACTCAGATAGCAAAGGATCATCTAATCTAAAGACAACAAGCTATCTAGACTTAAAAACCGCGATTATCTAACAACATTCATCACAAAAGTAAACGATCATCTAATCAACAATTGTGTTCTTTGAAATCATCTACATTCAACTATTGTAACATGGAATCATCCATATATAAAGCAAACCTAAATGCAATAGAACTTATACGAGTCACAAAGGCCTTAGATGCATACACAAAAGAACGAGAAAATCAAGAATCACTTTCTTGTTTTCAAGAAAATCAAGAAACCGAATCTTAGCCCAATCTTGCTGTTTGGAATGATTTCAAGAATCAAGAAAATCAAGATTTCAAATCTTGGAAATCTTGGTCCAAGAAACCGAATCTTGCAGCCAAAGCGCATTGGATCTCTGTTACGAGCATCAACGAATCAATTTCAGTCGGAGATGGACTACAAGCCCAAGTTCTTGAAGGCAAGGCCCATAAGAGGATTCCAAGCTCAACAAAGAAGTCCACCCATACTTAGTTGAAAATCAAACCAAATTGTTAAAGGGCCCAATTGGCAAACATTTTAATTGTTTAATTTAATTTTTAGGCTTTAGGAATATTATATGTTAAAATTCAACCTAAACAGCCAAATTAAATGCCTGGCCGAATTTCCCTCTTATTTTTTTAATTAGGTTTTTTTTTTAAGTTTTCCTAATAAGATTAGGACTAGTTATATGGCCTATTTAAATGCATGGCCGGCCACCATTGTACAACACTTCTCAATTATGTTAAAAATTTCAGATTTGTTTAAGTGCAGAATTCTCCTTGAGTTTTTCTCCAAGAATTCTCTCTTAAGTTTTCTTTAGATGTTGTTTTAACAATCTTTTGATTGTGGGAGCCATCTTCAGCCTTCTTCTTGCCATTGATATTCTTTGGAGGGGAGATTAGAACCGTTTGAAGGGAGTTGTGAGATCTTTCGGGATTTCAAAGCTTCTTAGGACTTATCTTTTAGTTTCTTGCTGTCAATTTTTTCTTTTAAATTCTGCTTGTGTCGATTTTATTTAATCACTTTGTTTGCTGTTCTTGTTGCATTTCAGGCGTTCCAAAGCATTCCAAACCTGATTCGCCCTCTTCTTTACTAAAGATCGGATTGCCCCTTTTGTTCTTGGCAGCAAAATTCATTCAAAATCCCTAAATTCCTTGTTCTTGCCAATTTCTTCTTTTCAGATTTGGGTTGTTTTGATTGCTAGAATTTTTGGGAAATTTAACTTGCTGTTTGTGTCTTTCTTTTCAGATTCAGCAGATTGGAGTATTCTTTGGGGTTCAATTACATATTCTTAATTCCCCAAGAACCCTTATTAACACTTATTCCTATTCTCAATTTGATTCTTTGCTGATTTGGGGATTTTTTATTTTATATCTGGAAATTCAAAGTTCTAATCTTTTAATTTCTGTTTCATTTCAGATCCAAACGTTTAGAGTTTTCGTAGGAGTTTCCCGTGACTTGACGACTCGATCTTGGTCCGCGCGCAACCCCCTATCAAGAACCCTCGAAATATATGAAATCTCGAAAAAAAAGATTTTAATATATCCATATCTGGCACTCATGGTCTAGACATTCATAGTGGACTATTATATTTTAGTCCGAGAAGAATCCATGGTAGGATACATCCAATTTGAAGCATAACAATGAACTTAAATCTCATTCTTGGTACATAATTAAAAAAAAAAAAACAACAAATTTCATATGATCTACATCAGACACCCTTACATTATTTGAATATTGGGGATAAAAAATTTCCATTCTTTGGTCAGAGGATAATCATGCATTTATATGTCAATAGATACATAATTTTATAAACATCTCAACCATTAATTTAATCACAACATAATTTAAAACAATAATTATGTATTAATTGTCGGTTTACAAATAGACAATAGTTGCATGAATCAATGAAAAACAAGCATATAAAATTGGGAAAAAATACAAAAATGTTAATTAAATAATTCATGGAATAAATCAAAAACACAAGCAATATGTCACAGACAAAAACTTACAAACCAACCAGTGACATCATTTGATTCCATACACGATAATCAAACGGTGGAAAAAGCATCAAGTTTTGGAGAGTAAAACTAAACTTAAAACATCAAAACACCCCTAAAACCTAAAACAAGCACAGAAAAAAAAGGGGCAAATTCGATCAAATCACATATTCAGCATGAGTAAAATAAAAATGAACTAAAATAACTTTATCAAAAGAGAAAATAAAATCATTCATAGATAAACAAAAATAAAAAAGCAGAAAGGGAAATTAAGAGAATGGAAAAGCACCCACCACCGAAAGCTATGGAAAAGAAAGGAAACGAAACGAAAGGGAGAAGGCAAAGAATCAGTTGGAATAAAGAGAATTGAAGGAAAATCTAGAGAATTGAAGGACAACTGTGACAAAAAGAAAGGGATTGGGGAAAAATTAAGGATTTCGATGAGGGGTGGAACTGATTTGGGAAAAAGGGATTTGGGAAAAAATTGGGAAAAAATGAAAAGGTTTTGGGAAGGATGAGGGATTTCGGGTTTTTGCAAAACTACGTCGTTTCGCAAAAATTAACTACTTATTCGTGGCGTTTATGAAAAAATGCCGCTATTGCTCACATATAATTACAAAACGACGTCGTTTTGCACAAAAAATTCGTGGCGTTTGGAAAAAAGCCACTATTGCTCAACTTTTTTGTGGCGTTTACCTTTTGCGGCGTTTTTTCATAAACGTCGCTAACACTCGACTTTTTTACAATTTTTATATTGAATTATTGTATCTTTCATATAAATTTTAAATAAATAATTTTTAAAATTTAAGTAATATTTAAAAGAATTAGATAAAATTATAATTTTTATATAATTTTTATGTAAGAAAACAAAAATAAAAACAAAAATTCCAAAATATGAAAAAAAAGCTTTAAAATTTTTTAACATTTTTAAATATAAAAGCATTAATTGATTGTATAATATTTCATCATTTAACAAATCTCAAGTAAACCTTAACTCCTAAACCATTTAATATATATAAAGTTTATCTATTATCTCTGAATAATTTAAACTATAATCATAATTTAATATATTAAAATTAATATTATCTCTTTTATAGTTATATAAGAAATTATTTAATATATAAATTAAAAATACTAATTAATCTAAACCTTAAACCCAAATTAAAATTATTTTAAATAATAGTATTTTTATTTTTTTTCATTTTTAACAAATATTTTTCTATGTTTTTACTTTCAAATTTTTATGTGTTTAGTTTTTTTTTGCGACGTTTTTCAAAAAGTGCCGCTAATGCTACTAAAACTCAACATAAAATGACGGCGTTGTGCTTAATTTTTTTGTGGCGTTTTTCAAAAAGTGCCGCTAATGGTCGTCTTATAGCGGCATTTTTCAAAAAGTGCCACTAATGCTTAATCTATAGCGGCGTTTTTCAAAAAGCGCCTCTAATACTCAATTTATAGCAGTGTTTTTCAAAAAGCGCCGCTAATGCCACTAAAGTTCAACGACGGCGTTATGCTTAACTATTTTGCAGCGTTTTTCAAAAAGCGCCGCTAATGGCAACCTATAACGGCGTTTTTCAGAAAGCGACACTAATGCTCGATCTATAGCGGCGTTTTTCAAAAGGCGCCGCTAATGCCACTAAAGCTCAGCATTGTGCTTCTTCTTTTTTTGCGGCGTTTTTCAAAAAGCGCCGCTAATGGCGCATATAGCGGTGTTTTTTAGAAAGCACCGCTAATGCTTGATTTATAGCGGCGATTTTCAAAAAGCGCTGCTAATTCTCGATCTATAGCGGCATTTTTTGTTCAAACACCGCTAAAAATATCGCTAAAAACTTGTTTTGCAGTAGTGTAGGTAGGCTCTATGCACGCCAACATGTATACTATTCTAGATTGAACACATGTTTCTCGAACTACTCACTTGATTTCGCATCCTCTGCTTGCGAACACCTAGGAACATGTGAGCTTGGCTTGCGATCTCTCTCCGTGAGCCCCTAATGTCTCTACCTTGTGGGGCTCAAGTTCTTTCGCATCTACTCAGGTTGCGGGTCAATAGTTCGAGGTTATATTCAGGTTTTGGGTCGAAAATGAAAAATACCATAAAAAGTGTGCATTCGATCTATTCGGTTATTTTATGGCAATAACCGCATAAATCAAAATTTTTGTTGTAAAAGAATTAACCAAACTGAACTTATGTGTAAAACCGAAATAACCAAATCAGTCGATTCGGTACGGTTTATCAGTTTTTATAGTTATTTTTTTAATTAACCTAGTTTCTTTTCCCACTTTTACTAGCAGATTCGAGCTATGGGGTTCACTAGAATAAGTAATTCACGTTGAAGTTAAGGGAAACAAAGCGGAATCGATGGTAGAAAAAAAGAGAGCACTACGCACAAAAGTCAATGAGCTAAGACGCAACTAAGCTAAAACCGACAAAAACATTCTCTCTTTGTCGACAACCATCAAAATTTGCAGCAGAGAAAGTATTTAGAGAAATAAAAGAAATAAATACATAAAAAAAGAAAATAAAGTTAAACTATCTTACCGTGCAATGAGATGAATGAATCTGCCAAAGATGATGGTGACTGGTGCACGTGTGTGAGACGTCAAGCTCGAGCGTCGACCGTCGAACAGAGGAGAGTTGAAAAGGGGCATCGACCGTCGGTCTGCTGACTTGAAGAGGGGCTGGTGTTGGCGATTTTTTTTTTTTCAGATTTGGGACAGAGGAAGAGGAGAAATTAAAAGAAATGTAAAAGCCGAACCTCGTTTTGTTTAGTTTTAGATATTTATTTTTTTAAAAAATAAATTAATTATGTAAATAATATAATTAAAATTAAAATTAAATTGGGTTTTTAGTTTATATTTAGTTTTTGGGCTAGATTTATATTTGGGTTGGGTTGGGTTTGATTTTTTATTTTTGGGTTGTGCTTGGTTACTTGGGTATACATATAATTATAAATTTATGTTTTAATGTTTTAAAAATTAGTTTATTTGGTTATCTTGGTTTAGATTTTTAAAACTAAAACTGAATCGAATTAACCATTTAAATCGATATAGGTAACCAATTAATTAAAATCGATTAAATAAAAAAAATTGATTAATTTAGTTTAATTATTTTGATTATTTCAATTAAACAGAAATAATTTTCACCCCAAATCAAATTAAAGTAGAGACATTGAATTTACTATTTACAAATACATATCTAGTAGAATTTAACCAATTATATAAAATTCTACTAATAATAAATATTAAAATTTTAATCTATATCAAATTTCTTATACTAATAGAGATACACTTAATAATAATAAAGTATTTATGACAAAGAAAGTGAAAAAAAAATCTATTTTTAAAAAAGAAATATAATTCTAAAGTAAAAAGGAAAAAAACCGAAGAGATTAAATTAGAGGGGTTCATATTGGAACCATAGCCGACTAATGACCAAAACTCTTCAAAAGGTACACCCAATACAGAGGATACGTAGGCCTCCACATATTCAAACCCCCTCCTCTCTCTCTCTCTCTCTCTCCCCCCAAGACTTGGCCTTGCTTTGATTTGTTTTGTTTTATTGTTGTTGATTGATTTTCAGCATTCAACAGCAGGCAGCTTCACCACCCTTTCATAGAAAACAAAATGAGCTTTCACCTCACAAACTAAAATAAATAAATAAAATTAAAAAAAAAAAAGAAACAAACAAAAGGTGGTAGTGGTAGATGCATGAGCCACCACCACACCAACACAAACTTGTTGAAATCTCTCATCTTTCTTATTTCTCCCTTCCGTTCTTTCCTCACTCTTTCTCTTATTTCACCACCATCTCCTTTCCTTGATCCTTCTCATAACACCTAAGGATCCTGAGTTTTTTTTTTAACCTTTCTTTTTGTTTTCTTTTACCAGATTTTAGGTTCAACCTTAATAAAATTGTCTTTCTCTCTCTGTTTTCCTCGGTTTCTGCGCTGTCCCGACTACCACCTTTTCTTTCTCCTTTCTCAGGTACCAAATAAATGACTTTTTGTTCTGGGGTTTATTTATCTTCTTCCTTGTAATGGGTGGGTTTTCTGCGTTTCCTGGCTATGGGGTTGTCGCCATTTTTGGCTTTTTCCCTTTTCCTCTTTGAATTTTTGTGTGTTTTGGAGTTTGGGTTTTTTGTTTTGTCTTGTATTTTCACTGCATCTGCTTCCATGAAAGGTGGTAGGTTGGTGGGGTTGACTTGTTTTTCCACGGAGTGATAATTGGGTTTTCTATCAGCCAGACTTACTGGACAACTTTGTTAGTTTCACATGATGAAAGTTTTGGCTTTTACTTTATGCAAATTATGATGAATTCATCTCTTTTCTTCACCTAAAAAAGAAAAAAGAAAATTATGGCTGACTTTATGTCACATTGCCCCCTTATCCGGAGGCTAGCTAGCTTTTAGAAGTGAAAACCACGTTTCATGGTATTTTCATTGGTTTGTTCATATTATTTTTCAATTCCATCTACGATTGATTTCTGTTTAACCAGCATCAAATCTGTTGTCTGTTTTCAGAAATCTAATCCGTGCAAGCTATTTAGCCCTTGAATCCCTTATTATCTTGTAGTATTATTGAAATCAAACGTACTTGGTGATGAAAAACCAGCTGTTTCTATTTCAGCCAACCAAATTCCGTACCAAGTAATTTTGGTTGACTGTAATAAATGATAGCAAAAGTTTATTGACATCTGGGAAATTTCTTTGTTCTTTGTCTTAGTTTAATTGCTTAGGTGCATCAGATTACTTGCATTGACTCAGTTTTGATGGCTTTTGTATTTTTTTTAACGTTTTTCTTCTTTTGCTATATGATCACCACGGATCATATCTGGTTTACTGTTCGTCATTTTGTGATTGCTTAATCTACCTATAACTCGTCCATCTTTGGTAATCTTAGGAGCACAGATAAAGGGATAAATGCAAAGCTAAACCATTGGTCACTGATTGAAGCATTGCCAAATGGTGAGCTTACGCAGACGCAAGCTCCTGGGACTCTGCTCTGGTAAACTTTAGTTGACATGTACTTTTTATATTGCATAATTAGCTGCTTCTATTGGTATCTATGAAGAGGAACATTTACTAAATTACTATGTATGTGAAGTGTGCCCTTCCCTTCATTTCTTTGCCCTTGTGTTACTTAAAGTGAGTCTGTCTAAGTAAACTATGAGTTACTTGTATAGTGAATGTAATCAACAAGTTCTAGATTATGCCTGAATAATTTCATTCACCAAATCTGGTGACTTTTTGCAGGGACGAGTTCCTTTTTTACTCCACTTTCTAGATTTTTCGATAATGGTAATGCCCCTGGAAATTCAAGTCAGAGTGCAAAATTGGTCAGTGTGCATCCCATGCCCTCAGATCCCATCCACATGAATGGGGTAAGAATGCATTATTAATCAGTTGATTAGATGTAGTGTTGACGGTTTAACTGTTTTCTCTTTGTTGGGTTGATACGAGTTCATTTTCCATTATTTTCCTTTTATCATTTATAAACTTAGCAACTCTCGGAGACTCTTTTTATCTTTTTTTTCCCTTGAGCTAGGGAGGCTTACCTTAATAATGCCTCTCTAGTTTTGTCTTGTAACTTAGCTTGGTCTGTAGTTGTATATTTACTGGTGTGTTTTCTCATACATAATAATTCTAGGAGTAAATCATTTCATTTCATTCCTCTTTGTCCACAATAAGGGGGAAAAGGACCATTTGTCATTATTGAAGACTTTCTATCCCCTTATGACAGGTTTTCTTTGTTTTAGTATGTTATGAAGTATTGGTAATATGAAATTGTGAAAATACAATAGAATGGTTGATGATTACTGACAGAGATTACAATTTTTACCTTAAACATTGTTTTGCTATCTATATTTGTGTGGTAGCTACTCACGAACTACATCTTCTCTTGTGATTAGCATGTTTGTGGTTGGTGTAGTTATTATAGTTATATAAATAGTGATGGCAAGTGTGGTTATGTTATATAAGAAGGAAGTGAAAGGTGGATCTTTAGAAAAAGTTAAATGCGCTGCTTGTTTTGACTCCTTCAGAATCATGTCTTGCTTGCTCATTCCATTGCATCCTATGATTAGCATGTACTACTACTACCATCTCTCTCTTGTTTTACTAATTAACTGTTACATGTAACTTTTGATGTTTCTCAGAAAAGCATTCCTAAGGTTGCCTCTGGATCACCGAATGTCTCCGGCTCCGGCTCATCAAAAGAGCATCATAATCAACCTTTTCCAGGTTTGTTTCCCTGGAATCACATGTTCTATATATTTGTTGCTATTGTTAAAGCTGGAAAAGTTTTACTTTCCCAAGTCTTGCTTACTGTTGGTATTTCCTTCCATACTCCATCCCCTTCCACTCTTAACATTTTTTTCACCCTCTATCTTTGCACCTAAGCATTTACTAATGAATGGGTTTTATGTCTTGATTGCTTACCTTTCCTCCATATTCAGCTTTAATGGCTTGAAAGAACTGCATTCAATTTTTCTTATTTTTCAAAATTTAAATGGTTAGAAAGACATGCATCCATGCTACATTTTGTGATGGTAAAGCTGCATGGATTAATATGATATGGTTTATATTCTGCAGAATATGCTAAAACGTTACAAAGCTTACATCTTTTCCCTTGCTCTCCACTCACTTGCATACTGTTCTTGTGAAAAGTAAAATGATTTTGGTTCGTGTATCTAATATTCAAGGCTAGCATTGCATGGTTTGCTCATCAAAGTTTCATGTATTTGACATCTTTAGTTTGTGTTTGTTGGTATGGGGAAGCTACTGTCTAGAGAATCAACATTGTGAAATGATGTTGTGAAAATGATTTGATCCGCAGTTGGTTAATGTTCAAAATAGGATGGTTTTATACTATGTATATTAGAATCCTGTTGTGTGAGTTTTGGATATTTTATCTCATTTTGGGGCTATGTCATTACCATTAAAATCCAATACAGGGAGCCATTTACTTTTCTACATTTTAACTGATGCCCAAGCACAATGTTATTATCTGTGTAGGGCAACCGATCAAACGCAGGAAGCGACACAGGAGGAAGCATGTTCAAAACCAAGAACCATGTCTAATGAGGGGTGTATACTTCAAAAATATGAAATGGCAGGCCGCAATAAAAGTTGACAAGAAACAAATTCACTTGGGAACAGTTGGTTCACAAGAAGAAGCTGCCCATTTATATGACAGGTAAAATATCGACTTTTATCTTTGCTTATAATGATTGCCTACTACAATTTTGTCCCAAAACTCCGATTGCTATTTGTTGCTCAGTGGATAGGCTAATGCTGGTTTCTACGGCTTCTCAATGTAATAAAGATGGTTTCTTAGTATTGATTTATTTTCTTTGATTGATAGACTAATGGATTTTGAAACACGTTTCTATCTATAGAGCGGCATTCATGTGTGGAAGGGAGCCGAACTTTGAACTCTCAGAGGAAGAGAAACAAGAGCTTAGGAAATTCAAGTGGGAAGAGTTTTTGGCATATACTCGGCGATCAATTACAAATAAAAGTAACCCTTTTGTTTATGAATTTTCTATGATCTCCAGAGCTGCTGTTGTTCAAATATTCATTGGGGTTTATTTGTAACGATTGGATTACAGAATACAAGCGAAGGCTCGGGAAGGTGGAGCCACAGAAGAGATCTGAACCTGCAATGGAGAACAGCGAGTGGGACAACAAACAAGGAGTGAATAGCTTCTCAGCTTCGGAAGAGTTCGGGCCGGACTCTTCAGCCTCATAAACGGTTCGAGAGTGTTAGTGAGGCTAAACCAATAGCTTTAGCGGTTAAATTTAGAGTTGCAGGGTCTCTCCATTTTTGGGTATTTTTCTGGTATAAAATTAGTTGCATCATTATATCACCCTCAGGAAATCACCATTGTTGCTGTCCCCATGTATCTGCAGATTGCAGAAATCTGGGGAAAAAAACATGTTTACGTTCTAGGAAGCATTAAAAATCTTTTATTAGTAGTAGTTATGCCAATTTCCATCCTTTATCTTTATGTTTCCATTAGCTAGACCTGGTAATATAAAGGCATGTATGTAGCATAAATTCAACAAAACTCAAAATGAACTGGAAAACCTGAAATAATTAAATAAAGGTGAATTGGTTAATCCAATTACCTATGGATCAATTCAATTGAAATTTGCTTAATACAAAGATATTAATATATGAACGTTTATTTTCAGTTCGAAAATAACACCAACTCCCTTATTGAATATACTGACTGGAAACATACTAAATGAAAATAACTAAAGAATCTGATAATAAGTGTCTATCGGTTACTCAAATTGAGGCTAGAAAACGTTGGATGAGATAGCTCGTTACTATATGTTGGCAAGCATAATCAATACTCTGTATAAGCAACTAAAGAGTTGTAAGACTGTTAAAACGATTCTAGATAAGCTAGGAGACATGTTCGGAGGCCAAGCTACTTTTGGCTTGACAATCTGTCATATCTAGCTTGATAAATAACCAGCAAAAGCCCGGTACTTTGGCCAAAGACCATATGATCACTCTTATGATCTACTTTGTCGAGGTTGCGGACAATGAGGTCAATTTAGACCAAAACACTCAAATTGAGATAGTGTTCAAAAGCTTTTCAAAGGATTTTGCTGGTTTTCAGGTCATATATAACCTTGGCAACAAAAACTTAACGCTTACACAACTCATGAAGGAGCTACAATCCTATGAATTGATGTTGAACAACGGTCAGCAAGTAGAAGCGAATGTAGCCGTCGCTTCTTCCTCAAAAAGGAAATGAAAGCGCACTAAGAAAGGTAAAGCTAAGGTCTCTAGGCCACAACAAGTGGAAAGGAAGAGAACCAGAAAACCTAAAGACTTATCTAAGTCTAAACTTCTTCTGCAGTAAGAAATGACACTTCAAGACAAACTATAAAAAATGGAAAGAATATCTAGCTACCAAAGGAAAAGATATGAAACTCTTGATAATAGAAGCTTGTTTAGTGAAAGATTCAATAGGCCACTGGGTCATTAATTTGGGAGCCACTAATCATGTTTGTGATTCTCTATAAGGGTTCGGGGAGACGAAAAACCTTAAAGAGAAGAGCTTGTCGTTGCAGACTAAGAACGGGACAAGTGTGGTAGTTGATGTAGTGGGAGATGTATATCTTTATTTTGATAATTTTAGGAAGATTACTAAGTTTCAAAAGAAACTTAATTTTCGTTGCATGTTTATATAAAAAAAAGGCTTAACCATGACTTTTAATGATGAAATTGCAATATTTAGAAATTGCAATCTTATTTGTAATGGACAGATGTCAAGTACTCTCTATTTTATCAAGCAAAAGATGTAAACACTTATTGAGATTGAAATATCGAATATAAGACTTAAAACTTCTCACTTTAATGAGGCATACCTTTGGAAATTAAGGCTCGATCATTTTAACCGAGAAAGAATCATTAAACTTGTGAAAGGTGACATCTTAAGTTCACTTAAAGAAGTTGATATTCCATAATGTGAATCTTACTTAAAAGGTAAGATGACTAAGCTATCTTTTAATACAAAAGGAATGGGGATTAAAAAACCCTTAGAACTTGTGCACATTGATGTATGTGGCCCCATAAGCGTTAGTGCAAGAAGTGTATTATGTAACATTTATTGATGACTATTGTAGATATGAGTCTGTAAACTTGATGCACCACAATAGTGAAACCTTTGATAAATTTAAAGAGTTTCGTGCAGAAGTGGAGAAACAACTAGTTTTACCCATAAAGGCACTTCGGTCTGATCGAGGTGGGGAATATTTATCTGATGAGTTCTTAGGGTACCTTATAGAGAATAAGATTCTGTCCTATTAACCATGTCGGACACTCAACAACAGAATGTCGTGGTAGAGAGAAGGAATCAAACGTTGTTAGACATGGTATGTTCAATGTTAAGTTATTTGAAGTTGTCAATCTCTTTCTTGGGATATGCAATACAAATGACTTGCTATATTCTGAATGATGTGCCAACTAAGGCAACATCTCAAAACTCCATATGAATTGTGGCATGGTAGGAAGCCAATTCTAAAACATTTAAGGATTTGGGATGCCTAGGTTACATATTGGATAAAGATGCAAGGAAGTTGGATTCATTGACAGAATTGTACATGTTTGTAGGATATCCGAAAAGAACAAAGGGTGGTTTGTTTTATAACCCTGAAAGAGCAAACTATCATAGTGTCAACTCATGCTACTTTCCTTAAAGAAAGTTATATGAATGACTTCAAACCTCAGAGTAAAGAGGTATTCAAGGAGCTTTCGAGAAATATACAAAACCTCGGTTCCAAAACCAACTTTTAATAGTAGACCTACAAACGGTCAGCAGTATAGGGAGCTTTGTCGAAGTGGGAGGGTCTCTCGTACGCTTAAGTTCTTCCAATCTGGCAAAAGTGTTCTTAACATTGAGTCTACCGAACAGAAAAATGATGACCCACTCACATATGACGAAGCGATGCAGAGTGTTGGTTCCAATATCTGGGAAATAACTATAAAATCTAAGATGCACTCTATGTATTCCAACTCAGTGTGGGAACTTGTAGACTTACTGAAAGGGATAAAACCCATAGGGTGTAAGTGGATCTACAAGAGGAAAAGAAATGCAGATGAAAAAGTGGAAATTTATAAGGTCAGAATTGTAGAAAAAGGTTATACTCATAAAAAAAATGTATTGATTACGAAGAAACCTTCTCTCTAATTGTGATTCTCAAGTCAATCCACATATTACTATCCATTGCGGCAGCTCTCAATTACGAGATCTAGCAAATGGATGTCAAGACAACGTTTTTGAATGATTATCTTGAAGAGAGCATCTACATGATGTAACCCATCGGATATATAGCTAAAAGAAACGAGTATAAAGTTTGCAAACTGCTTAGGTCCATATATGGACTTAAGCAAGACTTTTGGATTTGAGCAAAACGTAGATGAACCTTGTGTTTACAAACATTTAGGGGACAGAAAGGTGGTTTTTCTCGTTCTATATGTCGATGACATTCTACTCATTGAAAATGATGTAGAGACATTATCATCAGTTAAATTGTGGTTAACCCAACAGTTTAGCATGAAGAACTTAAGCAAGTATCTTGCTTATGAAATAAAATTTTTTACTTACTTTCAGGAAATCTCCTCAGTGATATCCACATGAAAATGTCTACCTTGGGGTAGATCCGTTTCATCCCATTACAAGAGTTCATCGATGAAGGCTGTAGGTCTTTCTTAGGGACCTTCTTCCACTCATTAATTTAAAAAATGTAAGGTTTTTAATTTCCAGTTTCAATCATGAATGATCATTAAATGCATGACAAGTACATGTGACATTCTTCCTTAATCTATATATATCATGCTTATCTCATATATGCATGAATATACATTTGTAGTCATATAAATATCGTCATGCTTATCTCATATGTATAAAAGCATAAAATTTAAATGACTTTGATCAGTTAAATTTTTCATGATTCCATTCTAGAAAAATAATAAAATTATAGAATTACAAAATTTACCCCAAAGCATACTTTGGGTCTTCAATTTTGCCACCACGTTCTTCCGCTACGATACTAATTCATGTTTCCATCGTCACTATCTTTTTGTCGATATTTCTGTGTCACCACCACCGCCCAAGAAAACTTAGGTTACAAAATTTCTATGTTCATTTCCGGCTCACATATTTTATTCTAAACGATTAAAATTAAAATTCTACGTGAAGATGATAGTCCACGGTCAAAAAATTTACATGCCTGAAAAATAAATTAAATTACAAATAAATTGTTAGGAATCACAACTTTGGCAAAATTACTTTATTATCAATAACAATAAAATAATTATATACCATATGCATTCCCCTAAACTTGTGAATAATTATAAGAATGTCACATCTTATTAAATATTAATGAAACAAGATGAAGAGAAAGATTTGGTCTCAGTTTACTCTATAAACATTGCACAACTTGGCTCTTGATACTAATTGTTGGAAAAGAATCAGGTTTAAAAACGATTTTCTTATACATCGAAAAATTACAATTTTGAAAATCAACTTGGTTTATGATATTTATAGAAATAAACCTTGAACCGAAATCATACCTGTGTTTTTGGATAACCAGATCCTTAATGTTTTTCAGCTTTCAACCAAACGATCTTCTCCACTATTCTCGTACCACGAATTGTCTCGAGTGTGGGCTCGAACCAATTGAATCAAAATACATAAATAGAAAAGTTTTCTTTACTTTTAGGTAAAAACAAACATTTTCTCTTTAAAATAAAAACCGATAGGATTGTTATCTCAAGAAAAAAATATAATAGTTCAGAATAAATTCTCTCCATTTTTCGGTGGAGTAACAATATCTCCAAGTTGTGTAAATAGCTCTATCAGTGTCATACATTTATAGGGAGAGAAGGTAGAACCCTTGTTGAATTGTAGAGGTTTATTTCAAATAAAAAAATAACTTCCTATTCCAACTAGGAGAGGGAGAAGGGCTAATAGGGTGTGTTTCCCCTCATATGTATTATGATGAGGATTCGGGCCTCTCATTATATTGAGCCCAATTATATGTGCTTTTTGGGACTTTAACTCAACAATTTATAATTTAATCCAACCCAATACATATTTTTCTATTTTGTAAAATAAAAATTAAATTTCCAATTAAATAATTTTCTCATCCCAAATTTACCATTGATAAAATTATGATGATTTTTCCTTGGTAAAATTTCTAAGAAAATATATTCAATATTTCACAACTAAACTTGTTCATTATGACTGAATAATTTATTTTCATATTAGGGCTTTAAAATTGCCCAAAAATATAAACTCATTCTTCCAATCATTTCTAAGTAATCCATATATATTCAACTTGATCATTTTCATCTTCATTTCCATTTCTATTTTTAAGAAACTCACATTCATTTCTAAATGATTCCATTTCTCTATTTCAAGAAAACCATAATAATTTCTGAATGTTTTACATTTCCTTATTTTATTCATTTTGTTCATTCCGATTCAAACACGTAATTCATTTCTAGTTTCAACAAGCTAGAGGAGGGACTGATTGAACATATGTAATTAAGGCTTAAATGATTTATAATTATGTTCCAACTTTTCACCTATTAATTATGAACTCATTTAGTCATGAAGTCATTCCACTATAGTATCGTGATTGAGCTTTCCCTAACAACATACCATTACAAAAACAAATATTCAGTGCTCGTTCAATAACCCTGTCATAAGTGTGTTACCCTCATAGTATATCCTTGATCTCTTTGGGATAATATTCATTCTCCCAATATGATCCTATTTTATCTAATGGTAACCATTACATCTTCCTTCATGAAAAGTCAATCACCATCAAATAGTGATTAAGTCATCCATCACAAAGACGAGCAACTCGTGGCCACGTTTACTGCTCATCGACCATGTAATGCCTATGAAAGGCTATCATTTACCCATGTTTTGGGCTTTGAATTTCACTTTTGTGAATTACGCTACATACTGCAGAAGCCGTACACCCAACACACCATCTTTCGGTTCCTTATGTACTCGAACTCAAGCTTTTACTTACATGAAAGTGTATGAGTCACGCATACATAGTCAGCCATCCACTTAGGATTTAGGTATGCCACACTATGAACGTCACTAGTGAATAGATCCATAAATAGATTTAGGATCTATTCTATTTAGGTCCAGTCTGATGTACTGTCAGTCCAGTTAGTCACATCTATGTCTCTATCTTTTAGGAGTCATTCGCTTCGATTTACAAGACAAAGCATCTCCTCAATTGGACTTGATAGACGCCATATTAATCTTTCAATCGATTTCCTCATTTTCAATTAGACTAAGGACATGTTTAGGTTCGTCTATTAATACAAGTTATCTTTCTGTATTACGATCCGACCACGTAATACTACTAAATATTAGTTAAACAACTAGTGAGCAACATTAGCTTCCATTTTGCTTTGTGCGAAAAATCCATGTGAGAAAACTATACAAAGTATTAATGTAATTCATGAATAGTTTTATTAACCAATTTGTTCAAAAAATTACAAGTGTACTTAAGCGAAAATACTATATTTAGGGAACTAGATCCAAAAATGGACCTATACCTCATTCACGAGAAATCTTAGCCTCTAGACCTGTTCAAAGTTTATAAAGTTGAAGTTGAGAATCAACTCAAACAAAAGGATTAAGAACATTAGATCTAATCGTGGTGGTGAGTACTACAGTAGATATGATGGCTCAAGTGAACAATGTCTAGGACCATTTGTAGAATTCCTAGAGGAATGGGGTATTGGTCCACAGTACACTATACCAGGATCACCTAGTATGAATGGCGTAGCTGAAAGAAGAAATAGGACTCTTAAGGATATGGTAAGGAGTATGATTGCTCATTCTACCTTACCTGAGTCCCTTTGCGAAGAAGCGTTAAAGACAACAACATACATTCTGAAGAGAGTACCCACTAAAGTAGCTACAAAAACACCTTATGAACTTTGGACATGTTGGAAGTCTAGTCTAAAACACTTTCACATTTGGGATGTCCAGTTGGGGCAAGGCCTTATTGGTCACATGAAAAGAAATTGGACTCCAAAATAGTGAGCAAATACTTTATTGATTATTCTAAGTGATCTAGGGGCTATAAGTTTTATGATCCCACCATTAGGAATATTTTTGAGATAGAAACTACAACATTTTTTAAGGATGTTCAGTTTAGAGGGAGAAATAAGGTTAGAGACATTGCTTTTAAGGAGGAATTAGATTCTAACTATTCATGCTATCACTTTTGACAATGTTTAGGTTCTAATACCTATTATTGATCAATAAATGAATCCAAAACCTCAACAAGAAAATGTTGAACAACTCCCTATTCAAGATGAGGTAATTTTTCTAGAAGAAGAAACTTAATAACCTTAAGAACAAGTGCCATTAAAAAGGTCCACGAGAGAGAGGAAAAATGTTATTTCAAATGATTATGTTATATTTCTCCAAGAACATGAGTATGATAATGGAATGATGAAATATGATCCAATCAACTTTCGTTAGGCCATGAAAAGTTCTAATTCTCAAAAGTGGATTGATGTTATGCAAGAAGAGTATAAGTCTATGTAAGACAATAAAGTTTGGGAACTTGTCCCATTACCTGAAGACGCAAAATCAATTGATTGCAAATAGATATTTAAAACCAAAATGGATACAAATGGTAATGTGGAGAGGTATAAGACGTGTCTTGTAGTTAAAGGATATACTCAGAAAGAATATATTGATTTTACAGAGACTTTCTCTTCGGTTTCATCAAAAGACTCTTTTAGGACAATCATGACACTTATTGCTCATTTTGATCTTGAGTTACATCAGATAGATGTGAAGACCATGTTTCTCAATGGTGACATTGAAAAAACAATTTATATGGTGTAACCAGAAAATTTTGAATTGGGAGCCGTAAAAATGTGATTTGCAAATAAACAAAATCCATCTATGAACTCAAACAAGCTTCCCATCAATGGTACCACAAGTTTCATCAAGTAATTGTCTCATTTGATTTTGAGATGAATATTGTCAATGATTGTGTATATCACAAATTCAGTGGGAGTAAGTATATGTTCTTGGTTCTATATATCAATGACATTTTGCTTACCACTAACGATATAGGCTTATTGCATGAAACTAAGAGGTTTTTATCTAAGCATTTTGAGATGAAAGATCTTGGGGATACCTATTTTGTTTTAGGAATTCAGATACATTGAGACCAATCTCAGGGTATTCTTGAATTGTCACAAAAGATTTTTATCAATGAAGTACTCACAAGGTTTGACATGCAAGGTTGTAGACCAGGTGACACCCCTGTTGCGAAAGGAGACAAATTTAATCTTGTTCAATGCCATAAAAGTAACCTTGAAATTCAAGAAATGTAAAAGATTCCCAATGCATCAGTTGTTGAGAGTCTAACATATGCTTAAGTATGTACACGTCTAGATATTATGTATATTGTTGGGATGTTAGACAGATATTTAAGTAACCTTGGTATGGACTATTGGATAGCAGCCAAGAGAGTTATGAAGTATCTTTAGAGAACTATAGGTTACATGCTCACTTATGAGAGATCAGATCATTTGGAAGTCGTAGGGTATTTTTATTCTGATTTCGTTAGGTGCCAAGATAGTAGGAAATCTATATCAGGCTATATTTACTTGTTAGCTGGAGGAGTTATATCCAAGAAAAGTGCCAAACACACACTTGTAGCTTTTTCCACTATGGCAGTAAAGTTTGTAGCATGCTATGAGGCATCAAACCATGGAATATGGTTGCAAAAATTTGTCACAGGGCTGCACATTTTGGAGAATGTAGAAAAACCACTCAAAATTTTTTTTATAATAAGCCAACGATGTTTTATTCCAACAATAAAAGGAGATCATCTAAGTCAAAGTATATTGACATAAAGTTCCTAGTTGTGAAAGAAATAGTGCAAAGTGGAAAAATATCCATAGAGCACATTGGGACAAACTCCATGATAGTAGATCCTCTCACAAAAGGTTTACCACCCAAGGTCTTTCATAAACACACTGCTCATATAGGTGTTATATTATTTGAGGACATCATGGTTTAGTGGGAGTTTGTATTTTATTTGATTTATGTTTATTTTCAGGCATTTGTGTATTTGGTTATTTTCTTTTCAGAAAGAAGTATTCAGTTTATTCACTCTGTTTTGTTATTTTGATACTAACCTCACTTACGTTTAAGGAGGACCAATTGGAAATAAGCATGTTTTGGTTCACATTACATGTAATTTCCATGCTATGCATCCATGATTGATCTATGTCATTTGACTATATTTGTATATCTGACTCTTGATTAGCTTAGTCATGATTAATATGAAAAAGACTAATTTGATCCTATATGGATATAGTTGATGGACGAGATTGCTATAGAATACCAGTTATATGATAGCAAATTTTGAGCTCATAAGGTTGTACATTTATCAGGAAACATATGTTGCCCAAGTGAGAGATTGTTGGATTAAAATCCTCAATTATGGGGACATATGTATGATGTATAATGCTATTATAAAGTGTGATACAACATTAAGTGACCAATTATGTTATAAGTGTCGCATGTATTAAAGTATCATGAAAATAATGTGTAGATACTATATGTTGTATTTATAATTTGATGAGGGACCAAATTATAAATACCCAAAATTAATTTAATAATCAGTTATTTAAAGAGGTAATGGTCCCAAGAAATATGGTTATCTCATATATCTTTTCCATCTCCATCAAAGAGTTATACAAAGAGAAAATTTATTTTCTTGGAAGATCAAAACCTTATGGAAAATCTCCAACAATGAATTCAGGCATGTTTCCGCATATAACTTTGTTCTTCATGATCTGACATGACAATTCCTAATTTATATCAGATTCTTTCAATTTTAAATAACATGTGCAAGGAATTCTAACTCCAGAGATATATGAATCGCCAAAGTTGACTGTAGTAGTTCTACAGCCATTGGAACAGTCACTTTTGCACTTGGATGAATACGGTCCAAAGGGGAGACAAGTGGCAGTGTTGATGTTCCATCGAAGGGATTAATAAATAGGGCCCTGAGTGAGGTCCAATCTACTTCATTTCCTGTAGAACTTTTAGAGATGCATAACGAGTATAGCAATGAAGGGGAGACTACGATGTACTCTGTTGAAATCGCTGAAAGTAGAAGCTACACAAGTCCTAGAGAGGAGAAGTTTGGGGAAGTGGGAAGGAGCCAAAGTTGCGTGAGTTATACTAGATGGGAAGGTGTTCAAAGAAATCTGAGGGCTCATGGGGCATTGCTGGAAAAGCAGCGGAGCTTTATCCACGGAAAGAAGAATAACTCGCAATGGGCAACTTCTCAAATGAGTAATGATTACTTTAGCCCGACAATTGCGTCTACCATGAAGAAGCGTAAAAACTCAGAGCAGTCATGCAAGCCACTGCAACAAACCACTATTCATTCATCCCAAGATAGAACTTTTAATGATTATTGATTCTTCGCAGTGCATGATACCATAATGAGGGAAATAAGCCAACATATATATAACATTCCTATTGATTGCCTTTATCAAGTTCATATATAGTGCAACTAATTTGTTGCGACACAATGTGCAGAGTGATTTAAGATGAATGAAAAATTCATCCACAATGATTTGTTTTAAAAAAGTGGAAAGTGTTATACTTTGGACATGTGGCGACATGAGAATCGACTGAAGAGGGAACCATGAGTGACTTTCCGTCTTGTACCGTCTGGGTGGTTACCTTGTGACTAAAGAATCACGTACCTTGTACCACATGTGAGAGGGACCTTTCATCCTTAACCATCCACTATTAACAAATACGTTCTCCTCAAGAGGGGACCACCTAAGAACCCTCATTACTTTCCTATAAATACCCCAAGGATCAAAATAGTAGGGAGATTCCGCTTCCAAAACCCCAATACACTAAGCATTCATCTTTCTTTATTTAGGTCCATCTACTTTTTCTCTTTCGGCTTAGAATGGGTGAACCAACCTTCTTTGACACTGCCTCCTCTCTTCCTTCTCTACTTCCGTTGATACCGTAATACCATCCCCTCTTCTTCTTCTCTAGTTCTGTTGATACTGTATATCAATAATACCTCTAAACAAAGTATTCTTGAAAATAACTCTCCTTAATTTCATAAATAAAAAAATCATTAATTATAAAGTAAAATTTTCTCCTAATTTGTACATGTTCAAAATTCAGCTCAAGACAAACAATTTTCACTTGAATTAGAGTTAATAGTTTGTTGAATTACAGTTAATTCAAGTATAAATTTATTTTAATAATAAAATACACTATATTTAAATTTAATAAAATAAAAATTATCAATATAAAAATGTTCTTTCGATCTTATTTTAAGTAAGGCTTAATTCACAATTTGGTCTTTAAAATATATTAAAATTCTCAATTTTATATATAAAGTATATCTCATTATATTTTTAGTCCATTTTTACGAATATTGAAAAATCTTATTGTCAATCACGAAGAGCCACATGGCATCTTAATATAAAAATAAATATTTTATAATAAATGTATATATACATTAAAAAGTAAATATATAAAAATTCAAAATATATATAATCTAGAAAAAAACATATAAATTATAAAAAATTTATAATAGAATATAGAAAAATATGATAGTTGAAAAGAAATTAGTTAAAATTAATAATATATTACAAAAATTGTAAAAAAGTAAAAATATTTTAAAATATTTTTACAAAATTATAAAATATATAATTATAAAATCTAAAAAATATTTAAATTTCAAGTTTTTGAAATTACTTGAAATTTAAATACTTTTTAAAAATTATTATAGCTTTTTCAAAATTTTATATTATTTTAAAATTTTAAATTTTAAAATTATATATTTTAGAATTTTATAAAAAATATTTTTAAAAATATTATATATGAATTTTTTACATTTTTAATGAATATAGTATATATAATGCTAAAAAAAAGACATAAAAAAGTGCTCTGATAGCACCACGAGGATGGTCAACGGTCGGTCAAAGTCGGTCAACAGTCATTCAAAATCAATTTTTTTAATATTTAAATATTAAATATTATAATTTTCTATTTTTAATTGAAATTTAATGTTTTTATTTTAAGTAAACTTAATTGCCACGTAGCATTTTTCATTAGCAAAAACATGTTACGTGACGCTTTTTCATTGGCCAAAGTTGCCTGCCAATTTTTCTTTTAAATTTGTTACAAAAAGGACAAAAAATAGAAGAAATTGATACTTTAGCTATCGAATTGGGACAAAAAAATTAGGTACCAAAGTGAGAAAATACATATACTTCAGAGTCTAAAATCGTGAATAAAGTCTTTAAATAATCAACCAATCATTCTATTAGGATCTTCAAAGTTTAAAAAAATGGTTGAGTAGCAACTCATGCACATCTTTGATAGACCATTTTCCATGTGACTTGAGAAGAAATGTATAATGTTTTGGACTTTTTTTGGAATAATAAAAATAATAATTTACGAAAATAATATAGGCTTTTTTACAAAAATAATATAAGAGATGAAAATTGAACCATAAGTCGATATTGAAACCTCAAATCGGTAGCTTTCATAAGTCAACATTGAAACCTCAAATCGGTAGCTTTCATACCAAATTGGTGTTTCTCATGCCTAGTCATGTCAATGCAACGGGGTAGAGATTTCTTACTACCTAAGGAGCCCAAATCTACAACTGCCATGCTGATTTGGGCTTTTTAGGCAACAGAGAATCTTTGCTCTCCCTACACCAATATGACTAAAGGTTCGTGATTCCTAGACCTACTAGACACAAGGTCCTTAGAAAGCCCAATTTTTTAAGTACCATTTGTATTAGTTTGAAAAAAAGAAAGAAAGCTCTGAGTTGTTTTTCAAAAAAAAAAATGAGAGTTAAGTGAAGTGAAGGAAAAAAAAATGTGTTAATAGAGTTTTTAAATTTGTTAGAAGATAGTTTTGCTTAGATTATTATGCATAGATTTAAATTGTAATGTTTTTAACTTTTTTGTAAAAAGAAAATAGCTTACATAGAAAAATATCGATTTTAAATTTTTTAAATCAAATTATTAAAGTAAAAAATGAAAAGTTATAAATGTTATTTAAGCTTTTTTTTCCTGAATAATATAGTAAAAATTAAATAGACCTAGGTAATATGAGAAAAATTAAATGTTATAGACAATTAGTTGGTTATCATTGTATTAATTGGTGGAAGTAATATCTTTTTTAGAGATCGAAGTTAAAAGGGGAAGTTCGAGATAGAAAGGTAAGAAAAATTTGTAATGCAATTATATTATGGTTTTACGGTTTACTGAATAAAATAAAATGAAATTATGTGAATTTGTTTGTGACATTAATTTATAGTTTTGAATTATTAATTAATTAATTAATTGAAGTTTGAAAATAAAATTAAATCAATTAGTCATTATGAAATCCTTTGAATGTAGAAATTAAATATATTTTCTCATATATTCTTTTACGGTAAAGTTATCATAATTTTAACTTAATTAGAATTGGGTTGAGAAAATTATGTAATTGGAAAGTTAATTTAATAAATAATGTTTATTTTGAGAAATAGAAAAACATGTGTTGGGTTGGATTAATTTATAAAGTGTTGGGTTAAATGTCTAAGAAACACATATAACTGGACCCAATACAAGAGAGAACCGAATCCCCATCATAATATATATGAGGGGAAGCACACCCTATTCGCCCCTCTCTCTCCTAGTTCAACTAAAAGTTGTTTTTCTATTAAATAGACTTCTACTAATTGAACAAAGGTTTTCACTTAGTCTCCCTATAAATAAATAACATTTGTAGGGCTAAATCACAATAAGTTTTATACAACTTTGAGATATTGTTATTCTACCAAAAAATAGTGAGAATTCATTTCTAAGTATAAATTCTATTTTTCGGAATAACAATTCTATCGATTTCTATTAAAGAGAGATTTTTGCTTTCCCACTTGAAGTAAAGTAAATAATTTTTGGTAAAAGTGTTTGATTCAAATTCGTTTGATCCCACACTCGAAGCAGTTTGTAGTATGAGAATACCAAAGAAGGTCATTCGGTTGAAAGACGAGAACGACAAAGATCTGTCTAGCAGAAAACATAGGTGTGATTTTGAGAATATTTATTGCTATAAATATTACAAACTAGCTTGATTTTCAAAATTTTAATTTTTTACTATGCAAAAAAAAATATTTTCAAACCGAATTTTTTCCAACAATTGGTTTCAGAGCTATGTTGTGCTACCGGTATTGAAATTTTTCTCTCCTTTTCATATGTGATTAATTTTTAATATGTTGTGACATTCTTTTCACTAGCAACATGTTTAGGGATAGTATGTGAATGAATGTATGCTGTTATTTTATTATATATGATAAAGTAATTTTTCCAAAGTTCTGATTCCTAGAAAATTGATTGTAATTATTATTAATTTTCGAGTATGTATAATTAGATCACAGACTATCATCTTCACATAAGATTTATCTTTATTATTTTACAATTATCTTGTAATTGTATGATAGTTGGTATGCCCTGTTGTAGGTATTATCATGTGATATAACAGGAAGTTTTTCTTCAAAGAGGACAACTAGTCACAGCATGTTACTCGGTGAGATTGTCCTAAGATGACTCATTTGTGGTACATGATGTTATAGGTGTTGAGTTGATAGTTAGACACTCAAGATCTACTAGTTAAGTAACTTCCTAAAAAGCTATGCCTAAGTTAGAATGTTGATAAAATGTTAAACGATTATTAGTACGCGTGAATGCCTAAGGAATTAGGTTCATTTACTAATTGGATGAAAATCCATGTTCTTACTAGTTGATTGATACTGCCCTAAGGTAACTTGATTCAATGGGTGTAGGAATTATCGTTGCAAAGACTTACAAATGTTTTCAAGATTTAATGTAAGGCACGTGTATCATCTTAATGCATATCGTAAAATTACAAAATGTTTTCAAAATATTTTCTTAATATAAAGATATTAATGAATGGATATTTTATTTTCAGTTCGAAAATGACATCTACTCCCTTATTAAATATACTCATTGAGAATAAACTAAACATAAATAACTATAAGGAATGAAAAAGGAACCTCATGATTTTCCTGAGCTGTAAGAAACTAAAAATAGTCCTTGGTAATAAATGTCCTTCGGCCGTACAAGTTGAAGCTAAAATATGGTAGGAGGAGTCTGATGAGATAGCTCGTTGCTATATGCTAGCAAGCGTAAGCAACACCCTTTATAAGCAACTGGAGAGCTATAAGACTACCAAAGAGATTCTAAACAAACTAGAAGAAATGTGTGGAGGCCAAGCTACCTTGGCTCAATAGTTGACTATTACTAGTTTGATGAATACCCAGCAATAACCCAGCATTCCGGTTAAAGACCATATGATTACTCTTATAGGATACTTTGTCAAGGCTACGAATAATGAGTCCAATCTGGACCAGAACACACAAATTCATATGGTGTTCAAAAGCTTGTCCAATGATTTTGCAAGTTTTCAAGCCGCGTATAACATTGGGAACAAGAATCTGACGCTTACACAACTCATAAAGGAATTACAATCCTATGAGTCGATGTTGAATGGTAGTCGTCTGGTCCAAAAAGCAAAAGAAACCTTAGCTGTTGCTTTTTCCTCTAAAAGAAAAGGAAATCATACTAAAAGAAATAAATAAGACTAAGTTCTTTGGGCCACCAAAAGTGGAAAGTAAGAGAACCAATAAGCCTAAAGATTTATCTAAATGTTTCTTCTACAACAAGAAAGGGAACTTCAAGGCAAACTGTAAAAACTTGAAGGATTATTTGGTCACTAAAGGCAAAGGTATGAAACCCTTTATGATAGAAGCTTGTCTAATGAAAGATTCAATAGACCACTAGGTTATTGATTTTGGAGCAACTTATCAGGTGTGTGTTTCTTTAAAAGGGTTCGAGGAGACAAAAGATCTTAGAGATAAGATTCTATCGTTGCATACCTGAAATGGGACAACTGTGTCAGCTAAAGCAATAGGAGATGTAAACCTTTATTTTGATAATTTTGGAAAGATTATTTTGAATTATGTTTTCTATGTAACAAGTTTCAAAAGAAACTTGATTATATTGCATGTTTATAGAAGGACAACTTGATTGTGACTTTTAATAATAATATTGCAATATGTAGAAATTGTAAACTTATCTGTAACAAATGGTTGTCAAATAATCTCTATTTTATCAAACCAAAGATAGACACACTGTTTGCAACTAAAATTTTGAATAAAAAACTTAAAACTTCTCGCTCTAATGATTCATACCTTTAGCATTTGAGACTTGGTCATATTAACCAAGAACAAATCACTAGGCTTGTGAAACATGGCACTTTAAGTTTGCTTAAAGAAGTTGATATTCCACAATTTGAATCTTTCTTGGAAGGTATGATGACTAAGAGTTCTTTTAATGAAAAAGGGACGAGGTTCTTAAAACTTGTGCACACTAACGTATGTGGCCCTATGAATGTCAGTGCAAGAGGTGGTTACGAATGTTATGTAACTTTTATTGATGATTATTTTCTATACGGGTATTTGTACCTAATACACCACAAGAGTGAAACCTTTAATAAATTCAAAGAGTTTTGTGCGAAAGGGGAGAAACAACTAAGTTTACCCATAAATACACTTCAGCCTGATCGAGGTGGGAATATTTATCAATTGAGTTCTTAAGGTATCTCATAGAGAATGATATTCTATCCCAATTAACCATGCTAGGAACTCTGTAACACCCCTTACCTGGCCTGATCCCTAGACCCGAGCTACAGGATGTTATTACTGTTACCGGAGTAGTTCACATTCTATTCACAACTCAAGATTCAATTAAAAATTAATTATCATTATAAATCTATGCATAATATGACATATAAACAAAACTAAGTTTGAAACAAATTTACGAAAACTTATTCATAGACTTGAGCATGAAAAAGGACCAAATTGTAAAGTTTTTAAAATTTTCTCAACTGGTATCGATACTCTTTTGAAGGTACGAATACTAAACTGAATTTTGATGTTTCATAAAATCAATTTAAAAACATTAGGAATCGATATTTTGATCTAAGTATCGATACTCCCTTATAGGTATCAATACTTTACCTTGGTATTGATACCAAATTGGTATTATGTTTGTTTTGAAAAACTTCTCAAATATCACTAGTATCGATACTTGAGATTTGATACCAATACCTCTTATACAAATATTGATACTTTATACTTGTATCGATACCGTTCTAGCATTCTAACGTTTTTAAATTTTTGTTAGTTTGGTAAAGTATCGATACTATAGCTAAATGTATCGATACTTCCTGACTAAATTTCAAAATTATGAAATTCAAGTACTTTTTCATCTTCAAACCCAATTCAAACTTAATTAGGGCTTTAAAACACATTAAACTTGCAAAAATTTCATTCAAAACATACCAAAATGCCACAAATAAACCAAACCAATTAACTTTATTGATATACCTCAAATGGCACACACAAACTTATAATTTCTATCTTTGCAAATCACACTAATCCCAACCATCAATCTAACATACCATTGACCCTTTTTACTAGTTAAACAAACCATTGAACTTCCAACAAATACCTTTCCAAATAATTCATCCTATGAAATCATCAAGCATTCAATTTATAATATTAAACACATTTTATCTCCAAGCTTAACCATTCAACACATAAAAGCTTACCATTCACAGTAAACATTCAAACTCAATCAATTCACGTACAAAAATCACAATTCATATACTTCAACCTTTACTTGACACTTTGCCATTATGCACATTTATGTTCACAACATATGAATATCAAAGGCAAGCATTATCCATAGATCAACGTCACAATCGTTCAAGTAAACACATATACATGATAAAGCCTATATACATGCCACATAACCAAGTCCAAAATGTTAAAAAGACTACCAAATCGAAGGCTTGATGGTGTAAGATCCAAAGTGATTTGATCGCCTCTTTTCTCAAAAGACAACTACAAGTAGAGAAAACACAACTGAGTAAGCATTTCGTATGCTTAGTAAGTTCATAGGTTTTAAAATAGTAGACTCATCTCAAATCACAAATAACACAATGAATCAGCTAACTATATGGATTTCCTATCATCAAATTTCACATCAGTAAGGTGAGTTCATCGTTTACGATCTTATAACATTTCAATATGCAAAATATATTTCTATTCAGTGTCATTCTGTCAGAAAAATCAAACACATACATCATATCATCATTCCAAACATATAGCCATTTCCACAATACATTTTATCAATAATATATTTTATGTTTTACACTAATTGTATAGCCCGATGAACTACAATAAGCAGATACTAATACACGGGTAACCATAAAAAACACATCAGATTGCTCATTCGAGCGATAACTCCAAAACACACCTGAGCACCAAACTGCTAAACCTATAGGCATCAAATATCATAAGATTTTACATCCCTCCAGAACACACCAAGGTCTTCGTGGAGACAATTAGTAATAGTGGCCTTCTTAGAGACAAGGCTTGGTAATCCGCAACAATGTTGGATTACGATTTAAATAGTGAATTCTCCATACATCAGTATCATCTCATACCATATCCAGAACAACGTGAAAATAACCCTATTGGCATGTCAATTGTATCCTATCCTATCTTAAGTTCATCTGAGCGTATTTAACACATTAGTTCATTCTTTACAATTCAATCCATTTCTCACCTTTTTTTTACTATTTTGCATACAATTCATAACATATTCAAAGCACATAATTTCACAATTTAAACAGATACATTGCATATATATACAAATATTCCATATGAACTTACCTGAAAAAAGATAGTAAACGATGTGTTGAGGACTAATCCACAATTTTCCTTTTCCTTGATTAATCTACCAATTGATTCAAATCTTGATCTATACAAGAATTTATTTTAATTTATAAGTTTCAAATACCTTATAACAATTTATTTCATGCATATGGCAATCTAATTTCATTTTGTGGAAATTTTGTAAAGTTTTCCATTTTATTCAATTTAGTCCCTAAAACTAAAACAATCATATATTTCACAATTAAGCCCCATTTTATAATTTGATTTCAGCCTCATCCCCCTACGACCCTCTAGCACCTATATTTATAGAAATTTCATGCAAATTTTGAAATAATTACACTTTAGTCCTTATACTCAAAACTAACAAATTTTACTTTACAAAATAGTCCTTTTTTCATTTCTAAGCTTATAAAATAACATTTAAACACCAAAAAAATCAAAAATCATCAATGGAAACATTTTAAAACTTTAATAGTTACTGAATTAAATCCCTGGGCTCGCTAAATCAAGCTCTCGGGATCTCAAAAACATAAAATTTATGAAAATGGGATTTGTAAACCTTACCATGCAAGGACTAAAATATTGAAGCTCAATGGCTTCTTCTTCCTCCTAGGTTCTGCCAAAAAGATAAAGGAAATAAAGGTATGTCTTTCTTTTTCTTTAATTTTTATGTTATAATATGTTTTATTAGTTTTAATTATAATTATAATATAATTTTTAACATCTTTTTACACTAATGGACACAACCAACCGTCCACTCATATTTAAAATGGATAAATTTCCATTTAAAGCCTTTCTTTAATATTAATTATCCCTTTCAACAAAAAATCAATAACAATTAACTTTTTTATTTTTACGATTTAGTCCCTATACTTTAATTACTAATTGTTCAATAAAATTACCGGGTTAAAATTCAATATAAATCTATAATAGACTCGTAAATATTAATAAATAATATTTACTAACTCGATCATTAAAAAATAGGGTTCTGAAACCACCATTTTTGGTACCATTGGAAAATGGGTTGTTACAAACTTCACAAAAAATGACGTGGTAGAGAGAAGAAATTGAACTTTGTTAGACATGGTCCGTTCAATGTTAAGTTATTCAAAGTTAACAATATCCTTTTGGGGATATGCATTGCAAACAGCTTGCTATATTCTAATGATGTACCAACTAAGACAGCATCTAAAACTCCACATGAATTGTAGCATGATAGGAAGCCAAGTCTAAATGATTTAAGAATTTGGGATGCCCGACCCACATATTGGATAAAGATGCGAGGAAGTTGGATGTGCATGTTTGTGGGATATCTAAAAGGAACAGAGGGTGGTTTGTCTTATAACCCAAAAGAACATACAATGATAGTGTCAACTCATGCTACTTACCTTGAGGAAAGTTACATGAATGACTTCAAACCTCGCAATAAAGAAGTACTCAAGGAACTTCCCAATGTTTACTACAATAAACTTCAAAGAAAGAGCGATTGCATTCGATGGCCAATGTCGCAGCAGCTATAAGTTGCCACGCCATCCAACTTCGAACTTCGAGGGGAAATATCTAGCCTTCAATGTCCCGAAAACAACCGTCCAATGTCACGAAAATCGAATTTGAACAAAAAATGAGAGTATTTGATGTTCAATGTCGCTACACAAAACTATAGGGTGTTGTGAAACTCGTCTAACAAGGCCCAATTATTAGCTGAGGGTGCTTTTCATCCACACAACCTTAGTTAACATGTTTAGCAGTGTATAATTGAGCTAATTTTGTCATTTAAAAATACTACTATAAGTATTAGTTCTTAGGACTGAATCTGAACCAATAATGAGAGTATTTGATGTTCAATGTCGTGACACAAAAATATAGGGTGTCGCAACACTCATCCGACATGGCCCAATTATAAACTAAGGATGTTTTTCATCCACACTGCCTTAATTAACATGTTTAGCTGCCTATAATTGAGCTAATTTGTTCATTTAAAAATATTACTATAAATTTTAGTTATTATGACTCAATTAGAGAGCTTCTCTTGATTATTAAGTTTTCATCTTCTTAAATTTAGGGTTTATTGTTTTAGTTTTCTATTCAAACAATTTTCTATTTCAATTAAAGTGTAGTTTTCATTATTTTTGCAATTATACTTTGTTTACTTTCATTTTGTTCAATCGTACTACATCAACATCAATTCAACAGGTTTCACGAATCGATCTTCAACACACAACTTCGGATCTAGATTTCTTTTCTCCCTTCTCTTGTTTCTACATTTATTTTGAATGTCTAAAATTTGATTAGGAAAAATTGAATCTAGAATGGCCATGAACTAAGAACCCTAGGAAGATTAACAAGCGAAAATGATAGCGATTGGCTAAGGCTTTAAGGTTTACTCCAAATTAATTTTCATAGGTTAAGTGAAATTAAACCATATGATTGACGACCCTAGGAAGTAACTTACGTAAATGAGGCCGAAAGGATAGTCAACGGAGTACCACTTAATCTATCCCGATTTAAGCTATCAGGTTGAAAGGTAAGTAGGTTAAACGATCAATTAATTTAGTTATAGGTCGAAAGGTAATAACTATTTTAATTTTTAGCTAATTTGTTGAAACTTGAATCTGAATTTAATTATGAACACAGATGTGAGTTAATCTTTTGTCTGCATAAAGTGATTGAAATTCGGTTGTTTATTTTAGCTTTTGTATTATGTTATTTTATATCCTCCTATCATTATTTTTTTGTCCTAATATAATTAGTACATTATTATTTAGACCTATTCGTGTGGTAGTTTGCAATTTAGTTTAGACAAACCTCCCTTGGGTATGATCCTCAAAATACTTCCTTGTGTTTCGTTGCAACCCTTCTATATTACAATTTGAATTTTATACTTACAGACACCACGTAATACCGCTTAGTATTAGCTTAAACATTAGGCAACCAGTGAGCTAATATTTTCTTTTATTTTGCTTTGCATGTAAAAATCACATGAGGAAATTATACAAACTATATTAATGTAATCCATGACTTTTTTTTATTAACTAATCTATTAGAAAAAAAGTACTAGTGTACATAGACGAAAATACTATACTTAGGGCATCAGATATAACAGACTCCCACTTGTCTTAGTGAAGTAGATGAGTCATGTTTCGCACTTATATGCCCTTCATATGTTTCCGAAGAACTCTCTAGCTAGCAAAGTCTTCGTAAAACTTATCCCTAGGGTTTGTCCTCATGTGCAATCTTTGACTACATCCACTATTTCGTCAAACATTATTGTCTCCCTTATGATACTTTCTATTAATGTGTTTTGTCCTTATGTTGTTTCTTTAGGGTTTAGCTATATCTGCACTATTATAATGCCACAGCTTTTTCATACCTCATATGTGGCCCTACATAGTAAAGTTAGTAATGTAACCCTGCTTGAAACTTATTCACACTATGGACCTACCATTTAGAATAAAACATAGCCCAATGTCAATTTCCTCGAATCTCGATATGTTTGGAAGTTAGAACCAATATACACGATAAGAGTAAGATTTCCTCCAGAATACACAAGCATATAATCCATCGTTCTCCATAAACACTGTAGTACATGTTTAACTTCTTACTAGTGTCTTGGTCTTGGATTTGCCTGATATTGACTCACCAACCCCACTGTGAAACAAATATGTAACATCCCGATTTAGGGCCTAGTCGGAACAGTAGTTTTGGGACCACAAATTCGATGATGAAAATTTTATTTTTACTATATTTTTATCGCCTAAAATTTCACGAAAAGATTTCGTGAAAATTTCGTTCAAAATTTTTGACGTTTGGGCACTCAAGTTAGTAAAAAGGACTAAATTGTAAAATGTGCAAAAGTTGAGTTTTATATGTTAAAGGTATTTAATTGTTATGGAACTATAAATTAGGGGTCCTTATATGGTAATTAGACCATCGGTCAGAGATGGACAAAAAGGGACATGAGATAAGTGAAATAAGATTTTTTTTAAGTAAGGGCATTTTAGTCATTTAGTAAATAAATAGAATTAAAAGGGAAAAAGATGTAAAAATTGTGTTCATCATCCTTGCTTGCTGCCAAAACTTGAAGGAAGCCATAGCTAGGGTTTCTTTACTTTCTCAAGCTCATAGTAAGTGATTCCAAGCCCCGTTTTTAATGTTTTTTACATTTTTGGAATCCCAGTGGCTTAATTTAGCTTATTTTAGCAATAATTTCACCTAGGGTTCATATTTGGAAAAAATAACCATAGATGAAATATGTTTATTTTGATGTTTTATGGTAGAATATGAAGCTAGAAATTATGTTAAACAACTTTTGCTAGTCGATTTTAAGTGAAAACGAGTATGTTGACACAATCGGCAAAAATACCTAATGTTCATAAGTATTACAGTAAGAATTTGCTGTTTTCATAGAAGGAAAAATGTTCAGCATGTTATAAAACATAATAATAAGAGATGAAGTTTAATTTCTGAGCTTTGGGGTAAAGGTGTAAATATGCAAAAGTTTAAGGGCAAAACTGTAATTTTGCCAAAATTGAGTCAAGGACTGTTTTGATGAGTGTGAATATTAAATAAGCTAAATTTTCTATTATAGATCAAGAAGAACGAAATCCGGAGCTAGACTGGGGAAAGAAAAAGATTGAGGACTAAAGTGTTAGATTTGATAACATTTTTGTACCGAGGTAAGTTTACGGTAAATAAATGCAATATTTTAATAGTTATTATTAATGTTATTATTTCCAGCAATTATATATTTATTTCATGAATTTATTTAATGTTAACTCAAGTATGAGATGATAGAGAATCAGTGTTAAAAAGTCCCGTTGAAACATAAGGAATGTACCGGATACAAATGTCATGACATTTGGGTAAAGACCATGTAAGACCATGTCTGGGACATGGAATTGGCACCAAGATAAGAGGTCCCATGTAAGACCATGTCTGGGACATGGCGTTGGCACCAACATAAGAGGTTCCATGTAAGACCATGTCTGGGACATGGCGTTGGCACCAAGATGAGAGGTCCCCCGTAAGACCATGTCTGGGATATAGCATGGGCACAAATATGAGAACTCTCATGTAAGACCATATCTGGGATATGTCATTGGCAGTACAGAAAACATCCCATGTAATACCATGTCTGGGACATCCAGACATGGCTTTGGCATGTTATTATCAGAAAAGAGACCCAAGTATCCTTATTATTCCAATGTGGCTCAACAGGCTAGTAAACAAATTATGTTTCATGAAAGTTCAGGTAAAAGCATAAATAGCAAATTCAGGTGAGTTATAAGAGTTAAGACCATATTATGTTATCAATTGAGAACCAATATTTCAGTAAGAGAAGAGTAAGTTGTAATCTTAAGCTATCTAAATAGGTAAGTAAATAAACAAGTAAATGAGAGTAAGTAAAAAGGATACCTAAGAACATGATACTTGCATATCATTATTTGTGTTAAATGTTGTTATTTATTTACTTGTAAACTTACTAAGCTTTATGCTTACTTCTTATATTTCTTTTTCTTTTATATAGTATTATCAAGCATAGTCGGAATCTTAAAGACATCGGAGAGCGTTCACACTATCAACCACCACAACTTGGTATTTTAAGATGATAAATGTTTCAAGCTATGGCATGTATAAGGACTTAGTCATTTCGATTGTATATTCTTAAATTATGACCAAAAGATGATATGTAAATATTTGATAATGAATAGTTATTAAAATGGCTAAGTATGAAGGTGATTGTTGTTATAAATGTCTAGGTGATAAATTATGCATAGAAATCATGAAAAAGTAAAAATTGGTAGTGAAATAGTTTTTGGACAGCAGCGATGACGTGACTTTAAAAAATCACCAAGGATAGAATAAAATGAATTAGAGAGTGAATGATATATAGAATCAAAGATTATTGAGTCTATTTTCATAGAAAAATAACAGTGCAGATAAAAGAATTATGTATTCTGAGATATTTGCATTTTATTTAGACAAGGTCGAAGTGGTTTTTGGAATCCCCTCTTCTAACTTTGGAAAATAATTAAAAATTTTAAAAAAATAGTTATGAGTTGTAATTTATATGTGTAGATTCCTTATTGAGATTATTTCTGTAGAAACTAGTGAGAACACCATACGAAGTCTGTACAATGATATAATTGAATTTTAGTGACGAGAGGTCAGGACAGTCGATTAGTGAAATAGGGGAGACTTTAACTAATAAACTGTACTAATTGGCTAACCCAAAAGTTTTGAAAAATTTATGGTAAAAATATATATGAGTCTAGTTCCAGGAAAAATTTACGGATCTAAATTTCAAGTTTTGTAGCTTGAGTTATAATTAATTTAGTAACCTCTGCGCAGGTGGATAGCTTTGTTGTGAATACTAAAATTAATTTCCAAAGTACAATTTTATGCCCCGAACTTTTAAGTTAAGTCAAGTAACGCTGTAACAGCCTGAAATTGGGCCTAGTCGGAACAGTGGTTTTGGGACCACAAATATAATATTTTGAAAATTTCTACAGTAAGATATTATCCTTGGTATAGTAAAATAAGGAAATAAAGTGATAAAAAGGGTAATATTGAGTTATGTCAACATTGGGAAGTATATTATGACATATTAATTCAAGAAAGGATTAAACCGAAAAAGTGAGAAAAGTTGTGGGTCAAGAGTAAATATTCAAAATTTTAGGGGTTAAAGTGTAAATACAAAAAAGTTGAAGGACCAAAGGTGTAAATATTTTAAGGGTGGAATGATCTAGAAACTAAGAAAAATGGATGGATTAGGACCAAATTGAAAAAGGTGAAGAATTTTGAGGGACTAAATCGTAATTTTATTAAATTAAGTGATGACTCAAGGATGAAATTTTAAAATATCATAAAAGGCAAAATTGTCATTTAGAAGAGAGAGAAATCTAGAAGATAATGATAATGTTGGAGATATTTTAGATTAACTAAATAAATAAATATTAGTTTATTAATATTTTAATTTGATTTTTAAATAATATTTTATTATTTTATTATTTTATTGTTTAGTATATATATGTGGAAAGAAAGATGAAAAAAAAAACCAACTAACCCATCATCTTCCATGCATCCAACGTGAGGAGAAGAGAGAAAGAAAGAAAGTTTTGCTTTCTTTCAATTTGGTCTCTCCTTCAAAAAAATTACCATTTTCACCTAAAAATCAAACGAATTTCCATATCCATTAAGAGAGAAAGATAACAAGGAGACTATGGGGAGCTAGAATATCAAGTTAGATTAAAGAAATAGAGGCTGGAGGAGAGAGAAAATCAAGTTAAAGATTGAAATCAATTGAACAAGGTAAGAGCATCAAGATTTCAATATATTTTTGAGTTTGATAGTATTGAAAAATATGAAATTGATGTTAATGTAGGGTTTTATTATATAAGGTTTTATGTTCTTGATATGTTAATGAAGAGAAAATAAGAGAAAGTGATGAGAAATAGTGTAGAGAAGGAAAATAAGAGTATTGTAAACTTAGTAATCAATATTTTGCACTAAAACAGTTTTGGATAGTACCAGTAGGTTAACTTTGAAAAATCACCATAAATTGTGGAAATCTAATTAGAGGATGAATAAAATATTAAATTAAATCTTATTAAGTCCAGTTTCTTATAGAAGAAACGGTGTAAGCAATATAATTGTAAATCATGAGATATAATAAATTTTGTGAGACAAGGCCAGAATGATTTCGGGTTCCCCTGTACTGACTTTGGAAAATCATCAAAAATTGGAGAAAAATAATTAGAGGCTTAAATATATATATGTTTAAATACTTAATGAGTCTATTTTCAATAGAAACAAACGGAAACATCATTAGAATTCTGTAGGAGGAGATAATTAATTTTTAGTGAAGAAGGGTCGGAACTGTTAGACAGCAGAATAGGGATGAGTTTAAAGAATAAACTGTACTTATTGGCTAAGCCAAAAATTCTGAAAAATTTTATGGTAAGAACATATGTGAGTCTAATTATAGATAAAATTTACAGATCTTAATTTGGAGTTCTGTATATTAAGATATAAATAATTTAGTGACTACAACTCAAGTGGACAGCTTTGAATGAATTTATATAAGTAAATGGTGAAATTATAGATAATGTTACCTATAAGCATGTTATATACATTAAGGATGTGGAATGGAGAGGAGGAGGAGGAAAATATATGATTATTTAACTAGCATGAGTTTTCATTAAAATGACTAATTTACATGTTTTAGGTCCAGGGACTAAATTGAACAAATGTGAAACTTTAAGGGTAAATTTGTAAAATGTCAAAAGTGACCAAATTGCATGAAATGGATTGGTTATTTATCTAAATTACAAAATTGAATGAAATTTAGAACAATATTGGGTGGAAATATGAGAAAATAGAAAATTTCCAAAATGTCCCTGAATTTTGGTATTTCTGTAATTTAGTCCGGTGAGCTCGTATGAGCTTTATTCTATATAATTTTAATTGAAGTGAATGCTATTTGGTAATGAATATTATATATATGTGTGTTTTATTATTGGAATCAATTATTATTGGTAATATGTATAATTATTTGATGCATTTAAATGATTATCGAAAGCTCGATTGGGTTGGAAGCTTGTTGGAGATATATCACATTATCCATTGGTTCTATTGGTAATTTTGGATGATTTGATTCTGGTTATAATGACTTGTATAACTTAAATTGGTTAATGTTAGCTCATAAATGTTTTGATTTTAATTGGTCATAAATATGAATGCTTGATGAAAAATGTCTGAAAATTAATTTGTAAACTCCGGTAATGCTCTATAACCCTATTCTGGAGAAGGATACGGGTTAGGGGTGTTACATTTAGTGGTATCAGAGCTAGGTTTAGTCGGTTCTCGGACCGAACGTAGCATATGTGAAGTCTAGTAATACATGTTGAATGAATGTGTGTTTTCAACCGAGCTATTTTTGATAATGTTGAAAACAATATTGAGATAAATGAAATATGCTCATGTTATGTTTGAATGAATGTGTGTTTATATACATTTACTTGAATAAGTTAGAATTTTGGACTGCTATAGTTATGAAAATGGGTCGACTAGACAAAAAATTAAAGGAAATTGAATAAAAATTATTTTACGAGTCTAGGGGCAAAATCATAATTTTGTCAAACTCTAGGGGCAAAAATGTAAATTTTCCAAAGTGTGATTTTTGGACTGGATTGAATAATGTGAATGTTATATAAGCTAAATATGTTATTATAAATTGAAAAAGACGAGAAATTGACATTGATTGGTAAAAAGAAAAATGAGAAAAAGTGAGAAATTTCCTGATTGAACATTTGAAATAAAAAGGGATATGAATGAAGTGACAGAAATGATCATATGTGTGGCACGGACTGTGTGTAGGCCACTATGTAAAAGTGAAAGTGATGATCACGTGTGTAGTACTATGTGCAGGCTACTACGTGTACCAGAATGATAGGTCGCATGTGTGGTATTATGTGCAGGCTACTATGCGTACCGGATAGCTTCGATCACGTGTGTAGTACTATGTGTAGGCTATTACGTGTATCCTATAGTGATGGTCACATGTGTAGTACTATGTGCAGGCTACTATATGAACCGGTATCTTTGAATATAAAGGGGGTTGCTAAGTGCTGATTCCCCAAGGCGTTGCTAAGTGCTGATTCCACCGTATTTTAAATGTGAAGGGGATTGTTAAGTGCTGATTCCCCCAAGGGGTTGCTAAGTGTTGATTCTCCGATTCATTGGTGGTTGCTAAGTGCTGATTCCACCGTATCATTGAATGTGAAAGGGGTTGCTAAGTGCTGATTCCCCGAATCACTGGTGGTTGCTAAGTGCTAAATCCACCAATAACGGATAACATTCCGAGTGTTCAACGGGAAAATTTGAAAGGTGAATATATATATGGTGGACAAGATTATATGAGAAATATTTGGGTTTGAAACTTTATCAACCCATATGTAAGATGGGAGGAAATATCAAAAGTACAAAAGAGCAATTTTAAGTACAAAACTGTTTTAAATAACAACAGTGGGGAAACTTTGAAAAATCACTATAAATGGTGGAAAATGAATTAGAAGTTGAGTAATATATGAAATTGAATTTGACTGGGTCTATTTTCATATGGAAGAAAAAGGGGAAGCAAAAGAGTTGTATATTTGGGGATATTTTAATTTTATTGAGACAGGGTTAAATTGATTTCGAAATCCTCTGTTCCAACTTTGGAAAATCACCAAAAATTTTACAAAAATAATTATGGCTTGAAATTTACATGCTTGAATTCCTTAATCAGTATATTTTTAATAGAAAGAAATGAGAACATTTTTTGAATTCTGTACAAGGATTTAAGTAAATTTTAGTAAGGAGAGGTCAGAACTATCGAGCAGTGAAATAGGGGAATTTTATAGAATAAACTGTATTAATTGGATGAGCTAAAAATTCTGAAAATTTTATGGTGTAGAGGTATATGAGTCTAGTTTTGGAAAAATTTTACGGAATTCAATTTGAAGCCCTATAACTCTAGATAAAAATAAATTAGTGACCATGATGCAGAAAATCAGCTTGCTGGAAATTGAATTGGAAGATTAAATTGAGTAGAACGCAGGAATGAATACTTTCGGTAAGTGATATGTGATTCTGTATAGGACCATAGCTGGGCTATGGCATCGGTATATGATATGCGATTACATGTAAGACCATAGTTGGACTATGGCATCGAGAAAACGAGGTACTCAATTCCGTAAGACATTCTCTAATTTGACAAATTGTGGTAAGTGTTAAGCAAATTTTACGTGATAAACCATATTGAAAAGTGAAATTGAACTCAATTTTTATAGAAATATCATATTGTTAGTGAATGGAATAATGTGAGGTCCGTGATAACAAAATTAGTGAGAGAAATGATAATTAAGTGGTAAAGATGCCTATATGTAACGATTACAATCAAAATGAACACGATGATTTTTTTTCTGGATATTCTATATATATATTCTTTTATCCTTAGAGATATGTGTATAATTGTTCAGTTTATAATAGAGTTCTTATGTTATGAGAATGTTTGCTAATTATAATGCCAGACGAAAGCTCTATTGGATGGCCGGTTTGTGATCGGTTATTGTTCTGTTTTGCATGCATATTTAGAAAGTGTATTGTTTTGCTACGATGAAATTCTAGAACTAAAATGTGGTGATTCTGGTGATTTTCATGCTAAAAGAATGTTGAAAGATTATGTGTTTGAGATATATTCTCAACATGAAGAAAAGAGTATTTTGATATGTTAATGTTCGATAGTTGAAATCAACTCAATTGTTTTATTAGAGTGAACTGATTTATCGAGATATGATTTGAGTTGTATGTATTTAAGCATGTGTATTCACGAGTATAAAGACGGATAGTCGAAATGAAAAATCTATATTTCAAAAAGTATGATATAGAGATATATTTATTGGAAAGAGATATATGAGATTAAATCGATATGTGATTCTGGAAAGTTAGTGAAAGTGTTTTATGAGAGTTACAAGTAACTTCTCTTGGTAAGATTTTCGGGGATGAAAATCCCTAAAGGGGGAGAGAGTTGTAACAGCCTGAAATTGGGCCTAGTCAGAACAGTGGTTTTGGGACCACAAATGTAATATTTTGAAAATTTCTACAATAAGATATTATCCTTGGTATAGTAAAATAAGGAAATAAAGTGATAAAAAGGATAATATTGAGTTATGTCAACATTGGGAAGTATATTATGACATGCTAATTCAAGAAAGGATTAAATCGCAAAAGTGAGAAAAGTTTTGTGGGTCAAGAGTAAATATTCAAAATTTGAGGGGTTAAAGTGTAAATACAAAAAAGTTGAAGGACCAAAGGTGTAAATATTTTAAGGGTGGAACGATCTAGAAACTAAGAAAAATGGATGGATTAGGACCAAATTGAAAAAGGTGAAGAATTTTGAGGGACTAAATCGTAATTTTACCTAATTAAGTGATGACTCAATGATGGAATTTTAAAAGATCATAAAGGGCAAAATGGTCATTTAGAAGAGAGAGAAATCTAGAAGATAATAATGATGTTGGAGATATTTTAGATTAAATGAATAAATAAATATTAGTTTATTAATATTTTAATTTAATTTTTAAATAATATTTTATTATTTTATTATTTTATTGTTTAGTATATATATGTGGAAAGAAAGATTAAAAAAAAAACCAACCAAACCATCATCTTCCATGCATCCAACATGAGGAGAAGAGAGAAAGAAAGAAAGTTTTGCTTTCTTTACAATTTGGTCCCTCCTTCAAAAAAATTACCATTTTCACCTAAAAATCAAACGAATTTCCATATCCATTAAGAGAGAAAGATAACAAGGAGACTATGGGGAGCTAGAATATCAAGTTAGATTAAAGAAATAGAGGCTGGAGGAGAGAGAAAATCAAGTTAAAGATTGAAATCAATTGAGCAAGGTAAGAGCATCAAGATTTCAATATATTTTGAGTTTGATATTATTGAAAAATATGAAATTGATGTTAATGTAGGGTTTTATTATATAAGGTTTTATGTTCTTGATATGTTAATGAAGAGAAAATAAGAGAAAGTGATGAGAAATAGTGTAGAGAAGGAAAATAAGAGTGTTGTAAACTTAGTAATCAATATTTTGCACTAAAATAGTTTTGGACAAGACCAGAGGTTAACTTTGAAAATCACCATAAATTGTGGAAATCTAATTAGAGGATGAATAAAATATTAAATTAAATCTTATTAAGTCCAGTTTCTTATAGAAGAAACGTGTAAGCAATAGAATTGTAAATCATAAGATATAATAAATTTTGTGAGACAAGGTCAGAATGATTTCGGGTTCCCCTGTACTGACTTTGGAAAATCATAAAAAAATGGAGAAAAATAATTAGAGGCTTAAATATATATATATGTTTAAATCCTTAATGAGTCTATTTTCAATAGAAACAAACGGAAACATCATTAGAATTCTGTAGGAGGAGATAATTAATTTTTAGTGAAGAAGGGTCGGAACTGTTAGACGGCAGAATAGATTTTTAGTGAAGAAGGGTCGGAACTGTTAGACAGCAGAATAGAGATGATTTTAAAGAATAAACTGTACTTATTGGCTGAGCCAAAAATTCTGAAAATTTTATGGTAAGAACATATGTGAGTCTAGTTTCAGATAAAATTTACAGATCTTAAGTTGGAGTTCTGTATCTCAAGATATAAATAATTTAGTGACTGCAACTCAAGTGGACAACTTTGAATGAATTTATATAAGTAAATGGTGAAATTATAGATAATGTTACCTATAAGCATGTTATATACATTAAGGATGTGGAATGGAGAGGAGGAGGAAAATATATGATTATTTAACTAGCATGAGTTTTCATTAAAATGACCAATTTACATGTTTTAGGTCCAGGACTAAATTGAACAAATGTGAAACTTTAAGGGTAAATTTGTAAAAATATCAAAATTGACCAAATTGCATGAAATGGATTGGTTATTTATCTAAATTACAAAATTGAATGAAATTTAGAACAATATTGGGTGGAAATATGAGAAAATAGAAAATTTCCAAAATGTCCCTGAATTTTGGTATTTCTGTAATTTAGTCCGGTGAGCTCGTATGAGTTATATTCTATATAATTTTAATTGAAGTGAATGCTATTTGGTAACGAATGTTATATATATGTGTGTGTTTTATTATTGGAATCGAATTATTATTGGTAATTTGTATAATTATTTGATGCATTTAAATGATTATCGGAAGCTCGATTGGGTTGGAAGCTTGTTGGAGATATATCACATTATCCATTGGTTCTATTGGTAATTTTGGATGATTTGATTCTAGTTATAATGACTTGTATAAGTTAAATTGGTTAATGTTAGCTCATAAATGTTTTGATTTTAATTGGTCATAAATATGAATGCTTGATGAAATGAAATGTCTGAAAATTAATTTGTAAACTTCGGTAATGCTCTATAACCCTATTCTGGAGAAGGATACGGGTTAGGGGTGTTACAAACGCCTCATGCTCGACTCCGGCAATGGTTTTGGGTAAGGGGTGTTACCGTTTATTAGTATCAAATCAGGTTTAGTCGGTTCTCAGAATATTCAGTGTGAATAAGAGTCTGGCTATACATGCCATACTTATATTTTGATAGTGTGACGACTCCTGACGATTTTAAAATATTTTCTTTTATAGTTATGGATCCCGAACTAGCTGGTACAGATGAAGTAGAGAGTAATGCGCCCACTCCCGCAGAAGGGACGGTGCCACCAGATGTTAATGTTACTGAAAGACCCATTTCAGTTAGTCAGGGAGGAGGGACCGAGAAGCCTTTTTCCAAGCTATGAATGATTGGTTTGCCGAGTTCGTTCGCACGAATCTGGCTGTTAGACCTCCACCCCCTCATGATTCTCAGGTTCCCCATGTAGCTTCTCCAGCCGCAGGTATAGCCATCAGGGAAAGGCCACCAGTTGATAAGATCAGAAAACAAGGGGCTAAAGAATTTCGAGCTACTAAAGACGATGATGCAGAGAAAGTAGAATTTTGGCTCGAGAATACTATCAGAGTTTTTGATGAATTATCTTGTACACCTGAAGAATGTATGAAGTGTGTTGCCTCACTTCTCAAAGATTCAGCTTATCATTGGTGGAAGACTCTTGTGTCAGTGGTACCTAGTGAAAGGGTTACTTGGAATTTCTTTCAAGAGGAGTTCCGTAAGAAGTACATTAGTCAAAGATTTATAGATCAGAAAAGAAAAGAGTTCCTTGAGTTAAAACAAGGTAAGATGACTGTGATCGAGTATGAATGCGAATCTGTTAGACTTAGTAAATATGCTCGGAGATTGTGTCCACTGAAGCTAACATGTGTAAGAGATTCGAAGACGGGCTCAATGATGATATTCGACTGTCAGGGGTGTTTTAGAAATCAGAGAGTTTGCTGTTCTGGTTGAGAGAGCCTGTAAAGCAGAGGATTTGTTAAAAGAAAAAGAAAAGGGCAAAGCTGAAATTGAAGCGCAAGACACAAAGAAAACGCAGATGAGCAGATCATTTTAGTCTACTTCCAATAGGCCTAGAGAGTTCCCTAGTGGATCAAATTTTCCAACCAAATATTCTAATCGAAGCAGAGGCAGTAGATTTGAGGGTTCTAGAACTCAAACTACTACAGTTGAAAGTACGGGTAGTACTCGACCCACTAGGCCAGAATGTGCCCAATGCGGTAGACGTCATCCTGGAGAGTGTAGAGCAAATGAAAATGCCTGTTTCAGATGTGGTGCACCAGACCACTTTATTCGGGATTATTCTGAAACAACTAAAAGAGAAGTAATACTGAGTGCGAGATCAGGAAATGCTCCTACTAGAGATAGATCACAGAGGAACCTGGGAGTTGTAGCAAGTAACAGGGGTACGTTTAGAGACTCAGCAGTTAGATCAGATGTTAGAGCACCCGCAAGAACATATGCTATTCGTGCTCGGGAAGAGGTATCCTCCCCTGATGTGATTACGGGTACATTTTCTCTCTATGATACTAATGTTATTGCTTTAATGATCCGGGTTCGACTCATTCTTATGTTTGTATGAGATTGATGCCTAGTATGAACATGCCTATAGAATCCACTGAATTTGTAATTAAAGTATCAAATCCATTAGGCCAGTATGTGTTAGTAGATAAAGTATATAAGAGTTGCCCTTTGATGATTAGAGGTCACTGTTTTTCAACCGATCTCATGCTATTGCCATTTGATGAGTTTGATGTGATTCTTGGTATGGATTGGTTGAATGCCCATGATATGATAGTGCATTGCGGAAAGAAATGCATTGAGTTGAAATGTGAAAATGGTGATCTTATCTAGGTTGATTCAGATGAGTCAGATGGTTCTCTCGCTATGATTTCTGTTATGTCTGCTCAAAAATGTTTGAGAAAAGGGTGTGAAGCTTATCTTGCTTTTGTATTGAACACTAGAAATCCAGAGTTGAAAATTGAATCAGTGCCAGTGGTACGTGAGTATTTAGATGTGTTTCTGGAAGAATTGCCAGGTTTGCCTCCTATTAGAGAAGTTGAATTTGGTATTGAGTTGATTCCAGGTACAACTCCTATTTCTATTGCTCCTTATAGAATGGCCCTGTTGGAATTGAAAGAATTGAAAGCTCAATTGCAGGAATTAACTAATAAAGGTTTTGCAAGGCCTAGTTGTTCTCCATGGGTTGCACCAGTGCTTTTTGTGAAAAAGAAAGACGGTTCAATGAGATTATGCATAGATTACCGGTAGCTTAATAAGGTAACTATAAAGAACAAATATCCACTGCCTAGAATTGATGATTTGTTTGACCAGTTGAAAGGAGCTACTGTGTTTTCCAAGATTGACTTGAGATCTGGTTATTATCAATTGAGGGTTAAAGAGTCAGATGTTCCGAAGACTGCTTTCCGGACTAGGTATGGTCACTATGAGTTTCTTGTGATGCCATTTGGATTGACTAATGCTCCTACTGTTTTCATAGACTTAATGAACCAAATTTTCAAACCTTACTTGGATAAATTTGTAGCTGTGTTCATTGATGATATTCTGATTTATTCTCGTGATGAGATTGAACATGCCGAGCATTTGAGAATCGTTTTACAGATTTTGAGAGATAATAAGCTTTAAGCCAAGTTTAGTAAAAGTGAGTTCTGGCTTCGAGAAGTTGGATCCCTTGGACACATTGTCTCAGGCGATGGTATTAAAGTTGATCCAAGTAAAATTTCAACAATTGTTAATTGGAAGCCTCCTAAAAATGTATCAGAGGTCAGAAGCTTTCCTGGATTAGCTGGTTATTACCAACGATTTGTAAAGGGATTTTCCATGATAGCTACCCCATTAACAAGGTTGTTGCAGATAGATGTCAGGTTTGAATGGACTAAAAAGTGCAAGCAGAGTTTTGACAAGTTAAAGGCACTGTTGACTGAAGCTCCTGCTTTAGTACAACCAGAACCAGGTAAAGAATTTGTGGTTTACAGTGATGCATCCTTGAACGGATTGGGTTGTGTACTTATGCAGTAAGATAAAGTAATCGCATATGCTTCCAGACAGTTAAAGCCACATGAGAAAAACTATTCGACGTACGACTTAGAGCTGGCTGCCATTGTATTTGCGTTGAAGACCTAGAGACATTACTTGTACGGTGAGAAGTGCTGAATATTTACTGACCATAAAAGCTTGATGACTCAAAAAGATTTGAACCTGAGGCAAAGAAGATGGCTAGAGTTTGTTAAAGATTATGAGTTAGTGATTTACTACCACCCGGGTAAGGCAAATGTTGTTGTTGATGCCTTGAGTAGAAAATCTTTATTTACATTGAGTGCTTTGAATACCAGTTTGGCTTTATCAAATGATGGTTCCATTTTAGCTGAGTTGAGGGCTAAACCGATATTTCTTAAAGAAATCTATGAAGCTCAGAAAAATGACAGTGAGTTGCAAGTTAAAAGAGCTCAATGCGAATCGGGTGTAGAGTCAGATTTTCAGATCGGTTCTAACGGTTGTTTGATGTTTAGAGACAGATTATGTGTGCCAAACAATGATGAGCTTATTCGGAAGATCTTACAAGAAGTACATAGCAGTTCTTTGTTTATTCATCCATGTAGTACAAAGATGTATAACGATTTAAAGAAAATGTACTGGTGGGTAGGAATGAAAAGAGATATTTCAAAATTTGTTTTATATGCTTGATCTGTCAACAGGTGAAGGCTGAACATCAGGTACCTTCAAGTTTATTGCAGCATTTGTTAGTTCCTAAGTGGAAATGGGACCGAGTTACCATGGATTTTGTAGTAGGGTTACTGTTGACACCGAAAAAGAAAGATGCAGTATGGGTTGTAATTGATAAGCTAACAAAGTCAGCTCATTTTATTTCGGTTTTTATGGATTATTCACTTGACAAGTTGGCTGAATTGTATGTTTTAGATATAGTTAGACTACATGGAGTACCGTTATCGATTATCTCAGACAGAGATCTGAGGTTTACATCGCGATTTTGGAGGAAATTGCAGGAAGCTTTGGGTACAAAGTTAAATTTCAGTACAGCTTTTCATCCTCAGATCGATGGTCAGTCAGAGAGAGTTATTCAGTTACTTGAAGGTATGCTCAAATGTTGTGTTTTAGAATTTCGAGGCAGTTGGGAGAAATATTTGTCGTTGGTAGAGTTTGCCTATAATAATAATTATTAGTCGAGTTTGAAGATGACTCCTTATGAAGCTTTATATGGACGTAAGTGTCATACGCCTTTGTATTGGACAGAGCTTAAGGAAAATCAGATTTACGTGGTTGATTTAGTTAGAAAAACGGAAGAGAAAGTAAAAGTTTTCAGAGATTGTTTAAAAGCAGCTTCAAACAGACAAAAATCTTATGCAGATTTAAAAAAAAAAGAGATCGAGTATCAAGTTGGCAACAAAGTGTTTTTGAAAGTATCCCCGTGGAAGAAAATTTTCAGATTTGGCAAAAAAGGCAAACTAAGTCCACATTTCATTGGGCCATTCGAGGTGACTGAAAGAATTGGACCCTTAGCATATCGGTTAGCTTTGCCAAATGAGTTAGAGAAGATTCGTAATGTATTCCATGTGTCTATGCTACATCGTTACTGTTCCGATCCGTCACATGTGATCTCACCGACAGAGGTTGAGATTCAGCCAGACATGACTTATGTTGAAGAACATGTAAAAATTCTAGATAGAGAGATTAAGCAAATAAGGAAAAAGAGTATTGCACTTGTGAAAGTATTATGGAATAGGCATGAAGTTGATGAGGCTACATGGGAGCTTGAGGCCATGCGAAAATAGTACCCAAATCTCTTCACAGGTAAGATTTTCGGGGACGAAAATCCTTAAAATGGGGGAGAAATGTAACATCCCGATTTAGGGCCTAGTCAGAACAGTAGTTTCGGGACCACAAATTTGATGAGTAAAAATTTATTTTTTACTATATTTTTATGGCCTACAATTTCACGAAAAGATTTCGTGAAAATTTCGTTCAAACATTTTGACGTTTGGGCACTCAATTTAGTAAAAATGACTAAATTGTAAAAAGTAAAAAAGTTGAGTTTTATATGTTAAAGGTATTTAATTGTTATGGAACTATAAATTAGGGGTCCTTATATGGTAATTAGACCATTATTTAGTGATGGAAAAAATGGACATGAGATAAGTGAAATAGGATTTTTTTTTAAGGGGATTTTAGTCATTTAGTAAATAAATAGAATTAAAAGGGAAAAAGATGTAAAAATTGTGTTCATCATCCTTGCTTGCTGCCAAAACTTGAAGGAAGCCAAAGCTAGGGTTTCTTCACTTTCTTAATCTCATAGTAAGTGATTCCAAGCCCCGTTTTTAATGTTCTTTACGTTTTTAGAATCTCGGTAGCTTAATTTAGCTTATTTTGCCAATAATTTAACCTATGGTTCATATTTGGAAAAATACCCATAGGTGAAATATGTTTATTTTGATGTTTTATGGTAGAATATGAAGCTAGGAATTATGTTAAACAACTTTTGCTAGTCGATTTTAAGTGAAAATGAGTATATTGACACAATCGACAAAAATACATAATGTTCATAACTAAGTATTAGAGTAAGAATTTGATGTTGCCATAGAAGGGAAAAATTTTTAGCATGTTATAAAACATAATAATAAGAGATGAAGTTTAATTTCTGAGCTTTGGGGTAAAGGTGTAAATATTTAAAAGTTTAAGGGCAAAAACTGTAATTTTGCCAAAATTGAGTCAAGGACTGTTTTTATGAATGTGAGTATTAAGTAAGCTAAATTTGCTATTATAGATCAAGAAGAACGAAATCCGAAGCTAGACCGGGGAAAGAAAAAGATTGAGGACTAAAGTGTTAGATTTGATAACATTTTAGTATCGAGGTAAGTTTACGGTAAATAAATGCAATATTTTAATAATTATTATTAAAAGTTTACGGTAAATAAATGCAATATTTTAATAATTATTATTAATGTTGTTATTTTATAGAAATTATATATTTATTTCATGACTTTATTTAATGTTGACTCAAGTATGAGATCACAGAGAATCAGTGTTAAAAACTCTCGTTGAAACATAAGGAATGTATTGGATACAAATGTGATAACATTTGGGTAAAGAGGTCCCGTGTAAGACCATGTCTGGGACATGGCGTTGGCACATAAGAGGTCTCATGTAAGACCATGTCTGGGACATGGCTTTGGCACCGAGATGAGAGGTCCCCCGTAAGACCATGTCTGGGACATGGCATGGGCACCGATATGAGAACTCTCATGTAAGACCATATCTGGGATATGGCATTGGTAGTACAGAAAAAATCCCATGAAAGACCATGTCTGGGACATCTAGACATGGCTTTGGCATGTTATTATCAGAAAAGAGACCCAAGTATCCTTATTATTCCAATGTGGCTCAACGAGTTAGTAAACAAATTATGTTTCATGAAAGTTTAGGTAAAAGCATAAATAGAAAATTCATGTGAGTTATAAGAGTTAAGAACATATTATGTTATTAATTGAGAGCCATTATTTCAGCAAGAGAAGAGTAAGTTGTAATCTTAAGCTATCTAAATAGGTAAGTAAATAAACAAGTAAATGAGAGTAAGTAAAGAGGAAACTTAATAACATGATACTTGCATATCGTTATTTGTGTTAAATGTTGTTATTTATTTACTTGTAAACTTACTAAGCTTTATGCTTACTTCTTTTATTTCTTTTTCTTTCATATAGTATCATCAAGCATAGTCGGGATCTTAAAGACGTCGGAGAGCATTCACACTATCAACCACCACAACTTGGAATTTTAAGACAATAAATGTTTCGAGCTATGGCATGTATAGGGACTTAGTCATTTCGATTGTATATTCTTAAATTATGACCAAAAGATGATATGTAAGTATTTGATGATGAATATTTATTAAAATGGCTAAGTATGAAGGTGATTGTTGTTATAAATGTCTAGGTGATAAATTATGCATAGAAATCATGAAAAAGTAAAAATTGGTAGTGAAATAGTTTTGGGACAGCAGCAGTGACGTGACTTTCAAAAATAACCAAGTATAGTATAAAATGAATTAGAGAGTGAATGATATATAGAATTAAATATTATTGAGTCTATTTTCATAGAAAAATAACAATGTAGACAAGGGAGTTATGTATTCTGAGATATTTGCCTTTTAGTTAGACAAGGTCAAAGTGGTTTTCGGACTCCCTTATTCTAACTTTGGAAAATCATTAAAAATTGTACAAAAATATTTGTGAGTTGTAATTTATATGTATCATTATTTATTGAGTCTATTTTCTGTATAAATAAGTGATAACACCATATGAAGTCTTCACAATGAGATAATTAAATTTTAGTGATGAGAGGTTAGAATAGTTGATCAGTGAAACAGGAGAGACTTTAACTAAAAAAATGTACTAATTGGCTAAACAAAAAATTCTAAAAAATTTATGGTAAAAATATATATGAGTCTATTTTTAGTAAATATTTCCAGATCTAATTTTTGAGTTTTGTAGCTTGAGTTATAATTAATTTAGTAACTACTGCGCAAGTGGACAGCTTCGTTGTGAATAGTGAAATTAATTTCAAAGGTAAAATTTTATGCCTGAACTTTTAAGTTAAGTCAAGTAACACCTCATGCTCGACTCCGGCAATGGTTTTGGGTAAGGGGTGTTACAAAATATCTGGACTTGTACACAACATAGCGTACATTAGAATTCATACTACAGAAGCATAAGGAACCTTTCTCATGTTCTCTATTTCTTCCACTATCTTAGAATAATCCTGTTGGAAAAAGCCTGATTTGAAAACGGTTTTCTTGCACAACAGAAAAAAATTTTGACAATTGACTCGGTTTGTGATATTTATAGCAATAAACCTTAGACCAAAATAGTACATGTGTTTTCAGATAGAAGGATCCTTTTCGTTCCCAACTTTTAACCAAACAATCTTTTCCGCTATTCTCGTATCACGGATTGCCTTGAGTGTGGGCTCGAACAAATCGAATCAAACACAAAAACTAGAAATAGTTTTACTTTCTTTTAGGGTGAAAACAAAAATTCTCTTCTCAAATAGAAACCGACAAAATCGTTATTCTAGAAAATATATTTAATTCTTAGAGAACAAAAGTCTCTCTATTTTTAGGTAAAATAACAATATTTTAAAGTTGTGTCAATAGCCCTACTATTTTCATCTATTATAGAGAGAGAAGGTAAAACTCTTTTTAAATTGGATAAGTATATTTCAACTAAAAAAATGAAATCTTAGTTCAACTACGATGTATGAGCAGCAACCCTAGTTAAATATACTAGGGTTTGTCGTCCCCCAGTTGGATCTGGTGCCCTAAGTGTAGTATTTTCATCTAAGTACACTTGTAATTTTTTCGAATAGATTGCTTAATAAAGTTATTCATAAATTACATTAATACTTTGCATATTGTCCTCATATGGTTTTTGCACATAAAGAAAAATGTAAGTAAATGTTGTTGATTGGTTGTCTAATGTTTAATTGATACTAAGTGGTATTACGTGGTCAGATCATAATACAGAAAGATAACTCGTATTAGTATACAAACCTAAACATGTGTGTAGTCTAATAAAAAGTGAGAAAACTGATTGAAAGACTAATATGCCGTCTATCAAGTCCAATTAAAGAGATGTCTTGTCTTGGGCATCGGAGCGGATGACTCCCAAAAGATAGAGACATAAATGTGATTGATTAGATTGACATTACATTGGACTGGAACCAAGTAGAATAAATCCTGATTTTTTTATGTATCTATTCACTTGTGACGTTCATAGTGTAACATTCTTAAATTTTAAGTGGATGGCGGACTATGTATGCATAACTCGTATACTTTGATGTAAGTAAAAGCCTGAGTTCGAATAGAGAAGGAACTAAAAGCTGGTGTGTTGAGTGTATGACATCTGTAGTATGTAGCATGATTCACAACTTCATAGCTTGAGACAAGGGTAAACAATATGCTCTCATAGGCATTACATGGTTAATGAAAAGTAAACATGGCCAAGGGTCGTTTGTGTTAGTGATGGATGACTTAATCATTATTTGATAGTGATTGACTTTCCATGAAGGAACATGTAATGGTTACCATAAGATCAAGTAGGATCATATTGCGAGAACGAATATCACCCCAAAGAGATCAAGGATATACTATGAGGGTAACACATTTATGACAAGTTCATTGGAAGAGCATTGAATAGTTGCTTTCATAATGGTATGTCGTTAAGGAGAACTAAGTCATGATACTAAGTGGAATGATTTCATGACTAAAAGAGTTTATAATTAATAGGCGAAAAGCCAGAACTTAAAATCATTTGAACCCTAATTACATATGTCCAATCGATCCCTCCGCTAGCGCGTTGAAACCAAAAATGAACAAAATGAATAGAAATAAAGAAATGAGAAAAATTCAGAAAAATGATTATGGTTGTCCCCGAAATAAAGGAATGAAACATTTTCAAAATGAATGCCGGTTTCTCAAAAATGGAAATACAAATACAAATAGAAATGAAAATGAGAAATAATTCATTTGCAAATATATAAGGATTACTTAGAAATGATCGAAAGAATGAGCTTATGTTTTTTAGCAATTTTAAAGCACAAAAATGAAAATAAATCATTCGATCATAGTGAAAAAGTTGAGTTCTGAAATATTGAATATATTTTCTTGGAAATTTTATCAGGGTTAAAATCGTCAAAATTTTACCGACAGTAAAATTGGAATGAGAAAAATATTTAATTGGAAAATTAATATTTATTTTAGAAAATATAAAAATATGTATTGGGTTGGATTAAATTATAAAGTGCTGAGTTAAAATTCTAGAAAGCACATTTAATTTGGCTCAATACAATGAGAGGCCTGAATCCCCATCAGAATACATATGAGGGGAAGCACACCCTATTAGCCCCTCTCCATCTCCTAGTTGGACCAAAAAGTTGTTTTTCTACCTGAAATAAACCTCTACAATTCAAAAATGGTTTTACCTTCTTTCCGTATAAATAGATGGCACCAGTAGAGGTATTTACACAACTTGAAGATATTTCTACTCTGACGAAAGATAGAGATAATTTATTCTCAACTAATATATATAGGAATAACAATTCTGTCGGTTTCTATTTTCAAGAGAGAATTTTTGTTTTCACCCAAAAGTAAAGAAAACTTTCTTTTGTTCTGTGTTTTGATTCGATTGGTTCAAGCCACCACTCGAAGCAGTTCGTGGTACGAGAATAGGTGAGAAGATCGTTTGGTTGAAAGAAGGAAAATGTCAAGGATTCGCTTGTCCAAAAAGACAGGTATGATTTCGGTTCAAGGTTTATTACTATCAATATCACAAATCGGGTCAGTTTTTTAAAATTATAATTTTTCATTGTGCAAGAAAACCTTTTTCAAATCATATTTTTTCCAACACCCCTTATTACATAAGAGGCTTTTGGGCCTCTTCCATATCAAGTCTAATTACAGGTACTTCTCGGGCTTTTAAACCAATACTTTATAATTTGATCCAACCCAATATTTGTTCTATTTCCAAAAAATATCTATGAAAGCTTAGATGGATTCTATGGACTCCAACTCAGTGTGGGAACTTGTAGATTTACCAGAAGGGATAAAACCCATAGGGTGTAAGTGGATCTACAGAAGGAAAATAAATATATATAGGAAAGTGGAAACTTATAAGGCCAGACTTGTATAAAAAGGTTATACTTAGAAAGAAGGTATCGATTATGAAGAAACCCTCTCTTCGGTTACCATGCTCAAGTCAATCCGCATATTGCTCTCCATTGTGATGGCTTTCGATACGAGATCTGGCAAATTAATGTAAAGACAGTGTTTTTGAACAACTATCTTGAAGAAAGCATCTATATGATGCAACCCACTGGATATATAGATAAAGGAAATGAGTATAAAGTTTGCAAACTGCTTAGATCCATATATGGACTTAACCTAGTATCCCGCTTATGGAATCAAAGATTTGATCAAAAGATCAAGACTTTTGGATTTGAGCAAAACATAAATGAACCTTGTGTTTATAAATGTTTAGAGGATGGAAATGTGGTCTTTCTCGTTCTATATGTCAATGACATTCAACTCATTGGGAATGATGTAGGGATATTGTCATCTGTTAAACTATGATTAACACAATAGTTTAGCATGAAGAACTTGGGAGAATCTAATTTTGTTCTAAGCATTTGAATCCTAAGGGACCGAAAGAACAAAGTGATAACACTGTCTCAGGCTTCATACATAGAAAAGATATTGGAGAATTATGAAATGATCGATTTGAAGAAGGGAAATCAACACTCTGTGCCGGGATTTCATCTCTCTTTGGAGGACTTTCCTAAGACAGTGGAAAGACAATGGAAGAAAGAGAGAACATAAGAAATGTTCCTTATGCTTCAACGGTAGGAAGTCTCATGTATGTTATTTTGTGCAAATGCCCATATATCTATTTTGCAATAGAGTTGGTGAGTCGATATCAGGCAAATCTAGGTCCAAGACACTGGCAAGCAGTTAAGCATATACTCAAGTATTAATAGAGAATGATGAATTATATGCTTGTGTATTCTGGTGGAGATTGTACTCCTATTAGATATACTAATTCTGACTTCCAAATGTGTCAGGATTCGAGGAAATCAACATCGAACTGTGTTTTGTCCTAGAAGACAGGTCCGTAGTGTAGATAAGTGTCAAGCAGAGTTACACTGCTAACTTCACTATGGAGGGTCGAATGTGAGGTATGGAAAAGCTATGGCACTATAATAGTGCAAATATATCTAAATCCCAAAGAAACCATATAAGGACAAAACACATTGATAGGAAGTATTATACGTGAGACGATAGTGTTTGACAAAATAGTGGATGTAGTCAAAGATCGCATCTGAGAATAAACCCCGGAGATTTATTTTACCAAGAGTCTAGTAGCTAGAGAGTTCTTTGGGAAACATATGGAGGGGAATAAGAATGCGGAACATGACTCATCTACTTCACTAGGGCAAGTGGAAGACTGTTGGATCTGGTGCCCTAAGAGTAGTATTTTTGTTAATGTCCTCATTTGGTTTTTGCATGCCAAGCAAAATATAAGCAAATGTTGCTCACTAGTTATCTAATGTTTAAACTAATACTAAACGGTATTACGTGGTCAAATCGTAATATAGAAAGATAGCTTATATTAGTAGACAAACCTAAACATGTCCTTAGTCTAATCGAAAATGAGCAAACCAATTGAAAGACTAATATGTCGTCAATCAAGTCCAAGTGGGGAGATTTTTTGTCGTAGGCATCAGAGCGAATGACTCTCAAAAGATAAAGTCATAGATGTGTCTGACAGGACTGACAGTAAATCTGACTGGACCCAAGGAGAATATATTTTCAATCCATTTATGGATTTATTCACTTATGGTGTTTATAGAGTGGCATACCTAAACCCTGAGTGGATGACGAACTATGTATTTGTGGCTCGTATACTTTGATGTAATTAAAAGTCTGAGTTCAGATAGGTAAGGAACTAAAATTTGGTGTATTGGGTATAAAACTTCTACAATATGTAGTGTCATTCACAACAGTGGAATTCATAACTCGAGACATGGGTAAATGATATCCTCTCATTGGCATTAAATAGTTGATGAAAAGTAAATGTGGTCACATGTCATTTGTCTTTGTGATAAATGACTTGATTACTATTTGATAGTAATTGACTTTCCTGAAGGAAGATGTAATGGTTATCATGAGATAAAATAGAATCATATTAGGAGAATGGATATTATCCTAAAGAGATTATGGATATCCTATGAAGGTAACATACTTATGACAAGGTCATTGGATGAGCATTGGTTGAATTGCTTTCATAATGGTATGTCATTAAGGAGAGCAAAATCATGATACTATAGTGGAATGACTTCGTGATTAAATAAGTTTATAATTAATAGGTGAAAAGCTAGAACTTAATTATAGCAATGTCCACCTGATCTGATTTACTGGATCTGAATGTCAAACATTACGCCCTATAACAGATGTAACTTAAACTTTTTGCCTATGTACAAGTTCTATCTATGAATATAAAAAAGTCTCTTGTGGGCGTACATTGTATAGGTTACATATACAATTCATGATAATAAAATTTCATCGATTTCTATTTTATCTCTTGGCCTACAGTATACATATTGGAATGCCACTTAATAAGCTTATGCTTAAACTTAAGCATGCCATTTAACTTATTTTGTATGCATAACAGCCTATTGAGCTACTTCCTTTTGCGTAGCCCTAGCATCATCCCTCCTAGAACATACTTCTTTGCAACCTCAAACATGAAGTAACCTTCATAAATTCATAAGAACTTAGTGAGTTAAACCATAAACAACTGATTCATCTCATCCAAGCGTAATAGATGCTTCGCACGTCCTACATGTGTCCTTTGACTTTGCCTTATTCCTTCTGTCAGGTACTTCACTAAAGATTTCTTTTAACATACTGTAATTATTCCTTTCTATTTTAGACCTCTTTCTTCCTCACAATGTCCTTAAGGACTTATCTTCCTTTCATATTCATTAAGCCTTCACTCTACTAGGCTCCAGATTTGGGGTCCAAACTCAAATGATCATTTCTTTCCCTTGAGCATACTATACTTACAATCTCATCACTTTTTATGTCCCTTTTTAAAAATCTTATCTTTACATAGTCCTTAACCACTTCGTTTTCCTTATTAGCATACTTAAAATCTTATTTCATACGTCCTAATTTTACCACTACCTTTGGGTGAGGTAGACTACACCTATTACTTCACACAAAGTTCGCTTAGATCTCCCTTACTTTAAGGTACTATCAATTCATGCCTATAACACATATCTCAGATTCGCCACCTATTCTAGTGCACTCTAGCTTCACTATTCTTTTCTTGTTATTACACAGGGTTCGCCATTTCATTTACATACAGTGTCTTTATGTGAAAGTTTGATAGATACTTACTTCCTTCTACTTGTCTATGTGTTATCTCTTACACTTAGCATACCTTCAGAGTCCTATCTTTACTTCGCCTTCAGAGAACCATTCATGCCATTCTTTCCTAATTCCTTTCATGCCATTCATTAAAATTTTTTCGTGAAGGTATTCCTTCATTAAAATAGCCGCAAAGTCTTTCTTTGAATTCACCACAAGGGCTTTCATTTACAGAGTTGCCACCAAGGCATCCTGTCCTTAGGTTATGCCACGATGGCATTCCTTTTCAGATATAGCCTTGAAGGCTTCCTTTACGAAGATTGCCACAAAGGCTTTCCTGTCCAAAGTTTGCCATAGACGCTTTCCTTTGACAGAGATCGCCACAAAAGATTTTCCTTTCAGAGAATTTCCACAAAGGTGTTCTTTGAAAGGTTAGCCATAAAGTCTTACCTTTCTAGAGTTTTGCTAGAAATATTGTCCTTTAGAAGATTCACCACAAAGTCTTACCTTTCTAAAGTTTTTCCACAAACGTTGTCCTTTAGCAAGTTCACCATAAAAGCTTTTCTTTTCTTGGTGATTTAGGCGATAGGGATTTGCCTAGACTCACACTTAGTGAGGTTTTTCCCTTATCGTCCTGGGCCACATAGAGAACCACATTAGGTATTAACCTTGTAGTGAAGAAAATCAGCTCAGAGTAGTGAAGAAAATCATTAGAGAATTAGCTACAAACTCAGCTGCCTTGTATTAAAGAAAATCACTAGAAATATTTAGGATTCCAAACTCAGCTCAGAGCAATGTTTCAATATCTCTTTAGCCCTAAATTCTTTTTGCTTTTCAGAGGAAAAGGGGGAAAAGATAACACTTTTCTTAACCCAACTGGAGTGTCCTTTTAACTTAACCCAAGTCTCTATGGGAACTTGGTAAACGTCACATCAAGACTGAATGGCCTTATCAAAATCTCCCACCTCTAAAAACTTACTTGGTTGCTCATTGTTCACATTTGGTTAATTCCTAACCAGTTTTCCTCCAATTCAGCTAACATGGGACCACATTGGTCACTAGGTGTACTATATCACTACCGTGGACTCATACCTTATAATCATTCCTTTCGTACTTACCACTTCTATTTCACTTATCATTGTAATCTGACAGGGAGTCCTTGTTTATTTATTTTCACGCCGGAGTCTGCCCGTACGTCGAAAAGGGTTTTTGGGCGAACACTACTTCGCCAATAGTACTTCTTTATACTATGTGCCATATTCATATATATATTCTTACCAACAGTCCTTGATTCGTCATACTTACCACTCTTTAGAGTTATTCATAAGCTTTATTCTTTCAGAATATCCTATACGCTGTACATACTAGAGTTTGATATGGGTTCCTTTATTTTCGTTTAGAGTCTGCCAAACTAGGGCATCGTTGGAGCACTCAGAAAGTCCCTACACTTAATCCAATCCTAAAATTGGGCACTTGAAACTTACCCTTAAGCTTTAATTTTATAAACAACACTTAAATAGTCAAGAGATGTTACATTAATTATAAATCATTTGAGGCTCAATTGCATATGTCCAATTGGTCCCTCCACTAGCTCGTTAAAACCAAAAATGAATTGCATGTTGAACCAAGAACTGAAATGAATAGAAATTGTGAAAAAGAAAAAATGGGAAACATTTGGAAATGGTAATGGTTTTCTCCAAAATGAAAATGATAATGGAGAAATGGAATGATTTCGAAATAAACGTGGGTTTCTCCAAAATGATAACGAAAATGAAAAATGAAAATGATCTGGAAATGATTTTTTTTAATTAAATGAAGTTCAAGAATGGAAATAAATCACTTTCTCATAGTGAACCTTTGAGTTCAAAAATATTAAATATAGTTTCTCATGGATTCTTTTATGGTAAAGTCGTCATGATTTTAACAGAATTAGAATTGGGTTGAAAAGATGATTTAGTTGGAAATATGTTGAGAAGTTTATTTTGGGAAATAGAAAAGAAATATTGGGTTGGATCAAATTATAATGTATTGGATTAAAAGCCCGAAAAGTACTTGTAATTAGACTTGATATGGGAGAGGCCCAAAACCCCTCATGTTAAAAAGGGTCGACGAAAAACACTAGTAATATTAGCTAGGGTTGTCGCCATCTATACTTCTAGTTAGACTAGGAATTCATTTTTCTAGTTGAAATAAACTTCTACAGTTCAATATAGGGTTCTACCTTCTCTCCTTATAAATAGATAGCACCGGTAGGGCTATTTACACAACTTTAAAATATTATTACTCTACCCGAAAATAGAGAGAATTTAATCTTAACTATTACAACTATTTTTTATAATAGCAATTTCTATCTGTCTCTATTTGAGAAGAGATTTTTGTTTTCACACTAAAGAAAAGAAAACTACTTCTAGTTTTGTGTTTGATTTGATTTGTTCAAGCCCATACAAGCACAAAGTGTCATCCTAAAATGCCTTCTGATGGTCTCCTGCACACTCACAAAGTATGTTAGCTCTCCTTTAGGCCTCTTTCGGCCCTTAGGGTCAATAAAAGACTCAATTTGCACATTTTATGGAATGTAAGTAAAACTAAAGAAACTTAACTAAAATGTAATGAAAATGCTTGTATTTAGGCTCTTTAAGCATGAAAACTAGTTTAATCTGCTACACCGAATTTTGGCAAATCAAAATCAAACCCCCCCACTTAAGTCATTCTTGTCCTCAAGAAACAGAAAAAAAGATGGCAAATAAACATAACAACCCTTGAGCAAGTATGATACAAGTATTGACTTTGGAGCAAATGACTTAGGCATTTCATGTTTACTAACAACTTCAACATGATGAATAGTTAACTTACCACCTTTGACTTCAAACATCTAAGTTCAGTATGTTAAAAAATATACAAGTATTAAGGGTCTCTCCTATATGAATCCATCAAGAAATCATAGAAGTACTTTGACTATCCAAGCAGAATACAAATAGTCATTTATGCACATGTCCAGTATAATGTCCATTCATGTATAAAGATATTTAGGTCACGTAGGACTTTTTGGCTTGTAATGTTTTGAAGCTTAGGACAGGTATGGAATTCAAAAATAGTAAGCATCAAAAGGGTTACAAACACGAAAATAGTTTAGCGCATCATATTGATCCCTATTCTTCCCCCTTAGTGACCCTTACCTGCTCACAGCCTTATTTCTCCTTCTCTCACCTTGTCTCTCCATATAGGAAATCATAGCATGACATAGTAACTATAGCTAGCCTATAAGTTTCAGTGCACTAATGAACGAGTTTTTTTTCTATTGTTGTGACTTTGTCACTATTTTTTTTTATTTTTCTCACTCAAGAATGTTTTTTTCGCTTTTCAGGTACTTTTTCTATGGGTATGGATTTTCTTTTTGGATTTTTCTTCTTGTTTTGCACTTTAAAGCAAACATATAATTCCCATATCACACTAATCTTTCCTTTTCACTCTATTTTTACAAACTCTGCCATGATGTATCTACTTAACCCTCAATACGTATGGCCAGACATCTATAATCGTGCAGTGTAAGACCAAAGAACAAGGGAAACTACAAATTGACGTTTTCAGGCTCGGGGCTTGTAATGTGGTTCATCAAGAAGTGTCAATAGGCTTAAAAATTTGTACTAAAGGTGAAATATAATTAGGACAACTTTTTGGCTCTGGATGTGTTCCAAACAATGCCTTAGGTCATCCCTAAATATCTCAACATGCACAAATCTAATCAATAATACAAATTCAACTATTTATCATCCATACTAATATGCTTGTTTCCTTGAATTTTCTATATCACTTGGTACAGTTGATTGCTTAAAACCAATTTATAGTGTAATACATAGAACTTAGTAGCCTAATAATTAAAAGTTTAAAATCACCTATCATCATGCCAAATTTATTCATAAACACAAGCAACTTATGTACATGCTCATAACCAATCACTTCTATTTCTACAAGCTCAAGCACTACAAAGACAAGAAAAATCAAAGAAAATGTAAAAATTTGAAGCAGATTTTCTACATTACCCCTTACATTTTAGTTGACGCATTGTCCTCAATGTGTAGCCCATAAATAGATAAGGAAGGAAGTTACCTGATTGATCATGGTCGCTCTAATCGCTAATGGTGGGTGCTTCCTCCTTTGATTATGTTAGCTCGAATTTTTTTGTGTCTCATTCATGTTGGGTTCCTACATAGAAAATTGAACAAAGTGCAAGAAAACAAAAAATCTATTTATTATTTCTACTCCCTCTGAATCATCGAAGGGATGAGAACGTCTCTTCTCCATAGGGGCTTTGCCCTTTCCCTTGACAGAAGTTTTGTGAGAGCTCTCACCTATTAAAGACACGTGGTGAGTTGGGATTCGTATGACAAGCCCTTTTGGTGTCAAAAATTGTGGCTAAACTGTTGCTTCATACTCGTCCTCCGTTCCAAGGTATTCCTGAACAGCACCTTCCTCCTCAAGATTAACCCCCTCATCATGATGAGTCGGAGTCGGCCTAAACATATCTGGGGGATAAGGTGGAGTGCGTAACCCATTCATCCTTGCAAATTCTTGAAGTATTGTTCCTATTTCCTACATCCATCGAATCATTTCGTCAAGTTTTACGTCTATGTCTCCGCGAGCTCCCTTTCTAACCTTTGGTGATCTTTCTATTTAAGTGATACCAGTATGTCTATTTTATTCTTCCTCCTTTGATTCCATTCAATTATTTGCTTCCGCTGAAGCTCGACATATTGGGTATATAATGTATCACCGATGATACTCCTCTTTGGTTTCATAAATTTCTCGTTTTCGCTCATTGGCACCTTTGCCTAGCAGCATAGAATCGTTATGTGGTGGGGGAAAAAGAGTCCAACTTTTTGGCTCTGTACGCACCATTCCATCTCTCAAAAGACCGAACGCCCTATACAAATTTATTTTTGCTATAGAACACTATATAACAAGACAGCTCGAAACACACTAACATTAGAAATATTCAATGCGGGTGCAATTCTAGTGCCAATTAATTGCAGCCACATTTTAGCAACAAGAAACATAATAGCTTGATTAAAATTTGTGGGAAGCTCAGTGTCTGGCCTGTAGTTCCAACTACCCCTGCCCTGTGTTAAATATTTTATAACGTCCTTCATGTCAATGTTTTGAAATCCTTCTAGATCTGTATTATCAATAAAATCTTTTTAATAAAACCGGACGTTATAAAATTCACAGATATCATTAAGGGTAATTGGAACGTCTTCCCCTCACACTTCAACATCAGTTATTAAAACATTATAGCCTCGCCTAATCATTTGGTCCTTAAAGGGCCATAGAATTCCTAAACCGTAGATATATTTACATTATTCGTGGGAGTAACGCAAAATTGCTCCCATTGATGATAACGGACCAAAGTCTAGATTTCTTTGCAGTGGGTCACCGAGGGTTCAAACCCTTTTTCCATATTGGCATTATGGAATCAAATAGGGTCGGAAACACCTGAGGTTTCCAAAATAAGAGTTCTTTTACTCTTACATGGAAGCATTCTTACTAGATGCTATAAGTAAAATAATAAAGATATTTAATACAATAGTAAAAGAGGATTCAGAATACCTGAACCTCAACTCTTGTTGAACTTGTTTGCGTCTCCTCTTAGTGTGTGTTGGTGTTGATTTCCTTCATTGTAACTTTTTGGATTGGGAATGAGGAATTAGGAACTTAGAATTCTGAGGAGAAAAATAGGGTTTGGAGGCTAGGGATTTTGGAGAGGTTTTAGAGGAGTAAGTGTTTAGATTGAGTTAGATTAGGTTAGGAGGGTATTTTTAGGGTTAAAAATTAGGTACAATAATGATTATTCCACTGGGTTACCTAATCAGGTGGGGTCAACCCTATAGAAATTTACAACGATTTGTGTCGCGACATCCTTGGCAAACTACCTATGTCACGACATGGGGGTTTGATGTTGAAACACACCCTGCAGTTTCAAAATTCTGAAAAATCGTCTTCTATGTCGCGACATCACTAGCCTATGTCACGACATCAGGTCAATTTTTGAACTTATTTATTACTGTCCATGAGGTTACAACATAAAATTGTCTATGTTGCAACGTTCACCTTGTTTCCTAAATTTTCTCTCTCCGGAATGCTGCAAGCGCTTGTTAAATATGTTTGTGACCTACCTACAGTACAGTAACAACTTTGTTAGTGAAGGATACGATTAGTATAGTTAGTAATAATCAAACAATGGAAAATGTTAGGTCTTGCTGTCGAACTCGTTCGTCAGTTCAATCCATATGTGACTGATGGACTCCATGTAATTTGTTTCTATCTGTTAGTTTAGCACCCATCCTGCCATTCTATTCGTTCGTAGTTCTCCTTTTCCCTAAATTTACCTTTCTATCCTGCTTTAATGACTGACAACTCTTTCCACGTGTCATACCCACACAGCTATTTTACTTTATATTCAAAATTTGTGTTCTGAAAAAAATATGAAGATTGCGTCTCACACTTGTTGTCTACAGGGTCTGTCTTTTTCATTGATCAGGTATGGCTTTTCAAAAGAACTTTGTAATGCACTTAACAGAAGATTTGAGATAAAATATTGCATTACGCTACTAAAGTTCTATCTCTACAGACTTTTAAGTTCATCCATTGGCCTGCATATAATTCCCTTAGCTGGTTTTCGGAAGAATCAAACATTCCGTTGTGACAGTAACTCGGTGCTTGTACACACTAATTGTTCGATTTGACTGAAACCTGCTATATAATCGTAAGTTTTTTCAATGTATATTTTTCCCACTTTTTTCAATATTTGGCAAATTCTTGAATCTATAGACTTCTAGGGTGCTTGGTTTAAGACTCTGGATACGAAAAGAATGGTAAATTTAGGCTCAGCTATCAGGATTGCTAGTTTATCATCTTTTTTTTCTATAAAATTTTGAATCAATAGACATTCTTCTATTAACTCGGTCCTAACTATCATAGCCTTTGTTGGTGAGTCTAAATTATATTGTTTTTATGGTTCAGCTTTGTTATTATATTCTGGGATTTTGAGGTTGATGAGTTCCTGATCTATTTGAATCTCTAATTCACTGTCCATTTCCTCTGCTAACTCCATATCCTCTCTTTTCGAAATTTCATTTAATTCGTCTAAATATTTTTCTCTATGCTAAAGTGGATAATAGTCTAGGGTTTCTCCTTCTTCACAAGCACCTATGATAACATTATCGTTTCTGTGCAATTTCAGACTTGGAACCTCTTGGTACCTTTCTGATGACATATTTTTGTGGTCATCATCCTTTTGGGAAAGATCCAGGGTTTCTCCTCGGCATTAACTTAATTCCAGCATTAGTAATCGTTGATTCTCCTAAATCTCCCAATATTTATAAACTCCTCCTTTGTAAATATTGTCGTCATAATCGAAGTCTTCATCGAACCACATATAATAAAAGTCATCCATGATTTTGTGCTCACTGACTTTTTGGTTGATGGCACTTAGGATTCCTAAAAAAACAAATGTTAGACATGTTAATTAGCAAAATAAATTGGAAATCCTAACTATAACCTACAATTTTCCTAATTATTCTTTTAAATTGAAAAAATTATAATCGATCTAGTGACATTGCCTCCCTGGAAACGGCGTCAACAACTTTATCGCCTCTTGATGTACTAACATCCAGAGTGTGAATACTGCAATAAAATATTGATTTACGAGGTGGTATTCGCAAGAATAATAGTCTAGTTGTAATATACTTTTACAATGGAGTGGGTGAGTTTTCCGAGGATCGTACCCAATGGAGGTAAGTGCTTGATCAATTATAACCTAAACACTAAAAGATCTAATTAGTACTTTTAAATTTAGTTATAGTACAAAGAATATAAAATAAAGGATTTTTGGAGTTTTTATGATAATGAAAATAAAATAACATAAAAAGATAAAATTAAAGAGATTTAAAAGAATAATGCAAATCTGATTATGGGTAATCAGCTTGCTTCGGTAATCTCCTTTAACTGCCACTTCGGGTTCCTCGTCAATCAACTAACCCTAATAGGTTCTTCCGATCTTCCACTAACATAACGAGTCTGCAAGAACTACTTATCTGCCAACCTCGCAGTCTAAACTATTTTAGGGTTAAGGTGTTCACGGATGGGCAATACCAATTTTGGGTTAATTCCTACCTTGATGACTTCTCAGGGTTGTCAGGCCTAGGGTTTATTTCACGTTTCCCCTTTCCAAAACAACTGATCCGTTGAGTAACCCTGCAAACAGTTAATAGATCACACCTCCACTTGTTAATCCCCCATAGAAGGATTAGTTCCTCATTGTGTTCATAAACAATATATAATTGAAGTAAAGAGAAAGCATGCTAATTGACTTGACAAGATAGAGTAAATGAAAGAGCTTGATATATTGGTATTAGGCGCAAATCCACAGAGTTGAATGATTCCACAATCCAAATCTCTTGAAAGAAAACAACGAGCAAGTAAACTAAACTCTAGAACCCTAAGAAAATGAAACTAAATATAAAGGAAGAAACTAGGTTAATCAAAAGGTGTCCTTAACATTTGCCAAAGGAGCCTATTTATACCCTTCAAGTGGTCGTCGTCCTTAACCCTAGGTTAGCTAATGTTCCTGAGCTTTAAGTTCGATTGTGTGGAACAAAACACCCTTGTTTCATGTGTAATTTTTGTCCCATAGTCGATGTCGCGACACACCAAGATCTGTGTCGCGACATAGAAACCAATATGCTCATCTGTAGTCATCTTCAAGGGTACGTCACGATACCCTCAATTTGTGTCGCAACATCGAAGGAAGACTTGAGTTTTCTTCATTTTATTCCTTATGTTGCGACACCAGTCCTCTTATGTTGTGACATAGCGTCCAGTATCGTTCTAAAATGCCTTCTGATGGTCACTTGTACACTCACACAGTACGTTAGCTCTCCTTTAGGCCTCATTCGACCCTTAGGGTTAATAAAAGACTCAATTTGCACATTTTATTGAATGTAAGTAAAACTAAAGAAACTTAACTAAAATGTAATGAAAATGCTTGTATACAGGCTCCTTAAGTGTGAAAACTAGCTTAATCTACTACACTGAATTTCGATAAATCAACATGTGTCAATTCGTTCTAGGGTTTATTGCTATAAATATCACAAATTGTGTCGATTTTTAAAATTTTTATTTTCCACTGTGCAAGAAAACCTTTTTTGAACAGGATTTTTTCCAACACATAAAAATGAGCTATCCCATCAGACTCCTCCTAACATTTTCTTGCCTTATCTTGCGTGGTTGGTAGGCATCTACTATTAAGAACCATTTTGATTTTCCCACAACTTAGGAAAATCATGAGATTCCTTTTCCATCCTTTATAGTTATTTCCATTTAGTTTGTTCTCAATATGTTTACTAAAGGAGTAGGTGTCATTTTTTGAACTGAAAATAAAACATTCATTGATATCTTTGTATTAAGAAAATATTTGAAAAATATTTTGAAAATATTTTGTATCAATATGCATTATGATGATGCATGCATCTTACATTAAAGCTTGAAAATATTTGTAAGCCTTTGCAATGATAATTCCTACACCCATTAAATTAAAACACCTTGGGCCAATCTTAATAAACTAATAAGAACATGGATTTCTAGCCAATTAAAACGTGAACCTAATCCCATAGGTATTCACACACACTAATAATCATTTCACGTTTGGACATCTTCTAAGCATAAATTCTATTTTTTGGGAATAACAATTCTACTGGTTTCTATAAGAGAGAGATTTGCTTTCCTACTACAAGCAAAAAAATTATGTCTAGCTGTGTGTGATTCGAAATTGTTCGAGCCCACACTCGAAGTGGTTCAAGATAAGGGAATAATGAATAAGATCCTTCTATTGAAATCCGAGAACATCATGGATCCATCTTGCACAAAGAACAAGTACTTTTTAGGAAGAGTTTATTGCTATAAACATCACAAACTAGCTCGATTTTAAATTCCTTATTTATCCGCTTTACAAGAAAACCATTTTTCAACCGAATTTTTTCCAACAGCTACATATCAGATGCATACAATAAGAACAATGGTAAGCTTCTAAAGGGATATCTTCTTTCAATTCATCATCATATGGAACACATAACCCCCCTTAGAAGTATCAAACACCGTCTTCACCTAAAGTGAACTCACACGCTTGACCCTCCTCAACCAAATTTTGTTTCGCCCCCAAATCTGTTGGATCTAGTGCCCTAAGTATAGTATATTCATCCCAATACATTTTTTAAATAGATTGGTTAATAAAATTATTCATAAATTACATTAATACTTTTGGTTTCTAGATGCAAAGCAAAATGGAAGCAAATGTTGCTCATTGGTTGTCTAATGTTTAACTGATACTAGAGGTATTACGTGGACAGATCGTAATACAGAAAGACAACTTGTATTAGTAGACGAACCTAAACATGTCCTTAGTCTGATCAGAAATGAGCAAACTGATTAAAAGACTAATATGTCGTCTATTAAGTCCAATTGGGGAGATGACTTGTCTTGGGAATCGGAGTAGATGACTCCTAAAATACAGATATGGATGTGACTGACTGGACTGAAAATACATCAAACTAGACCCAAGTAGAATGGATCCTAAATCTATTTATGGATCTATTCGCTTGTATTCTCTTGTGACATTCATAGTGTGGCATACCTAAATCCTAAGTGGATGGAGGTCTATGTATGCGTGACTCGTACACTTTCATGTAAGTAAAATCCTGAGTTCAAATAGATAAGGAACTGAACTTTGGTGCACTAGGTTTACGAATTCTGCAGTATGTAGCGTCATTCACAACAATGGAATTCATAGCCCGAGGCATGGGTAAATGATATCCTCTCATAGGCATGATATGGTTGATGAAAAGTAAACATGGCCAAAGGTCATTCGTCTTTGTGATGGATGACTTGATCATTATTTGATAGTGGTTGACTTTTCATGGAGAAAGATATAATGGTTACTTTGAGATAAAATTGGATCATATTTGCAAATATATATGGATTACTGAGAAATGATCAGAAGAATAAGCTTATGTTTCTGAGCAGTTTTAAAGCTCGAAAATGAAAATAAACCATTCGATCATAGTGAATAAGTTGAGTTGTGAAATATTAAATATATTTTCTTAGAAATTTTATCAGGGGTAAAACCGTTATAATTTTACTAAGGTAAAATTGGGCTGAGAAAATTTTTTAATTAGAAAATTAATGTTCATTTTGGAAAATATAAAAATATGTATTGGGTTGGATTAAATTATAAAGTGTTGGGTTAAAAGTCTAGAAATCACATATAATTTGGCCCACTACAATGAGAGGCTCGAATCCCCATCATAAGGCATATGAGGGGAAGCACACCCTATTAGCCCCTCTCCCTCTCCTAGTTGGACTAGAAAGTTATTTTTCTATTTGAAATAAATCTTCACGTTTCAATAATGGTCTACCTCTCTCTATAAATAAATGGCACCTGTAGAGCTATTTACATAACTTGAAGATATTGTTACTCTACCGAAAAATAGAGAGGATATTCTCAACTATTATATATATATTTTCAAAATATCAATTTTTTCAGTTTCTATTTTATAGAAAGAATTTTTGGTTTCATCGAAAAGTAAAGAAAACTTTTTCTAATTCTGTGTTTTGATTCAATTGGTTTGAGTCCACACTCGAAGTAATTCATGGTATGAGAATAATGAAAAATATCATTTGGTTGAAAGCCATAAAACGTCAAGGATCTTGTAACACCCTCAACCCGGCCTAATTCACTGGGTCCAGATCTCGGGTGTTTCTACACATAATACTTAACAAAATCTTCAAAACTATTGTCATACACTCATTACTTTAAATATTTCCCGTTATCAATTCATTTAAAGACTTGATACCAAAGAAACTAAGGAAAGTATTTTAGAAATAAAATATTACATCAGACCAAAAACAACTCATTATAATAGAAACATTTACTAAAGACTGACTCTTACGGTATGACACTACAGTACATCACTTTTCCACTGTATGCATAATAACCCACTTTATTGCTACCTTGGCGTACTCCTAGCATAGTCCCTCTTGGCGCATTCTCTTACCACATCACCTGAAACAAAAACAAATAATATCAGTTCAAGAGAACTTAGTTAATTTTAATACAAAATATCTGGGGATCCTCTTGGTTTTATTTCTCATATCAAACGTTTGATTTCATTAATGTTGGGCAAACACATTCATAATCTTGGTGTCGTACTATATGCCAAACAGGATCAGCTGAGACCGAGGCCTTCTTTAGGTTCTTATGAGCTAGATCTGTGATCTTACCCTGTGAGCTAGGTCCTTGCCTTTTCCTTACGAGCTGGGTCTTTGGTTTTTCCACATGAGCTAGGTCAGCGAGCTCGTTTTGTTGTCCTTTCACGGTTTGCCTCGTACTCTATCTTCTAGTGAGACCTATCTAGGTCACGAGTCGAAAACCCAGATCCCTTTTAGGACTTGGGTCGATGATTAATGATGTATAGCAATCTACTACCCTCCCTAATGGGCCTAAAGGGTGTTATAAAGTAGTGCCCTTTAGGTCCATCAGGTCAAATTTAAATGTAGCTTGCTGGGTATGCTGCGAGCTATGATGCATAACAATTGTTCTGCCACGTGCGCAAATGGGTTTCACCTGTAAGTATTTGACCGTTAAGAATTGAACCATTTCCATCTGCTTGCATCTGGATTGTTGATTTTCCTCGATTATACGAATAGTCAAAAAGCGTAAAGAGAAATCCTTATTTAAAATGGGAGACCTCTAAAGCCCTAAATCTTTCACACTTAGGATTTTCAGTAATCTGAAACATAATCTAAAACAAAGGTAATTTCAAAAACATTTGTGCTTTTAATTTCTACCTTCTTCTTTTATCAATACTATGACGAAGATTAGAGAGATTAGTAACTGAATCATCCAAGCCTGTCTACCGTGGGAACGATTGTCTTTGATTCTGGTGACAAACAAACTCTATCCCTACATCACTAAGCAAAAGGAACTGCAACGAGTTCTGGCCGTGTGAGGAATCAAACTTCCCAACTTTGAGTATGAGTTCTCCATCCCGAAGGGGTCACATTGGCTGTGCAAAACCACCGACAATAGCTTCCTACTTCCAATTCACGCACTTAAAGTTGGGTTTCACTTGCCACTGCACCTTTTCTTCTATAGTCTACTTAAGGACTATAAAATTTCCCCTGTTCAGCTCTCAGGCTTTTCTTGGTAGGTTGTCATGGCGTACTTCATCTACTGTTCTTGGCGTGATGAGGTTCTTTTGCTCGTTATTTTCTAACATTTGATCAGTTGAAGGGCCATAATCTGGAGAACTCGTTGGGGTTCTATTACTTCTCTCCTCAAAAAAAGGTGGAGACAATTATAGTGAACCAATGTTCCAACCTTCGTCTGAATTAGGGGAAGTATGTTCGAGTTCGCAGCAAACTTGGCAAGGACTTTAAGTTCCCAATAAAGTGGTCCTCACCGAGTAGGGATGTGTGCTCATTTTAGCGAACCCTCCCTTTAAAAAGAGCCGTGGCCCAAGTTCAAAGGCTGCGTACTGGATGCCCGCTAGTTCTGAAGGATCTCATCATAGCGAGAAACGTATTTAGATATTGCTTAGAGGGTGTCAGCCCCAATGAGAGGAGGCCTGGTGATAACAATGAGGTCACCTAGTCCGTTGGTGCACTGCCTAAGAGTTGTATGTGGCCTCATGACTCCTTTGATGAGTTAGGTCTAATATTACAACGCTCCACAGAGGAACCCTTGAATTTTTTCTATCATTTCTGTTAGATGAAGCTTCGCCCGTTTGCTCTCATTTAGTCTTCGTAAGGGGAAGATGGTAGGCAGAATGTTAATTTGTTAATTGTTCCCACTGATCACAGGGTTGTTGCTGATGTAGGGATTAACAAAGCTCCGGGGACAATTCAAGTGAGTTTGTTAGTATCTATTGCGAACTCAAAAAGGCTATACATATTGATTCTTTGATTAGGGGTGCTCACAAGAAGCATAAGACTATCGCGAGGGTTGTGTGCATTGACTCTACCAGCGTGTAGAGGAATAGTGCACCATTGAAGCTGCATAGTAAAAGAAGGGAAAACTCTATTGGTCGTAAGAAGCTACTGTGGCTAGAACTCCAAATTCTCTAAGTTCTCCAGTAGCGAGCTTGCCACATGTTCCCTTTGTTAGCTCACTGATTACCATTGATGAGGATACTCCCCCACCTGTCCCTCGTGTCTCTCCCTCTATGCCTGTTGTTGGATAAGCTCCAATTAGAAGTAATAGAGGTTCATTTTTGTTGTGTGAATGATTTAAGCACGTAGGAGTATCCATATAATCCTGTTGATGTGTGTTTCAGATTGCAGCCTCTTATGCCAAAAGCTGAGAGGTTAAGCAGTTCACGAATGCCTTCTACAATCAGCCTATTCTCATCCCTAAAATTCTTGCATTCTGAAGTTAACATGGTGGGGTTGAAATATGAAGAGGCTCATCAGAGGGAGCTTGTAGAGACTAAAGCAGAGTTGGCCAGAGTTCGCGAGCTATATCTTAAGATAATGGAGGAAAATGAAGTTGTTAATAGACAAAATGGGGATCTTACAAAGCCTTTAATTTTTATTGAGATTAAAATGGATTGGCTAGCTTGCGATGTGGCTGCTGAGAGGCAAAGCAAAAAGGTTGCACAAGCTGAGCTAGATAGGGTTGTTGTAGAGCACGTCGTTCAGACGGACAGGACCATCAACAAGTGTCATTCTCAAGTAGCGAGGGCAAAGCAAGATTAGCTTGAAGCTCTGGAGAAATTTAAGAAGAATATGGCTAAGAATGTTTGTAAGTCCATCTCCAAATTGAAAATGAACATATTGTTTCACACTCAGGTAGCTGGTGGCCCTTTCGATGCGCATAAAGTGGATCTCGATGCTCTAGATGGGGTAGATATGAGCGACCTGGGTTTTGATGTACTTTTTCCCTCGGGTGCTACATAGGATTCATTTGTGTCCATTTCAAAGAACTTCCCAAACTTATATTTAGAGGACGGCCCAACTGAGGGTAAGGATGAGGTCCCTCCCACCAAAAATAATGACGTTGCCCCTCTAGATAATAAAGACCAATGTGCTAATAGAGAAGATAATTTATCATAGTTTCCTTGTATTTGTTGTTTTTTTTTTTTGGAATGAAATTTTTTTATTGAAGAAGCTTATCACATTCGCCGCATAACTATATTGTTATTATAAAGGCTTTAAGTAGAAACCTTCAAAAATCACAAGCTACGAGCTATTCGAGACTTAATGAGTTTGTTAGCTGGGAATATTAATCCGTATACTTGAGAAAATTTTGAAAGATAACCAACTGAGGATGTAAATCCACGAGTTGTTTTATACTTCCTTAAAATTTTGAAAAATAACACATCTAAAAGTTTTTAACTCTCGCTAACTATGTTGGAGGCTGCGATCTTTATCCTGCGAGCCTTAGTATGACAGCTAGGAGTTTTGCTCTCGCTAACTGTGTTGGAGGCTACACTTTTTATCCTGCAAGCCTTACTATGACAGCTGGGAGCTTTGCTCTCGCTAACTGTGTTAGAGGCTATGATTTTTATCCTGCGAGCCTTAGTATGACAAGTAGGAGCTTTGCTCTCGCAAATTATGTTGGAGGCTGCGGTTTTTATCCTGCGAGCTTTAGTGTGACAGTTGGGAACTTTGCTCTCACTAATTGTGTTGGAGGCTGCGGTTTTTATCCTGCGAGCCTTAGTATGATAGCTGGGAGCTTTGCTCTTGCTAACTATGTTGGAGGCTATGGTTTTTATCCTGCGAGCCTTAGTATAATAGGTAGGAGCTTTGCTCTTGCTAACTGTGTTGCAGGCTGCGGTTTTTATCCTGTGAACCTTAATATGACAACTGGGAGCTTTGCTATCACTAACTGTGTTGGAGGCTGCAACTTTTATCCTGTGAACCTTAGTATGACATAAATGTTGTTAAGGAAAGATTCTTCATTCACAGGGTAAGGATTTACACAATACTTTTTGAGATGTCGGGCATTCCAAGTTTGTAGTAAAATTGTACCCTCCATTCTTGCTAGCTTATATGCTTCGTAACCTATTTTTTCCATAACTTTGTATGGCCCTTCCCAATTTGGAGCCATTTTTCCTTGTTGTGAAGTGAGTAGACTAGCTTCAATATTTCTTAAAACAAGTTCCCCAACTTGGAACTACTTTTTTTTTACCTTGGAATTGTAGTAGCGAGCTACTTGTTGGGCACGTGCTGCATTTCTAATTTCAGCAGCTTCTCTAAGTTTGTCAATCAAGTCAAGATTGAGCCTGATGGCCTCCTAATTAGCTTCCTTGTCGAAGTGTTGTGTTGTGTGCGACCTCAAACCAATCTCTGTAAGGATTTTAGCTTATGCACTGTAGACAAGCAGAAAAGATGTTTCTCCTATTGCTGTATGGGGTGTAGTGGGCAGAGCGATTAAAATTCCAGACAGTTCTTCCAACCAAGCATCGTTAGCCTCGTCAACTTTTCTTGACGTCTTCTCTTGATCTATGTATAATACTTGCAGTATGTCATAGCTCGGGGTCTTCTTATACTCGATTAGGATTTTCCCTCTTTGTTCGATGACAACAGAGGATGCTAATTTGGACAAAGCATCAGCATGTTTGTTGTCACTTTTCGAGAGTTGCTTAATTGGAGATTGTCAAACCTTGCGAGCAACTGTGCTACCATTGCATGATATTTTTTCAGCACCATTTCTTTTACATCGTATTCTCCATTCATTTGTTTTGCCACCAACTATGAATCTGTGCAGACAATCAGGTCATCTGCTCTTAGCTGGTGTGCTAATTGCAGTCCCGATACCAAGGCTTCATATTCGATGATGTTATTGGATCTTTAGAACCCAAATGACAATTTGCACTGTCATTAATTTCCACTAGGGTTGATTATGAATGCACCTGCTCTCGATCTTGTTTTGGCTACGGAACCATCAATATAAACTAGCCAACTTTTTGAATTATCAATTGCATGTACACTTTCTAGAGGTGGGTTAACTGCTAAACGGCGTACAACAAGCGAAAGCAATTTTAGTATAAAATGTGGAATACATGGTGCTTCATCATAAAGTATAACATATGTAATTGTTAGCATGTTATGCCTCATCATAAAATATAACTAATCAAACTGTTAACTTACGTCAATGTTCATACAACATACAATTTTTATAGGATAATTACAATCCAACATTTCAAATTATAACCCACATTACTTTTTGTGTCCTCAGTTCTTTCAAAAGAACACTCTACTATGAACTCAGCTAGCAAGTCTATTCCAAATTTAGCAAGTTGAATACTCCACTTCGTTACACTTCCTGAAGTGTCTACCTTGGACAGCACTTCCTACATAGGCTGATTGGTAACCACAACGATTAGATAGGCTTGGAGATACGAGCGTAATTTGTGAGATGTAATTATCAAAGCATAGATACACTTTTCTATTTTTAAGTACCTCAATTCATCGCTTTGGAGTACCTTGTGGTGTAGTATACCAAAAATTGGTGGACACCCTCTGACTTAACCAGTACTATTGCAACTGTCTCTTCCGATGTAGCCAAATACAGGTAGAGAGTTTCTCCTACCTAGGGTGATTTCAAAAGTGGATGGGAGGTGAGATATAGTTTTAATTCCTTGAAGACCACCTAACATTCTTCGGTCCATGAGAAGGAGGTCATCAAGGATTTGAAGAAGGGGAGGCACTTGTTCGCCATCCTGGAAATAAATCTGTTTGGTGCCACCATTTTACTTGTAAGGTGTTGTATGTCTTTTATGGTTCGCGGAGGAGGCATTTCTATGATGGCTTGGATCTTTTTTAGGTTCACCTCTATCCCTATTTTTGAAATCATGAACCCCAAAAACCTACCAGCTCGCGCACCAAAGGCACACTTCTCAGGATTCAGCTTCATGTTCTGAGCCCTTAGGACTGCGAATGTCTCTGATGGGCTTTGCACATGTTCGTTCATCAACTTTCTCTTTACTAGCATAAAATTTACATAGACCTCAAGCACGTGACCTATCTCGTTCTTAAATATCATGTTTACTAGTCTCTGATAAGTTGCTCTCCCATTCTTGAAGCCGAATGGTATGACCTAATAGCAAAAAATCCCTTCCTCGGTGATGAAGGTTGTCTTTTCTTGGTCGCTCTGATCCAATAAAATCTAATTGTATCCTAAGAAAGCATCCATGAAGTTCATGAACTTGTGGCTTGCAGAGGCGTCCACTAATCGATCAACCGAGGGTAAGGAAAACTGTCATTAGGGCACGCTTTGTTAAACTTGGTGAAGTCGATACAGATTCTTCATTTGTCGTTTGTCTTCTTCACCATTACTATATTCAAAACCCAATCTGGATATTCCACTTCTTTGATGAACCCTGTCGATAACAGCTTAGCTACCTTCTGCGTTACCGCTGCCACAACTTGTGGAACGAACTTCCTTCTCTTTTGCTTTACTGACTTCGCCTTCGGAAGTACGTTCAATTTGTGTACAATTACTTGGGGGTCCACACCTGGCATGTCCGTTGCGAACCAAGCAAAAAGATTCCAATTCTTCCTCGAGCATCGGATCAGTACACTATTTTCTTCTTCTTCCAATGTAGAAGAAATTTTTACAGTTCTTTCTTCTATGCTCCTCTCTCACGTCCAAATTGTTTAAATCAAGAACCTGACCCAATTCAGGTCCTTACATACTTTGCCCTTCGACCACAAGCTTTCTCGCTTGTTTGATAGACAATATAACACTGCCTCACAGTCTGTTGATCCGATCATAGGAATCCAACCCTAGTTTTTGTCGAAAACTTGATTTTGATATAGAACTTTGTGACCACCATCTTTGCCATCCTTATTATTGACCTTCCGAAGATGCATTGTATGTCATTGAGTGGTCTACCACGTGAAACTGAACATATTTCATGGTTGTGTGCTCAAAACCCATGACTTTTTTTAGACCATCGAATCGTTACCTTCTCCATCGCGGACAAGTTCCTCGTCGTCACTGCCAAATTCCACACTCTATTTCTCCTGCTATCATAGCCTCTTAGGAGTGCTAACTGATATTACACTTCACATATATGCCCGTTTCTTTGTATTGGAACCTGCCCAATCCTTGTCTGTACCTACGATCACATGGATGGTACCTCTAACTTTTTGCTTACCCTTGGGATTGTTGCGTGAGCTTTGACCCTACTGCGAACTACTCTGATCTACGAACTCGACTAGCTCGCCATTTTGAGTCACTTTTATAGCATCTTTCAACATGAAACAATCATCAATTTTATGTCTATGTCATTGTGGAAAGCGCACCGATCCCTCAAGTTCATCCTTCTCCCCATGCTCCACTCTAGGGTGGCTTGGGTAAGATCCCAAGGCTCTTGACTTGAGTGAGAATGTAGGTTCAGGTAGCATTTAAGGGGGTGTAAGCTTCAAACCTTCCCTAAGGAACATATTTTCTAGTATGGTCTTACTGAGGTCTCGGAAAAACCCTGAGTGTGTCACTTTGGGCTTGACTTTTCTACGGCCTATCGTTTCTTACTCGCAATGATTGGCTAGGGGGCCCTGTCTACTGTGAGGTCCCTTATTGTTTCTGAACTGTCTATCTTCTCTTTAAAAGGTGGCACGCGATACTCTTTTGATTTCTTTCGCTTTTACGAACTTGTGGGCTCGCTCATAAAGGTCAGTCAGACTCTATGGTCTATTATCTATGAAGGAATATTGTACATGGTCATTTTGTACACCCATGATAAAGGCATCTATGGCCCACTGCTCTTCTAAGTTCTTGGTGTTTAGGGTCACCGCATAGAACCTCTTTACGTAGTCCTGAAAGAGCTCGCCCTCACTTTATTTTACAGATATGAGTCCCATAGGCATATTCATGATCGCTCTGTGGGATCTGAATCTACCCAAGAACATCTGTCCCAACTGCAATAAGTTTCAAACTGAACCTTGTGGAAGGGATAGGTACCAATCCTTGGCACTCTCTTTGAGCGTTGTGGAAAAGGCTTTGCACTTCGTTGCATCTAATGCTCCCAGTACATTCATGTAGTCATTATATTGCATCAGATGAGCTCGTGGGTCCCTTCTTCCCTCAAATATATCTTTCGAGACCTTGAAGTCACGTGTTAAGTTCACCACTACGATTTTAAAGGTCAATGGGTTATTGAAACAGAACAGTCAATTCATGTCCTGCGATTCAGGGTGTAACGCCCGTACGTCTCTATGCAACTCGTCCATCTCGTTTTGTCATTCTTTGATCTACGTGCCTAGGGCCTCGTTTTGCATGTTTACATTATCCTGAAAATCGGAGTTATCATAATGCACCTTTCTTCGCAGCTTCTCGTTTTGTTTCAGTAACTCTTATTGAATAGGTTGTTGTTCGAACCGCACCTCCTGAGCGGCCATCTATTCCCTCATAAAGCTCATTTGCTCCTGAAGGGCCAGGAACTGCTGCGGAGGTGCCTCTTAGTTGAGAGGGAGTTGCAACCCCTAACCAGTGAAGATATTCAAGTCCAAAGGGCCAAAAGCTCCCTGATAGACCGTATTGCCGAGATTTTATGGTCTATCAACGAACCACTCGGCAAATAAGTTTGTTTTGTTATGATGGTCACCAAAACCTAACGCTCCGGCCTATCCTGATGAAGAGTTAAAAGGGAAATTTTCACTCGAATGAGTCATTTGCTTCGAAAACTGAAAAACACTTAATCAAACTCAAAAAAATCTTATGACCAAAAGTTTGTCCGAGCTCACCACACTAGTTGTTGAGTAATATTTTCTTGTATGTTATTGATAGAAGTGTTCAGGCATTGATACTTGTTATAAATGCTATTACAGCTCATGATAGGGCCTCATTATTTTTTCTTGACTCTGCTGCCTCTAGTACTATCATTCTCAATGAACTCCAAGTTTGTTGGGCATATGTCCACGGAGCACACAGTCCTTTCTGTTCTTAGGACTGACATTCTGGGCGGGCTCTGTGCTTGCTAGACATGTGCTTGGATAGCCTATAGAGCACACGGTCCTTTCTACGAGCCCCTTAGATGTATACGAATTGAGACTAAAACCTTCCCCATATTCCTACGAGCTGGATTTGCGGCCTTGCCTTGCGACTTGGGGCCTTGACTTTGCCTCACGAGCTAGGTCTTTGGCTTTGCCTCACGAGCTTGCTTTGTTGTCCTCTTGTGGTTCACCTTGCACTCAATATTCTGATGAAACCTATCCGAGTCACGGGTCGAAGACCCAGATCCCTTTAAGACTCGGATCAATTATTACTGATAAATAACAAATATATAAATATTAATAAAGATGTTTTTGTAGTTTCAAATTAATATTAAATTCATTAAAAACAGACCTAAAGCTAAAAAAAAAAAAGGGTTCAAAGCGTTGCCCGGGGCAGCGGCCAGCAGAGAATGGGAGAAATGAAGTAGACATTCTACCAGCTCTGTCCAAAACTTTATTATTATACGAATTTTAGATATCAGATGGCTCCACGGATATTGAAATTGATAATGCTTAACCTTCAATTTTTTATCTACCATTCTTAGAGCAACCTATGGCGTGACATTTTAACGGGAAACTATGGATCTCAATTTTTTTTTTGTAACTTTTGTTCTATTTTTTATGTTTCAAGTATTCATGTTTTTTACACTTATATTCAAAAAAATATGAGTATATATATTTAAATTGTTTTAAAAATTTAAAAATATAATATCAAAATATATCTATTCTCTAAACATTGATTTGAAATTGGGTAAGATAGATAATCAGCAGGGCCGCCAGGCATGAACAATGGATAACCCATTTTGAAGATTTCCAAAAGAACCAATCTTTCCGTTGCATAGTGCAGCAAATATACCTCTCAAAAAGAGTAAGCAGAACGTCAGAATTTCACTATAAAACGGGTTCGGAATGGAACAAGGCACCCCAGGAACAGTGAGTAACACGGGGAAAATGGCCAAGGCTACAACACTCCTCTTTCTTATGGCCATTATCCTGACTGAAGGAGCAAGGGATATGCCACTGAAAGACCAAGTTTACAGTCCCCAGGGCCTCCTTGGTCTTTGGGGCCTTCCTTTATTTGGTTTGCCACTTCCCTTCTTTAAACCACCCCCATGTCTCGGGCATGGAGGACCATGCTGCGGAGGTCTGTTTCCATTCCTCGGGAAACCTAAAGCTGGGACACCCCTCAAGAATTTCACTAAAGCTGATGTCAATGGCGATGCCATTGACCCATCCCCATGACCCAGCCGGTACAGGAGCTCACAGCCACCGCCGGTTTAACTGTAGTCATGTTAATAAAGATCGTACCACCTAGTTGAGTAGTGGCTATGTTTGTGCTTTTTGTTGTACTTGAATTAATGGGAAGTTCACAAGCTTCTAGTGATCTTTTACTTAAGATCATCCGTCGACAAACAATTAAAAGAAGTTCTGCGTATACAATAGATTTCAAACAAACAGCCCCACCACCACCTCATGTTTAAAAGGAAAACAAAAAGCTAACAAAGGTAATTCAGCCTGACTTATGCTTGTGGCTGATAAATTGCTTGTTTTTGAAGGCACAATGGGGTCATATAAGTTCAACATAGGGAACTTAGGCTACCACCTTTCAAACCAACCAAACTTGCCTAACGCAATTCACCTTAACCAGCAAAACAGGCAGACAACCGAGACCAATCGGTTCACAAACCTTAGCAGAAGGTGCAATATAAGGGGAGTCCACAACCACAAGCAACCTAAAGTCAATTTCTTTTACTGTACATAAATAAGTTGTTTGTCAAGTCTAGATTTAATTCAAATAATAATGATGCTGAGGTTATCAACTGGCAGATTCACATGCATCTAAGAAAGCAATGAAAAGCATGCTCAGATAACTTGTCAAAAAGATTGTTTGCAGAAATATAGTTTAAAGCTTGGGCATCTTGAAGATTCCAAAATCCAAAAATTAGCTCCGCTGATGCACAGAATTCAATGCTTCTTTCTCTTTTCAATTGCAGTTTGAGTTATCCCTGAAATAGAATAGCAACCATCATCAGAAGTTAATTTGAAAGAATGAATAATATCATTCAGAAAGCTGGCTACATAATTGAAAGAACATCTTGAAGCCCAGTATCATGACAGAAACAGAATGCTTTAGAAAAATGGCAGCGTAACAGTACATATATAATTCCCTTTCACAACCTTTGATTCATTTTCCTTCCAAAAAGACATAACACACATACACACACACAGAACAGCAAGTTTACATCACTAATTGGGCATGAAGCTCATTTTCAGCTGGCTGATGGAAGGAAGACCCTAATTAGTTCCTTTACAGTCACTCTTTTCCTGCAAGTTGGGCATTTTCCCTGGGCTGCTATTGCAGCTTTGATGCATGCCTTGCAGAAAATGTGCCCACATCTTGTTGACATCTCCTCATTTAATGAACCCATACAAATTGGACAAGTGAAGGTTGGCTCCTTGGGAAGTGGCTGGGGCTTTGTAATTTCCTTGACCTGCCAATCAATTAGTTAGTGACTTTTATTCATAACTTCAACAAAAAGCCAGAGGTGCCACTGCATGAGAACATGTGAATGGACAAAAAGTTGGGAGATGTCCAGTCAAAATGTCTTAGATCTGATGACTAGAAACATATGTACACCCTATCCTTGAAAAAATCTGCCTTGCATCTTTTGTAAGCACTAAGAAATAAAGTTCTTACCATAGACTGCGGTGAACTCTCCAAATTGATATACCGATCACAATTGATAACTACTGGGGTCGGAGGAAGTCTCCTGCACCTGTTCAGGTTATTATTAGTTGACCGAGCAGGCCGCCCTGGAAGGAGAGAAATGTGAGCTGCAACAACTTCAAATACCTAGTAATCTAGGGTCCAACACTTCAACTACAAAAGAATAAATAAAGTAAATAAAGAACCACCAGTCTCTAAGTTGATTGACCTATCCAGTGACACAAGAAACATAAAATTGGAGTAGATCAGTTCGCTGCGAAATAACATTTACCTCACTTGAGGAAAAGGTTTGTTTTATTCTAGTGCTTGAGCCATCAGTAAACAGTACAACCCACTTCACAGGCCCCGATTAAGGGCAAACAGCTCAGAGACATGTGTATATTCTATGATCCCCTTAACAAACTAATATAGACTATAAAGTTATCAAAAATTAGTAGTATATAGTTCTAAATCTAAAGCAATCACACCAAAAATATGTTCTGAGAACTCGAGGACATACGAAACAAAGTTTTAATACAATTCTCAGAAGTATATAAAGAAAAAATTGATCGGTTTCTTCTAATGAGTTATGAGGCACATGATGTCAAATAGATTTCCACTTGGATTAAAGACATGTTTGGTTAATAGATTGTGATTGCTTTGCTTGTAATTGTCATTTCTGAAGAGAATTCATCCAGGTTCCTTCCGTATTCCTATTAATCTTTTATTATTATTATTATTATTTGGTATTTTATCACCCAAAAAAACCACACGAAAATCCCTTATGATCAACAAGTTAAAGGGTGGTCTTAAGTTTCCCTGAGGACCCTCTAACTCATAAAAATAATTAATCACCTAAATCATGTCAGAAATCAAATTATTATGGGCGTCAATAATATAACTAAAATGGAATCTTTTGACGTCGAGCAGATATATAGAACAAGGTTCTTTTATGCAACATGCTTACGGCAATGCAGGTAGCAGATGATGAAAAAGAAAATATTAGACACACCCTTCCCTAATAAATTTAGCTACCTGAATCTACGTCAACAACAGTCCTTCCACGGCTTCTCCTAGAATTGTTTTTAGCCTGACATAACACCCCAAGAAAATTAATAACAGTCTACATAATGCAAATGAATCCATAAAGACAAGTTTAATGTACAGTTAATGTGAAAACAAAATACTATTGAACAAGAACTGCATACCGCTGCGAATGCTATAGCGGAAGATTCAATTACATCACCATCATGCAAATGAATCCATAAAGACAGGTTTAATGTACAGTTAATGTGAAAACAAAATACTATTGAACAAGAACTGCATACCGCTGAGAATGCTATAGCAGAAGATTCAATTACATCATCATCAATAGCTTCAACATCAATAGTTGCAGATGGTGGAGGCTGTACGGGTTGAGCAGTCAGTTGCTCAGATCCAGCCTGCTGCGAAGTACCCTCCTGTTCCCTGATTTCAGTGGGAGGAACATTGAGATCCAGGAGTGCCTTCCTTCGTCGATACCCTCTAAGAGAAGGCCCCCTCACTTCTATTGTGCTCATGTTCGGCTTAATATTTTTCCTAAGTGCTATTCAAATATGCAGCCTCAACAATACCTAAAAACAATCACCTTGAACTTCAACATCAAGTTTTCACTAAAACCAATAAATTCTTTCACCTGATTGAAGCACGAGAAAAATTAACACTTGAAAAGTATAAGAAACTCACAAATACTTGATTCAATCTCGACAGTTACAAAAAAAACTCATGATTTAGAACTCAAAAAGATCCAGAAAATGAGCAGACAGACACTTAATTCTTCTAAACTCTTAATTTGAAAAAAATGAAAGAGTAATATGCAAATAGTAATTTGAATAATATTTTAGCAAAAAAGATATCTTTTTTTTCTTTCTCAAGCTTGCTTCCTTAATGATCCAAACAGCACCAAATGAGTGAACAACTGATTTCCATATTTCCAGCTTGATATTGTTGATTAAATTAATTTATTTAAAGAAATACGGGATAATGAACAACCACTCGACATAAAATCATTTTTTTTAATTAGTCAACATTCGAACTAGAACCGATCGGCAGATAAAAACCCGCAACCAATCAATTATAATAAACTGATAATCAAATAAAAAATGAACTTTAAAAATTTAATCAAATTTAATTTAAGAACACATCAAGATTAGAAAAAAATGTAATAAAATATCTCAAATCTCACAATTGAACATCAACCAGATCACCGCATTGATTAAAACGAATTGAAAAAAAGAATAAAAGAAATTAACAAGAGAAAGTATGAGAGATTTAAAAAAAAATACCTTGAAATCATGGAAAAATGGAATCAATTTTCGAATTCAAAAAATTCCCAAAAGAAAAAAAAAGAATAATTGGAAGGAAAAAGAAAATTAGGATTTGGAAGGGAGGGAGGGAGATGAGGGAAGGTGGAAAACCTTATGAAAATCTTGTGAATTCAGGGTTTTTAAACAGGCAAAAGAATTTAGTGCGAGGGAATGGAAAGGAACTGCTAGTCACAAACCAGGAAATCTTGGTTTCCACGTGGCTTGATCTCTCTAATTCTAATACCTGTCACGTGGTGACTCACACATGCACCACGTGGCTATTTTAAAAATCTTAGTTCATTTTTAAAAGTTAGATTCATGCTAGATTCTCATTCTTAGCAAGTGGCTTAATTATGTTTATGTGAAACTATGGAATAAAAATATAAATATTTTATATTTTTTATACATTTATAATTTATTTCTTATTTTAATTTTTAGGAAGTTAATTTTATATTTTTGAATTTAAAAATTTAATTTAGTTATTATGATTATTAAATTTTTTATTAAATTTATTAGAGTAAAATCTTAAAATTAAAATATATATTCACTTGATAATTATGCAATAATAATCATAATGTTGAAAATAGTAATTAAAAATTTTTCCTTAAAATTATTCATTTGAACTTGTCATGATAAAATATTCTTTGTTGTTGTTGTGTTCATAAGAAAATTGACATCAACATTTGATTGACATAATTAACGATATTAATTGTTTAGCCTAACTAATTATATTATAAAATAAAGAAAGCAAATTGTATAAAAATTAAAGCATGTATATATTAAATCTCACATTTCAATATAATATAGAGACTATTATCTTATAACGTAAAAAAAAACAAAGACAAACTCAAAAGAAATGAGAAGCTACTCTATCAATCTCTAAGAGTTTTAAGACATTTAAATTATATATAACAAAGTATTATTTTAATAAAAAATAACAATATTAACTATTTTAATTAATTAATAATATTATAAAAATATAAAGATCAAATTGTGTTAGAATTAAAATATAAATATTAAATCACAAATTTAAGCATAACAAAAGAATTAAAATTTTAACCACTAATTTATGATGTAAAAAAGTTTGAGAGTACCATGATGTGCCATGCGTCAATAGAAGGAGGATCATTTTATATCTATATTATTTGTAAAGAATTATAAAAGATTATGTAATTTGCAAAGTAAGATAAATGATTTTGTCAGTGTTTTTATAAATAAAAATAAAATTTAAGCTAAATAGGCTATATATGCCAAAGAAAATTAATTAACTAAATAGGTCGATATTTTGAAAATTTAGGGAAATAGACCGTTTTTAGAGAAAGTGTGAAAGTGCCCCCAACTGGATGCGTTTTCCATTTAAGTTGCATTTTTTTTTACTTTTTTTATATAATTAGCTTCTAACTAGATGGTTAAATGTTGTAGTTTTGTTCTTGAGTTTCAAGTTAGATTCTTTTCCACTCACATTTGTATTTTTTTATCTTACTTTATTCTTACTTTTCTTATTATTCTATTGTTCTTGTCTTCTAATTTGAATTTTTGAATTTAATAAAGAAAGAGTTTATTACAAATTATCGAAAGATTCAATTCGTTAGAATCCGATCCAAGAACGAGGATTATTAGTAAAAATAGAATTTTCGGAGATATAGAAAGATGCAAAACTCTATATTTCTATTCTATTTTTCTCTATTTAAATTATATATACATACATAATGGAGGAAGATAAAATTTGTTTTATTTGTCTCTCTAAATTCGAATTTCATTTCACAGAAGAAAATTTCACTTTTTATCTTGTTGCTAGAGGTTTACTCATTAGTAATATCAAATAATAATAATTATCCACATAATTTGTTTATCGACAATTCCTTTTTTGTCACAAAGTCAAAGCCCATTACGCGGGTTTTGACTTTTTTGTCCAATTCATTTTTTGTAGTGAAATGAGATTTTCCTATCATGTCAATATTCATGCAAAAATATTAAAATAAATTTCTCTTTAAATCGGATTTGTGGTTACAAAACCACTATTCCAATAACTTTGAATTTGGGCCATTACAAGGACACTATACATATAACAAAAATTTCTTTTACCATTAGAATTACACCATGTTTGGTTTGGTGTATTGGCATAGACATTACACCTCTATTCCATGGGCCCCACTTAATCCCACTTTAATCCTTTGTTTGGTTCAGTGTATTAGCTAATACGGGTCTATTACATTACAGACCTAAACCCTAAAATCCACCGATTTCTAATCTCTTCTTTTTGCTCAGTTTAGGTCCTGCTTCACTTTTATACCCTATTTTACCCTCCCTCCTGATCGACACTTCCCTTTTCCGTTTTTTGTTTCTTCCTTCTAGCTTGGGGTTTCTGCAGATTTACTCCCTCTGTCTCTCTGTCACTCTTTCGCTTGGCCTTCTCAACCTTTTCAACACAATTTACGCTTGGCCTTCTCAACCTTTTCTTTTCTTTTTCTCTCTGTCACTCTTTCGCTTGCTCTCATTTGGTGGTTTTCCAAGTTTACTGCAACTGAAAGGTAAACCAATTTCTAACTCTCTTTTGCTCTCAAACTGCTTTAATGTTTGCAGCTCTAAATTTATACTTTGTTTTTTGGTTTAACTTAAATCTTTCTTTTTTGGTTCTGTAACTCTCTCCAGATTTTTTTTCTTTTATTTTATGTTCACTGTTTTTTCTTCACTCTCTCTGGATCTGTAAGCTCTCTCCCTCTCTCTCTCTCTCTCTCTCTCTCTCTCTCTTTCTCTCTTATTTTCAGTTTTCATACTTCCCGTTATGATTAACTTGCAAAAATCCTATCAATAATTTTTCAGGGTTTATTATTATTATCTTCTTTTTTTTTGGAGATTAAGTTGTGTGGTAATTAAATGAAAACTTGATCAAGTGTTAAGGACTTAAAGATTTAATCTTTTTTGTTATTTAATTTTGGTCACAGATTCATTTCTCTGTTATTTTTTTCTTTGACTTTCATTGTTCATAATATTACTACTTCTTACATCACGGAGGATTTAGGTTGACCGGTTCGTTTGACTAGGAATGGTCGAAAACAATTTCTTATTATGGATTTCATCTAGTGTTTTGGTTTAATATACTGGAATATGTTCATATTTCTGAAAATCTATGAATAATAGCCTATAGACCCAAATTTAGATACAGATTATTTTGTTCCCTTTTTTGTTACATATTTCCTGTTTAAATAGCTAAAGAGTGAAAAAAAAGGAGATCCTATTGTTTGTTACGCAGTTTTGAAATGGATGTTTACTTTCAAATATGACTCTGTTTGATATTGAATCCTCGACAAGCACAAATCCCCTTTTTCATATTGAATTGCATTGTTCATGCTTCTTTCAGTGAGTCCCAGTTACTTCTCTTTTAGAGTTTGATTTAATAGCAGGGCAGCAATTTCTACTGCTAGTTATATTTTGTTTGGTTCCTTTTTCATGTCTATGGTTATGGTTCCTGTTGTTGTTGCATTTGTACAAAATATTATCCAGTCGAAAAAAGGGATTTCCCCCCCCCCCTTAACTTCTTAAAATCCAAACATTAAATCTAGAAAGATTTGATATTGAATTGCATAAGCAATTGCTGTTATTGTTCTTGGATTTGTTCATACATTTTTGTCTCACAATTTTTGTCGAAGCACAAATCTCTAACCTTTGAAACTAAAGTATGTAGTATGTTTCTCAGTCCAACTTAGTGCTAATGCATTTTCAAATATACCATGGTTTGAATTAACTTTTTAGTTCCATTATTTGCTCACCTATTCCTTGTCTCGTTGAAGCAGTCCCCTAATACTGGGGTTTGATTGAAAATTAGCATATGTGATCTCATATACTTTACCAGGATATTGAAAATTTAGCAGTCCCCTAATCTTGTTTGTGGTTGAAACTTTAATAGCAATAGAAATTACTGATAAGATAGGATATTGTAATTGCACCAGCCGAGCTGCTGCTTTTATGTTATTATGGAGGCACTAGGCCATGTTGCTTGACCATGTCCTAATCATTTTGGCAACTGAACAATTTCTTGATAAAATTTTATTCTTCTTTGTAGTAGTTTGTATTCTAATGAAATGTCATCTATGTCCTAGTCATTGATGATATTCTAATGAAATGTCATCTATGACCTGGTAGTCCAATGCCTTTTTGTTTTTCTCTGGTTTCAGCGTTATGGGCATAACAATTGTGGCTTCAGGCCTTGCAAAATTTGAGATTTCAGGCCTATCTAAATCATGTGTGATTGATTTTAATACTAGTCAAATGCTTAGAAGTGTAAATTATTTTGATTATTAGCACAGTTGTTAAATTTCTTGCGCCTGGTGTATCTGACCACTGTTGTTCCAGTATATTGATGTTCTATGTGAAATTTTGTAGGTCTTAGACTGTTAGCTACCGATTTGCTCCAAACATAAATCGTTGGCAAGCTGAAGCTCTAGTTGCAATTCAAGAGGTTTGGTAACTTATCCAATCTTCTAAACTTGTAAGACTTCAAAATCAAATACAGAGAAACACAGTAAAACACATACATGCTGATTTTTTGCATGGAGTTTTAATTTTTTTTGGAAATTATTTTCTTTTTTCGGTCTTTTAGCTATTCATTTTCTATTTGGTAAAGTAAATGAGAATTTGTGCTTACAAGTATTTTTTTAATTTTAGCTACTTGAATCATTATAATTTGGGTAAGTGTTAAAACAATCATCAACTATTGTGAGATTACAACACTCAAGAGTTTGACTGGACATAAATGTTTCATCGTATCATAATAAGAACTGTATGATTATGATGAACTGTATGCTAAATTGCTAATTTCCATTTGCTTAATTCATCATGTGAATTTTTTAGGCTATTAGTAAAAGATGTTGTTAGATTAAGCTGTGTTGTGGATCGCCTGAGTTGTACATGTTGCTTTTGTTGAAGAGCCAAGCCTTTTTCATTTTCTGTACTATCATATTCCCATGTATTCACATACAAGCCTTCTATATTCTTCTTATTTCAGGGGCTACAGATTTTAGCAATTGATTGAACTTAATTTTAAAGCACAAGTTTGAATGAATTCCTTCTATTTTGCTTGTTTGTATGCATGTTACTTTGGTTTTGCTAGAATTCTTTGAGGGATGATGGGCTCAATTACGATACTTCATCATTGAACTCAAGTTTCGGTGTCTACGAGAACTATATATGTTCTATTTTTTTTTTTTTGGTTTACTCCATAGTAATGTTTGGAGAGTTATATTTTGCAAGTGGTGATGTAGTAAGTTGATTTTTATTGGTATTGAAAATTTTGAATTTGGGATCGAATTTCTTAAGTTGATGTAATTCGAAAATTTTAATCAATTTTTAAAATTGGAACATTAGATATAATCAAGTAAAGAACTTGATTAAAAACAAATATTCAATATATTAAAATTGGATCAGTAGATATAATACAATGAATAAATTGTAAGGTGATTAAAATTGAATGAATAAATGAGGAAAATTTTATTAAAAATAAAACTAATTAAATGTGTATATTCATATACACGCATTAATTAAAAATATTTTAAATGATACAAAGTAAAAATATTATTTTAATAATATTACATAAATATCGACTTTTGAACCAGTGGCAACTACTTCAGTACAAAATAAAAAAGGTAAGTAATAAGCAGGCTCAATCATAATTTTTTCCCCACAGAATGAATGATGTTGTTATTTGCAAACAAAAGCAGTCCTCAGAAATCTTCTCCCAAATTTTATGTGCCATTGATATAAATATAAACCGGTTAATGTGGTATATTAATATATAAAAGGAAATGAGTCTATGCTCTATTTATAAACGCAGAAGCTAAATTAGAGAAATTTTAATGAAAACAGTATACTAAATTGATCTACTTATAAAAGCAGAAGTTGAGAGTGGAATTATTATATGATGAATTGCATGTGCACCCAAATTTAGGCATTTAAGCATAGCCATGTTCAGTATTTAATGCAACCATGTATATTTTAAGTGACTATTCTCTTAAACTGCATTTGTAGCTAACACATTCTCATTTTCATTGTTCATGTTGGCTTTTATTGATTAAAAATACCAACACCATTTATTGTAATCATGTGCTTTCAAGTTTCAACTTCTACTCTTTTGTTATATATATTTTATTTTAATACAATGATACACGAGATATAAATTGCAAAGGTAATTTTAATTTCTATTTTTTGCTTCGTTAAGATTCTAAACTTGTATTGTTCATTTTTCTTTGATAGTGTGATATTTCTTCCTACTGAAGCGGCTTGTTTGATTGCTTCCTCCACCCACAGTGTACCGTCTTCTTTTCACACAATCACTGTAAGTTCTTTGGCAATTAAATTATTTAATTTAATTTTACTGTTATTGAAATTATGATTGGAGAAATGTGACCCTTTTGCTACGATTTGACAATAAGGAACACATTGATATATTGCAGTAATGGCTCGTCTGCCTTTAATTGCATAAAGTGTGAGGCGTAAAAGAATTGGTATTGCATTGACACTATGGTTGGAAATCTGTAGAATTGCGATTTGGTTCTTATTTACAATGGGTGTCAGCCTTAGCCTACATACTTATAGACCAAGGATTAGGTCCTATACCTTAGATTTTTATGCAAACGAGATTATGTGAAAAGACTTGTATATTCTAGTGACGAGACCTGTATTGAACAATTTAGGATGAATAGAACTGTCTTTTTTAAACTATGTGAGATGCTAGAATCGTTAGGGGGATTGAAGTCGTCGAGAAACATGCTTGTTGATGAGCAAGTGGCAATGTTTTTACATATCATCTCCCATCACCTGAAAAATCGAGTTATCAAGCATCACTTTAGAAGGTCCGGGGAAACTGTTAGCAGAGCATTTCATAGTGTTTTAAATGCTGTCATATGCTTACAAGATGTGTTATTTAAAAAGGCGGAGCCAATTACAGCTGATTCTTCTGACACAAGGTGGAAATGGTTTAAGGTATTGAACTGAGTTTTATATATATTTTGTACAACATTTAGTTGATTTAGATTTAAATTAGTATTCTAACTCAAGGTTTTATATCATTTAATATAGAACTGCTTAGGTGCTCTTGATGGAACCCTCATCAAGATTAGGGTTCCAACAGTTGATAAACCTAGATATCGAACGCGAAAAAGTGACATAGCAACAAATATGCTAGGTGTTTGTACACCTGATATGCAATTTTTTTATGTTCTTCCTGGTTGGGAAGGTTCAGTTGTTGATGGACGGGTTCTTCGAGATGCCATTAGTAGGAGACATGGACTAAAAGTTCCTCATGGTAAAGTAGATAGTTAGAGGACTTTGAATTATTCATTAAGATCAAACTTTTTGTGCTGAATTAATCATTTTAAAAAAAATATTTTATAGGTTGTTATTATCTAGTTGATGCTGGATACACAAATTGTGAGGGATTTCTTGCACCTTTTAGATGACAACGATATCATTTGAACGAGTGGCGTCAGGGTTATCAGCCAAGTTCTCCGCAAGAGTTTTTTAATATGAAACATGCCTCAGCACGTAATGTTATTGAAAAATGATTTGGGTTATTAAAACTTAGATGGGGAATACTTAGGAGTCCATCATTCTATCCTGTAAGGGTGCACAATAGAATCATTATTGCATGTTGTTTGCTCCATAATTTTATTCGAACCCATATGAGTATTGATCCTATTGAAGCGGATGTGGGAGAAGGATTACCTAGTAATGTGGTGGATGACGATGAACCGAATATCGAAAATATTCATCCATCGGATGCTTGGGCTACTTGGAGGATGGAACTAGCCAACCAAATGTTCAATAAATGGCAAGCATCTAGAAATTAGTTAGGTTTAGGGACAAAATGAGTTTGAGTTAATTTGTTTATGTTATTTTTTGTATCTAGTTTGTGAAACTTTGGTGGTGTTTGAATTGATTTTTCTATTGTACTAAACTTGTTGAATTATAATTTAATTTCTTTTCATTCATGATATTGAACTTAATTATAATTTTATAAAGTGTTCACCTTTTGATATTAATTATTAACAGTAATTAATATAATTTGTTTTTTTTCTTAAGATAATTATGTCAGGTGTGCAAGCTTCAAATGTTTCTTCTCAAGCTTCTCGAGCAACCAAAAGAAAATGGGTTCCAGAAGAAGATGCAGCATTGGTTTCCAGCATGGTGGACTTGCACAATGTTGGAACATTTAATGCTGATACCGGGTTCAAAGCCAGTTATTTAAACGAGTTGGAAAAAATGCTAGAGAAGGCTTTACCCAACGCAATGTTGAAGGCTAGACCTAATATTGAATCGAGAATTAGGTTACTAAAAAGGGAGTGGTCAATCGTGTATGACATGCTTAATGGCCAAAACAATGGTGGTTTTGGTTGGGACGAGCATAGGCAGCTCGTTGTTGCTGAAGATGCGGTTTGGGACTCCTATTTAAAGGTAAAAATTATTTCAAGTCTTTATTATCTTATTTTTACCAAACTTATAACTAATATGATTTCCTCATTTTTTTTATAGTCACAAAGATGCCGCTCAATTCAAACATCGTGCTTTCCCTTACTACGACCAGCTTACTGCCATATACGCAAGAGATCGAGCGACTGGGAAAGATGCTCAAACAGCTGCTGATGTTCTTGAAGAAATAAATGCTGAGGATGTACCTACTACAGATATGAATGAAGAAAGAAACTCATTCTATGACTGCGAAGTTGACATCCCTTTGGATGACATGGATGTTTCTGCTACGGAGCCGCGACAAGATAGAGACCAAGGGGGTTCCTCATCTTCAAACAAGAAAAAGAAGAAATCTGATGCTCCTGATAATATGTCTTTTTTATTTAATGAGGCTGCCACTTTATTGGCCGAAAACATGCGGGCCATTGGCGATTAAATCAGTAGGAGTATTGCTTCCGATGTGGTAGTTCAGCAGAAGTCAGAAGAATTCCAGATCATCTAAGAGAAAGCTACAAATTTATATTCAACCTTATGGGAAATTGAAGGTTTAACCAACGATGAGCAGTATTGAGCTTTGAGTAAAATTCCAGATCATCCAACTCAAATGCTCGTTTTCTTTAGTTTACCTTCTGCTGCGCGATTGGAATGGGTCAGAAGATTTCTTTCTGACCATTAAAAATCAATGTTCAAACTTTTTGATGTTGTAAAACTATATAACATATGGATTATGATGTAGAATTTTATTTTCATCTAACATTTTCTTAATATAAGTTAATTATGTTTATGCAGAATATAATTCTCAAGTTATATTATGATTTTAGTAAATTCATATAAGAATATTTATTATTAAGAATTTTATGAAATTATATATCATTATTAAATTATATTTAATATTAATTATTTTAAATTATATAAATTCATATAAGAAAATTTATTATCAAGAATTTTATGAAATTATATATTATTATTAAATTATATTTAATATTAATTATTTTAAATTATATAAATTCATATAAGAAAATTTATTATCAAAATTTTATGAAATTATATATCATTATTAAATTATATTTAATATTAATTATTTTAAATTATATAAATTCATATAAGAAAATTTATTATCAAGAATTTTATGAAATTATAAATTATTATTAAATTATATTTAATAATAATTATATTAAATTATACAAATTCATATAAGAAAATTTATTACTAATAATTTTTAAAATTTTATTAAATCATATATTTTAATTAAAATATATTTAATAATAATTATTTCAAATTATATTTTATACTATAACATATTATAATTTTAGTAAATTCATATAAGAATATTGATTATTAAGAATTTTATTAAATCATATATTTTAATTAAAATATATTTAATAATAATTATTTCAAAATATATTTTATACTATCATATATTATGATTTTAGTAAATTCATATAAGAATATTGATTATTAAGAATTTTATTAAATCATATATTTTAATTAAAATATATTTAATAATAATTATCTTAAATTATATTTTATAGTATCATATATTATGATTTGAGTAAATTCATATAAGAATATTGATTATTAAGAATTTTATTAAATTATATATTTTAATTAAAATATATTTAATAATAATTATGTTAAAATATGATTAAATTATTTATTATTGATATTAATAATCTTATTAAAATTTAATAACAATAACAATAATCATTTATCTAAACAAATTTCTGCTAAGGGTATTCTAGTCATTTTAGTTTTTTTCCTTATGCTATTACACCTCCATTCCATTCAACCAAACACAAGAATACTATTACGCCTCTATTCCATTACATTCAACCAAACAATTGATTTGCTATTACGCCTCTATTCCATTACGCCTCTATTCCAATACAGCGAACCAAACGTGATCTTAAAGTATTTTTAATCATTTATATGAATTTTTAATAAGTATATTTATTTTATAAATTTGTTATCTATTTATTTATCTATACTTACTATTTATAAAGTATTTTATTGAGCTGGTGCCACCCATCAAGCGAGTCTCAATTCAGTTAGGGAATTATAAAAAAATCAGACATGATTTTGTGAGTTTTTTATATATATATATATTTATAAATAAAAATAAAATTTATATATAATGAGATTTGAACAAAGACGTTTTGCATATTAAACTTTTACTTTTCTCAATTGAGCTAAAGCAATTTTAGTTTTTATAAGATATTTTAATAAATATATATTATATAAATTTGTTATATATTTGTATATCTATATTATTTATAAAACTTTTACTGAGTTGCTATCCTATCAATTAGGGAATTATAAAAAAACCTTATTTGCAAAGTAAGATATATGATTTTATTAGTGTTTTTGAATTTTATATTTTATAAAAAATAAAAATTATACATAATGAGATTTAAATTAAGGACACTATACATAAAAATTATATATAACAAAATTTTCATATTTTATTATTTATTATATGTTATTTTTATATTTATATTCTTTATTCATGATTTATGCATGTAATAAAATAAAATTTCTAGTATAGTTTCTTACGAAAGTGATATCAGCCTGATGATACATACCATATTTTTAACTGAATCACATATAATATTTTAATGAGATCAAAATTAATAATTTTATAATAAAAAGTTTTAAAATTTAGTTTGAGAATTAAAGTATAATTTAAAATAGTTTCTAAAATGAAATCATGAGAATCCAACTTTCCCCATGATAAGAAAGTGTTTTAATTTTACCATCTAACTTATTTATAAATAAATAACTTTAAAAATTATGACAATATCATATTATTTATAAGAAATATTATAAAAATTATTAAACACTTAATAATTTTTATAAAGATTATATATTATAATTTTTATTTTTTATCTAATTTACATATTATAAAAGGGTTATAATTTAGTATAAGTCTTCAACAAATTAAATTTATATAATTTTATATAACCAAAACTACATATTGTTTGCACCGTGAACCCAAATATTATGCGGTATATGCTAATTATGCAAATACTAAATGTTTTCTTGCACCATATTATAGGGTAAAAATACCATTTAAGATAACGGAGCGAGACAGAAGCACAAAAGACGACTCACAAACTATTTAATTTGAGACATTCAAAACTTCAAAATGTAGTTGAGAGGACATTTGTTGTTCTAAAAAAGGATTTCTCATATTAACAATATCATCTCATTATAGCATAAAAAAAAAGGTTTAATGATACTAGCATGTTGCATACTTCATAACTTCATTCATAGGTGGAATGGAGATGATTCATATTTTAAAGAGTACTTGGAAAAAAGAAATCTCGATAATCTTAATGATACATATTCATATTCAGATAACGGAAAACTCGGTCAATGACCAACAAATGATGATAACGAGTATATGTTAAGTGTTAAAAGGGAATAATCCAACAAGTATGGTACGTCAAAGCAATTAAATAAAATTGCATGAGATATTTATTTATTTTATTAGTAATCGTATTATCAACCACTTTCATGACTAACATATTACATATGATGATTTGATTTTAATTTTTGTTACTCGTTTAGAAATTCTTTTATTGTATTAATAACTTTTACAATAATTAATATTTTTAAAATATTAATATAACTATGTAATTACAATTTGTACTATCAAACATGGTAGAAAGTTACGATGAAATTATACTCATCAACGAAACACATCTAGAAAATTACAATTCTTTATAGTTAAAAGAGAGTGCACTTACTTTAGTAATTACACTTTCATCTAAGTATTTTGTGCTATCCAAAGAGACAATCAATAAGTGGAATTCAATAAATTATTAGGTTCCCGATTAAGTATCCTTTTATGAATTTGGAACATCATAAAGTTATAAAGTATTTACTTGAATTTAATAACTCATTATAAATTAAATAATTTAATTTGATAACTCACATTGAATAATTGAATTTGTTAGGTTTATAAAATTTATAATTAATCATTACAAAGAAAGTAAAATAAAATATGGATGTAGTTAATAAGGGCATGTCTCTTAATTTTTATTGATTTAATAGAAATTCAATATATGAATTCTATTAACGACATATTATTGTTGGTGTATAAGAGTCACCTCTCTATAACAAGCAAAATATTAACAAACAAATGAGGTTATTATAGAGATAGTTGACTATAGAAGCTAAGCTAGTATAGGTGGTATACACCGAAAGTAAATTAGAATATTCAACTTTCTCTTTCTATTGGTGCACCTACTCATTTCGCTTAATTTTGATCTCTTCTGGAAAAAATTGTAAATTTACATCATTATAATAACACTGTTGCTTAATGCATGAGATGATTTTTTGGAGTTGTTGAATGATATATTTTATTTGAATAATTGATAAAAATTAGTAAATATCAGATACAAACTAGTTATAGGAGAAAATGATACATCTATTCATACAATACTAATTACCTTGATACAAAGACTACTTTCATCGATTTAATTGAGCCTTGATTGGTTAAAAAGATTTCTCCATTCCATAGTATATATCAAATCAGATATATCATTAATTTTCAACACTAACTAGCTCTAACAAAACATGAAAATGCTATTTGTGTTGAAGCACGACCGTATGATATTCTCAAATCCAAGTACTATAGATTTATCATACTCTAGCAACATGAGTAGAATAATAAACAAAAAAAAAAATCATAGCATAGATGGGGAATTCGAAACTCTTATCAAACCCTTCCTTAAGCCGTTACACCAACAGAGCTGGAAATCCAAAGGAGAACCATTTTGCAGAACCAAGTTCCGTTAAAATCTTCACATTTTCAGGAAAATTATAAAAATGGTTCAAAGTTTCAAAAACTAAAACAAAATGAACAATAGCTCAAAATGATACACAAAATCCTTTTTCCCTAACCTGAGCTACACTATGCTTTCGTTTTCCTTGTATTGTACACTGAAAACTTCTGTTATATCTTCATGAAAAATAGTATTGCCAATACACCGCGAGTCCAGCTATTAGTATGACTTTGAGTACTGATTTAGAGTTAATGAAGGATGATGAAGCTGGGGGTGCTTGAGGACCTTCCAAATGCCTACCTCTAAGCTTGGCCGACAACTTTGATAGCAGCAGAGGTATCCGATCCATTTTCTTGGCAGCTGCAAGCCAAGAAATGAAACGCAAATATCAGAAAGTGGATTATGAGATAATCCAACAATCACAACATCAATACTGGTTCAACAAACCAAAATTCTTCATATGTGATGGGGAGATGAAAATAATGAAGATGATGGGTAATTAAAAGATATCCAACCATTCAACTACCCATTTTAGCTTAATGCAAAGCAACGGCCTGCAGTTTAGACATGAACTTGGCTACAACAATAAAAGATATTGTTGTTTTCTATTTTTATTCCGTATTGTTTTTATTAAGTTTGATCATGTATGCAACCCTTCAGACCTTTTACAACTGTAGATTACTAGATTATATAAGATATATGCATTCTCCAAAGAAATTGAAGTTCTGAAAGCATGTTAAAGAATAATCAGAGACAGCATCCCAATTTCCCAACTACAAACATAGAGAGAGACCCATCCAGAACAAGAAACAAGAAGCTATTATTATTACGTTGTCAAATGACTTAAATGGACCACAAAATTTAAGAATGATTGGCTACGAGTGAAGTCTAACACCCTTTCATTTCAGTCTCATCTCCAAAATAACTCATCAGACCACATGGCTAAGTTACTTAGATATGTGGATAGACATGATCACACTGGATGTTATAAAAGTTTGCAATGAACTTGAAAAAATGGACTTTTGTGGTGTTGAACAACTACACATAAAGGGCTATTGCCATGATAATATAGGAGATTAATATAACAACTTAAAACAATAATTTAAGAAAACCACATTCTAAAGAGAACTGATAATGACCTGCTCCATGAGGTAAACTTACCTTTGTCTTTAAGAAATCTCTCCTCCTCAGCAACACGCCGTCTTAGTGCATTGAGCAATGATCCAAAATACAATGCAAACACTGTGCATGTGATTGTGATAACATTGTAAGGCATGCTAAAATCAGGAGTTGTCAAAGGTACCAGTAATACTTCTGTGTAAGACATGACAGGACTCTTTTCCTGCATGACAGATCAAGCAAATCCCAGATGAGAAGAAGAATAAAAATTGATCAGGTTTAAGACCAGAAATCTCAAGAGGCTTAATACCTGAAACTTTGACAACAAGGGTGACTTGTTCAAAGAGTCATTTTCAAGGAAAACCATTCTTGCATGGAAGTTGGGAAAGCTTACAATAGCTGATGGTATGTCAAATCCTTGATTAGCATCAGGGGGGTACTCATCAATATGTAAAAAACCCTATTCAGACATATCAAAACAGAGGATCAAACAATACACCAAGAAGCAAAAATCATGCTAAAGTTCTTCTCATCAAGCAAGAAGCATGCTGTTTTTCTTTCAGTTCAAAATTTATTAGCTTCATCAAAACAGATAGTCATCATCCAAAAACAGAGAATGTCTTAGACTGATAGTGGTATATAAGGCCAGCAGATACTAATCCATTTTCTAATGGAGCACCAGTTTCTGCAATAAAAGGTCTTCTAACATTGCAATGAAATATATATTATAAGACAGCTGATAAGATGAAATATTATTCTTGTGTGAGGATGCTTGATGCAGCCTGTCCAAATTTATCCCCTTTTTAGGCAAAAAGATTATCTGAATTTAAGGTATTCTAGGTTTCATCATATGCATGCAGCTGAAGGAGTAAACAGTGGCCTTAGAATCTAGAGACTGGGATAGAGCCATGCTCAAAACATTATCTATATCAAAAGGAATTCATTAAACATTTTTGTTCAAACTCGTAACATTTCGGGACAAAGTCTGAGTTCAGATATATTTTAATGTCAATATTAGGTATACTCACAGCATTCAATTTGCCATCTTATGGCAGCTTTTATCAGAAGTAGCTTTAACAGAAACGGATTTTTCTTAAGCTATAAAATTGGACTCCAATGCAACAGCATGAACTCTCACCATTACTTGGTGTTGACATTGCTAGGTCTAATATACCTTTAAGTGCTGCTACCACATTTGAAGTTTAATCCTTAATAACAAATGCACTTCTCAGGTAAAAACAAATAACTTGTGTGAATTTATAGAACTGGATCAACTAATAGCTAAATAAAGATAATGATAAGCATACCTTATCAAATTCTATTGTTAAAACAGCTGAGCTCACGCTACAAGGAAGTGTCAGAACCAACTCCATCACACCTGGAGACACTTTGTCTTTGGAAGGTGAAACATGTATCTTCTCAATAATATCTGAAACAGCCTTAGGTTGTTGATCAACAAACACTTGCAGAGAATGGAAATATACCTTAACATACCAAGGCACAACTTGAAAAACATCAACTCGCAATTCACACCTTTCATCATTGGAATTTGAGCCCATGAAGCCCTCACTCGATTGTGTAGATTTTAAGGAAATAGCAATGGCACCCCTCTCATTCCCACTTCCCATCAAGAATCTATTAGCATGTAATGGTGCTTGTTGACACAACCAAACTACAGGAGTCTTCCAGAAAAGGCCAAGATCAAATGGCTCAGATTCACCGTATTTCTCAATTTCGAACTTGTACAAAACTGAAGCATTCTTGCTAAGCAAACTGCTTTCTTCTATGAATATCCTGTCTGGTTTAGCAGACAACTCAAAGCTGGGATTATTCCAAAACTTCTCAGATATCAAAACATTTTCTTCAGACTTCTCATTTTCTTTATGTATATGTTCTAGTTCAGCAACTAAGCCCTTGTCAAGTAGAAAGTACACACTACTAGTCTCTGCAAGAACACATCTTCCACTAATTTGTTTCCCAAAAATCGAACTAAGAGACCAGCTCGGTTGAATATGTTTTTCACTAGCATGGGCCAGACTGGCCCTTTGACTATCAGGCTGGAGGACAACTGTAAGTGTCTGTTCTAATATGATACCTGGATCCATCCCCTCGGAACCAGATCCAGTTGAGGTGAGATGCAACCTCTGAGAATGATAAAAACCTCGGTAAATTGATGGCCTATCTAGTAACATGGAAATCCCAGCTTTGTCCCGACAAGGAAGCAACTTCAGCCATGGAGTTAGATTCTCTGTGCAAACAGCTTCACGGGGCAGTGTACCATACCTCAGCTTGCCTGAAGCAGGTGGAAAACTCCATTCTGGGGCAGAATAAGCTGTACTAGACTCTAAGAAGTTGATCGAGGCACAGAAAAGACCAGAAAGCGTGTGTGTTAAATTCTTCCACAAAGCATCAATTAGGTGTTGTGGGGCATCAAAGACAGCCCATAACTCTACCCCAGGGGGCTTTGCATTGCTGCTTGGTATGGGATCAAATCCGCCCCAGCTTTCATAGTTCCAGCGCCCTTGTGTGAAAGACAGCTCCATTTCCTTAACTTGAAATTTCAGAACCTGTTCAAAGAAGTTCATAACTATCCACTGTTTTCAAATACTGCAAAGGCTTATCGTAGCTATTCATTTTTTTTTTCTTTTGGTACAAGGGAGGGCCGGAGACCCTATCAGAAAGCAACTACACTAGTTGTTAAACTTTTAATATCTAAATCAACTTTATCTTTTCCTAATGCAAAGAGAAATGCAAATTACAGTAGCACATAAACAATCAGTGCAAAATGTTTTTCAGGTAAACTTATAGCCAAGTTTATACTACACCAGACATAACATTGCAGAAATCATTGGGTGAGTGAGAACATTTTATTCTCATGAGAATTTATGAATCCAGAGAATATTGAACTAACCGTATCTTGAGCAAAAAAATAGCAGAGATGGGCTGAATGATATTTTCAACAGTACAAGCTAAAAGAAGGTCTTAAAAACAAAAAGACAAGAACTTTCTTAATTGACTAGGCCAAGCTGAGTGCTCCAGAGATAGTGATTATATTTAACCCCCAAATGTATTGCATCCATTTTTCATCATCAAACAAAAGCTAGCAAATCAAACTTTCAAATCCTAGTTATTCCAGTAACTAGTTGGAGTCCAATAACTACTTAGAGTTACTCAGCCTGAGCCGACAACTCCATAGTACTTACTTAACCTGACCCTTGAGCCTTAAATATAAATTTCAAGATCCAGGTAAAAGCAAGCAAGCAAACCCAAAACCCTCCTTACAGCACACAATGGTTCAATATTCAAGCCTTAGGGTATTTTCCCTTTTTTTAAACCAGCAATAGATTCAGAAACTAAAATATCCACTAGACTAAGCTAAGCTAACTTCTCCAACTCCATTCAAACAAAAGCAACACGAAAAATCATAAATACTCGAAAAATCTATGTTCTCTAAACCACAGGATTTCCTAGTGACCCAGAAGAAATATAAAATGAATAACAAAACAAAAAGTACCAACTGAGAAATGGCTTTTGGGAATAAATGGTGATGGCGGCCATTCGAGGTAGAAGGAGGGGCAGAGCTTTGAAAATGGAAATGGGTCAACAGTTTGCGATCTGGCAATGGCTTCAAGAGTAGTTCCTCGTAGAATTCTTCTTGTTTCTGGCCTTCTTCATTGACCGATCCAAAAGCAATCCGAAATTGCAAGAATTGATGAGTTACTATAAGAAGGAGCAGGAGAAGGGGTCTTCGAAGAAGGGCCATTACTGGGTTTTCTTAGCAAATTGAAACTACGCTACTAGGCATAGAGAATCCGCCATGGAAGCACCCAGTCCACGGAGCTTTAAAAGATTTTTTTTCCCCTAAAAAAAAAAAAAACCTGATCAGTGAAGAGCTTTCCTTCTTTCCTATTTGTTTTTTTTCCCCCTTTTCCTGGGCAATCAGAGATCGTATATTGGGCTTTATAAGCCCATTCGGTTATTATTGAGAAGATAATAATCATTTTCAAATAAAAAATCCACGGAAATATATGTGTATGATTTTACTACTTCTATTTTTCATCTTAATTTATAAGAATTAAATTGTACATATTTTAAAGATGAAATTCGTAATTGAAAATCATTTCAAGTAACCTATCTTTAACCCTTTTAAATCTACGAATAAGTATCTGAATTAAACTTTGTAAAACACTTATAATTTACTGCTTAAACTTTACTTTCATTAAGAGATTAGTCATCCAGATTATCTGATTTTAGTTTTTTTTCTTAGGAAATGTGAATTTAGTTATATACTCATAAATGTTTGTATAATGGTAAAATACATTTTTTCTTTTTTAAATTCATGTTAACATTATTGAAAAGGGTAATCACAAAACTTCTATTTAAGTTCCTGCCTGAGTTGGTGTTACCCTCAATCGGGTCACCAATTTGGTTAGGAAGCCTTTCTATAATTAAAATAAGTAAATATTATATAAATGATTTAATAAATTCAAGTGGTAAGACCTTAAGGTCAAATGGGTTTAGAAAATGAGGTACCGGGACCTCGTTTCTATGAACCAAGTCGTAAATATTTTTATAAATATTTACAGAGTGTCATTAAGATGGTATTAAAGTTTTGTTGAAAAATTTTAACGTTTCGATAGTTAATTAATTAAAAGGGACTAAATCGTAAAAGATGTAAAATTAGATCACTATTTGATTTGAGTGATTAAATGGCTTATTGAATAAAGGAAAAGGGACTTAAACAGTAATTAGACCTTTTAAGGAGTTACTGGTTATGGTCATGAAATTGGTGTTTTAATTATTTATTAACCAAGGTTAAAATGGTAATTTGGTTTATTAAAATAAAATAAAAACAAAAGGTTAATTGGTTATCATCTTTTTAGTTTCTTCTTCAAAGAACCGAATGCCCATGGAGGTTTTAAGTTAGGTTGGCCATGGTGCTTTCCTATTGCATGGTATGTGATTTTGGCTCTATTTTTAATAATTTTTATGTTTTTGATATCGTTGCAACTAGGTCCAGCTAACTCGTACCTTCGATTTTGAAACTATTAAAGATTTTGAATGTTGCCATTGTTGAACCTTGTGATTTTAGATGTTAAATTATGAATTTGAAATATTATTTGTTATTTAAAAGTATTTCATTAAGTATTTTTGATGAATTTATCGATTAAGGACTAAATTGTTAAAATAGTAAAAATATAAGGATTTGTTGTGAATTTTTTGCATGAATGGGCTGTATATAATAGCATAAGTATTCTTCTATGCTCAATTTTGGGTAAAAATGATTAATTTGCATGTTTTAGGCTCAGGGACTAAATTGAATAAAAGTAAAACTTTAGGTGTAATTTTGTAAAAATTTCAAAAGTGACTAAATTGTATAAAATACATTGTTTTACTGTCTAAATTAATAGATTGAATGAAATTATTAATTTAGATCAAGATCCAGTAGAAAATCGAGGAGAATAGAAAACTACCAAAATGCCCTTGTACTTTGTCATTTCTACAATTTAGCCAGGTAAGTTCGTTCAGTTTAATTTTAATTTATATTTAAGTGAAATATATGAACCTAATTGCATAAAATTAGATTATATTGATGTGTGTAATTGAAAATGAAAATAATGAATTGATATTACGTCGATCATTGATTGAGAAACTCGGAGCCATTACTGCAAATTAACTCTGTAAGTTCATCATACTCAATTATATTTCTAAATGTTTGTGAATATTAAAGTTTAAATGATGTAAAATTACTAATATTAGATTGATTTGTTGATAGAATAAGAATTGTAAAAAGTTACGAAAATGATAATTTCTAATATCAAAGGAGACAGGTTGCATTCGCACGTAAGACCATAGTGAGGCTATGGAAATTATTCAAACGTAAGACCATGGTTGGACCATGGTAGTGTTTATATGTAAGACCATAGCTGGGCTATGACATTCAGATGATAAGACCATAACTGGGTTATGGCACTACGAATGTAAGGCCATGACAGAGCCATGGCAATGCATATGTAAGACCATAGTTGGACTATAACACAAAGGAAACGTATACCAGGGTTTCAATCGTCTTCACAGTATTCATCGATTATAGAAAAAGGGATGGTTTCGACCATCGTTTAGCACACTTTGTGTGAGCTCCAATAAGGGTTTCGATTGACTTCACTACGTCAAATATGGAAAGGTATGATATGCCAATGATTAAAGTATGAATATTCATAAATATGAAAAGTATGATTTAAGAGATGCTATGTTTATGTACTATATCTTACCATGTGATGATATCGCTAAGTTATGTGTTTAATCATTAACTTGTGGCTATGGTAAGTGTTTAATATGAACCAAGGCATGTGTGTATGAAATTTATTGAAATGGTGATACATGGAAAACATGATATGTTATGAAGGATGATAAATCCAATTGGATCATACTTAAGTATAATGGTTATTTATGTTAAGTTCACATGAATTATATTTAATTAAACATGTGTTGTTGTTGGTGATTAGGCTTGTGCCAAGTTGGTGGTTGAATTATATCATGTTTAATCTTAATGAAATACATTGAAACGGTAAGTGATCAATTGGTAATATGCTTATGTCCATGAAAAGGTGGAATAAATCCAAGTATTTAATTTCTTATGCAATGGTAGATTATGTGGTTGATTCCGAAAGAGCTATGTTTAAATGCACTAGCTTGTAGTCATGGTTGATGGTATGCTTATAACTTGTGTGTTATGCATATGAAATGGTAAATTCATAGTTGTAATGAAATTTGAGGAAAGGGAAGTAATGAGTTTGAATGATGTATTATATGTGGAAATTGAAGTATGCTATGGATGAATATACCTATAACATGGATAAATACACTAAGCCGGGAATTGATAATGTTGTTTAGGCTTATGATAAGCATTGGGAACAGAATGAAAAGAGAGTAAATTAAAAAGTGTATAATCCTATAAAAAGGTCGATGATTATCTATTAAGTCTCATAAAATCCTATCATGATATGAATGATAAATATATGCGACACTAGTGAACTTACTCATTTGTGAGTTAATGATCATATCGATTTATGAATCTTATGGCATTGGCATAGATTTATGTTTATTCTATAAAGTTTATTATTGAAATGGAATATTATGCTTTAAGTTTATACGAACTTACTAAGCATTCATTGCTTACGTAGTTGTTTTCCTTTACTTTACATATTATCGGAAGCTCAATCGGGTTGGAAGCTAGTCGGAGATCCATCATACTATCCATCAGCTATATTGGTAGATTTTTATGATTTTGAGTCATGGTTATAATGGCATGTAGAGGTGTCTTTGTCTGATGAAATTAGTCATTATGTGTAGCTTATAAATATGTTATTTTAAATGATGAAATAGTTGTTATATTGACATATATGTATGATACTTTAATGGTTGTTAGTTTGCTATCTAAGTACTTAAATGATGGTAGTTGAAATGATGAATATAAAGGTATGCTATGAAATGTTGGTTTGGTTTGGAATGAGATAGTGCATTGAGTTGTTAAATGGCTAATTTTGGTAGCTTTGGTTGTTGTTGGCATATGGCTAAGTTGCTAATATATTGATTGAGTTGTGTGAATGGTCATATTAGTGGTTATGAGTACGAAAATGATATGTGAACATTATGGTAAATGTAGTATATAAGTTGTTCAATTGGTTGATTATTTGATGGCTAAATTTAGAAAATGTTTAGTCAAATTTGATTATTGTGTTTGAGGTGCCTTTAAGGTATATTGGTTGTATGGATAGATGTCATTTTGATTTAACTACATTATGCATGTTTTATGTACATTTTTGAATGTTTGAAATAGGTACAAATGGTTTGTATGTGGGAGCATGTTTAGGGTGAATGAAATGGCTTGAAAATAACCTATTTCTTGTCCACACGGCCTAAGACACAAACATGTGTCTCAGTTGTGTGTGACACACGGTCACGCGACATGGCTATGTGTCCATTGTAGGTTTTTATAAGTTGTATTTCAAGAGTTACGCGGCCTGGCACACGGGCGTGTGTCTTGACCGTGTGACCCAAGTCAGAGAGTTACACGGGCTGGGACATGGCCGTGTGTGATACGACCAAGCCCCGGGCACACTTTTGGACCAGCTTCCTAAGCATTACTTGCAAACCCATGCGAGCTGAATTAGTTCAATTCCATCTCGTTGAGCTCTGCTTAGCTCGTTTCCAGCTCCAAGAGCTCGAATCAGCTCAAATCTAGCTTAATTCTATTTATGCGATAATATAGTTGCTGAAATAATTATTTGAGTTAGTTAATTTAGTTATATACAGCTCAATTAATTTTCATTGTTTAATTGGTCTTAAATCTGGACGAATTTAATTATGCATGTTAATTGTGTTTCTTACATGTTTTTAAGTCATCTTAATTCCTACAGCTTATAAATATGTTTTATAGCATGTTTTAATGTGTCTTGTCCTAACCGAATTAATTAGGTCTTAATTTAATTAATTGTGTCTTGTTTTAAATATGTGAATTTAAATTGTCCAGATTGTGTTTTAATTATGTTTTAGCTGAATATAAATTAATGTAAGTTCATTTGCTCCTTTTGTAGGTTGGCCGAATGTGGACGTGCATTTAAAAGATGCATGCACGTTGGATTCAATGTATTTGGCAATACAATATAGAATGCAATTAAAATGGTGTGCTGATTTTTGAAGTTTCCTAAGTGACTATTCGGCCAAAGGAGATGATGTTTCCTACTCCAAAGCTGCCAATTAATTCTTTCACATTGCTGGATACATTTTGGTTGTTCGGTTCATGGTGTTCACACTTCAAAAACTCTTCAAAGCTGAGCTTTCACACTTCATTTGGCTACTCAATTTCCTTTTAATTGGTGGTCACTTTTCAGCAAAAGTTGCATCTTAAATGAGCTTATTTATGCTCATTGGCCGAACCAAGCTCATCCATGCACTATCCAAGTTGTCCAAGATTCATTTATCCATCTAGAAGCTGACCATTGGAGCTCACATTCAGCCGAATTTAGCAAGACCATTAGATGAATTCATTTGCTTAATTCCTAAGGATGTATGTGGCTATTCGGCTAGCTTAGTCTTTGCCTATAAATAGTTTACTTGTTTATTGTAAAAGGTTACAGAATTTGATCAATTAAACTTAATAGAGCTTTTGTTCTTGTGAGGTTACCTCCTCTCTTCTTTCGTTCGAGTCTCAAAGCGACTTATCTAGCTTGCTAGTGGTCTCAATCTGAAATCCATTGAACTTATCACCGAATCGATGTGGCGTTCAACCATATTATTTTACCTTTGGTTCTTACCTCCATATAGGTAACAAGTCAAGGTCCGCTTCTATCCTTCATCAAAATTCACCTTAAGCAATATAAAACTCGAGGCAATACTTTTTAGTATTGAAACATTCTTGAAGCTTGAGTTCAACTTCCATTCCATTTTATCTATCAATTTTTAAATTATTTCTTTATTAAACCGAACCTATAAAAAAAACATCAATCCAAGCCATCTTTCGAACCCAAATTGCCTGCTTCCGCTTATACATCTCCATAACTCAATTTTCATACGACATCAAAACGAAGACTTCTCGTCGACGATCGGGCAACTACGTGAAACGACTTAATTAACCTAAGCCGGATCGCATCAGTGTGTCCCTACTTCGAATACCCACACGACCTGAGACATGGGCGTGTGTCTTAGCCGTGTGAGTCACACGGCTTGGCCACACGGCCGTGTGACCCATGTAGTATGAATTTTTCTATCTTTTTCCATGAAGTTCTAAATATTTTTGATTTAGTCCCAAATCGTTTCTAAAGTGTTTCTAAGGCCTCGAGGGCTCGAAAAAGGGACGTTATGCATGTGTTTGAATGGAATATGATGTGTTTTATAAATTATTGTAATTGAATGTTTTACGTTAAAATTTTTTGGTAATGCTCCGTAACCCTATTTCGGCGACGAATACGGGTTAGGAGTGTTACAGCTTAGTTAAGTGGTTAAGATATGACTGGTATGCCAATAAGAGACTCTTGTTTGGTACTTCGGTACTCATGTTATTTGCACTTCAATGTTCCTATTCCTGGCACTTTGTTGCAATCCTAATATTGTCTTTGGACACTTGCGCTTCGACGCTCCTGTTAATATAATTCTGAATAATTTTTCCTTAGTATCCTATCTTTGTTTTCTAGGCACGCTAAGGACTAAAGTTAACTAGCTTTGATTTCTGAGAATAAATTTATTTTAGCATGATAAATACAAATACTTGAATTGTTAAATGTAAATTCTTGCATGTGTTCTCATGGTACTAAATTGTTCTTTGTTTCTCTGAATTGTCATGTAGTAGCCATTCACATTAGTTTAAAGCATATTATATAATCTTGTACATGACCTAAATCTCAGTTCTAAAGATAAGTATATAAGGTATTATCCATACTGTCATACTATTGGAAAAACGAGTTTGGAAAACGCAGTAAAAAATAGATTTAGGGAAAAACCAAAGTTTTAAAATTTTTCCAAAATAAGATCTTGGTTGTGATATCTAAAGTAATAAACACTTAATCAAAATTACACCTTTTCGATTCATCTAGGATGAACGCTTCAACCAAGTAGTCTTCTCTACTATCCTCAAGCTCACGTCTGTCGAGTGTGAGCTCACTTCGTATCAGAAAACTTTTCACAAAAATTATTAGTGGAGTAATTTTACAATTTCTATAAACTTTTGGGTCAAGTTGTAAATCAAAAAAATATCTCTAGAAATTTTCTAGAATAATCTCTTCAAAGAATTTTCTTTCTACAACTTTCTCTTAAATTCAAATATGTGTAAATAATGACCCAAGGCTCTCTTTATATAGGGAGAGCTTAGAGAGTTCAACTATGATTAAACTTAATCACTTTAATATTAAATTAATAAAATATTATTAAGATAAGTATTAAATTAAATTTAATATTAAACTATTAAAATAATATTATTTTTGAAATAGTTAATTTGAAATAAAATTTTCTGGTAAAGTCCTAGTAGGAGTATAACTCTTCCACTATTCAACCACCAATAACCAATCGACGCCAGCCATCGGGACGTCGGTGGCTACGGCTGTGTCCGGTGATGTAGGTGCGACACCCCGAGCCGGTTCAGCTACTGTTGGTTCGGTCCGGGTCAATGACGACCCGACCAGTCCGACCAGTTTTTGGGTCTCAGTCTCAGTTTTGGGCTCTTGGGCCCAATTTACAATTTCAGGTCCAATTTTCAAGTTCAATTACCCATTGGGCCAATTATCTGACTTGAAAATTAATTTCCAAAAATATCATATTAATTTTAATTAATATGATTAATTTAATTTTACTTGATTAAAATTAATTTTTCTAGAAACAACTTATATTTTCCAAATTAATTTTTCAAGAAAATTCTTTAATCAAATTCTCTAGTTGAACAATTCTTACGGCCACCTAATTTAATTCCACATCGAATAAATTGACTCAATTAAATTATGCCCAAAGTCGTAGAATTTACTTTTGATTCAAATGCAATCCGATCAAGCTTTTGTTGAGCTAGTGGAGGGACCAATCAGACATATACAATTAGGCTCTAGTGATTGTAATTATGTCCAGAAGCATCGTTCTGATAATTCGCAATTACTTAATCATGGAGTCAGTCCACAAGAAGTTCCATGATTGAAAACTCTTTATTGTATACTCTTTACGAATGTATTTCATCCAATTGTTTTGTCCAATGACCTCGTCATGTGTGTTACCCTCATATGATATCCTTGATTCCTTTGAGTTAAATCTGTTCACTTAATACAATCCTATTTTATCTCATTGTCATCATTATGTCTTCTTAATGATTAATATGATCACTGTCAAAAAATTATTGTGATAAATTGCTTCTTCGAGAATAAGCAACCCATGACCATGATCCATATTTATCAATCCACACAATGCCAATAAGAGGGTATCATTAACTCTTTAATTGAGCTATGAATTCCAGTGTTGCTAGTAAAGCCATGCCATACACAAGTCATGTACCCAACATACCGGCTATGGGCTCGATCTTCTTTAGAGCATAAGCCTCCACTTATATCAAAGTACATGAGTTGCATATGCATCGTCAGTGACTAACTCAAGATTTAGGTAAATCACATCATGAACGTCATAAGTAAATTAATTCACAAATGGATTTAGAATTAATTCATCTTAGGTCCAGTCCAAGGTATCCTTCTACCAATGAATACATCTATGTCTTTACTCATGGAGTCAACTGCTCCGATAGCCAAGACTGACCATCTTCCCAATTGGAATTGTAGACGACATAATAACCCTTCTCAGTATTTGAATCAAATATCCAATTTGATTCTTTTACGAGATTATGGGCTCATTCGGATTATCTACTGAAGTAAGTTGTCTTTCTCGCAATGTAAATGTTCTTTACAATGTCACTTATCTTTTATTTGAACTTCAGATAATCAATAAACTAATATTTGCTTGTCATAATTTCGCTATGCATGCAAAATATAAAAGACAGAAAATACAAAAGACATAATAGAGAAATTTGAAATTAACTTTATTTATTTATTCATCGTTCAAATAAATAGAAAACAGTTACATGTTTATTACAATATGGGCACATTTCCCAACACTTACTAAGTTTTAAGCTTAATGTGCTATTGTTTTTACGCGTAGGTCTTCTACATTAAGGCTCGGTGCATCTCAGGGAATCATAAACAAACACCATTGTCAACATTGAAGAGTATGAAATATTTGTATTTGCAATTGGTACCTACTAGCATGTATTAGAAAAGTCATTTAGGGATGCATATATAAATGTTCCATATAACTATTAGTTGTAATGGTGATGATAACTACTTCTATTTTGTTTATTTTTTATTGACCTTGAGTCAAATTCTATATATTTTGATTGTATGCATACAAGCTTTGATTTTCTATGCTTTAGATTGGTTTTTGGGTAATTTTATATAGGCTTAATGGGCTAGCTTAATATTTTGGTTATTATGACATGTTATACCTTATTTTGAACATGTTACGTGAGCATAGATTGTGGTTTTTAATCTATATTTTTAACGTGGTTTGTAAAAGTCTAGTTTGGAGGTGTTTCAATGTTTCTTCTCAACTAATAAAATGTGAATTTTAAGATCCCAAAGTTTGGTTTTTATTATGGTGAAGTTTGAGGATGAAAAATGAGTGTTTTAGGGCAATTTTTGGCCTCAGGGGTTGAAGTATCGATAGAATGGCTCAGAGGTACTGACACAAGAGTGTTAGAATGCCTCAATAGGCTGTCTAGAGCATTTGTATCGGTACATTTAGGCACTTCGACCACAAGAAGTGCCTAGACTCGAGAAATTACACTATTTTAAGTAGTTTTGACTTTCCGAGTTTGTTTTGGGTCTCGAGCACCTTTGACCACCCCGAACATCTTCAAAATTATTTTAAATTATCTTTAAAGTCTTTTAATTTGTCAAAACTTGGATCAATGATTTTATGAAAATGTTTTAAAAGTTTCAAGTTTAGTAAAACTCTTATTTTCCTCAACCCAAATGACTCCACTTTAAGCCGATAAGCTTCAAACATTTGGTTTATAAACTAGATGGGTGCTAACATGTTTTTAATGACCCAAAATGATTTCAAAATTGTATATTATTTTTTCTTAAACATTGAGAATTGTTTTAAATAAATTCTATAAGGTTGTCAAATGGTGTTTTATTAAAAGAATATTTTGACAATGGTTTAGAAAGTGCTCCTGTAGCACCCCTCATTCATATCATACGTTAGGACGAGTGAGGAGTGTTACAAAACCATACATTTCATTGTTTATTGTATGTAATTTTTAAATAGACATTTATGTTCTAAACTTTGGTTTTCACACGCATACACGTATGATAAGATTTTTAGTTAAAATAAAATCGCCCAATACTCGATTCAACAAATTAAGTGAGCTCATAAAGTTAGATATGAAGAGATTCAAATTATCCTATTTTTGGATTGAAGGAGAGGAAATGAAGGGAAACGTTTATCCAATTCTTTATTTGGATTGAAAATTTAATTTAAGCAAAGCCAAAAAAATTTGAATATCCTTTACATTCACTTGAAAACTCAATTTTTTATTTACCCCAATTTGAAGAGAAAGCTAAGTAAAGCCAAAAAAAAAAAATCAAGATATAAAAAAAAATTTACCCTCTCTTTTTAAAATAATTTCATAAAAAAATCATAATTGTAAATTTTTATTATAATTACAGCATGTTTGGTTTACTTGAATAAGATTCCTATCTAGGCCTCATTCCATGCTCTGCAGTAGATTTATTCATGGGTAGGGTCAGACTAGGTTCAGGTTGGGTCTTGATAAAATTTTAGGTCCGTTTGATAGGTCCGGGCCCGACTTGGCCCGAAAAATGGGTCTAAAATTTTGTCCAATCCCAACCCGGATAAAAATGCTAAAACCTGAGTCCGACCATATTAAATTTTTATATACAACTTTCAAAAAATATATAATATATCAAAAACACTAAAAATATTAAAATAAATATTTTCCAACAAAAAAATAAAATAAATTTTTTTATACTTAAATAACATTAACATATGTGCAACTTAACAAGCAAATGCCTCTAAAATAGTAGCAAAATTAACAATAAAATAAGAGTTATACAATATTGAAACAATAACAACAAAATAATAACAATATAATAGTGAAATGGCAGCAAAACAGTGAAAAAATAACAAGAAAATAGCAAGAAAAAAATATTTTTTTTCTTTTTGCAAATTTAGTTTGGGCCCGGGCCAAAAAACCTTACCCGAGACCCGGCTCGTTTTCTAAACAAGCATTATTTTTTTGTCCAAGACCATTATTCAAGCCTATATTTTTGCCCAAACCCTCTCATTTTTCGGGCGAGCCTTCAGGTCAAATAATACTTTTGAGAGCTAAATAAATTAATTAATGATTCAAGTTTTATCATACTAAAATATCTTATTTTAATTTGGAAAAGTTTTCAAATATATATATATATGGTTTCAAATTTATGTGCTCTAACATGGAATCAGTTATATTCTAACAAGACTTTAATTTGACATGTTTAATTTTTTAATTTCACTTGATTAGATTCGACTCGACTCCATTAAAAAATTCAAATTAAATTAAAATAATAAAATAAGATTCGTCAACTCCATCCAAAAACAAAAGGAAAGCTATGTATAATTTTATCCCCACTTAAAACAGTGGACAAACCCAACAGAAAACTGTAGAGGGAATTAGAAAAAAAGAAGGGGCAAGGGAGAGGGAACTAACTAACTTTGGAAATAGTAATGCCGGAGCACAGCCAGCTGAAAAAAAAAAAAACTTTAAAAGACCATAAAAATCAATATCTTCCTCAAACACAAATATGCAATCATCTAAAAAAATAAGAAGAGACATAGAAGTGAAACTTAAAAAGACCATAAAATCAACATCTTCCTCAAACACAAACATGCAATCATCTAAAAGAATAAGAGACATAGAAGTGAAACTTAAAGAGACTATAAAATCAACATCTTCCTCAATACTCAAACACAAACATGCCATCATCTAAAAGCAGTTGATGATCTCCAGTTGAGACGTAAAAGTGAAAACTTGAGATTTTTATTTGTTTTCTCTTTAAAATTAGATTTATTATTTTAGAGGTTAATTTAGGAGAAGATAATTAAAGTATCAAAGAGAGAAATGAAGATCCATTTGTGATAGTTTTTGGAGAGTGAAAGAAGTTGGTCGGCGGCAACAAATAATGGTGAACTCGTCGGAAGATTGGGTTTGTAAAGGTTTCTGAAAAGAGAACGAAAAAGATGTGGAAAGGGAAAACAAAAAAGTAAAAAGCAGAGAAGAAACAGACGATTGGTGGAAAAAATAAGGTTTAAATACTCATTTAGCCTCCTGAATTTCTCATTTTCTCCCAACATGGTAATTATAGGTTTTTTTTGGTCCCAGATTTGATGTTGGAATTTTCATTCCATCATGGTTTTTAGTACTTTTTTGTAATAATGTTAGGTTTGGTACGCTTGACACTTTTGGATAGTAACACCTGCTAATGATTTAGAAAAAATAAAAAAATTATTTTTTTAAAAATTATAAAAACTTTTAAAATAAATAGAAAAATTAGAAAACTCTAATTTATATAATTATAAAAACATATACAGATTTAAAAATATATAAAAATACATAAAATTTTCGCTTGCCACCAATACTCGTCTTTCTGCTTGTCGTCTTTCTTCAGTATGATGCCTAGAGAGAGATTGAGTCGAGTTGTTGTTTGAAAATGTAATTTCAACGGTGGGGATAAGAGAAGAAGATGGTCGTGGTGGTAATGATGATGATGTTGGTGATGGTGAGAAAGAAGAGGTTGAAAGGGCGCTTCGTTTGGATAGTACGATTCCATCTACTTCCGGCGAGTTTCTGCGACGAGCTTCATCTCGGGCGTATGATATGTAGAGGCATTTGCAGCAAAGTTTTGATAGCAACAGTTAAGGTGCTTAACAAGCTCTGCAAAATTTGTGTGTTTTTCAATGCAATTTTTCTTCAGTCTTTAGCTTTGATTGCTTGTGATTTGAGTTATATCTTGTGTCGAAACCACCTTTTTTTTTTAAAATAAAAATTTGGTTGTTGACTTAAAAATGAAAATTGAAGTCGCCACCGATCTCTTAAAGAGGCGTGATCGGATCACCTTGAAAACGATTTTAGGTCTACGAATTTTGAGAAAATAGGTTCGGGAGTCGGTTACACACGAGGAAGGGTTAGCACCCTCGTAACGCCCAAAATTGGTACCGAATTGATTGTTTAATGTCTTAATGTCGAGAATTTGAAAAGATTTTAAAATACGATCCTTCCTTTTTTATTAATGTTAATTTTATAAAAGATGCTTGGATAAATCGATGTGAATGCTAAAGACCTTCTCATCTCGGAGTAATGAAATGTCATGCCCAACACATTAGGACATGACATTTTTAGTCCTCGAGAATGAACTTGTCTTTTGATTTTCAAAACTCTTGTGGTGAAGTCAAAAAGGGATATTCAATTGCTTTAAGTCAGATGAAAAATTGAAACCCAATACGTTAGGGCACAATTTCTCAAAATTCCTAGCATTGAATATATCCCTTATTATTATTAAAAATCTTCATTTCGAGAAAACGACATGTCACATCCAATACATTAGGACATAACGTATCGAATTCTCGAGAATGAGTTTTTATTTATGTGTTTTGATTAAAGAAAATTTTCGATTATTTAGATTCAATGAGGAAAATTGGAACCCAATACGTTAGGGCTCAATTCTCTCGAGGATTCCAAATTTCGAGTATTGCGTTATTTTGAAAACTTTTGTATGAAATGACTTTGACATTTGTGATCTTTTGAATGAATAAAAAGAACGATTGAATAATAATGTACAACATAAATGATGATTTGTAAATAACATACACTAATGAATTGTGAATAATCAATAGGCAAATACAAACAAACATAGTAACAATAATCTCAATAATACATTATGCCAATGCTAATAATATTGACTTCCAAAGAATAAACAAATTATCAATAAAAATGAGTTATATGTGTAAAATTTAAAATAACAATATACATAAATGATATATGAGTTTAAAATAAGTCAAAATGAAGATAAAAAATAAATACCATAAAAATATCAAAATGAAGTTTAAGGTGAATATTGTATACGAAGAAAACCAAAATACATGAAATAATATATACATATTAATTTAAATAATATTACACATGTGAAATGAAGATGTTAATAACAATATGAATGATAATAAATACATAATAATATATATAAAGAAAAAGGTTGAAATAAATGAAATATATAAAGTAGGGCTTTTAAAAGAAAATAATTATATAAATATAGGAATAAATAAAATATATATAATAATATGAAATCGGTAATATAGTATATGTACATGTATGTATGAAAATAGTTTAATATGAACTGTATATACATATATAGATAGAGCATTGTATAAGAATATTATTGTATAGTGAATTTTAAAAAGTATTATAAAATAAAACCATTAGAGAATGTATAAAATATATTGGATTAATATAAAATAATAATAATAAGTTTAAACATTCCAGTAATATTAAATTTTAAGTTAAAAATATCATAATAATAAATAATTGAATAAATAAACAAACAAGCAAATTTAAATCAACTAATAAGGATTAAATTGAATTTGAAACAAAATTAAAGGAAAAAAAAACAAAAATAAAACAAAACTGAGGGCCAAAATACGACACGCGGATAACATGAGGGCCAAATAGGAAATATTCCCTTCCCTCAAAACGCAGCGCCTTGACACGGCCCAAATTGGAACACATTTCAATGTGGAGGGACTTGAGGGATAAATAACCCATTTAACAGGAGCGCGCGGATCCCCCATGGAGCAGGTCGGGTCGCGCGCGGGTTGCTGGGTAACGGCCAATACGACACCGTTTTAAAGCTATTGAATCAGGCTTCAAACGATGCCGTTCTATGATCCCTTTAAAACCAAAATCTAAACTCCTATTTAGCAGTTCCTAAATCAGGTTGGCCAAAACACTAGCCGCTCTCCCCTTAAAAATCTGGCCATCCGAATGCCGATTAATCTCCACCCAAACTCCAACGGCGATGGAGGGAGCGAAGATCCACCGGCGCTATTAGTAGGTAATTTCTCCCTTTTTATTCTATATCTATTCTTATATATGTTTGATAAAAGAGGAAAAAGCAAAGAAATATGAATCGGAAAAAGAACCGAATGACGAAAAGGAAAAAGGAAAGGAAAACTTTGAAGAATCACCTTCAAAAACTCAGTCCCTTTTTATTCTCTTTGTGTATTGATATTGCGTGTGTCCGTAAAAAGATTACAAAGGTCTCGCCTTTTGTTTTATAGGCCGAGAAAAAAAATGAATATGAAAAATACAATTTTTCTCTTTTCTGTTGCGTTGTTTGCTCTATTTGCAGGTATGGCCGTACGGTGACGTGGCGCGGTGGAGGCGTGGTGCGTGGCGGTGGCGTACATGTGAAGGCAGAGCCTGTGTTCATTTGTCCTCACTGCAGGTACGGAAGAGTCCAGCTGGCGGTACGGGGACCAACGTGGCGCGGTGGTGGTGGCGTGTGGCTAGCTGCTGTGCGAGTGAGGAGCGGCACACAAGTTTGTTAGGGTTTCCTGTTTCTGCACATTAGTTAGGTTAATTGGGTTTAGCGTTTGGGCCAATTGGGTTTAGTATTTGGGTTTGGGGTTAGGTTAAATTTAGGTAGTTTAGGTTAAAACGGTTTGGGCCACGTTGGGCCTAAGTATTTGGACTGTGGACATTTAATTATTGTTTATTATTTTTTGTTTTATTTATTTTTTTGCTTATTCTGAATGGGACCCGGGCAAATTGGGCTATTACATCTTGAAGTTCTTTCAACTTAAAAATGATAACTTTAGCCTGTTATTGCTTAGTGGATTGTCTGTAATTGTAGCTTTCTTCCCAAATTTCAGGATGTTTATTTGGTGTTTCTTTGTGAATTTAACTTTAGCCAAAAACAGGAAGTTTTTATTTATCTATTTTTGAATCAGATTGATGTTAACAGAAATTTTTATCTGTTTACATGTATATAATATATATAATTTTTTATGTATTTATATATATTTTTATAATTATATATTTTAGAGTTCTCTAATTTTTCTAATTATTCATAAAAAAATTATGATTTTAAATTTTTATGATTTTTGTAAAATATATATTTTATTTAAAAAATAAAATTATGGAAATTATACTTAAAAATATTTAATATTTAATTATTAATAATGAAAATGAAAAACCTTATAAATAAGGCAATTATTAATAAATAATATATGTAATTAATATTTATTATATTAAAAATAAGTTTTAATAATTAATACTATATATAAGCAAGTATTATTTTGTTAATCATATTTTGTATTATTTTATTATATAATTTTCAAATTAAATATTTAGTAAAGTATCTTAAGATCATATTTGTAACTATTAGATTAATTAAAAATAAATTCAGGTAAAAACTGTAAAATATTAATAATATAAATAAATAAAATATTTTTATTCAAGTGATACTTTCAATGATTAAAATCACTTGCTTATCGTCCTTTAACTAATTTATTCTATCCATTCAATTTCTGTTCTATCACATACGAGTTTTAAGTATTCAAATAAGATAAATTCATTTACTTTTCTCTTTTACTGGTTTTAATCCAAACATAGTGTTAATGGTGAACAAAAATTAAGATTTAGCAGATACCATACCATCTCTTACAGTTAATTGCATAAACTAACTGTTCAAAGAAAAACAATTGTTGTTTGTGTTTTTATCTGGAAAGGTATATATTTCTAAATGACATGTGAAATGGGATGAGCGTTCATCAAAAACAAAATTCCACAAAAGTTCAGATACTTGCAATCCTTTGCATGGGGAATCAAGCTGGCAACTGGAGCTTTTTGTTGTTCTTCCAGCTGCAACCATCATGAAGCATTTGAATATAAACGAGACAGTTTCAGAAACGAACAAGCATTTGTGTATGAAAAAAATTTAAACTTCTTTTACCTGTCGAAGTAATAGTAGAAAAAGTCTGCATAAAGGAGTGTCTGAACAATCCCAGAAATCCAAGCTGAAAGTCAGAGCCATAAAAGAATCAATTAGAAAGAAACTAAAGTAAGAAGTAAACAATAGAGCATAAAACGAAAGTCAGAATTATTGTATCTGATGCTCTAAGTTTAATATTTTCATCTATCTACATTTACATTTTTTCAACAAATTATTTTAATAAAATTATTCATAATTACATTAATACTCTTTGTATATTTACTTCACGTGATTTTTACATGTAAAATAAAAATAAATATCAGCTCACCGGTCGTCTAATATTTAACAGTATTACATGATCGGATCATAATACGAAAAGACATTTTATATTAGTAAATGAATTTAAACATGTCCTTAATCTAAAAAAAAATAAACAAACAGATTGAAAGACTAACACGTCGTCTATCAAGTCTAATTAGGAAGATGTTTTGTCTTGAACATTGGAGCGGATAACTCACAAAGATTAAAATATAGATGTGACTGACTGGAGTGACAGTACATCGAATTGAACTCACGCAAAATAAATCCTGAATCCGTTTGTGGATTTATTCACTTTTAACATTCATAATCTAAATTATCTTAATCCTGAATGGATGATAAACTATATATGCGTGACTCGTATATTTTAATTCAAGTAAAAACCCAAGTTTGAAGATATGAAATTCATAGCCTAAGACATGGGAAAATGACATCTCTTATTAAGATTACATGGTAGATGAAAAATAAACATAACCAAATATCGTTTGTTTTTGTGAAGAATGATTTAATTATTATTTGATAGTAATTAACTCTAAGAGATGAATGATGTAACACACTTATAATAAGATCATTAGACAAGCACTGATTGACTAGCTTTCGTAATGATATGTCAGTAGGGAGAGCTTAGTAACGATACTATAGTGAAATAATTTTGCGACTAAATAAGTTTATAATTCATAGACGAAAAGCTAGAACTTAATTATAAATAATTTGAGCCCTAATCACATATGTTCAATTGATCCATCCTTTACCTTATTGAAACCATAAATGAATTGCAATTTTGAATCAAATAGAGAGAAATTAATAAAATGATAAAATTAAAGAAATGAGTTACATTCGAAAACAAATATGGTTTCTCACTTAGTATAAAAATGACTTGAGAAATAATTTAATTTTTTGAATTATTATTTAAAGAAATAATTGAAATTCAAAAACGAAATGAAATTAATTGATTATTATAAAATCCGTTGAATGTAAAAATTAAATATATTTTTTATAACAGTAAGGTTGTCATGATTTTAACAAAATTAAAATTAAATTAAGAAAATTATTTAAATTAGAAAATTAATTAATTTAATTTAATAAATAATGTACATTTTGAGAAATAGAAAACATTTACTTAGTTTAAATTATAAAGTGTTAGGTTAAAAGTTTAGGAAACACATATAATTGAATCCAGAGACGCCTAAATCTCCATCATAATACATTCTACTTATTCAAGTATAGGCTTCCTCTCTCCTATACATAGATAACACGATAGAGTTAAAAATATAATAAGTTACACAACTTTTGAGATATTATTCTGCCCAAAAATAGTGAAAATTTATTTTTAAATATAAATTCTATTTTTCGGGAATAACAATTTTATCGATTTCTATAAGAGTGGAAGATTTACTTTCAATAGGTACTGAAAGTAAATGAAATGATTTTTATTCTGTGTTTGATTTGAAATTATTCGAGCCCACACTCGAAGCAGTTCATGGTACGAGAATAGCGGATAAGATTGTTCGATTAAAAGTCAGGAACGAGAAGGATCCGTCTCACTCAAAGCACAGGCATATTTCAGAAAAAAAATTTATTGCTATAAATATTACAAATCGACTCAGTTTTTTAAAATTTTATTTTCCACTGTGAAAGAAAACTATTTTCGAACTAGATTTTTTTTCAACAAGAACTCCATGAATACCAAGACAAATTAACCTTGATACCACTTGTAAACCAAACAAGATGCTTTGATCTATCATCAAAAAAGAAAGGAAAGGTTTGCAAACCCCAATAAGCCAAATTTGCAGAGAGCTGGAGAGAGTAATAATCGTATGACAAGAGGTATCAAGCCAACCCTTAACTACCAAACCCCATGCCAAGCACCCCAACAAGGGATTAAGCAAGGTAGGCCAGGTGACTAGCCATGACAAGCCACACTGAGTGCCTTAGTGGGGGGTAAGAAGGTGAGCTAGCTTGTAACAAGTCTAGGTGTGAGAAATCAAATAAAGTACTCCAAGGAAGCAGGGTGTTTCAATCACACATTGCAAGACAAGAGGCCTTTGGGCATATATCCAATAAGCCAGTTTTGAGGAAAGGAGTTAAAATTTTCTAGCATTAGCTTCATTAAGTATGATAAAGTTGGTCATCAATTTGAACCATTCCTAAACCAAGGGATAACTTAAGAGCTGCAAACAAATCTTCAAAGCCAGAATGTCTTCTAAAGGTCATTACACCACATAACGCTAAAACTATGGTGACAGAAGAACATGGTACCCTCTTCAAAATTTCAAAGCTACTAGTACTAATAAAACATGTTGTGTTGCTTGTAGCTAATCAAATATCACCAAGAGGATGCTAAAGGTTTTTGCTAAGGTAACTCCACAATCACCAACATGTCTAATTGTGCAAGGCAAGGAGAAAAGGCTAAGTAAAAACTTCGAAACCAACTTGATGCTAATCAAATATCACCAGGAGGATACTAAAGATTTTTGCCAAAGTAACTCCACAATCACCGATCTGTCTAATTGTGCAAGGCAGGGAGAAAAAGCTAAGTCCAGACTTCAAAACCAACTGAAGCATTTAACAACCATACAACCCTAATTGCTTTCTGAATTACAGTTACAGTTATTTTTCGTACTAGATACCAAGAGTAAAATTATTATTTTATGGTAACAAGATCATCATATCAACATATGTAATACGTTGCAGACAACAATTCAAATCATAGCAACTTATGTTTAAGTTTTGAATGATGTAACAACCACTATTGGTAGACAAAGAGGTCCTAGAAATCCCAACAATATAAAATAAGACATAAACAAATTCATATGCAAAGACGAACGTAGAACATTCAAAGAGTGCATGCTCAGAAAGAGAGAGAGAAAGAGAGAGAGAGAGAGAAAAACTTACGTATCCAGTGGACATAGTGCGGTTCAGTTAAATATCGATAAACCCAGTTAAGAATGTATAATCCTCGATATGCACTGCAATATAAGAGAAAGACCAATAAGCAAATCTGTCCATAACACAAAAATCATTTACACCAAGTAAATATTCTAAAAAAAAAAATGCTTCAAGTTTTAATTCAAAATTTCATATTAAGGTTAATGATGCATTTGTTTCTAAAACCATACTGCATATTATACTACCAGTGCATTTAGAATCATATGCAGAATAACAGCATCAAGTTTTTATTCTTAGTTTACCAAAATTCTAGCTTTCTTCAATGTAGGCTATAACTCTCTGATTCAAGCCTATTGTTCTTTTCCCTTCTGGTTCGAGGCTACGGCAAAAAGGATATCTAATCTAATGAAGAGTAAACGTATCATATCATGAGCAGCAAAAATCCCAAGTCATTATCTCTTGAAACTTCAAATATAAACCTTCATAAGGTTGGGAAATTTTGAACTCACAAAGATCATACACTTCATTGAGTCCTAAAGAACAGGAAAAGTACTTAAGAATCCAAAATGCAATGCAAAGGAAAGCCCAAAGTTTTGATACTGAGACCATGAACTCAAGCCCCTGGTTCAAACTACAGATTGTCACGTGAAGCTTAATATATGATTAAATGTTAAAACAATAGGCAGAACCAATTCAAACAACAAATGCACTGACCTAAAATGATCAAAACATAGCAGAAGATCTAAGATATCGTCAATGTATAAAATAATTATTAGTTTAAGAACATTGGACTAAAGCATACCCAAGAAGGAACACATATTGGCCGGTCAGATTATCAATGTTTCTAGTCCTTTGCAGGAGTACAAGCTGAGGAAGTATGGCAACAGCTTCTAGATACAACGAAAAAGTCCACATTACCTGGAACCCCATTTTCCATAAGTCCAATAAATCTTTTTTTTTTAAATGAACCATATTTTTCTTTAAAAAAAAAAGAAAAGAAAAGAGAGAGAGAGAGAGAGAGAGAGAGAGAGAGAGAGAGAGAGAGACCTCCTTGAAGGTGAATTTCTCATGAATGAAAAGCGCCAAGAGTAGGCAAGGCAATAGAATAAAATAATGGCGGAAAGTGTCTTGGGCTTTATCGTAAGACCTCCGAACAACGTTATGGCTACGCATGTACCAAACAATCGAAAAGGAGCTTCCCAAAAATATTAATTTCATCAAAGTGTTGTAAAGAGATATAAAATCAGTGAAAATGTCCAAGTAACGGCTAGCAAAAACGATGGCGTAAAGTTCTTGCGTCTTCAAAGAAATACCTGTGCCAATTCACAAGTGCTGTAAAATTGAAATTCGAAACCTAACAAAGCCAGTATCAAATAAAAAAAAGGGGGGGGGGGAACAAGGGTTACCGGCGCAAGATTTGATGGTGTGGATCTTGAGGAGCAAGACGAGAACGCTGGCCAGGTGAGTCATATCACCTGCTAATCTGAATATATTCATTTTCGCTATTCCAGATCCAAAACTCTAATTTCCTTTTAGCTTCTAAATGAAAATTGCCGAAATGTTTTCAAGCGGCCTTTTTTCCTTTTTCAGAGTGGTTTAGGCTTTAGATCTGGTAGTGTTCAAGTTTTTCTTTTTATGCTTGTTTTTTCTACAAAATTATTATTAAAAAAAAATCGAACCTCTTAACGGTGGAGCTAGATATAACGATCCACCACCAATAAGATATAGCCACGTCAATGGTGTGACTATTGACGCCAAGTCTTTCCAATCGTGAAAGTCAATTACAAGTCAATAGCAAAAAGAAAGGATTTCTGAACCAAACGAAAATAGTTTGAAGTATCGGTTTGAAAAATAATTTTAAATAGTCTAGATCAAAAATCAGTATGGACTATTGAGTAAAATATCGATTGGATTAAATTTTTTATATCAATAACTTAATCAATTTGACCAATGGGTTGTTTTAAAAAGCATTGGCTAAAAGTAGTTTACAATATAAATGGAAAATTTTAGAATGAGTTTAACTCTTTTATGAACCAAATCGGACCTACTGGTCAAATCAGTGGGACCGAAATCAATTAAGATATCGATCCATAATAAGAGATTAAATTAGTTGACTCACAAATCGGTTGAACTGTTTGAATCAATTTTCTCTATTTTTTAAAATATTTTATATATTTTTTTACTTTTTAATAATTTATTCAATTGAACCGGTTAAATTGATCCAATTTTGATTCGGTAAATCGAATTTATCAAGAGGAGTGAATCCAGTGGCGGAGCCTAAAAAGTTTTTTTGGGGGGCAGAATTAAATTGTATATTTTTAGGTTGTAAAAATGTAATTTCATCATATTAATAGCTTATATATTTATAATTTTTAAATGGTTAAATCAAATTTTATCATTTTAGAAGGCCCAAAGTACAATTTTACCATTATTAATTTAAAATATTATAAATTATAAAGAGCCTAAATTAAAATTTTACTATTTTAAGAGTACCATAACCCATGAGACTCACCTCGCTACTGAGTGAATCAATAATTTTAAAATTTTAGTAAAAGATGAAAAGAGTAGAAAAGATTAACACAGTTGTTTTGTAGTGATTAGGTCTTAACCATTAAGTGTTAACTTCATTTAATAAGTATTTTATGGTTTGCAAACTTTGAATTGATACTTTTAGGAAACAATATAGGTTTTACAATTTTATCTTTTACTTAAGATCGTCATATAAATAAAAATTGGATTGATGAGTCATTTATATGCAAAGCAATTTAAAAGCAGTAACATTAATTAATAACAATAAATTGAAGAGCCCCAATATGTAATTATTGGTAACAATGCTGTGGCATCAAGTCAGTTTATTAATCCGAATCAACAATTTATAGGCTTCTCTCGAAGTCACTATACTCAATCCTATAACTAACTTAACAAATGTCTATGCCAAATTAATGTCAATAATACAATTACAAGCACCATTCCTACAGGATTATGCACATTAACAATATATGTTTATATCATTACACATTTAAAATCAAAGAAATTAATCATGCACCATTCAAGTTTTACATCCATTAATTACAACCTTTTCAAAATTAACTCAATTACCCACTAATGTTGATCAAGCAATAACAAGTATTAAAGATGAATAACACTTGAATGAATAAACCTTATATTACAACAAGCATCCTTATCAAAGTACCAATAATCCCATATTAGGGTTCCATAATTATTCTAACTAACAAACATTTAGCCCATACCGAATTAAAAAAAGAAGAAGCAAAACTCAGTCATAGTTCAAAATAGCAAAATAAAATAAATAAAAGGGAAAGAGAAAGCTGAAGAGATATTGAGCTGAATAAGGTGGTTTCCTCAAGTCATTCTTATATCTTTTTTTCCTCTTTTTCTTCTCTCCTTTTCTGGCTTTCTTTTTTTTCTAAAAATTTATGTTCTATTTTGTACCTAATGCTCTCCTTCTTTGTTCTAAAAGTGTGATATTTATTGTTGGATCACTAGTACACCCCATGACGCAGCGAAAAAAATAAATCTGGCAATCACATCCAAGGATCCATGTGCAATGAACGAATCGAGGTAAAAAGGGTATGAACGATTACCTTTAATCGTCTGAAAAATCAAAGACACAGATTACGCTATTGTATGTCGATTCCAAGCCGCTATGAAAAGTTTCGGCCTCTACGTAATCTACCCGATGTGACAACGAACGGTAAGCACTCTCTAAAACTTTTTCAAAGAGAGAAATATCTCTTGACGGCTACTAGACCTCACACAATTTATTTTTCAGGTATATAAGGTTTTTTAAAAACCTTATATATCCTAATTTGGGAATAATTGATATTTTTATATGAATCAAATTATAATAATTAATCGAATACAATAATTATAATTGCCATAATTATAATAATGTTTGACCAAAAAATTACAATTACAGTAATTATAATAATATTTGATCCTAAATTATAATTACAATAATTATAACAAGAATTTCGGTAAATTATTGTTAGTTAAATTTTATACTGAATCAAATCCACATATTAATTTAACCATATTTTTCATTATGTGTACAACATACTTGTACATATTAATTCATCCAATATTTAATTGCCTAATTGATTTAATTCTATAATTAATTTAATTCATGTGACAACTAAACTCAATACCAACTATGTTTGGATTCCGTTAGTTTCAACCATAGGGTGTAACCTTGTAGGTTCTTGTAACGTTAGGAATAATACTAGAACGATTTTAATATTACAAATAATGTGTGACATCTAGCAATGCATCATTACTACCTAAGTTACAAAAAGTCATGATTCACATAACCTCTCTGTAATCAACCCTTCATGTATTTAAATCATTTTATCCTTTATATCTAAAATGGACACAAGTTATGGAATAGCCACACTCATATCCCATCTAATGTTTCTTGATATCCTGAGTAGACTATTAAAAACTAATAAGTATGATATTTCATATCATCTTATTCGAGCATGGCCATGCATTTCTAGTCTCACACAATCAAGTGGCCTAGGATATTGCTCCCATTATGTAGGAGGGACAAATTCTATATTGATCAACCACATCCCACTACATAGATTATGGTATATCCAACATCAGCCTTTATAGAACAACCAGTTATGGTGGACGTTTGACTGTATCAAAATATACGACTCATAGTGTTAGGATAATGATGATCTCAAGTCTGAGGATCGTATACACAATAATCACTATGAGTAATGTTGTGACTATTACTTAATAATCCAAAAAACATACTCATAGCGGGTCAGTCCAATATGTTGTTCTTTAACACACATACTCATGTATTGATTTTGACATCTCATGTCAATAACAACACTTTTTCATCAATCAATTACACGTTAGTCTTAATGCATTATTGTTGTCCAAGCCCACAACAATACTCGTCTAAAGACCTTTTAAAAACAATCATATTATTCTCAGGACATTATTATAAAACAATTTATTTATATACATACAAAATAAACTGAAATAATAATGGCTATGCCTTATATTAATAAACGAGGTTAAATAAGTATGTTATTACAATCATCTCATGATTATATCGCCCTAAAAGATTGTGGACTAGGTCAACTCCCTTTTCTATTATATTTTTGTCCTCTTGGGAGTGTTTGGGCCTTTACATTTTCACATAGTCTATTCTTTTTTATTTTTGGTCATTATCAGCACTTAATTTATTTTTAAGCTCGATGCTGAATTTGTCGCAGCATCGGGGCTTCAGATGTTGAAATTGAACATATTCTTATTCAATATTCCAGATAGCTTAAATTTAGTAAAACATAATATTTCAGAAAACATAATCTTATTCACATGTTCTTCATGTTAGATAAGCGAATCTCCTTATAATGCCTTAGAATGCCTTAATGAGTTTTAACATGTCCCATAAATGTAGCATAAAGTTAAACACTCTCCAAACACACTAACATGTTCCATTAAATGGAGCTTAGCTCGACATTCCCTTATCTCTCCAACCTCTCCCAAGGCCTTTCACCCAAAACATAAGGTGAGTACTCACAATCCTATGGCATGTCATTATATCCAACAGTTTCAGAATATTATAGTGTCAAAACATATACTTAAAACATAGAGCTCACAAATCATGAGGAGCTTGCAGAACGCTATTCATATTGAATTTGTAATATAGAGCTCGCATATCATTCTTCATAAAAGCACATATATAATCTCAAAATAGAGTTTAGAAAAAACTTACTCTCGAAACTTAGGTTAAAACCCTAAGCTCTTGATTAATACTATGGTTCGTACATATATGTAGCGATCTCTGAACACTCACCAATTTGCTGAAACTTTAAACAAGCTTCACTTTTCCCTTGCCTTTGCTTGTAGACAGTTCTGTTAGGTTTGCAATTCCACAAACATACACAAGTCACTAATAGCATAAAGCACATTAAAACTCATACATAAACACAATCGAACCTAGGTTTGCACATGCCAATCTTTTGGCGAACCTAGTTTCCTTTGTTGTGAACCTTTTTTAATTACTTATAAAAATCAACACAACAGATAAATGGAGTCTTACCTTAGATTCTAATAGCTAAGTTCTAGGTAAAAACTTTGATAACAAGATAATCGATGAAGAAATTTGAGAGAATTTTATCATTCAAAAGAATATGAAATTTCGAAAGAAAAAGCTTAATTTATAGGGACTAAGTGTTTTGGTGTTCTTAGAATTCCCTAGTCGTAGTAGAAGTAGGAAAAAATTATGTGCATGGATGGTGTTAAGAACAGAAAAGCAACTTGAATTTCCTAACTTTAGTATAATTACCCTTTGACTACTCCTACGTTTGACTCTTAGCCTAAAATAATGATTATAGCTTGACCGCCTCTGAACGTACAAACAACCAGAGTGTGAATACTGCTACTAAAAATATGGAATTGAGGCGGTGTCTACAAGTACACAGGTCAGGTTGTAATATAGTTATTATAACGAAGAAAGTGAGTACTTCGAGGATCGTACCCAAATGAGGCGAGTACTAAATTAATATTAACCTAAACATAAATAGATCTAATTAGTACTGTAAATAAATTATAGTACGACAAAGTATAAAGTGAAAAATATTTGTTTCTATAATAAAAGAAATAAACATGCATAAAATAATGAAAATGGAGAATTAATATGTAAACTCAATCAAATCTAAGCATGGGTGACTAGCTCGCTCCGGTGGTCATAACTAATTCCTATTTCAGGTTTCTACTCAATCAACTAGTCGCTTACCTAGCAAGACCTCTCGATCTTCCACTAAACTAACTAGTCGACAGTAACAACTTATCTCTTGACCTCACAGTCCAGACCGAATTGGGGTAAGGGGTTCATGGATAGGCAATACCAATTTTGGGTTAATTCCCACCTAGATGACTTTCTATGGTTGTCAGGCTTAAGGTTTAAGTTCTTCCTATCCAAAACAATTAGCTTGCTAAGAAACCTTATATAAAAATTAATTAATCACACTTCCACTCGCTAATAAAAGAGGATTAGTTCCTCATGGATCCTATAAATAATATAAACTTGATAAAGAAAATAAACATAAAAAAGCAGGTCAAGAATAAAAGTTAAGAAAAATCCTGAATTGTATTTTGAATTGTAATGACCCAAAATTCACAAGCACCGGAAAAGTGAGTTATAGGGCCTCCGTCTTAGTAAACTGAGTTCGTAAATAACTATTAGGAGTAATCATGAGTCTGGTTGAGTGTTTAATTAGGTTCAAATTGGGTGAATTTAGCTTAGTTAATAGATATTAGGAAAAAGAACTGAATTGAATAAGGTGTGAAAGTCTAATTATAGATTAAAAGAAGATAAAGGGGACTAAATAGGAAATTAAGCCTATTATAATGAATGAGGCGGCAAAGCATAAAAATCTTTGATTTTTATGATTGTTTAATTATAAAATATATTATTATTGTTATTATTTTCTTATATTATAAATTAAATTGATTATATTATTATATTATGAAATAAATTAAGAAAAGACAAGTGTAAGGTAAAAATAAAATGCAAGTGTATTAATTTAAATGAGTACATTAGTATTATATGTAATTAATAAAAATATATTTTATTATTTATTATTAATTAGTAAAAGATTTTTATATGATAAATAAATTGAAATTATGACAAGTGGATGGTGATGATAAAATAAAAGATAAATATATGTGAACATTTGTAATATTTATATTTGTAATTATTAGATCAATGAACAAATTAATAAGTTGGCAAATGTATGGTGATAGTAAAGTACAAATATAATAAATCATATACCTACAATTGTAAAATACATATTTATTTACTTACTATTTAAGAAATAATAATTATTGTTAAGTTGAAATAATAATATAATAAACTAAAGTAAAATAAAAGATAAAACAAACAAAATAAAGCATAAAAAGAAACAGAACCATTCTAAAACAGAGAAAGGAAAGAAGAAAAGAAAGAAAAGGAGAGATAGGGTTTTTAAAGCTTGGGGTTTAATTTGGTAAGTCAATTTAGTTCCTTTTCTTATAATTTTGATGTTTTGGAGTCCTAGAGTTGAATATTATTGAATTTAAGTTGAAATTTTGAAAATTAGTAGATTTTTAGTAGGGTTCATGTTGAATAAATGATTGAATTAGGGTTTATTTGATAGAATTATATATTAGAATTTATTAAAGGATTAATTGTAAACTAGGCTATAAGTTTTGTGTTGTAAGGACTAAATTGAAAGAAATTTGAAATTATGAAGTTATGATGAAAATTTGATAGTTAAATTTAAGTTTATATGGAATTTGGATAGGAATAAGATATAAATTGTAATGGGAAAATAGATGAATTTAGTTATGAGTAAAATTGAAATTTAAGTGAAAGTTAAATAGAAAGTTAGTATTTAATGTAAATTAGTGATATATTAATGATTGTAAATTATTTTAATTTCCGTCACTAGCAAAGAACCCGAGACATCGACATCGAAAGGAAAGGAAAAAGTTATCGAGGAGTAATTGCGAAATTTAGGTTTGTATTACTATAATTCAAGTTATTCATTATTAAATATTAATTTTAATTTATTTAATTTATGGTAAGTAAATATTGAGGTAAGTAACTTTATTGAATTGAATTTAGAAAATTGAATTGAATGAGAAATATGTGTTAGTATGGAATTGAATTTTGATTAGTGAATGAAAAAAAGTGAATTTGATATTGAAAGTAAATTTTGAAATGAAAGTGAGTTTGAATTGAGAATTGGAAACCCTATTAACTAGTCGGGCTGAATCGGATATAGTTGGCATGCCATAGGATTGGAAGAGTTCAGGGATACTTCGACTTTGAGTCGTTGAGACACTGGATGTCATTATTTAACTTTAGATAGATTCGGTGAGATACTGAGTATCACTTTACTTCGGCTAGGCCGATGAGACACTGGGTGTCAACTTTGCTTCGAACTATCCGATGAGGCACTGGGTGCCAATTTGGTGTGTTTGGTTGGATCCGTGTATCTGCGAAAGTTCGAGTCTGTTAATAGGGGTAATTAATTGAAAATTTAAATCGAATGAAACGAATCAATTGAGCCATTGAAAAGAAACGTGATTGTGGAATATAATTTGAAAATGTGAATTGAATATGAAAATGTGAATAGAAAGCATGAACTAAATGTTCATGAGATAAATAATGGCTCAATGTGATAGTATATGATATTAACTAATGAAAGCCAAACTGAATTGTAGATATTGAGAAATGAAAGTTAAATATGAATTAGTTTGGTAAATTTTTAAAATTAAATGATTTAATTTATTTGGTTGTTATATTATAATTTGAATTATAATAATACCACTGAGTATGAAATACTCAGCGTACGGTTGTTTCCATGCGTAGGTTAGTAGAAATTAAGGTTCCAGCTTAGCTTCCAGAGCGATCCCGACTCTAGTACAAATTTTGGTGATGTAATATTTCTTTTGGTAAAGTGGCATGTACTTAGGTGTTATATTGTTCACTTGAAAATATCTTATGCTTTTGGTTGAAAATGATACTAAAATGATATTTTGATACTTGGCGTAATGAAATGGAAATAGAATTATCATAACATATTTGGTATATTTAGTAACAAATTGAAATAGAATGAATGAAGTTTATTAATTTAAACAATAAAAAATGAAGTCAATTAGTAATAAAAATATTTATATGAAATTATGATTATATTATAATATGTTTGTTGTTTGTTTAATAATTATTTGTAGATTGTCTGATATGTCTGGTAATGCCTCGTAACCTTGTTCCGGTGACATGAATGATGTCCTGCACACTCGCCAAAAACGTTAGTCTTCCCTTAGGCCTCATTTGGCTCCTAAGGTCATAAAATCAACTCAAATCACACTTTTTATTAAATTGAAACTAAAGTAGGAAAACTAAATATAACCTAATAAGATTGCTTATATTCAAGCTCCTTAAGCATGAAAACTATTTTTATCTGCTACAACAAATTGCGACAGATCACAGCTCGCTAGGCCTACTGGTGATCTTTGCTTCTCTAAGCTCATTGGCGATCATAGTTAACTAAATCCATTGGCGTCCTCAGTTCGCCAGAAATTCTGGCATACATCAGCTAGCCAAGCCTTCTGGCAAACCCTAACTTGTCAAGCTTACTGGCAAAGACTAACTCATCAGGCCTACTGGCGTACAACAGCTAGCTAGGCCTACTAGCGTACACCAGTTTGCCAGGCCTACTGGCATATACCTACTTTCCAGGCCCAAACTTCTAGGATTTACCCTATTCTTGCTTCCATCGAGGTTGTCTCGCACCATGGAGGTTATATGTCGTGCCACGATGATGAAATTTTGTATTTTTAGGTTCAAAGGGGTTGTGTCGTGCCATGGGATTATTATGTGACAATATGGATTCGATTTAGCCTCTCTAAGACTTGTCATAGGACTTTGGTTGTCCCTACTTGATCCCAACTAATGTCTAGCTCCTCCGTTACGCTTGAAAACCTATTTTCTTCCAATTCTAACATGCAATTTACAAAATAATTATTCTAAAAATCTAAATAAAAACGAAAATTTAAATCTAATTTACAATATTTACAAACTAATTAAAGTTCAATGGCTTAAAATTATGTCGCACTACCGGACTTGTCTGGTAGTTCCTTAAACTTCACCATTGACTTCATCCGTCGTTTACGACCACCCTAGTCCTTCCAATCACTCCTCATCCTATCGATATCTCTCTATTTGTCCTATTCACTCGCATTCCAAGTACCTACACTTGCACAACTTGGAAGATACCTTTGATCAAGGCCGTTAGAGGTTAATTCAAATAAAACATAACAATCCTCCCTAACTAATCCATCACTTTGGGAATTGTGACCGCACTTGAACACTTCTATTTCACCATCGATTTTTATTGTTAGCTCATTTCATTTGAGATCGATGATCAAATTAGATGTGGCTAAGAATGGTTAACCCAACAGAATGGAGATATCTTGATCTTCCTCGAAATTGAAGACTACAAAATCAGCAGGGATTATAAATCCCCGTACCTTAACCAATAAATCCTCAAGGTCACCTTTTAGGTGTACCAAGGATCTATTGGCTAGCTATAGCATTATTGAGGTGTTTTTAAGGTCCCTAGTCTGAGTTTCCGATAAATCATTAGGGGCATTAAGTTTATGCTAGCCTTTAAAATGCAAAGGGCCCTACTGAAATGTCGATCCCCTATCCATATTGGAATTGTAAAACTACCCGGATCTTTTAATTTTAGAGGTATCCTTTTCGCAATTAAAGCATTGCACAAAGCATCAATGTCAATTTTCTCACCCTTTGTCATTTTCTTATGTCGTGCCATGATTTCTTGTAGATATTTAGCATATTTCAGTTTTATAGATAAGTTCTAAGAGCGGTAAATTGGCATTGAGGGATTTAAATAAATTGATAAAATTTATGAAATCTACCTCGTCCATTTTTTGCTTGCCATCTAATCTTGTTCGGAATGGTACCTTCATTGTGCTTAGATTTGTGATGGCCGGATCAGACACCGATTCAACTATCTCCTCAATCTGCTTATTGTGCTTTTCCTCCTCCATAGGTTTGTCGATCACTTCGAGAACCTCCTTGTCTTCATGGGTGGACTTGTTGGGCATTTTTAATTCTTTTCATGATCGTAAAGTCATCATCTTTACATACTCATTCCCATCTCTCCGAGGATTATTCTCTATGTTATTAGGGATACTCTGGCCATTTTACTTTTGAAACATGGTCATTAGTTGGCTCATCTAGTCACAAAGGCTATCCATTCGGGATTTTAGTCATCCACATGTAGCTTAGACTTGTCGAATATCCATCCTCATAGTTTGCATTTCCCCTTCTAGTCGGTCGAATCTTTGACCACATGGAGTATGATCATTTCCCACGGGTCGTTGTTTTAAGTGTGGAAGTTGGTACAGAAGGTTTTGATGGTTTTGCGATTGGTTTGCACCTCCTTGGTTACCTCTCCACTTGAGGTTCGAATAATCCCTTCAATTGGGGTTACAGGTATTTGAATAGGGATCTTAACAACTATCACCTATGTAGCTCACTTCTTTCGGTTGGTTTTTAGACTAGCGCTTCGCTCTTGTTGGCTTGATGGTCATCTCTAAATGGTTAGGCTTCTTTAAAATTTGTTGGTGTCGATGATCTGCGTTATCTACACTTATAGATTTTACCATTTGAGGCTTTGATTTGTACATAAATATCTTATTGGGCCACATGTACGAATTCATAACCATGTCATCTATGATTTTGTAGGCTCATTCGTATGTGTGGAACATAATAGATCCTCCGGTTGATTCGTATAGGTTGGATTTGATATTATTGTCAACACCATTATAGAAAATTGAATCTAGAGCCACGCTTGTAGTCTATGGTGTGGGCACTTCCAAAGCATTGACCTGAAGCGTTCCCCCGCCTCGTATAGGGATTCACTTCATATTACTTAAAGTGGGCAATTTCTTGCCTAAGCTGAATAGTTCTACTAATCGAGAAAAATTTATGAAGAAATTTTTCCACTAAATCATCCCACATGGTAATGGAACCGGGTTCAACGAGTCTAACCAATCGGCTACATTGTCGCTCAAAGAGAACAGGAATAACCGGAGACGCATATCATCATCGGATACTCTGTTGTATTTAAAGATGTCGCATAATTGTAAGAACCGCTTCAAGTGTTTATTCAGGTTTTCCACTATGTTTCCTTTGAATTGCAGCGTGTTCTGGATTATCTGAATAGTGGTTGTCTTTATCTCAAAATTATTGGAATTGATAGTTAGCTTTTCGATACTACCCTACACCGCATCTAGTGTTGGTAGGGCGTACTCACACAACATATTTTGATCCATTAGGGCTTCTTCTTAGATATTCGCTTGTTGTTCTTGTAGATCGTCAAATAATGGATTCTCCAGCGGTAAATTAATTGCCATGGGTGGATTAGTATTTATCAGCTAACACTCGTGCCTGAGTAATTACTTCGAATCTAGATATGGCTTGATTGGGGTGCTAGAGCTTTGGGTCATAAACAACCTACAAATTAAAAAGAAATTAAACAAAAATTAAAAATAAAAATATAAAAATATCATATCTAGTCTTTAAACTTCCTATTTATCTTATTAATTGTAAAGATATTTTCTAGACTAACGTCAAAACCTCCCTGGCAATGGCACCAACAACTTGACCGCCACCAAACGTGCAAACGTTTGGTTGGAAAATACTACACCAAAATATAAGAAATTAAAGCAACGGTGTCAGTAAGTATACGGGTCAATTTGTAATATAGTATTGTGTATAACGGAACACAGGGAAGTATTTCGAGGATCATACTCAAGGGAGGATGGATTAGATCTATGGAAAATCTCTTTACAATAATAAGTCTAAATAGTAGTAATTAAATTCCATATTACGATAAATTATAAAAGGGTTGAATATGAAAAATTAAAAACTAAAATAAATCAACAAATGACTAAATCGATAAAACCAATTAGGAAGATTATCTCGTTTCAGAGTTTGTAATTAACTTTAGATTAGGGTTTTAGGGTGGATTAGCTATTAACTAAACAATGATTACCTCCTGGATTCTAACTAATTGATTAGTTGGTTGATACGTGCTTATATCCCAACCTCACTTTTTTAACCACAATAAATTACGATTTACTTGGTAAAACTTATCTCCCAACCTCATTTAACCTATGATTACTTCCTATGGTTGTCAAGCCTAGGGTTTAGGAACATAAAACTTGAACCAACTAATCCTACTGGGAAGCCCTAAATCCTCAATTAATCACATTCCCATCCACTCGTTAAATTCCCCTAAGGGATTTAGCCACTCAAGATATTCATAATCTCAAACTTATTTGAATTAAACATGTAGATAGCACGAATGAATCGAAAGAGAGAAGATATTAAAATAATATTGATTTGCTGTCGATTGAAGAACAGAGAAGTGTATCTCTCGATTGGAATAACGAATATCGTCGATCGCGAAAGAGAATAAACTATATAACTTCAATATTATAAAAGAACTTTTGGATCGAAATCAACTCCAAGAGACAATAACAAAGAGTTTATGAAAAATAAAGGAAAACCTAATCTAAATCCTACTGCTAAACTCTGAGGGTTTTTGGAGGCATTGAGGATGACTTAGTTACATCAAACGCCTACACTTTTATTTATAGGAGTGTTGGTAGCCCAAATTAGGTCTTTGGCACGTGCTAGGTCTTCGTATAAAGTTGATTGTGTGGACGAAGATAACTTGGGATTACTTGGGCACCACGTCGGGTCTATGTCGCACCATGCAAGGCCTATGGCACGACGTAACATGTGTTTTGTTCCTTCTTTGGTTTGTTTCATGCTTTGATGGCTCGAAAAGCTTGCGCATCACTCGCCTCAAGTTTTTATGTCCATTGGGCCTATAATTCATCTTCCTACACACTTTAATATGCACATTAGAACTACCTAAGGCCCGTGTCATCCTAATAGGTCACAAACACTCACAAAATGTGTTAAAAAAACTTATTTTTCTAATATTTAATACTAACTATGAAATATCAAAAATACAATAATTAATACTAAAATAGCTAGAAAACAAGCTCCTTAAGTGCAGAAATAGACCGAAATTACTACTACATTTTACAGTAAGTCAATAGTTGTCAACAAGTAATAAAGTAGTAAGTGTAGAGTAGTGTCTCCACATGGACTGAATTTAATTCTATTAATTGCAAAATTAAATGATGGAAAAAAGTAAGTAACATAAATATGAGTGAATTGAGTTGCTCAATACTTAAATTAAATTTAACTAAGTATGCAAAACAAATTAAAACAATAACACAAAATGTAATAGCTGTGAAAATAATGACACAAGTTCAATGACATGGAAGGCTAAAACATTTATTTCCCCCCTAACATGTAATCATTGAACACAATGCAATAGAATGTGCGATGATATGGTAGTTTATTAATTCGAAATCCACTAGTTGTAGGCTTCTTTCGAAATCACTACTTTAAATCTTTTAATCACCTTAACATATGTATATGCCAAGTTAACCTCAGGATCACTTTTTTCAAGCATCGTTCCTAAGGATTATGCAAGGTAACAATATATGTGTATACTATTACAAATTTAATTACTAGACGAATTAAACATACACCTTTCGAGTTGTATGTCTATTAATTACCATATTCTTAGATGTAATAATTAAATCAATTAATTGCTAATATTAACTAGACTTTAGCAAGTGATCAATGTGAAAACCACTCGAATGAATAAACAACCAATTGCACAAAACATTATTAGCAAAGCATTGTAATTTCATGCTAAGGATCCATAAATATTCTAGCATAACAAATTTAAGTCATAATTATTACAGTGAAAACCAATAAACAAGTTGCAACCTTGATTTAAAAACAAAAGAAGAAAGAAATAGATAAGGGAAAGAACGAATGATTAGCCGAATATCGATAGTTCTCCATAGCTAGATCATATTGCTTCCTTAGAAACTCTCTATGTCTTTTTTAGCTCAATGCTCTCACTCTTATGTTTTGATTTATCTACTCTCAAATTCTGTGTGTTTTCGTTCTAGTTTGTTTTGTTCCCTTAATGTTGAAATTCAATCCCTATTTATATTGTTGATCTCCCTTCATCTTTTCTATTTTTAGGCATAATGGTTCCTTGATTTCTTCTATCTTTATAGTGGTTCTGTGATTTTCACTTCCCAGAATCTGATAGTATACTAAATCCCTTGAGCATGTAGTGGAGTTTGACTAGCTATACCATAACTCGCATATCTGTGATATGGCAAAATGTGGTATGTGTGATCTCTATGCATGTGAGCTGTGCATTGCGAGCTGCAATGTAGGTGAGCAATACGTGTGTGTTGAGAACGCTAGCTTTGTACTGGTGAAGTGCGAGCTGTCTCCAAGCACTACATGCGAGCTACAACCAGAGAGCTTGCGATTTAAGATAGAGCTGCAAACTGATGAAGTGTGAGTTTTCTACAAACAATGCATGTGAGCTACAAACATAGATCTTGCAAACTAAGATGAAGCTGTGAAGTGGTGAAGTGCGAGTTGTCTCATGTGAGTTACAAATAAAGAGTTTGTGAACTGATGAAGTGCAAGCTATGTTCTAACTGCAAGATATCTACGAGTAATGTATGTGAGTAGAACTCTCATCAGTGAAGTGACAACTACGACATGTCCGAGAGCAATGTGTGCTTTCTGTAGCTGAAGTTTTGATGCGTGCTGACTTTTTTTTCCTAGTAGTTGTCACAGTACCCCTTGAGCGTGAGCTAGCTTATTCTCGTCGATTTTAAGGCTTGCGGCGTTACTGTGGCATTGAATGGATTTCAATAGCCACCTTCAAGGATAAAATTACATATTTTAGCATAAAAATTGGCTAAAAATGTATTAAAGTAAAACCCTTCAACATTGAATACTTAATAGAATTATAGCTAAAATAGCTACTAAATAGTTATCAACCCCTCTTAACTCGATTGAAATATAAGCTTAAAATCATTTTAATAACGCTATATATTAGCGCTGTCACTTTACGTCGCGACATTGTGACAATTCCTGACATGTTTCAGCTGCGATTTCAAGGGAAACTAGGTGCCTTTTTCCCACTTAAAACCCTAGTTGTTGTTATAAATGAGGGGGTCATTTTAGTCTTTAGATTCCTGCCTATATAATTAACTTTGTAAACAAAATTAAATGGGGGGTTCTGGAGACACCAAACTTTAGCCATTATTCAATTTTGAGTTTTTCATTAGTTTAGACCTTTATTATGTTTGCTTAATCGGAATCTCTTTATTCCGAACTTAGACGTAACGAGCAGAGGTTGTTCCGGATGTGTGTTGTTATCACGATTTAATCAATTATCATTCTCTTTTCTATTCTCTTATTTATATCTACTTCATTAATATAATTAATGAAATTTTTGTATAAATATGAGAATAAAACTTGTGCTTCATAATTAGCTTGCAAGATTGAATGTTTAGCTAATTATTTAATTAAGTGATTTTTTTTTGAACTTGGGTATTTATTCGAGTCTGCTAATGTAAAATCCCAGTTTTGACGGGCACAAGGTTTGGCGTGTAGTCCTAAAATAGTTTGTTTGGCGAGGTGGTATTTGACCAAGTACATTTTTTGGCGCATAGTGCGAGCATATTCCATTATGTGAGTGTAAGATAATGGTGGTTTGATATTAGATTTCCATTTTTGTTAGAGTAGGATATAAGACAAGTAAAAAGGTATTGTGGAATGAGTTCATGCCTAAGGGGTAGTATACCATTTTATCTATAGCACTGTGCAAGTTACAAGGTAAGTGTAAACTCGAAATTATATAGGGTTTTTCTATATATTTTTACCACCTTTTTACTTAATAAATGTGTTTAACTTGAGTAATTATTATTGAAATAAGTGAATTTTACTTAATTAGTAATTTTAGACATGAATTTAGAAAGTATGTGAAATTATGCTTAATTACATGATTTTCATACATATTTTATATTAATTCATATTTATTTATTAATGTATGTATTTTTCACTATGTAGGAGGTCCATTGGAGACATGATTTAAATAAAACATGGACATGTACAAGTTATCCATGTGGACGGCAAGACCATGAAATTTGGGGCATGAGGTTGACTATTTGACTAGTAAAGAAGATGATAAAAGATGGACATGCTTGCTAAGTTTTTGGACTGAAGAATCGTCCAACAAGGGGAACTAAGAGCCCAAATTCAACATTTAAAGGTGGCTGCCCATAATATGTTTTGGGATAATTAATTGAAGGTCCTTACAGTTGGAAAATAATCAAAATTAGCCCAACAACTTCTCTGTTGAAACCGTCCATTCTATAGCTATTTTTAGCTTGAATTTGAAAGTCAAATGGAGCAGACTTGGTCATCCCTTGTTCCTTGAAGCATGTCTGACCACATGAGTGAGGGAAGGAAGGAAATTTAAAATTATTTTTAGTAAAATCAAACCCTTACCTTCACCTATGAATACCTTGCCATCCCTTATTCATCCATTATCCCTCAACATTCCTCTCTTGCTCTCACTAGTTTCATCTCAATTCTTTTTCCCTTTTTCCATTGCATAACCGTCCATCCCTCATCCATTATTTAGCCTCAAAAGCTTTGTCAAAAGCACTCCTTGGCCAACTACCCCTAAAACACTTAGCAAACGAAGCATCAATCAAAAGGAAGAAGCACATCGGTCAGAATAAATCCGAAAGGCTACTGAACTGAGTCAGCCACAATAGATCTGAAAGGCTGTTGAACTTAATAGAGTTTACTCTTTCCTTTTGTTATTTATTTTAATCATGTTTTCTTTGAGTTTATTATTTTTGACATCAACTATGAATTTTTAAATCCTATTCACTAGGATGATTATGTTAATTCAATGAGATCTATTTTATTCATGTTTAACATGTTTAGGCCTCGATCAATCATGTTTTCAATTAATATCATGAGGCATTTCATTCATACGTGATTGGGTGCACTCAGATTACCTGAGAGATCCTAACCAGGTGACGGCTAGTAGACACATAATTGTAAAGTGCAATGCTCAATTTATATCCTTAAACCCGACTAAGTTGAGGTTCATAATATCTTTAGTTAGCTCCATTGCCTTGCATAGTTTTTAGGTTTATGTAATTAAATTTTTGCAAACTTAAATGTCTCTATGACCTTATGTAAATGCTAAGAAACCCTTAGTTAATATGATCAGTAAAATGCATATTTATCTAAGTAAAAGACTTCGAAAGTATTTAATTTGGTTTCCAAACTCATGAAAGATCGAGTTGCCGTGAAAGTATTTTCGAACATTGTTAAGCATGATAAAGTAAATTGAATTGATTAATATAATTATCCTAGCCCATTTAATGTTGATTTTTTTTGTTACTAAAGTCATTCATTCATACATTTTGGTAAACTACATCTAAATTAAAATTGCATAGGGATCAATCTTTGCATCTAATTAATTTACAACTAACCAATCCATTTGTGCACACTTTCAAAGGACTTAAGAATCATTCAAATACATATAATCATACCATTTCAAACAACCTAATTCACCTAACCAATATGCCATTCAAAGGCACCACAATTTTATCCAAACATCATTTACTTAAACATGTCAATATTGTCATTTTCCAAACATAATAACCTAGTTCAAATATGTACTAACACATGTCACAAGTAACCATTTTTAAGCCATCATCAACATGCCAAAAGAACCTTATAAACAAACATTTGAAAATGAAAAAAATGACATAATTTGGTGAGAAGATAAGGTTCACCAAACCAAACGTGAAAGTCAAAGCTCATACATATCAAATCACCCTGAACACATTTACAAAGTACCCTTACTAAACAACCTATACATGTCATTATTAACCTTTGCCAAAATACTCAAAGTCTACCAATTTAGTTGTTAGATAGTGTGACAGGTCTCCGATGAGCTTCCAACCGATTAAGCTTCTGATAATCTATAAAACAAAAGAAACTAACGACGTAAGCAACAAGTGCTTAGTAAGATCGTATAAACTTTAAACATAACTTACCACTTCCAAAAATACAATTCATAGATTAACTATAAACCATTACCAATTCCATTAGCTTAGTAGAAGCCTATACAACATCATCAAATTCACAAGTTAGTATACTTGCTCATGATACATATAAAATCAACCATACGATATGTAGTTTACCATATATATACAGAACATTTAACGCATCAATGTTGCCATAAGATCATGATACATTCCATTTGCATACTTACCATTTCATTTCCCTTTTCTTACCCATTAAACCATCTTGAATTACATCAGATACTTGGGAAAGCTCACACATAGTGTGCCTTTACATATAACTGTAACATTTCCTTTACATCAATGCTCACACGAGTTGTAAAATGGGCCTGCTCACACGAGCTGTGGGCTGGAATGCAAGTTACACGATGCTACTCACACGAGCTATGGAGAATCTGCAATAACTACAGGACCTTAACCATTGGTAGGACATTCAAGACCAGAACCCGAAACATGAAATCCCTAATGACATGTCATTTGTATCTTAAGAATTCTTAAGGTTCAACTGTGACTCGTTACCCGTCAATTCATCATAGCATTGATACATTTGTATTAAAATTCAATTATATTAAAAAAACATAGTAAATAGTTAATTTGGCTAACATTAAAACAATTGTAGTTCATACAAACTTACCTCGATAACTAGGGCATAGTAGTTTAGTCGAACTATTCTGAAGCTTTAGCTTTTCCTAGATTTAAGTTCGAATGTGGTTTATCTTGATCTAAATAGATAATTTCAATCAATTAAGTACTTCTAGTATTCAATTTAATCAATAATTCATATTTATGCAAAATTATGAATTTTCCCTATACTTTAACTTTTCACAATTTAGTCCTTAAGCTCATAACAACTTAAATATAATACATTTTAACCTAAATACATATTAACAAAGGTTACAAGGGATCTTGAAACAACCCATATTTACCAACATTTCAAAATAAAACCCATAGATTTACACTTTTAACAATTTAATCCCTAATTTCAAAATTCATTAAAAATCACTTAACAAAACATATTTGTTTTACAATTAAAACTAATAATCTTTCAACTAACATAAAATTTTATTTAAAATGTTCACGGAAAGTCACTCAACCTTTAACATTTTTGCAAATTGACCCCCGGGATAGCTAGATTAAGCTAAAACAGACTCAAAAACATAAAAATAATTAAAAACGGGGCTTGAATTCACTTACATGCAAGGTGAATTGTTTGGCTGAACCTTTTGTTTCTCCAATGGCTAATTTAGGGTTTCAAAATGACAAAAAGATGAAGATGATAACTTTGGTTCATTTTTTCTTACTTAATTTTCTTTTTAATTACTAAATTACCAAACTAACCTTTTAAAATCATTAAAATTTCATTAAAACCTTGTTCATAACTATTCACTAACTCATTAAATTGTATATTCACCATTAAATTCCATTAACTTAAAATTCCATAACCATTTGACCCTTTTAACTAATATAACTCAACTTTTACACCTTTTACGATTTAGTCATTTTCACCTAATTAACCATTTTAACATCAAAATTTCTTAATGAAATTTTAATACGATATAATATAATCTGATAGACATTAAATAAATAATAAAACAATAATTAAATCATTATAATTGTGGTCTCGAAATCACTATTTTTGACACCACTGAAAATGAGCTATTACAATGTGTCTATTCTCCGCAGAGTTGTCTAAAAAGGGCCCGTCAGGACTTTAAACATGAAACTTTGAAGGAAAAGTCCATGGCCATGGAACCCTCTGAAAGGAATTAAAGGATGGTGATTACCTAATGGGGTTCTCTACGTTTCCCAGAACGACAATGGGTAAACCTCACATATCGTGACTTTAGGCAAATCCATGTCGTAAACACATCAGGAAAGAATAAGCCTTTCTAATGAACTACGAAAGAATAAGCCTTTATGGCGAACAAAAAAAGAATAAGCCTTTATGACGACCTATAAAAGAATAAACTTTTGTGATGAACTATGAAAGAATAAGCCTTTGTGGCGAACTATGAAAGAATAAGCCTTTGTGACAAACTACGAAAAAATAAGCCTTTGTAGCAAACTACGAAAGAATAAGCCTTTGTGGCGAACTATGAAAGAATAAGCCTTTGTAGCAGACTCTGTATAAAATGATATGGCATATCTTGCAAGACCTTTAATCACAATCAGAAAGACTAGAATAAGTTAGAATGTTTGATGATTTCAAGGTAAGGACCAAGTAAATTCAAGAAATGACTGAAGATGATAGTTTTAAGAAATAACGAGATGGATGAGCTTTCATTTAAAGAATAAGTCTGAACAAAGGTTGCGTCTACTAATTTGAAGAAGGGCATCTATCTGTAAACAATAATAGAAAAGGGTAGTAGAAGTTAAGGTTAGGTATGAAAAGTAATTTTGAGCAATGGTTTGCAAATAATACGGGTTATGATCCATGATCAAGATGAGCTGAAGGAGATTCCTGAGAGAATGAAGTTATTGATATATGATGGTAATGGATTCAGACTAGGATATAGTATATAGAATGAATGAAAATGTTTTGCAATTTTTATGACACTCGTTGTGATAGATAGTAGATGATGAAAGAAGAGAAGCTGGTGGTGATGAACTATCTAGCGCTTTACTGAAATGATGACTACGGTATAAGAGGTTATTTCTCACTGAGTTCTTATGAACTTACATGAGTTACACTTTATATTCTAGGTTGAATGTGAATATGTGCTAGGAGGGACGATACTAAGACTACGTCAAACGAAGTGGCGTATCGGTTATTATGCATACAGAGCATGTTTGGTGGCTTGTTCGAAGTCTGAAATATTACTTAAAAAACCATATTCTGGGATAATTATAATAGATTAGGATTTTGAATTAGATATCCTTGTAATTAAATTATCATGTGCCATAGTTGTATCTACCTATTGTATATATATTTGTGTAATTTAGTTGAATCTGTATGAAGTTAACTTGTGAACTAATTGAAATTTGTATAAGTAGCATTGACGTTTGGGGCATTAAATTATCATGCCCTTGACAAACATCTTAGAGGTAAAATTGTTTGACATTTAGGGCATTGATTTTTTAGGCTTGTTTCCTTCTTATTATAGTAACAAGTACATCTTAGTGGTCATTAACTATGTATCCAAATGGGTGGAAGCCGAGGCATACCCAATAAATGATGCTAAGGTAGTCGTGAAATTCCTACATAAGCATGTATTTACAAAGTCTGGGACTCCTAGAGTTATAATTAGCGATGAAGGATCTCACTTTGTAAATAAATAGCTTAAGTGGTTACTTAACAAGTATGATGTGAAACACAAAGTAAAGACTACCTATCATCCACAAACAAATGGGTAGGTTGAGCTTGCAAACCATGAGATCAAAGGAATCATTAAGAATGTGGTTCAACCTAACAAAAAAGATTGGTCTCGGAGGCTTGATGATGCTCTATGGACTTGTCAGACAGCTTTCAAGACACCGTTAGGAATGACTCCTTATCGTTTAGTCTTTAGAAAGGCATGTCACTTGCCGCTTTAGTTGGAAAATAAACCTCACTGAGCCTTAAAACAATTAAACTTGGATGTAAAGCAAGCCGGTGAGAGAAGAATGTTACAACTTGATGAGTTGGAGGAATTGAGGTTGTTTTCATACAATGATGCTAAGATGTATAAAGAAAAGACTAAGAAATGGCATGACAAATGTATACAACCTCGAGAATTTAGAGAAGGTGAAAGAGTTTTTTTTTTGTTCAATTCAAGACTAAGGTTATTCCTTGGAAAGCTCAAATCCCGATGAATTGGACCCTTCACCATTCACAAAGTCTATTCATATGGAGTGGTAGAATTACGAGATAAAAATGGAGGTACATTTAAATTTAATGGTCAACATATCAAGTTTTATTAGGATGATGAATTTGAGTGAATTAATAATTTGTTCAATGTAATTGTTAGAATAAATGACATAGTTAGAAAAATTATCTTGAATTAGTACATTAGATTAATTTTGTCTAAGGAGATTGGAACCTAAGCGGGACCAATTGTGACCCCTTCAACCTTTTGTGGGAGTTTAATTTAATGTAGTCTTTCGAGAAAAGTTTCTAATTAACCTAAAAGGAACTTTTATTTTTATATTTATCTTTCATCTTTGTGCTAAATAAGATGGCCCAAGTACTGATCTGTTTATTTTGGTTCAATTTAATTTATAATACGAGTAATAATTATAGTTTAAGCTTGAGGCCTAGAACAATGAAGAGGAGGAAAATACCTAAATTTTTGCTACCCTTAAGCTTTCCCAAAACCCTAAAATTGCAGCCACTTATTTCTCTTCATGCATTGTTGCTCAAGTCTTTCCTTAGCTAAATTTTTGCTTAAAATTTGCCTTAGTTTACCACTATAAAAACCCCATTAACACCATCTTATTTTTCACAACACTTAAGCCATGAACCCTAATTTTTCCCTTTATTTTTCTTCCTTTAACCGTCAGCCTCAAAGCTCAAAAGCTTTCTTTTTAATTTCCTTTCGTTTCTTTCTCTTGCTACTGCATTACCCTTTGCCATAGTAAATCTTTCCCATCACCGCCGCAACTCTCCTTCTCCGTAACAACCGTCCCCAGTCCTAGCCAAGTTTTGCCGCAACCTCCACAATTAACCATTCCTTTTTGCCACCACAAAGCCCTTGCCACAATGCCATTGTCGTCGCACCATTCTTATTATTATCCCGAAATCGTTGCCAGTTAACCATGACTCGAAAAAGAACTAGATCTTCAAAAGCTTTTGCCGAAAACTCAATTTTTATTCAACATGAGGAAGCAAGGGAAAGATTTTATTCCATCTTCAAAAATCAGCCTATGATGCCCAGAAAAGGTTTCAACTTGAAAATCAATTATAAGATGATTGTGTCATTCTCAATTCAGAAAATAATAGATTCTTTAAAGCGGATGTAACGCCCCAAAATTTCTAATTTCGTTATTGTGAAAATATGACACAAATATCTGTCAGCTTTAGTGGTTATGTGTTTTTGGAATGTTTGGGAGGTCTTAAGTTTAAGCCTTCGCTTGGGAAAATTTTGGTATTTTGAATTAATTAGGCCTTAGTCTTGTTTAGTAGGCTTTTATTTGATTGTTGGGTGAATTACATTAGAATAGGCCTGCTGGTCTGGTGGTTAAATGGTGTGTTATTATGGTGGAGGTCTTGCATTCGAATCCCTATGCAGGCAATGATTTTTTTTTGCTCAGATTTTGGGATAGAGTTGTGTAATAGGGGGATTCTGAGTAGTGGAAGTGCAGTGGGAATTAGGGGAGAAGATTAAGGGATTTGGAAAGCTATTGGGATTTTATTTTATTTTATTCCCATAACTGAATTTTGACTCTCTTTTCCAAAAAAATTCTGCCGTCTATTCTTCTCCCTCTCCCCTTGCCAAAATTCTTTGAGTTTTTCCATCTTTCTCTTCTTTTTCTTCTTCTTGATTTTTCCCTAATCCATTTATTTTTATTCGTTTTCGCACGCGGTTAGTGCTCACTTATTTTCGGTAAGTGTTTCTCTTCGTTTCTATCATGAATCTCTTAATTACTGAAGTGGTAATTTTTTTTCTCTACGATTTGCGCATAAAGGGAGGCTTAGACTGGTGAATTCGATGTTCTCATCCTAAAAGTATTTAAACAGAGGGTTATCGTTGGTGGTAAGTTGGGATTTTGTTAGTTCTTGGTTGTCAACTCCCTTGTAAATCCGTTAAATTAATATTGAGTATCTTGATTATAGGCTTTAGAGTGCTCGGGGACTATTTTAGCATCAACCAAAACCAGGTGTGTACCCGAAACGCAAAAAAAAAAAAGATTCGGCGAAAAGCTAAAATTGCTTGCTGTTTGGACATCAGCAGTAGGCTAACTTCTAAAAATCGCGATAAATTGTGAAAATAGAATGAGAGGATGAACAAAACATGAAATTAAAACTTATTAAGTCTAGTTTATTATAGACAAAACGGTGTAAGTAATAGAATTGTAAATCGTGAGGTATAATAAACTTTGTGAGACAAGCTCAGATTTAATTCGGGTTCCCCTATTCTGACTTTGGAAAATCATCAAACATTAGCGAAAAATAATTAGGGTTAAAATTTACTTGTTTAAATTATTAATGAGTCTATTTTCAATAGAAAAAAATAAAAAATATTTCAAATTTTTTACCAAGAGATAATTAATTTTTAGCAAAGAAAGGACGAAGATGTCAGACAGTAAAAAAATGGTAAGTTTGAAAATTTTATTGTACTTATTGGCTAAACCAAAAATTCTAAAAATTTTATGGTAGAAAGTTATTTGAGTCTAGTTTCAAAGACATCAAGCGGATCTTAATTCGGAATTCTGTAGCTCAAGATATAAATAATTTAGTAACGGTGACTCAAGTAGACAGCTTTGAAGGAACATATAAGTAAATAGTGAAAACATATATGAATAATTAACTAGCACGAGTTACATTAAAAATGGATCACGTGGCCAAGGCCAATTTGGGCTCAGTGGGCCACATGAGTGTGTGAGCCCATTTTTTGGAAAGTTCTGTAAGGTTGTACGGGTCCCCTAAGTCGACTATGGACCTACTGTAGGATCGATAAGCTTTACTTAGACCCCTATCTGTGTGATCTATCTGTCTGATTTCTATACCGAGTATGACTTATGATATCTGAATGTATGTACTATTAATTGTATAATTGCATGACATGTTTTGTATGTTGTATTGCATCGGGGTGGGCAATGATATTTGGAAGAAGTGTCTGAATGGCTATTAAGCCTGTTATCTAGCAGTTCAGCTGCAACCTTCTAATTATGTGCCGCATTTCGGTACAGCATGGTGTGTAGGGATAAGTGCGTTGATTTACTCCCCACATAGTGTGTAGGGTTGGACAGAGATGGTGTGTAAAGGCTGGTGGGTAAGATTCTGATTTACTATATATGCATTCTGTATTTGATATGGGGCAACGCTCTAATGTATTTCTTAGACTGTATCTGAATGGGCTAAGGCCCAAGTTAATTTTTTGATGGGCACGGTCCCTAGACTGTATCTAACTGAATTATATTGATTATCTGTATGCATGTTTTCTGTGGGGATTACACACTGAGTTTGCGAAAATTCACCATTTCTCTGTTTAATCTGTGCAGCGGAAGACTCGACGGTGGCTACACGTAAATTTTAGACTGTTTTTCGTTAATGCTTAAAATTTATTACTTATTTGGGGTTTTTGAAGTATCTTCTGGATTATGGACTAGCTGGCTTTAAATTTGGGACTTTATATTGTTTTTTATGGATTTTTTTTAAACTGCAACTCCACAAAACATGATTTTTTTTCTAAAAACTAAGGTTGTTCATAAATAAAAATGATTTTCCCTAAATTAATTGGTTACAAAAGCTTCCGCTAAGAGACAAGTTTTAAAGCAAATCAACTAATTTTTTTTCATATTAAATAAAAGCTAACTTTCTGTAACGGTTTTTAAACTCGACAATCTTGTCTTCAAATCCCTTTCCATGTGACATCGCCAGATTCGGCTATAACGTCTAGGCCGGGTTTGGGGTGTTACATTTAGTGGTATAAGAGCCAGGGTACAAAAGTTGGTTGTGGATTTGGGTTTTAAAACTTGGTTTTAAAGAGATGATTTTTAAATGGTTTGAAATATTTTTGACTGAGTATGTGGTACACCGAGTGTTCGGCACCGATTCTGTAAGTGTTCTGAAAACTCTGATAAGTTTTTGAAAATATGAGTAGCATATTCTGGAACTACTATAGGTAGTACACTTTACTGAGAACACTATAAATAGTGTATACTAAAAACAGTAGCGAAGCTGAAAACTGTAGTAAGACTGCGATTTGTGATAACAAACTCTAAACTTCTGATACTGTTTTGCATAAAATATATACTAATAGATATCAAAACTGTAACTGATTCATAAAACTGTTAGCACAGATAAGCTACGAATTCTACGATGAGTGCATGAGGTATCTGCGGACGGGGTACTAGAGGCCGAGGTAGATGACGTAGAGGGGCTTGATCTGAGTCCTCGTCGTTAGGCAGCATGCCGAATTTGGATACGAGTGAGACACCAGTTTCATCTACTACAGAAACTGGGTCTCATTATCACATGGCCGAGGGCGACGCTTTATCCCAGGCTATGCTGAGGATATTAGAGAGGGTTGCTAGGCCCAACACTGAATCTGGGGGCCAAGGGTGGTTCTGAGCGACTCGGTCCAATGAAATTTGAGCTATTTAGGGTGTCATCGAGTCGCCTAAGCGTGGCCGAGAACTAGATGGAGGCCACGGAAAGAATCATGGACGATCTGGACTTTACCGCTGAAAAGAAATTGAAAGGGGTTGTTTCCTTGCTTCGCGATGAAGCATACCAATGGTGGCTGATCGTTAAAGAGGGCACTCAATCCGAACAACTGACTTGGGATTTCTATAACGCTATTTTTCAAGGTAAATATGTGGGGGCAAACTATATTGACGCTAGAAGACGTGAGTTTCTAATCTTACGTAAGAGGATCGTTCAGTGGCCGAGTAAGAGGTCGAGTTTCTGAGATTGAGCCGCTATGCGTAAGGCATGGTAATGACTAAATATGAGCTTTGTGTCCGCTTCGAGGATGGACTCAGGGATAGTTTAAGAGTTCTGATAGTTTCGCAGAGGGAGCGTGACTTTTCAGCACTGGTAGAGAAGGCAAAGATCACCGAAGAGGTGAAGCGCGCTGAGTGCCAAAACCAGGATAAAGAGAGGGACAAGAATAAGAGGGATTCAAAGCCCTCGAGTTTTGCAATGAGGCCTAAGAAAAAGGTCAGATCTAGTGGGCCAGTTAGAGTTTAGACCCCTGTTGCACCTACTGGGATCACACTTTGTGGGCATTATGGAAGACGCCATCCGAGCGAATATTGGAGGACGACTGGGCTTGTTTAAGATGTGAGTCTATTGAGCACCGTGTTCGAGAGTGTCCACTGAGGGCCGATCAGGTGCAAGTCGCGAGTTCTGCTACTGCACAGCCACTGAGGGTAGTTCAGCAGCTGCCTAAGGGTTGTGGTCAAGCTAGGGGTGGTAATGGTATGGCTCGTGGGCAAAGTGCACTGGACAAAGGTGCTGGACAGGCTAAGACGAGACAATCAGCCCTAGTTTATGCTGCTCATCACCGAGAGGATAGAGATGATTTGGACGTCATCACGAGTATGTTTTTTATTTTTGATTTGTCTTACACTGCGTTGATAGATATAGGATCTACGCAATCCTATGTTGCCTGTTCTATTTCTAAAAACCTAGGGATTCCTGTTTATAGTACTTCTAGTGAGGTGGTTGTGCTGAGCCCACTGGGGCAATCTGTTAGAGTTAGCAAACTGTACAGGGATGCTCGTTTAGAGGTTCAAGGGATGGTATTTCTGACTGATTTGATGAAGCTTCTGTTTGGAGAGTTCGATATGATATTAGGGATGGACTGGTTGGTCAAGCATCGTGTCAGTTTAGACTGTGCGACTAAGAGGGTTCTATTAAGAACTGAAGGGGGTAATAAAGTAGTTCAGAATGTTAAGGATATTAAAACTGTGAGGGATTTTCTGGACATCTTTCCTGAGAAGCTATTGGATTTACCTCCGAATCGGGAAGTGGAGTTTGGGATTGAGCTTCTCCCTGGTACAGCTCCAGTGTCTGTCGCTCCCTATCGAATGGCACTGAAGGAGCTTACGGAGCTCAGGGCTCAAATCCAAGAGTTATTGGATCGTGGGTTCATCCACCCCAATATGTCTCCGTGGGGAGCACCGGTACTGTTTGTTAAGAAAAAGAATGGATCCATGAGGATGTGTATCAACTACTGATAACTAAATAAGTTGACTATTAAGAACAAGTATCCACTTTAAAGGATTGATGATTTGTTTGACCAGTTCTGAGGGGAGTCTGTGTTCTCCAAAATTAACTTACGTTTTGGGTATCATCAGTTAGGGTTAATGAGGCTGATGTGTATAAGACGACATTTAGGACTCGTTATGGTCACTACGAGTTTCTAATGATGCATTGGACTGACTAATACACCAGAAGCTTTCATGGATCTGATGAACCGAGTGTTTCAGCCCTACCTAGATTGGTTTGTAGTGGTGTTCATTGATGACATATTGGTTTATTCAAGGACTGAGGATGACCATGACGAGCACCTTAGGATTGTTCTTCAGATTTTAAGGGAAAAGCAGCTCTATGCTAAGTTTAGCAAGTGTAAGTTCTAGTTACGTGAAGTAACATTTCTGGGTCATGTGGTGTCTGTTAAGGGGATTCGAGTCGATCCTCAAAAAATTGAGGTTGTATTGGACTGGAAGCAGCTTAAGAATGTGTATGAGATCCGTAACTTTTTGGGGTTGGCAGGTTATTATCGATGGTTTATGGAAGGATTTTCACTGATCGCAGTACCCTTGACTAAGCTGTTACGTAAAGGTGTACCGTTTGACTGGACTAATGCGTAGCAAGAGAGCTTTGAGAAGCTTAAGACTGTACTGACTGAGGCTCCTGTTTTGGTACAATCTGAACCTAGAAAGGAGTTCACAGTTTATAGTGATGCATCACATGTCGATTTGGGATGTGTGTTGATGCAGGATGGTAAGGTGGTTGCCTATGTGTCTCGTCAGCTTAAGGCACATGAGGTGAACTATCCAATGCACGATTTAGAGTTGGCTGCCGTAGTCTTTGCATTAAAAATCTGGATGCATTAAAAATCTGGAGGCATTATCTGTACGGTGAGAAGTGTATTATCTACATTGATTATAAAAGCCTCAAGTATCTCCTCACTGAGAAGGAGTTAAATATTAGGCAGCGTAGATGGGTTGAGCTACTTAAAGATTATGATTGTACCATTGAGTACCATCCCGGCAAGGCCAATGTGGTCGCCGATGTGTTGATCTGTAGGGCTATGACCGATCTGATAGCGATGTTTGCTTGATTTAGCCTATTCGATGATGGAAGTCTATTAGCAGAAATTCAGGTCAAATCGACATAGATTGAACAAATTCGAGGTAAACAGTTGGGGGATAAGTCTCTCAAGTTACATTTTCGTCAGGTTGAGAATAATTGCACTACTGATTTGGGGATAAACAGTAATGGGGTACTTTGTTTCCGCGGTCTGATTTATGTACTGAATGATGAGGATTTAAGGCAATCGATTCTGAGAGAGGTGCATGGTAGTCCCTATACTATGCATCCCGGGGGGAATAAGATATACCGAGATATTCGGGAATTGTACTGGTGGCCAGGGTTGAAGCATGAGGTTACCAACTTCGTTGCTCACTGTTTGACTTGTCAGTAGGTTAAGGCTGAGCATCAGTTACCTTCGGGTTTACTGCAGTCGGTTAAAATACCGTTATGAAAATGGGAGCGAGTAATGATAAACTTCGTTAGTGGGTTGCCTCTAACACCCACTAAAAAGGATTTTGTCTGGGTCATCGTGGATCGATTGACCAAGACTGCTCACTTCATCCCGGTAAGGACAAATTTTTCTCTTCAGAAATTAGATAAGCTCTACATATCAGAAATAGTGAGACTGCATGGGGTACCTATCTCGATTATTTACAATCGAGCTCATCATTTCACGTCTTGGTTCTGGAAGAAGCTTCATGAGGCTCTGCATTCAAGATTAGACTTCAGTATTGCTTTTCATCCTCAGACAGATGGTCAGTCGGAGAGGGGGATTCGGATACTAGAGGACATGTTGAGGAGCTGTGCTATTGATTTCTGAGGCAGTTGGGAGAACTACTTGCCGTTAGCGAAATTTGCCTACAATAATAGCTTCCAGTCTAGCATTTAGATGACACCTTACGAGGCACTGTACGGTCGTAAGTGTCGCACTCCTTTATGTTGGACTGAGTTGGGCGAGTGGCGTGTTCTGGGTCCTGAGTTGGTCTCTAAGATAGAGGATAATGTTAGATTGATTCGGGATCGTTTGAAAGCGGCTTCTGATAGGCAGAAATCGTATGCGGATTTGAAGAGGCGTGAGATTGAGTATTCTGTGGGGGACTTAGTTTTTCTCATGGTCTTGACATGGAAAAAGGTCCTGAGGTTCAGTCGCAAGGGCAAGCTGAGCCCTCGGTTTATTAGACCTTACCGCATTCTGAAACGTGTGGGACTTGTCGATTTTTAGTTGGAGTTACCTCCGGAGTTGGACTACATTCATGATGTTTTTCACCTCTCGATGTTGAGGCGCTACCGCTCTAATCCCACGCATGTTGTTTCTGTTGAGGAGATTGAGGTTAGGCCAGACTTGACCTTCAAGAAGGAGCTGGTTCAAATTCTAGAGCATGATGTAAAGGTCCTTCAGAAAAAGTCTATTCCTTTAGTGAAGGTTCTGTGGCATAATTATAGTACTGAGGAGGCCACGTGGGAGCCTGAGGATGCGATGCATCAGCAATATCCTCATCTGTTCTGATCAGGTAAAATTTTGATGACGAAATTTTTTAAGGGGGTAGAGTTGTAACGCCCTAAACTTTCTAATTTTGTTATTGTAAAAATATGACACAAATATCTGTCAACTTTAGTGGTTATGTGTTCTGGGAGTGTTTGGAAGGTCCCAAGTTCAAGCCTTCGCTTGCGCAAATTTTGGTATTTTGAATGAATTAGGCATTACTCTTGTTCAGTAGTCTTTTATTTGATTACTGGGTAAATTACATCAGAATAATCCTGCTGGTTTGGTGGCTAAATGGTGTGTTATTATGGTGGAGGCCTTGTGTTCGAATCCCTATACAGGTAAGGGTATCATTTTTTTTGCTCAGATTCGGGATAAAGTTGTGTAATAAGGGGATTCTGAGTAATGGATGTGTAGTGGGAATTAGGGGAGAAGATTAAGGGATTTTGGGGGTTATCAAGTTTTAATTTAGTTTTTTTCCCATAACTGAATTTTGACTCTCTTTTCCAAAAAAAATTCTGCCGTCTATTCTTCTCTCTCTCCTCTTGCCAAAATTTTCTAAGTTTTTCCATCTTTCTCTTCTTTTTCTTTTTCTTGATTTTTATCTAATCCATTTATTTTCCTTCATTTTTGCACGTGGTTAGTGCTCGCTTAGTTTCGGTAAGTGTTTCTCTTTGTTTCTATCATGAATCTCTTAACGACTGAAGTGGTACTATTTTTTCTCTAAGATTTGGGTGTGGGGGAGGCTCGAACTGGTGAATTCGGTGTTCTCGTCTTAACAATAGTTAAACAGAGGGTTATCGTTGGTGGTTAGTAGGGTTTTTGTTCGTTCTTGGTTGTCAATTCTCTTGTAAATCCGTTAAATTGATGTTGAGTATCTTGATTATAGGCTTTTGAATGCTCGGGGACTGTTTTAGCATCAAACAAAACCAGTGTGTGCAAAGCATAAAAAAAAAAAGATTAAATGAAAAGTTAAAATTGCTTCTTTGTTTGGACAATGAAAGATGAGGCTAATTTTGAAAAATCACCATCAATTATGGAAATTGAATTAGAGGATGAAGAAAATATGGAATTAAATCTTATTGGGTTTATTTTCTCATAGAAGAAAAGGTGTAAGTAATGGAATTGTAAATCATGACGTATAATAAACTTTGTGAGACAAAGTCAGATTGAATTCGGGTTCCCCTATTCTGACTATGGAAAATCATCAAAAATTGGAGAAAAATAATTAGGGGTTAAAATTTACTTGTTTAAATTATTAATGAGTCTATTTTCAATAGAAATAAATAGAAACATCATCCAAATTTTGTTCTAAGAGATAATTAATTTTTAGCAAAGAAGGGAAGAAGCTGTCAGACAGCAGAACAAGGGTAAGTTTGAAGATTTTACTGTACTTATTGGCTAAACCAAAAACTCTGAAAATTTTATGGTAGAAAATTATTTGAGTGTAGTTTCAAAGACATCAAGCAGATCTTAATTCGAAATTCTGTAGCTTAAGATATAAATAATTTAGTAACAGTGACTCAAGTAGACAACTTTGAAGGAACATATGAGTAAATAGTGAAAACATATATGAATAATTAACTAGCATGTGTTACATTAAAAATGGATCACTTGGCCAAGGCCAATGTGGGCCAAGTGGGCCACATAGGCGTGTGAGACCATTTTTCTGGAAAGTTCTGTAAGGTTGCATGGGTAACCCAAGTCGACTATGGACCTACTGTAGGATCGGTAAGCTTTACTTAGACCCCTATATGTGTGATTTGTCTGTCTGATTTCTATACTGAGCATGACTTATGATATCTGAATGTATGTACTATTAATTGCATAATTGCATGACATATTTTGTATGTTGCATTGCATCGGGGTGGGTTGATGATATTTGGAAGAAGTATCTGAAAGGTTATTAAGCCTTTTATTTGGCAGCTCAGCTGCAACCTTCTGATTATGTGCCGCATTTCGGTACAGCATGGTGTGTAGGGATGGGTGGGTTGATTTAATCTCCACATGGTGTGTAGGGTTGAAAGGAGATGGTATGTAGAGACTGGTGGGAAGGATTCTGATTTACTGTATCTGCATTCCGCATCTGATATAGGCCAAGGCCGTAATGTATTTCTGAGACTGTATGTGAATGGGCTAAGGCCCAAACTAATTTTGTGATCGGCACGGGCCCTAGACTGTATCTAACTGAATGTTAATTATCTGTATGCATGTTTTCTGTGAGGATTACACACTGAGTTTGTAAAAACTCACCCTTTCTCTATTTAATCTGTACAGGTAATCCTTAGACTCGACGAGTCGATGCCGTGGAGGACTCGACGGTGGCCACAAGTAAATTTTAGATTGTTTTCCGTGAATGCCTATAATTTATTACTTATTTGGGGTTTTTGATGTATCTTCTGGACTATGGACTAGTTGGCTTTAAATTTGGGACTTTATACTGTTTTTATGGTTTTTTTTTTAAAACTGCAACTCCACAAAATATGATTTTTTTTCTAAAAATTAAGGTTTTTCGTAAATAGAAATGATTTTCCCTAAATTAATTGGTTACAAAAGCTTCCGCTAAGAGACAAGTTTTAAAGCAAATCAACTAGTTTTTTTTAATTAAATAAAAGCTAATTTACTGTAACGGTTTTAAACTCGACAACCTTGTCTTCAAATCCTTTTCCTTGTGACATCGCCAGATTCAGCCATAACGTCTAGGTCGGGTTTGGGGTGTTACAGTGGAATCAATTTTGTGGTGCACGATCACTGCCTGAAGAGGAATTAGTACGAGAATTCCACACCAATTTAATTGTGTCAGACGCTTCTGAAGTATTTGTTTGTAAAAAGAAGGTACCCTTACATCTAAATCCATTAATGGTTTGTTTAATTTTCCTGATGTTGAAGAAGATGAATACTCTACCATGATGATAAATATCAATTGGGATTTTCTTCAACGAGCACTTAACATTGTTTTAAATCCAGGATCCCAATGGATCATAAGAAAATATGGCAATCACTTTTGCCGAAGGGAGTACTTAAAACCAGTGGCTAAGGTATGGTTCTACTTTATATGATATAGCTTCATGCCTATCTCACATAGTTCCACCATCTTGATGGAACGAATGCTTTTATTATATGCAATTATGACAGAAAAGTCAATCAATGTGGGAAAAATTGTTCTTAAGGAAATCCAAGATTGTGCTAAGAAAAAAGCTGGAAGTGCTTACTTTCCATCATTGATTACTTCACTCTATTTACGAGCACAAGTTCATTCAAAAGCGAACTTGAAAGGTCGTTATGTTCAAGGCTGCATAACAAGACACAATCTTGAAAGGTTAGTAGAGAATGTTGAACAGTTGAATCAGACCGAGCCAGACAAACTAGAATCTGATGAGTCATCAATAGAATCTAAACCAGAAGCTGACTCAGTAACTGAATCAAGAAAAGTAGAATCTGAAGGCAAACTGAACAACCTTTGTAACAGCTCGATTTTGACCCTAATCGGACAAAGTGGTTTCGGGACCACAAATCCGAGTCAAAAAAAATTTTAAAATTATTTTGGTATTTGCAGTACGTAAATTACTATGTGTGAAAATTTCGTATGAAAATTTGATCGTTTGAGTGCTCAATTTGATAAAAAGGGCTTAATCGTGTAAAATGAAAATTTAGGGATTTAATTTAAAATCATCTAATTGTTGTTGTCTATTAAATTGGGAGGCTTAAAGGTGCAATTTAACCACTATATAGATAGTAGACGGTTAAAGTCAAGACTAACCTTAATGTATATATATTTTATATTTAGTAAGTAAGGTTAACTAAGTAAATAGACATATATTATAATATATGTTAATTAAAATTAAACTAAAATTCCTATGTTATCATCTTCTCCAAGCCGAATGTTAAGCAAAAATAAACTCAACTATGGCTTTCTAAAGTTCGGCACTTTCATAGCTTGATTAAGGTTAGTTTTGTTTCGGTTTTTGATAATTTTTACGTTTTTGAGATCGTTGCTTTGTGTACTACAAGACCCATGCTTTAATTTTTGAATTTGGTGTTGATTTTGTGATATGCCATTGATGAATGTTTGAGCTTTGTGATAGTTCATGATGAAATATGTAAGATATGTGAAAGATTAACATGTTTTGTCTTTGAATTTTTGGTGAAATTGAGAATTTAGGGCTAAATTGTGAAATTAAAATTTTGAGGGACTAAAATGTGAAATAAATGAAATGTGTGGACTTGTATGAACACTAGGAACATTTGGCCCTTGTATGGTGTGGACAAATTTTGTGTATTTTGTGTTTTATGCAATAGGGACTAAATTGAAAAAAGTGTAAATGTTAGGGGAAAAATGGTAATTTTCCCATTTATGTGTTTTTGGACTAAATTGAATGTAATAATATTTAAACTAGCTCATTTTGAATATATTTAGATGAAGAACCAAAGAAATCAGAGTTGGATCGGGGAAAAGCTAAAGTCGTCGACTAATCGTCTAGTTTCGATTTTACACTGTCTGAGGTAAGTCTATTAGCATTATAATGTTATTAAATCAACATATATACATGTATATTTATTGTATTCTTAATGAGCTGTGATAAAAAGTATATAGAATGAATTTAATTAAAGTGTGAATGATATATATATATATATATTGTTCGAATATATATGTATACACATATATAGGTTCTTGAATTTAGTTGAAGTATGGAAGTTATATATATATATAAGGTCCGAATATATATATGTATATACTTATATAAATTTTTGGAATTGATTTAAAGGTATGTATGTTATATTGTATATGTGAGTTTTGAATATATATATATATATACAAGTATAAGTTTTGAGTTGAATTAAAGATGTGAAAAGCATACATGTAAATGTGTAAGGTTCGAATATAGGTGTATGTATATATATAAATTCTTGAAATGAATTTAAGGTATGAACTTTATATATATGAATGTGTGTGGTTGAATGGATATAAATTTATATACAATTACTTGAGTTGAATTAAAAGTATGAATTTTAAATACCTATATAATTGAACATGGTTTGCAAATTTCTTGAAGTGAGGTTAATGTTACATGAATTATACATAAATGTTTGAACATGTGTATTGCTAGTAAGAATTATATGAGGAATTATCTTCGTATTTGTGATATTCGGGTTACGTGCCTAGCAGTGCTTAATCTTAGGTGAATTTTTGGACTTAATGTCTAGCAGGCTTAATGCTGGTGAGTTTTTCAGACTTAATGTCTAGCAGGCTTAATGCCGGTGTTCTGAGTCAAGCTTCAAGCCTACAGGCTATATGCTAGTGAATCATTTTAAATATGTGTTATTTATATCTTAATAGAAGTTAGTTAAGCACATTGATAAACTGTAAATAAAATACAAAAAATGTGGTTGTATGTATTCGGTTCTATACTTAATGTATATATGCATTCAATTATAAGTATTTGATAAATATATTAGCATTTGATTATATACATTTAATGTGTATATGCATTCGCTAAAAGTATTTGATAAGTACATATGCATTCGGTTATACATATATACCTTGGATGAGTATATGCATTGAATATAAGTGTTTGATAAATATATATTTATGCATTAGTATATATGCGTTGATGTGTATGAATTAGGTTAAATGTATTTGTCGAATATATGCATACATTCGGGTATATGCTCTTGATGTATATAAATACTCGGTTATATGCTCTTGATGTATATCAATATTCAGTTATATGCATTCGAGGAGTACATATATTTGATTGTTAATACAATGATCATAAGATTGTTAATACAATGATCATAAGAAAGCAAATGTTTAAATAGTGAGCATATGTAGTAATTGCGATTAAAATAAATTTGCTTAGAAAATTATATGATTCTTTAATTTATTTATGCTAAAGACTTACTGAGCTATTAATGGCTTACTGTTTGTGTTTGCTTCTGTTTATTTTGTCTTATAGATTTTTGAGGTTGTTACGAGCTCCATAATCGTCAGTAAAGTTTATCACACTATCGACAGATAACGGTATCTTAAATTGAAATTTTTTTTGAAGTATATGACATGTATAGACTAAGACTAGTTTGAAATTGTTTATTTTGGAAGTAAATATGTATTAAAGTCATGCGAATGTAGTTTAATTAGTTTGTTTTAACCGTTTTCGGTTTGAGTGAATAATTATGCATATTTTGGTTGAGGTTTAGTATTATATGAGACATATTATATTTATGCATGGTTGTGCGGTTTGTTTGAGTTAGTTTCAGATGAATATATATATAGATATATATATTATGCATATAAATGGAAGTATATATACGAAATTTTGGAAATGTTTTACTAACATATTATAAGTAGATTGAATGAATGTTCAATTATATAAATGTTTTAGTTGTTGGAATTGAGTTTGATCGGGGTTATACAAATGGGAAGCTAAATTCATAGGACTAAAGGTTGAATTTATATGATAGTATATATGTTTAAAATGGGATATGAAATGCATTGTTATAAGGTAATGAAATGAAAAACTTTTGTAAATGGTTTTTGTATAAATAATTATGAATATGTATATGCGGTTTTGGTATTTATATATAAACTTGATTGGTGAAAATTTGGCTTTGTGGTTTATAATATTTTGAGATTAAAATGATGTTTGACTTTGCATGTTTGGTTGGTGTATTTTATGAAGTATAAATATATTTATTTGAAGATCATATGACAAACAAAATTTCCTTTAGTAAATTAAGAGATGATAGACATATACTTATATTTATAGGATTTGATAATCGATATAAACATATATACTTGTAACTCGCAAACATGAAAGCATAGGTTTAATATATGTTGAATATATATATGTATAAATATTTATATTCGAACATGCTTAGATAAATTGATTTTGGCTGTTTAATATGAGATGTCATCTTGTTTTAAATTGAATGGCTCACTATGTATAATTAGTTATTTTTTTATTTAGAAAAATATATTTATTTCTTTAAATAACTTTGTGAATTATGACTTTGTTTTAATTGTATTCAATTGTGCTATGTCTGTTAATACCTTGTAACCCTAATCTGGTGACGGATACGGGTTAGGGGTGTTACAACCCTGAACCAGGAATGAAACCAAATATTGTTGAACCAGTTGAGCCAAATGTTAATCTTGAGTTGACCATTCCGATGACCACTTCTTCGAACACCATTAATAAGTCAGAACTTTCAACTATGATGGATATGTGGAAATTTATGCATAACAAACAACAAGCTTAGTGGAAATATACAAAAATTAGAGATGATTCTATAAGGAATACTTTTAAGAATTTCTCTAACTTTCATTCATGAGTTTCTAGATCATGCTTTCGAGTCATGGGAGCAAGATTCAAGGCAAAAAGAGTTCGGGAATTAGAGCAAAAAGGGGAAGGAATAAGACAAAGGGGATGATACAAATTAATAAAAGGGGGATTTCTTTTTCTTTTTTTCATGGTATTGTTTTTAAGACATTTTTATATTTACTTTAGGAATATTTTATTTAATGCATAATAAAATTAAATAATTTGCAATTTATGAATAAACTAAGTTAATTTTTTCCATTAATTTTGTTCTCTAACAAAGAGCAAAGTAGTGTGGTAATGCAAATGTACATGTCTAGGATTGGACTTTTTTAAAAAAAAAAGACTTAGTATTTAAGCAGTCTTCATGACTCACCTCTCTTTCTTAAAATCCTACATGGTGTATAGTTCACATTCACTACTTTGTTATTTTGCAATGAGAACATTGCTTCTTTTTAAAAGGGGTAAGGGAAAATCTTGAATGATTTTTTAATTTTTTTTTCAATTTTCACTTATAAGTATGCTACAATAAAGTAATGCTCATAGAAGATTTTTGTTAATAAGTTAGCTCATATGCAAGTATCATTTTTTATTTTATTTAAGTTCTTTTTATATGTTAGCTTAGTTATGATATGCTTGTATTCTTCATTAGTCTTATATAGTCTTTGCTATGAAAATTTACTTTCCTTAGAAATAGACATGCATGAAGGTTTAAGTCTTTAGAATTATCTTAGTAACTTTCTTAAGGCGAAATCCTAGTCGACAAAAGAATCTGAAAATGATATAGGCACATTTTGTTTGGATCGTTTGAGCCTTTTCAAGCCTACCATATTTATAATTAACCCTTGAAACCTTACTTTGAGCTATATGGCCTTTGTTATTTGATTTACCTATATCATAAGTCATCTTACCTTCTTTTCATAAGTTTTACCTTATCTTTGCACCAATTTTAACTTTACTTGCTTTGGTGAAAAGAAATCTTTAGGAAAAGTTAGAATAAAGTATATGCTTAAAAAAACCATGATCAAATGTTTATGTATGATTAAATGTTATGATCAAAGTGTTCAAAAGCATGAGTTCAAAATTAAGTTCAGAGGTGTTAACCCAATTAATAATGTGGATTGTGCTATAAATATCCAAGGCAAGTTTAGGGTTATTTAGCCTAAAAATAACTTCTCTATATCCCTACATTGAGCCTAACCCCATTACGACCTTATAAAAGACCTATTGATTTTAATAATTATGCCGACTACATTAGTGGAGAGAAATTACTAAGTTCAACATATGAAGACAATTAATTATATCTTAGGATTGTTTTGTCTAATTAGATAAGGAAAATCTGTCGAATGGTTGATTTTATATGACTTTGAAATGCATGCAAATTATGACTTATGATAACATTTTCTTTTACTTAATTTTGGGAATAATATTTGCATGTGAGTGACTTATCAGCAAGAAGAGTTTGTGAGCATAAATTTGTTGATGCATGGTTTTGTGAAAAGTTGATTCTACTAAAATATTGTGTAAGATTACCATAAATTTTTGCTTCGCATGAAACGTTACTCGGGAGGAGCAATGGATTAAGTTTGGGGGTGTGATAAGTCAAAATTATATAAGGTAATTTAGCACATTTTTACTTGGAATTTATGCATATCTTGAGCATTTAGATAGTTAATTATGCAATTTTAGTTCATATTGAGACATTGGGCATAATTTTAGTAAAATTTGTAATTCTACATAATTAGGTGTTAACTTTACATAATTTCACTTTATTATGCTACATGTTAAATTCTTGCTTAAATTGTTGCAGTTGAACCATCGAATTGCTCAATGTTGGGAGCTATAATAAGGACACAAATGCAAGAAAGCTAATTATTTCATATTATGGACGACAAGTTGATGAATTGGACTTAAAGAATTGTTTTAACCCAGCTTGGAAGACGATTTTTGAAAAGAATTAAGTCTGCCTCTAATTGGGTTGCCAAACCGTCCAATATGGAGGAGAAGAGCCCAATTTGACAAAGACATGAAGAGCAGCCCAAAATGACTTTTGGAACAATTATTTAAGGGTCCCTACATGTATTAAAAATCACATAATTGCCCCAACAAGTTGTCATGGTCGCCGCCCAACCCTTCTCCTTGAATCAAGCACAAATTGAGCACAAATTAAGCAACCAACAACTCCTCATCCCACAAATCAAGACTAGTCATGCATGGGAGATTTCTAAGGGATGTGCATGTTATTTTTAGGAAACTCTCAAGCTCCACCTCAAGTATAAATATCACATTCCCTTCACCTTCTAAATCATCCATCATTCTTCAATCATCACTCATTCCTCTTCTCTTTTTCTCGCCTAAAGCCTTCATTCATCTTCATCTTCCCATTTTCCCTTAGCAAGCAATTCCTTAAGAGAAAAACTCTCTTGGTTGGCCACCTTGAGGAGCAATTTGCAAAGGAGCAATTACGAAAATCGGAAGAAGCCACCACGAATAGTCTTTAGGAAATTCCTAGATTCATATTAGAGTTTCTTTTTCCTTTATCTTTAATTTGTTTTTAGTTTATAAACATGTTTGCAAATTGTTTGATTGTTTTTCCATTAATGATAATGACTTAAATTATTTCAGCTAGAATAATTGCAATGCTTTGATTAAATTCATTCAGTTCATGTTTATATTGTTCTGTGCCTCAGTTGTTCATGCTTCCGATTAAAATCATTCATATTATTCATACATTAAAATATGTTCAAATGCATTAGAATTAGTTACTTAATCCAAACCAGATGGTGATTAATGGACACAATAATTGAAAGGTGCATGCTTAATTTATATCCGACCTAGAATAAATTAAAGGTTCGTAATGATTCCGAAAGAATACTATTACCTTGCATAACTTTAGGTTTATGCGATTAACTTGTTTGAAACCGACCCAATCCCTGTTACTTCACATAAATTCTAAGAAATCCTTAGTTAAATATTGACATAGAAATATATATGTTTTCCTAAGTATAAGACTTCGAAAGAACTTATATGAGATTCCAAGTTAATGAATGATCGAGTTGCCATAGAATTTGTCCGGAACATTGTTAAACAAGATAAAGAACGAATTGAGTCGAGTGTTGTAATTGTTCTAGCTTATTCATGTTATTATTGTTAAAACTAGTGAATTGCTGCTAAACCATTTCATTGCATTTAGGTTAATTCATTTGCATATAGTTTATTAATTTAATTTTAACATCCATCGTCTTAAAATATTATGTTTTCTTAACCAACTTGTAAATATTAATTTTACAATTATTGATTTAAACGCAGCCCCTGTAGAGACAATACTCTTTTTATTTACTTATTACTTGATAACGACTGTGTATACTTACACATTCCGTTGCGAACCGGCATACACCAAGTATATCAAAAGCTTGGAACATTAAAGCTAACATTTTCTTTAAAAGTTAATTCTCAAAATACATTTTTTGGAGGGCTAATTTCATAGTATATAATGTGCCACCAAAATTTTCCCGCTCCATTAGAATCTTGGTAATGATTAAGTTATGCATTCTTCTTAAAACATTAAAGCAAGGTTGAGAAGATTTTTTTTGAAATGCAAGATGGAGTGAAATATTTATGTCAATAAGTATTAAATTTGTTGAATTAAGTGGGTTGGTTGTCACAACATGCAAGTAAAAACCTAGTCTTGTAAACTGTATATTTCAATCCTTCTTTTCCTGATAGACAAGATAATTTGAATATTCAATGAACTCGACATTTCTTCTCTCACAATATTGAAGTAAAGAAAAAATATTAAATCATCCTGGAACTTTGCAACTTTAGATGATTCCATGTTTCTTTTACCCGTAAGCCTTCAATGTTAATCAACACTGATATTATCTAATAAAAGAATAGAAATTATTGAAAGTTGACACTGATTGGGCGATTTGTTTATAAATTAAATAAAATAAATGTAATCTTAAGCAGTTGCCTTGTTTTTAGTCTTCGTAATGGTTGCACATTTAAAATTTTAATGGTGAAAATTTTGAAATTAAAATAAAAAAGTTACTCGATTTAATAAAAAAATAATAATAACTTTAACAACTCAACTTGCAAGAAAACAAAAGAAATAAACTCCTAAAAATAAAAAACCAATTCCAAATATACATAAAGTATTGGGATTTAAATCATATTTAAACTTTTTGTTTAGACATCTATTTCCTAAAGAACGAAAGTATTACATCAATTGAGGACCAATATTCTGAAACATACAGAACGAGGAAAGCAATTGAGGACCTCAACCCCGTACAAAACAAAATTCTGAAACGCGTAAAACCTACCACTTTATTAAGGAGAAACAAGCCTCCATTGCTTGAATCAGGTCCCTGTCAATAGAATGGAAGCAAAGAGAAACCCCCATATGATCACACGACCATTTCAGTCCCTCTCCGCCCTCTTAGCCATTAAGATAAGTATACCCTTTGATGCAGTGAATCTCTATGAAAATCCACATCTCCGATCTGAATCAATAAATACAATGGACACTCAACCAAAACTGAGTTCCCCCAAACTCGAGAAACAAAGTCATAGAGGAACCTGTGGAAATTGAGTCATCAAGAACTCAAAAAAGACAAGGGTAGCAGCCACCTGATGCGAATCATGACCAAACTCATAAATACAACATGCCGAAATAGGTGTGATTTTCTCATGCAACTTCAACCCAAAAAGGTTTGATGCTCGGTTTCTAAGAAATTCATTATACAAGAATTGGGCTTTCCCTTTCAAAGGACCCTTTCCAAGTTCTTTTCAAGGCCGCACAAAGAAGGAAGTTGCAACAAGTACTGTAAAAGTGCTAATCCATAACAAAACGTTGAAAGCTAGAATGGGGACTAACTTCTCAAAGAAAAGCTACAAAGCATGGATTCTAATCAGTCATGAACTAGTGAAACAGCTTTTCCAAACAGAAATGAAGAGTACCAAAGACCCAATACTTTGGATAAGAAAACCAATTCATGCTCCTTGTTCTTGAAAAAGTCAAGCAACAATCTGAAGATATCCCGGACAAAAGTGCAAGGTGCCTGCATTGTAGTTCCTCTCTAAACCACTGTGTTCTATTAGATAAGTGAAATCCTCTCAAAACCAAATATAGAGCTCAGCATCATCAATAACTCAAACTCCAAGCCAAACTTTTTACCTGTTCAAACTCAGAGCTCTGCCTCTTCACAACTTTGTTCACTCAATTCCCCATTCTTTGCTGCCATCATTTCCATATCCTTCTTAACTTGTTCTCTTTGCACCCTCAACATCTCGGCTCTCTCCCTCCATCCTTCCTCCAGCAACTCAACAAACTTATCCTTTATCCCAAGTAACGGATCTTTATCAATCAACTCATCACCCTTATATGCCTCTCTCAGCACTGCAGTCTTGATCCCACCTTTTAGTGACATATAGAATATCCCTGAATGCCTCGTGAATGCACTCGAAAAAGCATTCGAAAACCTGTAGTCATTGGTAAACTTCCCCAATATCGGCACAGGAACCCGCTTCAACAATGACAGGGAAAGCAGCTCATGCAAAACTGCCACCATCCTCTTCTCCATTTCTCGTGAGGCTTGGTCCAAATGTGACACATCCTCATATGGAGAAATATAATCTAACTCCAACCAATCCCTAACCCATTCTCTCATTTCTTTCCTAAGAGAAAACCCCCGTGGTAACTTATAGTTAAAATTTGGCCTAACTCGAATCCCTGTTAACTGGGATTCCTCTTCTGCTCTTTGCTCGATAACAGATTTAGCGAACTCAGGATTCCACTCAACCAATTCCAGAAACGATTGCCCCTCTCCAGGGGACCCTGTTAACCTAAAGTAATTCGAATACTTGGGCACTAAGTTAACCAAAAAATCATTTGGCAAACCAAATTCCCTCTTCACATGAACCAATTTATCCACACTAATCACCTTATATCTAGACATCATCAACAACTTACAAAGCTTAGAAACAACCAACTCCTCATTTTCATCACAAATCCGTTTTTCTTCTTCTAGGAAATTCCTCAGCCTATTACTAGGCCGCAAAAACGGGACAAGATTGGATTTTGGTCTAATCCGATCATAGTAGGTATCAAAAAGACCCGGGTTATTGTTAATGAAGGTTTTAACTCCGACATTAAGGCGTAACCTCTTCCGCCTTTTGTCTACGTAGCGGAGTGGGATGGCTTGACCCGGTTCCTTTAGGACTTCCTTGACGACCCGGGCACAGAGCTTGTATCGTTTATCGTTTTCAATGGCTTTATCTAATGTCCAATCTTTTCTCCAAACAACTTTGAGGCTTGAAATGGGGTTAAATTGGAGGGTGAACTTAGGGTTTAAGAAAGATTTGAAGTTAAGCTTAAGGTTGGAAATGGAAGAAAAACTGGTTTGGGATTTGAAGAGAATACCTGGAATAATCATCGAGGGAGAAAGGAAACCCCAAAGCAATTGATCAGACTAAAACATTGAAACGATTCTTGGAATTCTCAGTAGGAAGTTGGGTGCAAAGCAGAATTTGTGAATAGTAGAATTTAGGGTTTAGTGGGTGAAGTAAAGTAATGAAAACAGTTAACAAGAGGCAAGCCCAATAGGACCTGATGGACTACTCTGAAATGGATAAAGAAGATACGCTTTCTTACCCTAATAATATAAAAATAATAAATTTTTTTACTGAAATAGGATAGAAAAATTATTTACAAAAATAGGCAAAATAGATTGTCTTGGCGCTTGAGCAATTGGCGACATTATCCTCATCTGCCACCAATCATTATTGAAATAATTTAAAAGTAAAAAAATAATAATACTTTTTTGGTGTCGCTTGAGAAATCGACAGCACTAGTATGTATTGTCTAAAGAATATTCGTATTTTTTATGAATATCAAGTTAAGAAAATATTTTTTTAATGGTACCGTTAATATGTCAGGGGGGCACTAGTTGAAAATTTAGAATAAAAATTTTAAAGTAGATAAATTTAAAAAATAAAAAAAAGGCTGAAAATGGAGAAATTAAGCAGAAACAGTGACCGATCAATCACGATTTCTGCTTAATTTCCTTTTTTTTTCTTTTTTTTATCTGTTGTTATTGAATTTTAAATTTATTTTGTGTTTAAATTTTTAGTATAAAAGGGGGGTTTGGTCCCCCAACACCCACACATGGTAAAAAAAAATGTCCCCACAGCCCACCAAAAAAAGGGTTAGAAAAAAAATTTGAGTGTTTGTTTGGAGGTTTGAGGAGAAAAAATTAAGGAATATTAAGGTGTGTTAATTATTTTTGTAATATTAAATTAGCAAAAAGAAGTATTATTTATATTTTAGATTAGATTATTATTAAATTAGATTTGTGTTAAAGGTTTATTGATATATTATTAGATTAGATTATTATTATTATTATTAAGGTATGTTAATTTTAATATTATAATTTTTGAATTATTAGAATTGTGTTAAAAGTAATATTAAGATAATTTTAGTAGTGTTTTTTTATATATTGTAATAATAATTTGTATATTTTAAGATATAGCATTCAATATTATATTTTGTTTGAATTATTAGAATTGTGTTAAAAGTAATATTAAGATAATTTTGGTAGTGTATGTTTTTTTATATTGTAATAATAATTTGTATATTTTAAGATATAACATTCAACATTATATTTTTGTTTGAATTATTATATTTGTGTTAAAAGTAACATTAAGATAATTTTGGTAGTGTATGTCTTTTTTTTGTAATAATAACTTGTATATTTTAAGATATAACATTCAACATTATATTTTGTTTGAATGATTAGATTTGTGTTAAAAGTAATATTAAGATTGGTTTGACTATTGTATATATTTTTATATTGTAATAATAATTTTATATTTTAATATTAAGATATAATTTGTATTTAAAAATGTATATAAAAATTTAATTACGAAAATGGGTTAGGAAAAAAATAATTTTTGTTATTTGTATAGTGTTTATTTGTTCAGTCGACGATTTAAATTTTTATTGTTTTTGCAGATATTGAAATGGGTTCTTTGATAAGAGCAAACAATCACACAATAAAGATGATTGATGTGTTGGTAAAAAAATGTGTTATTTTTTATTCATGAGTATATATGTAAAGTTGCACGTAATTTTTTATTTAATTGGAAGATTTTAACTAATGTAATAATTTAATATGGTTAGGGAGAGTATCACGTGTTGAGGGTGCGGGTCCATGGTTCAAGCTACCAGTCGGACGAATAGATTATGCCCTACCTAAATGTTTTTGGATTTGGATCAGCGACATTGATCTGAATGTTTGAGTTGAGGGCAGACATAATATCCACATTGGTTGAGTGGTGGCGCCTAGAGATGTACACATTTCATTTGTCGTGTGGGGAATGCATCATCACACTAGAAGATGAAGTAATGCAACTAGGGCTCCCCGTTGACAGTGATGCGGTCTTCAGTTCAAGCAAAGTGTTTGAACATGCGACGTTCTACTATGACTTGCTTGGAGATTCACCTGATGATGGTGAAGCTGTTAAATCTGGTGCCCTAAGTGTAGTATTTTCGTCAATATACACTTGTAATTTTTCAAACAAATTGGTTAATAAAACAAATCCATTTATTACGATTAATATACTTTGTATTATTGTCCTCAAATGGTTTTTGCACGCAAATCAAAATGAAAGTAAATGTTGCTCATTGGTTGTCTAATGTTTAATTAATACTAAGTGGTATTACATATCATAAAACGAAAAGATAGGTTGGATTAGTAGACGAAACTAAACATGTCATTAGTCTAATCAGAAATGATAGAACTGATTAAAAGACTAATATGTCTTCTATCAAGTCCAATTGGGGAAATGTCTTATCTTGGGCACTGAAGCGGATGACTCCCAGAAGATAGACACATATATGTGACTAACTGAACTGACAGTACATCGGATAGGACCTAAGCAGAATAGATTCTAAATTTTTTTATAGATTTATTCACTTATGACGTTTATAGTGTAGCATACCTAAATCCTAAGTGGATGGCGGACTATGTATGCGTGACTCGTACACTTTGATGTAAGTAAAAACTTGAGTTCAAATAGATAAGGAACCAAAACTTGATGCGTTGGGTGTACGACTTTTATAGTATGTAGCGTCATTCACAATAGTGGAATTCATAGCCCAAAACATGGGTAAATGATATCCTCTCATTGGCATTACATAGTTGATGAAAACTAAACGTGGTTACGTCCGTCTTTATGATGGATGACTTTATCACTAATTAATAGTGATTGACTTTTCATAAATGAAGATTTAATGATTACCATGAGATAAAATAGAATCATATTAGAAGAACGGATATTATCCCAAAGAGATCAATGATATACTATGAGGGTAACACACTAATGATAAGGTCATTGGACAAGCGTTAAATAGTTTCTTTCGTAATGGTATGTTGTTGGAGAGAGCTTAGTCACGATATTATAGTGAAATGACTTCATGACTAAACAAGGTTATAATTAATGGGTGAAAAGCTAGAACTTAATGATAAATCATTTGAGCTTCAACTTCATATGTCCAATCGGTCCCTCCGCTAGCTCGTTGAAACCAGAAATGAATTGCGTGTTTGAATAAAAATGAACAAAATGAAGAGAAAAAGAGAAATGGGAAACATTCAGGAATGATTATGGTTTTCTCCGAAATTGAGAAATGAAATCATTTGGAAATGAATGTAGGTTTTCAAAAATAGAAATGAAAATAAAAATAGAAATTTGCAATCTTATATAGGATTACTTAAAAAATGATGGAAGAATGAGTTCATGTTTTTGGACTGTTTTGAGGCCCGAAAATGAAAATAAACCATTAAGTCATAGTGAACATGCTAAGGCATATTGAACGAATTTTCTCGAAATTTTATCAGGGGTAAAATCATCAAAATTTTACTAAAACAAAATTGGGATGATAAAATTATTTAATATGTAAACATTAAAGTTTATTTTGAGAAATAGAAAAACTGAATCGGGTTGGATCACATTACTGAGTAAGGGTCAAAAAGGCTCAGAAAGTACTCGTAATTGGACCCGATGTGAGAGAGGCCCAAAACCCTTCATATAACATGAAGGTGGTGGCAACCCTAGTAGAAATACAAGGGTGAATTGTTCACCCCTCTCTTACTCTAAGTAAGATGTTGTTTTTCCATTTAAAATAAACATTTACAACTCTACAAGGGCTCCACTTTCTCTTCCTATAAATAGATGGCACCAATAGAGCTATTAACACAACTTTTGAAAGATTGTTATTCTGTCGAAAAATAAAGATAATTTATTCTCAACTTATAAACTTATTTTTTAAAATAACAATTTTACCAGTTTCTATTAAAGAAGAGAGAATTTCCATTTTCACCCCTAAAAGGAAATTTTTTTCTAGTTTTGTGTTTTGATTCAATTGGTTCGAGCCCACACTTGTAGCAGTTCATGGTACGAGAATAGCGGAGAAGATCGTTTGGTTGAAAGCCGAAAAGCATCAAGAATCTGCTTATCCAAAAACACAGGTACGAATTCGGTTAAGGTTGATTCACAAACCGAGTCGATTTTCAAAATTTTAATTTTTCACCATGCAAGAAAACCATTTTCAAACCGGGTTTTTTTCCAACAGAAGCGACATTTACAAGTTTGAAATTTTCTTGGTTAAAGACAAATTTTGAAACTTTATCGAGTAATACGATTGAGTGGGAGAAGATGTGCACTTCTCGGGCATATATACTGCAGGTTACAAAGGGCTACTTATGTCAGACGCCAATAGTAATAAAGTTCACTTGATGTACTTGTCTCTATTATCTGATTTGCAAGCTGCCCATTCGTACAGTTGGAGATCAACAATATTAGCAATATTTTACCGTGAGCTTTTTTGGGCAAAAAAACAGTATTAACAATTGTTCTAGGTGTTATACAGGATACCATTCTGGCCTCAGTGGGTCACCAAACACGTGTTCCCACTTGTAAATAGGTAAAAAAATTTGAAACTTGGATCAAGATTTATTGTTCGTGAAAATATGTTCTTGCAAGTTTGCTTTTTTAGATGGTATACTTGTCTGAATATTGAGAAGTCGAAAACACTTGTTTTCTATTGATAGATGATTGAGGCACACGTCGGAGAGGGTGTAATTTATTTTCATAAAATAAAATTATATGAATGTCATGTAATTACTTCATTTATTTATTTACGTTATTTTAAGTATTTTAATTAGGTCACCGTAACCATGTTATTAATTATGAATGTAACACCCCTAACCCTTGTCCGTCGCCGAATTTGGGTTTAAAAGGCATTACTAATCAAACATAAATCAAAACAGACATCCAGTATAAAATAAGTATAATATATATATATATATATATATATTCTACTTTGACCATTTTAAACAGAACATAAGATTTCAATCCAGTTAAACTATAAGAAAATAAGCCATATTCGTATGGCTATTAATTACATATATAGTACATAAAAGTACGACTTTCAAAATATTATCCAGCCTATACATGTCATAAGTTAAAAATTTAAACATTTCAATACCGAGACTGCAGATAGAGTGATGATTTACTGACGATCCCCGAGCTTGTAACTTGTTCTTTAAGTCTATAAAACAGAGAAATGTAAACAAACAAAGTAAGCTTTTGTAGCTTAGTAAGTCTATAGCATAACTAAAATACTTATAAAAGACTCATATAATTCCTTAAGTAAATTTGTTGAGATCACAAATATCAAATATAATTACTACTCAAATATTAATATCTTAAGTCATTTTGTTGATATCTAAAGAATGTATATTTAACTAATACATATAAACGAACATATGCATATACATTATATGCATATAACCAAGTTATCAACATTCTCATTAATTGCATATATTGATTTCTAGTGAACTTATCGCTTGCACTTCATCGAATGCATATATATATATATATATTATTCAAATACATATGCCAAAAGCATATATTTATACTTATCAACCACATGTGCGAATGCACACATATATATATATACACTTATAATCCACATATGTCGAATGCGTACACATATATATATCCAACAATTTCATGATAACCAATATATATATATACTCACTAAAAACAAAGATTCGAACGTTTATATGCTCATAAAAAACATAGAAACAGATGTCCATGTATTTATCCAATATAAATAACCAAATCATATATATACCCAATGTATATAATCACTTAATTTAAACAGATTCACCGGCACTTAGCCTGCTAGGCTTAAAGCCTGATTCAGATCATCGGCACTTAGCCTGCTAGGCTTATAGCCTAATTCAGTTCACCGGCACTTAGCCTGCTAGGCTTTTAGCCTGAATTGATTCACTGACAATATACTTGCTAGGTGCTGAGCCTGAATACTCAATTCAATTAAGATATAATTCATTTTCGAACTATATACGTATACAAAATCCATGCATAAAGATTCAACTTAAAATTCATAACTTATATATTTGATACACATAATTATATAAAGTTCAATCACCAATTCCAAACTTGATAATTCAACGATTCAACCGAACACATTTATATATAACTTTATACTTTAGATTCAACTACTACTATCATAATATTTAACTTATATTATACTTAAATAATATACATTTAACATTCGAACATATTAAAATAATCTAAGCTAACAATTTCATACTTTTGATTCAATGCAAATCTTAAACATATATATATACATATACATTCGACCTCGTATATCAATATATAATTCCATACCTAATTTCGATACAAGAAATTATACACACACACACATATATATATCTTCAAATTTATCATGTACTTATATAAATTCATACTTAATTTCATAACAAGAATTTATACATGTATAATGTATAATCGAACCTCATACACTTAAATAGTAACATATCTAAATTCAATACGTAAACATACACATGTTTATTTGCATACTTAATCAATTTATCATATACTTTTATAACATACATATCATAAATCAAATCCAAAAGTTTACCATGTATATACATATAAATTCATTCGAACCTTTTGTATATATTTATGTTACCTATAACTTTGATTAAATCAATAATTTATACATGTATATACATACGTGAATTTGAATCTTTTATATACATATGAAACCCTCATACTTCAACCATGTTCAAGAACATTTATATATATATATATATATATATATATACTTATATACCTTTCATACTTTAACCATTTGCAAAAATTTATATAAGTATAAACTTATTTGTTCGAAATACTTATATATAAATCATTCATACTTTAAATTTATTAAATCAATATACTTTAAATTATAGTTCAGCAAAAATGCAATACATATACATACATATATACCAATTTAATAACATTTAATAGCTAATAGACTTACCTAGAACAGTGAAAAATTGAAACCGGACAATTAGTCGACGATTTTAGCTTTTCCCCGATCTAACTCCAATTTCTTTGGTTCTTGATCTAAACATATTCAAAATGAGCTAGTTTAAATATTATTATATTCAATTTAGTCCAAAAACAGATAAATAGGCAAATTATCATTTTACCCCTGACATTTACACTTTTTGCAATTTAGTCCCTATTGCATAAAACACAAAATACATAAAATTTGCCCACACCATACAAGGGCCGAATGTTCCTAGTGCTCATACAAGTCCACACATTTCATTTATTTCACATTTTAGTCCCTCAAAAATTTAATTTCACAATTTAGTCCTAATTACTCAATTTCACCAAAAATTCAAATACAAAACATGTTAATCTTTCACATATCTTTCATATTTCACCATTAACTAACAAAAAGCTCAAGCATTCATCAATGGCATGTCTCAAAATCACCATCAATTTCTAAAATTAAAGCATGGGTTTGATAGAACACGAAGCAACGATCACAAAAACGTAAAAATTTTTAAAAATCGAACAAAAACGAGCCTTGAATCAAGCTCCCTAATGACCGAACCCTAACTTGGATGTTTCTCCCTTTTCTTTTCTCAATTTCGGCTTGAGGAAGATGACAACTAACCAATTTTTGTCTTTTAATTAAAGTATATTATATAATATATATCTGTTTACCTATTTAACCTTATTTACATAATTTATAATATAAAATCATTAAGGTTAATTTAGTCCATAACCATCCACTATCTATATAGTGGGTTAATTACACTTTTAAGCCTCCTAATTAAAAAGACATCAACAAATAGATTCTTTTAAATTAAATCCCTAAGTTTTCATTATATGCAATTAAGCCATTTTTATCAAATTGAGCACTCAAATGATCAAATTTTCATACGAAATTTTCACACACTGTAATTCCCATACTGCAAATACTAAAAGTAATTTTAAAATATTTTTCTAACTCGGATTTGTGGTCCCAAAACCACTATGTCTGATTAGGGTCAAAATTGGGCTGTTATAATGAAGTTCGTGTGGACGCCATATAGCATCCCAGACGTTGCATCTATCATTCCTCTGTCAACTATTGTCTACTCACTCGTGTGGTGCATTAACTCACCCGTGTTCAATTTTTCAACAATTGAGTGGTACAACGGGGATTGAATGCTGCATCAATTTAGGTGCAAACAAGATATTTCAAACGTTCCACAAAATTTTGATAAAGTCCACGAAATTAACAAGAAAGAAGAAGATCCAAAGAATTGGGCATTAAAGCATAAAAAATATATTGCATTGTGGAATGCCCGGTTTGAGAGAAGGCCTTGGTTGGAATCATGTATTTTTAATTTCACACTCTCGATCAACTACCAGCGGTGGTACATAGAGAATGGGTTGTTGTATTTGATCTATCGGAAATGATACAAATATTGTCTTGTGTAACAACATAACTTCGCAAGTTCATCAGAAAAATTGCCACGATTCTATGTTCTTGGACTCCACAATGGAAATGCTATCGGTAGCAAGTTCTAGTTTCTATTTTCTGCAATTGCAATAAGGAGGATCTACGTATATTTCTCGTACAACCAGGTCCCATTAACCTGCACAAGCGACTTACGGTGGGGAAAAGGGAAAGGACCGAATGCATGGATCGAATGTCCAAAACATCAGGTGGAAAATTCTTTTCCCCGGATATAGTTGGTCGCCCCAGTCGTAATAAGGCCACGTCTGTAACTCAACAACAATCTTGGCACGTACTCTTACATTGCGACTATCCATTCCTGAAGTTCTTTGTACGATGCATTTCAATCTCCTTACAATTGCTCTATGGCCATCTGTTTAGCCAACCATGCCTTTCAGTATGACACTCGGTACTGAAACCGTTCTTGCATTTCGACAATCAGTACCGATACAGTAATGATGGGCATGCCTTTAACCATTGGCATGATGCAGTTGTAGATAGTTTTTGAATCAAGATTGTAGTGGTCTTGAATTACACGTGCAGAAGTGCATATATGAAGCCCAACATAGTTACGTATCTCCCATAGTTGGAACCTCTGGATAAATGCAACTCATACTCGCCACTTGCACCATTCTACCGACCTTCAACACTCGCCAACATATATTGTTGATTTAGAGTTAGCGACTTTGTAGTCAACCGACATTATCATACTATACCGCTTGATGGCAGTGACACAATCATCTTTGCTCGCAAATCTTTAGCCCATGAATAACTCTTCCGATTTAGGATCTTTCAACATCAGGTGAACAGGTATTATATACAGTTACTCGGGGAACTCGAAAGCATGCACCGCATTAGGATCAACGCTCAACATGTGGGTCCCAAGATCATTGTGTATGACGATACCACGACTTGGGTTCAGGGGTCGCCACTTGTATGTGCGAACTATAGAGTTAATCAAAAGCCTAAGGCTTTATCCTAAGTTTTGAGAGTAAGTCTTCTCTAAACTCTATTTTGTGATTGTGTTAAATATGTGTTTTATAAACAGTGATATGCAAGTTCTATATTGCGAGCTAGATATGAACAGTGTTCTACGAGCTCCTCATAATTTGAGAGCTCTACGTTTAAGTATGTGTATTGACATTATAATCTTTTGTAAATTGTTGGATATAATGACATGTCATAGGATTGTGATTACTCACCTTTATGTTTTGCGATTTGGGCGAGTGGCCCTAAGACAGGTTAGGAGAAATAAGGGAATAATGAGCCAAGCTTCATTTAATGGGAGATGCAGGTGTGCTAAGAGTGTTAGCTAAATACTACACTTATAGGATATGTTGAACTCTTTGAGTCAAATTGAGGGGTTATAAGGAGATTCGTTTATCTAATTGAAAAGAACATGCGAATAAGATTGTGTGTTCCAAAATATTATGTTTTATTGTTTTAAGCTAACTAAGGGTAGGTAGTCGCGAACCAGGCTTCGCGTAAATATGACGAACCTAGTTCGTAGAACAGTAACTTTGTTAAAACTCTTGTTTAACTTATGTTTTTGTGCATGTTATGCGATTTTCTTCTACATTCACTAAGTTCGCAAGAGCTGACTCACTCATTTCTAAACATTGTCGACATTTAGATCGCACAGTGTGTAACGGTGAAGCGAGTGATCCAAATGAAGCATAAACGCTGAATAGGTGGTAGAAACAAACTTTGGACTTTAAGGCAATGTGGGATTCCACTTGGGCTTAGAGATATCTTTCTATCTGTTGACTTCGCCGATTGTTCTAGGACTTAGTTTTTTTTCTTAATATTTTTATTACCTCTTGTGAACCGATAAAACTATATATACATACCTTAATTTTAAGTATATGAATTTAGTCCAATCCTGGTTTGATGTCCTTTAAATAACAAGTTCATGCTTAAGTATTTAATTTCTAACAGAGTGTTCACCGTAAGCAAAAGCATGAAATAATAAGAATTGTCTAATTTATATAGAGTTCACCAAAATTGTTGCAAAGTAACAAGTTTGTCAAACTGTGCAAAGTACGAACCTTAATGAAAGACCCTGCGAAAACGTGTTTGCAGAATCTAAATGCGTAGGGGTCATTCGTGAGACTTACCTTGCTTAAAAGGACTTACTCTGCGAAGACTTAAAATGCATGAGCTGTGCAAGGTGCAAACCCTGATGTCTAATAGTTAATTACTGTGTTCCGCAGGGTGTATTGTTTTGCATGCTTAGGGTTCTCATATTACTACTGCTGCGTACCATGAAACAAGCGATCAGAGTTCGCAAGCTTGAGTTTTCTTAAATCTGAACTTGTTTTGTACGGTGTGTTGGAGGTTCGGTTGGTATTCGGCCAAAGAGTCATTTAAATGGCTAATGTGGTATTCCATGGCTCGAGTCCGGTGACCGGACTGAGTATAAGATGTTACAAAAATTTATAAGGGTAAAGTGTTATAAAAGTGTAATAATAATAAAACATGAAAATAAACATACTTTTTGATGATATTTGGCCTAATAAGACAAGCTTAATATGTGAGAACTTCTTTATTTTTAAAGAAAATACATATTTAGGTAAGTGTAAAGATGGCCTGATACTACTAGAAACAAGTAAATTTCGATAAGTGAAATAAATGGTTAATGTTGCGACCCTTTTCGGTGGAAAATATAAAAAAAAAAATTAGCTTGATAAATTTTTTATTTTGACAAAACACATGGTTTTATTTAAAAGCAGAGTTAAAATTTAAAAGGGAGTTGTTACTGACTCTTGTTTTTTGGACACTTGTAAATAGATTTTTCTTTTAAAAAATATTTTAATTTTTTAAAAGATAATCTTAAATTTATGTTTAAGTTTAGAGAAAATTTTAAATTTAAGATTCTTATGTGCAAAGAAAATTTAGCATCCTCGTAACGCCTAAAATGATATTTTATTAAACATATATTGTTTAATTTTAAAAATGTGACTTCAATTGTACAAATTTATTATGGAGCAAAAATATCTCCCATAGTTTTAAAGTTTTGTTTTGAAAAGGTAAAATTATGGCGAAGGATTCAGAATCCTATTAATGCACCAAAAAGTATTTAAAACATTCCAAGAATGCAATAATCCATAATTATGATGTTTAATTCCATTGCAAATAATAGAAGAACATTATATTTGAAACAAGGTCAATAAAATATTAGAATCAATACGACAATTGTAAAAGTAGAGGAGTTGAATGTGTAATTTAAAGGGTCAGGTGATGCTGAAAAATAAAGAAACGAAAGTGGAGGGACTTAAAACAAAATTTGTCCACCCATCCAAACTATAAAAGCTACATTTAAGCCAGTTCATTTATTTAATGATAAAATATTATGTCATTGTTCCATCAGCAGAAAGTTATGCTTCAAATATTCTTCCCCAAAAGAAAGTTGTTACTTTCCTCTTTTTTCTTTCATCCCTCTACTTTCTCAAGTTCCTTTCTCCAAAAAACTTAAGGATCTTTAGTTCTAAAGCTCAATTTTGAAAGGTCCCCAAAAAAATTATTTTTGAAAAAAATTAGCTTTTCTCATAGACGTTTCATAGTAGGCAAGAAAAAAAAATAGAAAATAAAAGTGCTTTCAATTCTTCCCCATAAATGCTTAAAGCCAGTTCTTCATTGTTTTTGAAAAGTATTTTTAAAAAGTGTTGTGAAAAAATCTTTTGAAAATTTTGAGTGTTTGGTATTACTGTCAAAAAGTACTTTTGAGAAATAAAATATTCATTTTAGACATGATATTGTAAAGTAACAAATATGTATTTAAATAATGTTCAAATTAGTTAATATTATGATATTTTAACAAAAATATAAAAATAATTTATTATAACTTATTGTTAATATTTTAATATATAATATTAATTTTAAATATTTCTAAGTAATTAATATTAATTATTTATTAAATTTAATTAGAATATATCAACTATATTTAAATATTTAAATATAATAATTAAATATTTGTAATTAGATATTGACACAATTGTATTATTTTAAATTTTTTTTATTTTAATTAATACTTTTAACACATTTGTATTATTTTATTTTAAAATGTATTTGAATATATAACTCATACTAGATATTAACATAACATAGAAAACATAAACCTAACAAATTAAAATATTACATGTATTTGGATTAAAGTTTTAAAAAGGGATAATATTTATATACCAAATATAACTACTAAAAATTTTACAATAGCATTTACAATTTAAATTGAATTCATTAAACTAGAAGGTATAGCATCTCTTGTTAATTTCATTTCAAAACCACTTGAATTGTTTGATTCACCGTCATCATCACCATCATCGTCACTTTCTCAACCATGCGCATTTTCTGAATCAATAATATTCTCATATGCCCAGTTAATATTTTCGTATTCCATAAAGTCTGCATCATTTCGACCGACATGTTTTCGGATAAAATTGTGTATCGTCTTTGTAGCAACAACGATCATTGTTTGCTTTTCAAAACTATAACTTGGCATATCCCTTAAAATGACCTTTTTTTTTCAAAACACCAAAAGTTCGTTCAATCACACTATGTAATGATGAATGTGAATGATTGAATATCTCTTCTTTTCATATACCGGTCTACCTCTACGAAAGTCAGGTAAATGATATCGCTGACCTCTATATGGTCCAAGATAACCTTTCATTTGAGGATATACAGAATCAACAAGATAATATTTTCCTACAAGTCATAATATAACAAACAATTAATTCAAGAATTTTTTTATAAAAATTATCAATTAAAGAACTTATACTTTATTATTTAAAAAATCACATATAAATAAAATATCTAACCATTTGGTGGGTGCGGAAATTTGTATTTTGGATCTCGAATTACATCAAGAAATATTCTAGTGTCATGTGCCGATCCTTCCCATCCAGCCATGACAAAGGTGAAACACATATTAAAATCACATACTGCCATAACATTTTGAGTCGGGATACCTTTTCTTCCAATATAGGGAATTTGTTCATTTGGTGGAAGAATAGCGGCAATGTGAGTACCATCAATTACACCTATGCAATCCTGAACAAATAATCATATTAGTCTCGTGCATATTTTTAGTCGACCAAATATATTAAAATATAATAATATAAAATTAAATTTAACCTTAAAATGTGGCATATATCTAGAATCATTACGTATTTGTTTGGGTATTGAGCTAAAAAAAGGATCTTCGGGTGTAATTAGATCAATGGCCATCTTTGAAACTTTCTCAAGCACAATTGCAAAGTGTCGACTTATTGTTGATCCAGACCTTTGAAATCTTTCTCAACATTGGGAAACTTTTGCACTGGTGCCCAAGATGTATAAAAAAATTCCCAAATTTCACTAGAAGATATGTTTCTTGAAGTTTGCAAGTTGTATCTTGTCTCCAAAACTCTCAACAAACTTGTGAATACCATTTTAGACATCCTAAAATTAATCATACAATGTGATTCGTGACCGTCAAAGATCTCTCGGATCCATGTCTAACCTGACTGTTTTGAATCCATGCATGGTTGCTTCAATATATACTTCTCCTAATATAATTGTACGGAAGAAGATGCAACAACAAATAATCGGTTAAAACATTCCATGCATTGTAAAATCTCATTCTTTTCCCTTTCATCATCACTTTCATCACCGCTGTAATTCTCAACTATACTCATCACCTATGAATAAATTTTATATCCAAAATCATATATAAACAACTATTGATAAAACTAATTTAGTATAAATAAGTAGAACATAAATTCAATATCCAAAGACCGAACATAAACAACTATTAATAAAACTAGATTACACATAAATAAGTAGAACATAAATTCAATATCCAAAACCAAACATAAACAACCATTGATACAACTAGATTACAAATAAATAAGTAGAACATAAATTCAATATCCAAAACCAAACATAAATAATTATTGATAAAACTAGTTTAGCATTGTTGTTTAGTCACATAATAGATATCTCTGAACCCTAGAAGATTAAAAAATTTTCAATTATACTCCATTTCCGTCTTAAGCCACAAAGCTCTAATCTTGGGATTAATTAATAAAAACATAATTCGCTTGTCCTTATTGAGCAATAATTTAAGTGCGAAAAAGTATAGCGGACTAGCTTCTAGAACTTCTTCTGACATGCTGTCAAGCACTTTGATTGCTTGTGGAATACCATATGGATCCATAACAGGAGTCAAACTAGATATGGCTTGACTCATATTGTCAACTGCATTGCATAATTTTTCTATTTGACTAGACAATCTTACAGCCCCTCCAATTTGCTTTGAGGATTTATTTCTTCCAGTTTTAAAATGTGAACTTGATATCTCAGGGTTTTTTCTTTTTTGACCGTTTCCATCAATTTGAACATCATTTGAAATGTGAACATCATTTAAAATGTGAACATCATTTCTCATATTTTCTTCTTCATTCTCTTCAGGTATTTTGTTGTTAACATCCTCAAAAAATTCACTACGGAGTGTACTAGAAAAAGGTGTCCATGCTTTATCACCTGTTGCAACTATCCCCATGAACATTTGTTCCAACTTCTCTTCGAATTCAGAATCAATGTCCGATGTTCTAAATTTTTGAGCTTCAGGCACAACCTACATATAAAATGATAGTTTAATAATAGTAATTATCAATAACCTCATAAATAAGAAAAAAATTATTCAAAATTATTAATGTACCTGTAGCCTACTCTCCCACCAATCATCTGATGCATCAACGATTCTTTTTATAAGATTCTACCCTAGACCAGTATCTTCGCCTTTAAGTTTCTTCCAAGCTTTCCATTCTTTTTTTAGGGCATCCCACCTATTTTTAAGTTGTCTTTGTGAAAAACCCTTGCCCGTTTCTTTCTCAAAGTTGGTCATTATTTTCAACCATCCATCTTTTGTGAAATGAGTACTAGGCCTATTGCCTTTCAATATCTCTTTAATACAAATATCACAAAATATTTCTGTCAATCTCTTATCCCATATTGCTTTCACTTTTTCACTACTAACTTCAACCGCCGAAGTACTCATCTATTGTGTATACGAACAGATTCGTTTCAACTAGTAAAGCAATCAAGAAAATCAAATGTCACATAAGTATATTTGTTTGCATGTGTATCAATGTTAACTGCATCCAACTATTCAGAATCCAAGGAAGAATCAATGAAAGAAACGTAACAAGCTCAGAAACCTGGGATTTACTTTGTCAAGTCCAAGAACCAAGGGTAGGTAAAGATTGTGCCCTTTTGAAGTCAAGTAGTTTATTGTAGGTCAAAAAAACCTGCAACAGAACACAAAAATACCATACTACTATATTAAATTGATTCAAATAACATTCACAAATGAAACTTTAGAACCAAAGATGAATCTGCAGAGCAAAGTCATCACTTGAATCACAAAAGGTTAAGGGAAATAAATTAAACCAAATCAATCATTTACAAAAGATATTGTACTAACTACTGATTTTATCAATAAATTCACTCAAAAATCCATTCTCATCCATAGAATAAAGAATTTATAATTGAAAAAACCTAAAGTGTACTTGGAGACAAATGCAATTACTGATATTTAAGGAAAATTAAAAACGTCAAATAAATAAATCAAATGAGTTCACTCATATATACTAATTTATATAGTACATTTATGTCATGAAATCAATTGGTAGAAAGGAAACAAAGCAAGGCAGTGCATGGAAACAACTTAAGGATAAAGCTATAGGAGACCTGAAGCCTAAGCCACGAGCTAAAAAGATGGACAAGTAGGAGTTGAGTATAGAGCTTGAGCCGGGAGCCGACAAATTGAAATATCAGTTGAGAAAATGTTATGGTTGAGTTGTTAATTGCTTATTAGCTTCTAGATACTGTAGAAGACACATGTCTATTTGCCAATATATATGTACCAGATGATTCACATTTTCTCATGAATGAAAATTATCAAAATTTATCTTTCATCTCTAAACTCTCCTCTTTTTCTGGCCTCTATCTTCTTTCCTCTTCTCTCAATTACCCCCTCTTCTTCAAGTGTTATCTACTAGTCACTTATTCTGTGACAAATGGCAATCAGAGCTACATTGGTTCCACTCAAACAAGTGCACACAAGAAAAAACCGAGAAATGACTGGAGATATTAGCCTAGATTCTGCCCAGAAATTGTTCGACAAAATGCTAGAACTAAAATGCCGTCCTACTATATTAAATTGTAGAATCGGTAGAAGACACATGTCTATTTGCATATATATATCTCTGTGTGTGTACATATATGTACCAAATGATTCACATTTCCCCATGAATGAAAATTATCAAAATTTATCTTTTCTTTCTAAATTCTCCTTTGTTTCTGGTCTCCATCCTCTTCTCTCTTCTCGCAATTACCCATTCTTCTTCAAGTGTTCTTTACTAGTCACTTATTATGTGACAATTTCATTCAATCATTTTGCAATCATTATGATTTTATTTTTAATAGCTTACACATTACAGAAAACAAAAGCATAAAAAATCAGCAGTGTAACAACAAACGAGAGGTCAATTTGTTCTAAAAGTCGAAAAGTAAAGAGCTTTCTTCAGAAACTTACATGGACTCATCATCAGGGTGCGCAACAACCAGCAAGACATTTTTTTTGTGCAAAGGTGTCCCTGGTTTTGAATATTAATTGAAACAAAATCAACAGGTAAAAGAAATCTGAAAAAAGATTAGAGTTACCTTCATTTAAAAACGTGGGTTTTGAATGGGAGAAGAAAATCTTCCAAAGAGAAGCTACCCAGACGATGGAAATTTAAATAATGAAAATCAATCCCATAAGAAAGACGAACAAAAATATACAGAAGAAGAGAAGAAAAAGATAAACTCACCGGTGAAGAAGAGGAATAAAGAGCTAGAGGTAAAAAAGTAAAATACCAGCAAAAAGTACTTTTAGGCTGAAAAAAGCTAAAAATTTATGTTTTTTCATCTGTGAAAAAGCACTTAAAATAAGTTAAAAATTTTCACCCCTGACATCTGTTCTTTATTGCTTTTCAGGGAAAAGCACTTTTACATGGAAAAGCTCATCTGAAAAGCAACAAAGAACACACCCTTAGTCTCTAACTTTTTGGCTTCTCCAACTCTCCCTACTCCCTAAATTCCAACTCCTACTACTAAAACAAAATAAAATCAATTTTTGCCAAAAAAATCAACGGTTCTATTTTTCCATAACCCACTCTCACAACATCCCTTTCACAAATTAAAATTCCATATCTCTAATCATTTCCTTCTCAATGAAGATTTGCATAATTTGAGGGTTCTAGATTTTTTTTTACTCCTATGTTTTTTGGTTCTTGATCAGATTGAAATCCGATAGCTTGAGTCTTGTTTATTTTCTCTTGTAGCTATAAAATGCTTTTTCTTTGACTATTTTAGTGATGAAATTGTTGATCACTCATCAGTCATTGAAACCCTGATGATAGAAAGACTCGAATTCTCTTTCCTGGTAAAACTTATCGATTTGTGAGCCAATTGGAGTTATCATCTTCTGTCTCTGGTAAGTGCTTGTGTTTGACTCTTTACATGATATGGAAGCATATACTTAAATCTTTTTGTTGTTATCATCAATTCCAATTTGTTGATGAATCAATTCTTATATTTGTTTTGGTATGTTCTGTTAAATGTGCATCCTAGATGGAAGCTGAGATCATGTATTCATGTTCTAAATTCCTATAATGATATTCTACTTTGTTTGTAATTGAAATTTATATGATAAAGCATCTACAAGTTATATTTCATTCTCTTCAAATTCAATGTTTAAATTCCAATAGTAGATAATCAGTGTTGAATAGATTTGGATTTTGGTATCTCATCCGCATTAAGAAAGTTCCCATCTAGCATTACCTACATCAGTAGGTTATTTCCCTGACATATGAAATTAGAGACATGCTACATTAGCATGCCATATTTCATGAAAATGATGCATAGCTAGTTTGCTATAGAGCAATAGTTACTCACCTCCTATTCAATTGCACCATTTTAACTATGAAGTATTACGCCATGGTCTTATTAAAAAGGTTTCCTTGATTCTATGTTTCATTTAATTTTTTACTTGAGGCTATGTTTTTGTTACTCATTTAAATTTTTTACTTGCATTTCATTTAATATTTTAGTTAATTACAATGTCTATTTGTAATTGATTATTATAATTATATTTACTGTAATTCCAATAACTCAATTTGACTTTTGGAATTAGCAAATGTGAAAGCAAATATTCAACTTAGAATTCTTCTATTAGGTGCTATTGTTTTATTTTCTTGTATTAATTGAGTATTTGATTTGTATTTTATATATAATGTTGTCTAAAAAGCATTTATATGGAAGTGAAAAAGAAAAAGAGAGAACGTGCTGAATAGTTAAAAAATCACAGCAAGGTGCTATTGATAAATTTATTTTTAAAAAAGTGGTTTTCAATGAAAATTTAGATCAATCAAATGAAAGTTTGCATAATGATGTCCATGAGAATGATGAAATTAATTATCTAAATGAGCCTTATGATGTGCCAAATGTATCCAATATTGAAAATCTTGGTCTTAATGAAGAACAAACAATTCCTCCTGATATTGGCATTGGTGAAGAACAAGTAATCCATTCTTTGGATATTTATGATCTTAGAAATTGAGCTAATCTTAATAACAAAATAAGGGACATTTTAGTTGAAAAGAGGCTTATAAGAGAAATGAAACTTGATTTTCCTCTCGATAATAATAATAGACATTTTTCATATGCTTATTTTTCTAGGAAGTTGAGCAATGGTGAGTTTAGCAATAGAAAATGGTTGGTTTATTTCAAACATGTTGACAAAGTGTTTTATTTTTTTTTTAAGTTGTTCAAATCTATTAGTAACAAAAGTTTGTTAGTAAATGAGAGTTTAAGTGATTGGAGGCATATTAGTGAGAGGCTCAATCAACATAAAAATAGTGCTGAGCATATGACTAATATGAATACTTGGAATGAAATGAGATAGAACAAATGACTTTGATAGTACGATGTGTGAATATGTCAACTAATAAAATAAAATAGAGTACCTTTTAGAGTTTTTGAAGGTGGATGATACATCTGGATTGGGACTTTTTAATGAATTACAAGATGTTTTAAAGTCTCTTGGTCTTAATGTTGATGATGTAAGGGGTCAGGGTTATCATAATGGTTCCAATATGAAAGGGAAGCACCAAAGTGTTCAAAAGTGATTTCTTAAAATAAATCCGAAAGCATTATATATGCCTTGTGCTTGTCATAGTTTGAATCTTACTCTTAGTGATATGGCATATTCTTGCATTAGAGTTATTTCATTTTTTGGAATTGTTCAACACATATATTTATTATTTCCGAGTTCTACAAAAAGATGGAATGTAACACCCATATCTCGGTCCGGTCGCCAGACCCGAGTAATAAGGTGTTACAAGGAATCACCAATCAACAAACAATTTACAATTTAAAAGAAGTAACTAATTACTAAATAATTACATACGGGCATGCGTATGATCATTTTTAATCTGATTCAAATAAATATTGAATATACGGAAGCTAAAACAACAATTTAAGAAAGATCAGGGATTGATTTGAAATAAAATGAGAAGTTGGGAAAAATCTGAAAACAGGGGACACACGACCGTGTCCCCAGACCATGTGAAAACGTCTAGCCCGTGTGTGGCACATGATCGTGTGCCAGACCGTGTGCACCTGGAAAATTTTGTGCTAAAACATGTAATTTAACCATGTGACACTTACACCACAATCTACCATTTACATCAACTTTAACCTATTCAAAAGCATTTAATTTAAACCCAAATCGTCATTGGTACAATCATCTTAAGAGTCTAACCAATTTGCCACAATTGACACCCAAAAACACCATTTGAAAACTAGCTAATTGACTACATTCATTCGTGTTAACATACCCTCAATGATGTCTCAAGAATTCAATCTACACACATATACATTCAACCATCACATATCTAAGTATCAAACCAAGGCAACCTATCAAAATACTAATCACAACTATTACCATCACACACATGCATACTTAGATAATCTCAAAATGACTAACTAAATATAAAATGACCATTTAGAACATTAAACATCCTAGGTACATGTCAAGACCAAAAAGAACCATTCACCAACGTTGAGTTAGGGATTTTCTACTAGATGCTGAGTTGACAATCGGATCAATGAATACCTAACCTGAGCACACAACAAAGAATAAATCATACGATGAGTAAAACCTCATGGCATTTCTATATTTTGAATATTTAAAAATATTACGAAATAACCAAGTACGTAATTTAAATACCATCAGAAATATACAAAGAAATGTGTAGCTTTCGTATTTTCGGAACTACATTCATCAAATCTTTCTAGAATTTCTAATATGAAGCATCTCACTTTATTTTCTTTACTCACTAAAAATAACCACATTTATATATATATATATATATATATATATCTTATTTCATTCTAACTATAGTATCGTTCATTATTCACATATTAATTTCCATTCCCATTCTTTCTCTTCTTGTTAACGTGACTTGAATTCAGACGTCTACGCGAATTCAACAATCACACCAAATTTAGCATCAAGTGCTTGACGGATAAATCCGTAAATAATGAATTGCGCCCTGCGGCTGGCCGATAAAACCGACAGTAAATATGCCCAACACTGGTTGGTAAAATCGAGAATAGATTTGTAATAATGCATTGCACCTTGCGCTGGCTGATAAAACTGACAAATGGGGTGCCCAACACACCCCGACATGTAGTCGTAAAATCTTTCTTATTCTATTGCATGCTCATTTATACAAAACCATTATCTCAATTTCATTTCAAAACTAATCTCACATATAGTACACATTATTTGTACAATTATTCAAACACATTGTTTCTTTTCAAATTTAGCATTACGCCATATTATTTCAAAAGACCACCCACCTTATATACTTACCAAATAATGCATATATATATATATATATATATATATATATCTAAAAGCAACAAACGAAATAGTTTGGGTAATAGAAACACCATCCTTTGAACATTAGAACTGAACATACATACAACATAGTTTATAACTTTCACCCACTTTATAATATTCGACTATAGTATTAATGGACACTCGAATAACATTAATATCGTAAGAACCAAATAGTGTAAAACAACAATATTTTAACAACCTTGAATTACACCAATTTATCCTTCCCATTGAATTATAATATAACAGACAAACCAAGTAAAACATTAAATTTAGCATGAAACGATCGATATAACTAGCTTTGGAAAAACACTTATTCACCTATAATATTAGCATTAAAATCGGCATAAACACTTATTTAATCTTAACATTTAATTTAACATAAACACTTATTCGCCTACAATATTAACATTAAAACATACTTTGGATGACATTCAAAACATATTTTGGACAACATTTAAAATTTACTTGGACATTATTTCAAACATACTTTTGTCGTGACTAAAGCATATCAAATGTTATAAGGATACAAACATGCTCTTGTTCGATTTCAATCGATTAATAGATGCAAATCAATTCCATACAATTTGGTTCAAGATAAATCAATTCTTTCTTGGCATTGGACTAAAACAATAAATAATATAAATTATCATAACATATAGAATTTAATAAACATCAACCCAAGAATTTTCTTATCGTAAACTTGAGCTATTCGTATCGTAATCATTTAATTATATAAATAATAGTAAGTCCCATATGATGTCAATTAATATTATATAAATCAATTAATATTTTTGATTTAATTATATAATTGATTTAATTATATAAATCAATTAATATTTTTCGATTTAATCCTTTGATGTCAAAATATTATAAATAATAGTTTAAATAGCAAGCAAAACAATATAATAAAAATGCATCTATTATGTGAAGAAACTCTGATTCATGCTATGAAAGACTGTCCTAAGGTGCGTGAAATCCTTGTTGTTGGGGTTTAAATGACGATCGCTTTCGACAGAATTACACAAATTGTATCGATCGGCTTGAGGGCGTTTTTAGGAGCTTGAAAAAAGGTCGCTTCGATTTTTAACCCCGCCTGGAACATTTGGAGCAGCGAAATAATATGGTGTTTAAAGGAAGATGGATGCTGCAGAGATGATATGGGAAAGGGCGCAAACGTTAAGCAAAGATTTCAGAATTTTCAATCTTCGAGCTGCGGTCATGTCAACTAATTTGGTGAAGAAGAATTGGAAAAAACCCGTAATGGCAATATTAAAATTAACGTGGATGCTACTGTTTTAAATGGTTGCGGAGAGTGGGAGCGATTGCGAGAGATCACGATGGCTTTGTGATAGGGGCTGCTATACTTTCAAGGAAAAGGCTATGGATGTTATCTGGCGAGTTGGAGGCGTTTAAAGAAGGGTTAAAGTGGTGAATGGTTAAAGGTGGGCGATTAATTGTGGAGTCGAGATAGTGCCATCTTTGGTCAACGCGGTCAAAAAAGAAGGATGGATATTACCATTTTGGGCCAGTGCGTTAGAAGAGAATGTGACGCTTTCAACAAATTTGAATCGGTCCAAGTAATTTGGATTAATCGCAATAGAAACTACGCTGCAGATTTTTTTATGTAAATTAGCGATTAGGAATAAAAATGATTTGTATTTCGATATGGAGTATCCGTCGGATATCCACAACATTATTATTCATGATGCTATTAATTGAGGTTGACCCTTTGGGTCGTTTTTTATCAGAAAAAATATATATTATAACATATATATTAACCGGCCACGCAAAGAATTTTAGTGGTTAATGGCCACTTTAACCCCTTTATTTAATTTCAAACTATAATATTTTTATAAATTAAATTTTTACTTCTTATGTAATTTAGTCCCTATACTTAATTTAAGTACTAAGCATAGAAATTACCTAACTAAAATTTAATTTTCCTAAAATTAAATCCATAAATATTTTTATAAAATATTTACAAGTCTAGTTTACTGAAATGAGATCCCGATACATTAATTTCTAAAACCACTGACATTAGAGCTGATACACTTGTACTTTTACTAATTGTCCAATTAGCAAATTTGTCCAATCAAAATTTAATGTAAAATTATATTTAACTCATAAATATTATTTAATAATATTTATTGACTCGGTTTATGAAAATGGGGTCTCGAAATCGTAATTTTCAACCCCACTGGCTTTAGTATAATTACACTTGTACCTTAATTTATTATCAATTAAGCAAAATTACTAGACCAAATTTGATATGTTTCGGTACTAATCTCATAAATATTAAATATTAATAATTACAAACACGTTTTATGAAAATAACATTTCAGAACTGTAATTTTTTATACCACTAGAAACTGGGTCGTTACATGGAAAATTTTGCTTGACAATGTCCCTGAATTAACTGTTAAATTTTTATCTAATACTCGGTGGGAGAGTCGAATTAAAAGTGTTAAAGCTATTAGATTTCAAGCCTCCCAAATAAGATTGGATTTGTCGGAATTATATGAATCTGGTGATGATGCAAAGTCAAAGAGTGAAGTGGAGAGTTTGGTCAATGCACTTGAGAGTTTTGAGTTTTTTCTTAGTATGGTAATTTGGTATGAAATTTTATTTGCTATAAATATGGTGAGCATGAAATTGCAATCCAAGTCTATGTGCATTGACACCACCATAAAGCAATTAGAAGGGGTATTGTCATATTTTGAAAAGTATAGAGATGAAGCCTTTACTTCTAGTAATAATATTGCTAAAAGTATTGCACTTGATATGGATGTAGAGCTCACCCTTCCAACAAAGCATTGTGTTATTAGAAAAAAATAATAATTTGATGAGAATAACCAAAAGGATGAAGAAATTCAGTCGGCTGATGAATTATTTAGAGTTGTTTATTTTTTAGTTATTGTAGACATGACAATTACTTCTTTGAAAAGAAGATTTGAGAAACTAAAAATATTTGAAAGTGTTTTTTGGTTTTTGTTTGATTTAAACAAGTTAAAGTCATTGGATGAAAAGGAATTGAGAGAATCTTGTGCTACTTTTCACTCTACCTTTTTCTCATGGTAATTCATCATATGTTGATTTAAATGATCTTTTCTCTAAATTGAAAGTGTTGCAATTTACTTTACCGAATGAATTAGTGTCAGCCACTAAAATTCTTGAGTTTGTCAATTTGCAGGTTGTTATTCGAATGTTTCAATAGCTTATAGAATTTTTTTAACGGTCCCTATGACTGAGGCATCAGTTGAAAGAAGTTTTTCAAAACTAAAGCTAATCAAAACCTATTTGAGGTCGTCAATATCACAAGAACGATTGAATGATTTGGCAATGTTATCAATAGAGAACGATTTTTTGGAAAACATTAACGTTGATGTTACCATTAATGATTTTCCATCTTGGAATGCTTGTAGAACCCTTTTTTTTATGATTTTTTGTGCTTTTGTAGTTAATAACATAGGAGTAGATTGAATGAAAAATGTTTTTTTTTTAATTTTGTTAGAAAATATCTTATTTGCTTAATGTCATAAAATGTATTATTTTAATGAAATTACTAGTATATATTTTTATTATATTATATTATATTTTATAATTTTTTTAAAAGAATCTCAATATATTGTTTGGTGTAAAAATAGAATATCAGTAATGACAATATATCACGAAGAAAAGAGAAATAAAAATAAAGAACACACAGATTTTACGTGGAAACCCTTTCGAGAAAAAAACCACGGGCAGAGGAGAAGAAAATTCACTACGTCGAATTAGAATTAATTACAAGAGGAGCAGACTATGTCTATTTATAGGCTTGTAAAACCATATTCTAATAGGAGTGAAACACCTTATTCTAATCAATATCAAATAGATGGAGTTTAATAATGTTTAAAAAACCTTATTCTAAAATAAAATAAAAGAAATATAATTCTATAGGGATTTTGCTTTTATTTTATTTTACCACAGTATTTTATTTAAATAAGGATTCGGGTCACTTAATTCTAACAATCTCCACCTTGACACAAATTCTTAATGAACAAGTTCTTCATCGCACACTCTCAACGAACAAGTTCTTCACCTCTTCCATAAAACCCCTTAAGAGTTTATCTTCAACAATGAACACCAATCAAGTCTAAGCAATGCTCAAACTTGGTTATAGGAAGTGACTTAGTCATCATATCTGCAGGATTTTCATAAGTACTAATTTTGCTCACAACAATATCACCACGAGCAGTAATATCACGAACAAAATGATACTGAACATCAATGTGTTTTGTTCTCTCATGAAACATTTGATCTTTTGTAAGGAAGATGGCACTCTGACTGTCACAAAATACTGTATTGATTTGAAGGTATTCATTGAGTTCACTAAAGAGTCCCTTCAACCAAATAGCTTCTTTACAAGCCTTAGTAATCGCCATGTACTCAGCTTCAGTGGTAGACAAAGCGACTGTAGTTTGCAAAGTGGCTTTCCAACTGATTGCACAACCTCTGATTGTAAAAACATAACCTGTGAGAGATCTTCTTCTATCAAGGTCTCCAGCAAAATCAGCATCAACATACCCTATGACTCCATCTCTAGTTTTTCCAAACTATAAGCAAACATCAGTAGTACCTTGTAAGTATCTTAAAACCCATTGAATTGCTTTCCAATGTTATTTACTGGGATTCGCCATGTATTTGCTAACTGCATTAACTGCATATGATAAATCTGGACGTGAACAAACCATGGCATACATGAGAGATCCCACTGCACTAGAGTATGGAACATGTGACATGTACTCAATCTCATCATCTGATTGTGGAGACAAAGCCGATGAAAGTTTGAAATGGGCTGCTAAAGGAGTACTAACAGGCTTAGCATTCTACATATTGAATCTGCAAATAACTTTCTCAATGTACCTCTTCTGACTTAGGTACAATTTACTTACTTTTCCATCTCTGAGAATCTCCATACCAAGTATCTTCTTTGTTGGTCCCAAATCTTTTATCTCAAATTCTTCACTTAGTTGGGCTTTAACCTTTCTTATCTCTCATTTATCTTTCGCTGCTATTAACATGTCATCAACATAAAGGAGTAGATACATAAAAGAACCATCACTGTTTTTCTTAAAGTAAACACAACTGTCAAAACTACTTCTTTTAAAATCATGAAAAGTCATAAATGAATCAAACCTCTTATACCACTATCTTGGTGACTATTTCAAATCGTAAAGGGACTTTTTTAGCAAGCAAATATAGTCCTCTTTTTTTGAAACTGTAAAACCCTCTGGTTGTTGCATGTAAATATCCTCCTCAAGTTCTCCATGCAAAAATACAGTTTTTACATCTAACTGCTCAAGCTCCAAATCATGCATGGCCACAATACCAAGCAAAGCTCGAATCGAACTATGCTTCACAACTGGAGAGAACACATCTGTGAAGTCCACTCCTGGAATTTGACTGTAACCCTTTGCAACAAGCCTTATTTTATATTTGGGTTCTTCAACTCTAGGAGTCCCCTATTTCTTCTTAAACACCTATTTACAACGAACAATCTTTTAACCTTTAGGAACTTTCACAAGATCCCATGTTTTTTTTTGTGTAGTGATTCCATCTCCTCTTGCATAGCAAACATCCACTTTTCTGAGTCTTCACAACTAACCGCCTCAGAATAATTAGATGGTTCTTGGTTTGCATCTATATCTTCAGCCACATTTAAAGCATAAACAACTAAATCAGCCCCGGCATACTTCTTTGGATGTTTAATTTCTCTTCTAATTCTATTTTTAGCGATAGAGTATTGTGGTGAAGAAGCAACTCTATTTTGAATTTTTGTATTGGCTTCAGTAGTCGACTCTGTTATAGATTCTGTATTAATTTGATGCTTCACCTGTTTTTGATTTTCTTTATTAGAATAGTCTTTAAGAGATAAGTTAGGTAGCATAGCAGTTTCATCAAAAACAACATCCCTTCCAACTTTTCTATTTTCAGGACACCATAACTTATACCCTTTTACACCAGCTTTATAACCAAGAAAAACACATTTAATGGATCTCGATTCCAATTTTCCATTATCAACATGAGCATACACAGGACAACCAAAAATCTTTAAATCAGAATAGTCAGTAGGATTACCAGACCATACCTCTTGTGGAATCTTTTTCTCAATGGCAACGGATGGAGATCAGTTGATCAAAAAACATGCAGTAGAGGCTGCTTCGGCCCAAAATGACTTTCGTAAGTTGGCATTTGACAACATACATCGAACCTTCTCCATGATCATTCTGTTCATTCGTTCTGCAACGCCGTTTTGCTGTGGAGTATAACGAACTGTCAAGTGTCTCACGATCCCTTCTGACTTGCACAATTTATTAAACTCATCAGAACAGAACTCTAAGCCATTGTCTGTGTGGAGGTATTTTATTTGTTTTCCCGTCTGTTTTTTAATCATGGTTTTCTAAGACTTAAATGTGGAAAACACATCGATTTTCTGCTTCAGGAAGAATGCCCACACTTTTCTAAAAAAATCATCAATAAAAGTTAGCATATAATTAGCTCCACCTCTCGAAGGCACTCTGGATGACCCCCATAGATCAGAATGAATATACTTCAACGTTCCTTCCGTGTTATGGATTCCTCTGGTGAATCGAACTCTCTTTTGCTTCCCAAAAACGCAGTGCTCACAGAACTTCAGTTTGCAAATTCCTTGCCAATCAAGAAGTCCTCTTTTGCTCAATTTTTCCATGTCATTCTCACTCATATGCGCTAGGCGCATATGCCAAAGTTTAGTAATATCATCATCTGACAAGGAAGAGAATGCGACAACTACATCACCAGTAACAGTAGAACCTTACAAAACATATAACTTGGCAGTCTTTCTCTACCCTTTCATCACAATGAGGGACCCTTTGAAAATCTTCAAAAACCCACTTTCAGCTGTGTATTTGTACCCTTTTGAATCAAGAGTACTCAATGAAATTAACTTTCTCTTCAATTCTGGAACATCTCGTACGTCACTAAGTGTTCTGACAACTCCATCAAACATCTTAACTTTAATTGTTCCAACACCTGCAATTCTACATGAAACATTATTTCTCATCAAAACAACACCTTCAGACACTATTTCGTAAGTTGTAAACCAATCCCAATTGGGACTCATGTGGAAGGTGCAGCTCGAATCAAGGATCCAATCCTTGCTCACTTTAAAATTATTGACAAAAACGACTAGAAGTTCACCGCTGTAGTCTTCTAGAACATCAACCTTACCAGAATTTTCTATAGCTTATAGCACTCAGATTTAATGTGCCCTTTCTTCTTGCAGAAGTTACAAGTTTTACCTCTGTTTGAAGACTTTGATCTACCCTTAGATTTACCACGAGGATTTCGTTCCTATGTTCTTCCACGATCATCATCAGCATTCTAATCTTGTCTCCCATGAACAATGAGACCCTCTCCTTGAGAGTCAGTTTTAACCACAAGATACTTCATCTTATCATACGAGGTTAAAGAATCATAAACCTCATCAACTGTGAGAGACTCTCGGCTATATAAAATTGCATCTCTAAAGGTTGAATAAGACGGGGGCAACGAACAAAGTAAAATCAACCCTAGATCTTTCTTATCATACTGAACCTCCATGGCCTCCAAATTTGAGAGAATTTCTTTAAACACTATCAAGTGTTTGTGCACAGACGCACCTTCCTCCAAACGATGAGTATAAAGATGTTGCTTCATATGCAGCTTACTAGTTAGAGTTTTCGACATACATATTTGTCCCAACCTCTTCCATAATCCAGCGACGATCTTCTCCTTCATCACATCTTGCAAAATTTCGTTAGACAGATGTAGATGTAACTATGTTAACACCTTTCGATCCTTGCGCTTCTTCTCTTCCTCCGTCAATGTTGAAAGCATCTTATCTACCCCTAGCAAGGCTTCCTCTAAGTCCATCTGTGCAAGAACTGCCTGCATCTTTATCTGTCACAACGCGAATCTAGTGTTACGATCCAACAACAGAATTTTATGCTTCAAAGACGTCATTACCTTGACTGAGATGAACAACCCGGAAGCTCTGATACCAATTTGTAAAAATAGAATATCGATAATAACAATATATCACAAAGAAAAGAGAAATAAAAATAAAAATAAAAAACACACAGATTTTACGTGGAAACCCTTTCGGGAAAAAATCACGGGCAGAGGATAAGAAAATTCACTATGTTGAATTCGAATTAATTACAAGAGGAGTAGACTGTGTCTATTTATAGGTTTGTAAAACCATATTCTAATAGAAGTGAAACACCTTATTCTAATCAATATCAAATAGATGGAGTTTAATAAGGTTTAAAAACCTTATTCTAAAATAAAATAAAAGAAGTATAATTATATATGGATTTTACTTTTATTTTATTTTACCACAGTATTTTATTTAAATAAGGATTTGGGTCACTAATTCTAACATTTAGCCTAGAATTCCAAAAATGTCAAGAATGTGTCTGTTGGAGGATCGATGGCTTGCCAGAATATCCATGGTTTCAATTATTATTATTATTATTATTATTATTATTATTATTATTATTATATCTCTTTTTTTTTTAAATTATGCACTTCTTTTTGTTGTTTCGAAAAAGATTTTTTTTAAAATGATGATCAAAGCCTAAGGATCTTCGCTTTCCCGCAACTTAAGTCCAAAGACCCGTTGCTGAATTGAAAGCTCGTCTCAGACCCCTTTCATTTTGTTTTATGAACAAAGAAAATAGATGCCGACAAGAGGTAAAAAGGAGAACTACCTTCAATCTCTAATGTATGTTATTGGTTTTGTAGATTTCTGTTTGCCTGAGTTGAAATTGGTGTTTGTTGGTGAGCGATTGTTGTGACCCAGCCCAGCAAGCCACATGGAGAACCACATGGTCCCAGGAGGAGCTCACGCCAGCGCAAACAACCACCCAGACATGCGGATTTTGTCATCTAATACACGTCAGCAAACCTAATCGAATCTGAGTAGTATAAGAAACCATGCAATAATAGGGTAGTCATGCAATACCAAATTTGTCAAACAAATTCCAATTTCTCACCTCCTTCTTCGAAGTCAGTTGCTGCTACATTCAGCTATTGTACTACAATTTGCTGATATTGTACTGCAATCAGTAGAATCTCATAATTGTGCTCCATTTTCGGTTAAATTTTGCTCCCTTTTTGTTTCCACAAACCTCTAGTTCATTCCAGTGAGACTCAATGATAAAGGATGATTGTTGCTGGGTAGTGAGGTTCAACCGAGAGCTCTCTCCATTTCTGTATTTTTTCTCTCTATCAGAAGCCAAGATTGCTAACTCCGTTTTTTTTTTTTTGTGTGTTCCCGTGCTGCTTATAACAAGGCAGAGGTAATGATCACCAGGTATGGGACTTGCGTATAATGGTGCCAAGCTGGTGACGAAAATGACTGGCAAGTGAACATAAGGCAAGGCTGTACAGGATTGCAGTAGTAGTGACGCTTTTAAACCTAGCCGACAGGGGTCGTTGTGGCAAACATTAAATAAAATTGAAGATAGTGGGCCTTTTAAACCCAAATATAGATAACAGCTTGAGATCTGAACAAAATTAACAGGCCTAAAGTTGACCCAAACATAAGATGGGCTTAGCCCACGTTAAAACTCCATAATGTAAATTGTAGACAAAATTCAATTTGGGTTTAGTAGAACTAGGCTTAAATCAAAATAATTTTTCTTGCACAAAATTGGATGTCTACATTAACTGTAATAAATGTATCATGCTTAATAAATGAGCAAAGGAGTTATTAAATGGTAATCACTCATACTCTCTTAAGTGACCTAATTGAGCATCAGGTTTTAAAAGTGTAGTCACTAATAGTATAATTTGGACTAAAATATTCATCTGAAATAACAATATTAATCTACTACGTCAATTTTCGTCACAATTATTAACAATTTAGTGACTATAATATAATAATATAACTATTTCTTCACCAGTTCGATAGTTGACCCACTCCCCCAACCAATAGTGTGATTCAGTTAAATTTTGCATTAGCCCTTATACTTTGTGAAAATTGACAATTTAGTCATTATACTTTAATTTGGTCAATTTTAATCATTGCATTTTTCGTATAGGTCAATTTTAATCCCTATTCTTTTCAAATTTTGAAATTTTAATCCTGACCCAAATAGTAGCAGTTAAGTTCATTTAATTAAATTCAATTACTAATCCTATACTATGCGTATAATTATCGATTTAGTTCATACTCTCTAATTGAATCACTATAAGTCCTTATACTTTTGAATTTTAAAATTTCAGTGTTGAGGCAAATGACAATTGTTATTCCATTAACCAGATCTTTAGCGAGTAATATGTGAAAATCACAAGTTGATATGGCGTCACAATATGATAATATATTTGTCGCATCAAATTTTGGAAATAACATAACTTAATGAATTTAAAAATTATCGTTTGATGAGGATTGGAATTTTAATATTTGAAAAGTACAAATACTAAAAATGACTAAATAAAAAATACAAAAACTAAATACATGGACTAATAATAAAACTTAAGCGTGTGATTCACACCCACTCACCGGGAAAAGAGGGGGAATTCATGGCTTTATTTTTGGGAGGAATAATTTCATTATATGTTCTGATTATATATGCTCTTTTTGATACAATGCTTAGAACTATTCATATCTCATCCCCAACTCATAAATAGGATGATAATGTGCTTCAGTGCACTCGAACCCACGTCTTCCTATTCTTGACAACAATGCCCATACAAATCGAGTTAAGACTCAATCGACAATTCATGACGTTTCTTAAATTCCCATTTTGGTAAGAATTCTAGCTTAACAATAGATCAAATTCACGATGAAAAGGTGATTAAAGGTGGGTTTAGATGGGCGATGAGGTGCGGTGCGATGCGTTTAGTTTACTTTTTGTCTAACGCTACAGTATCTAATCTCACTGCCACCGCTGATTTTACACTAACCGTAAGTAAACGCAACGCCGATCCAAACTCAACCTAAATTGGCTTAGACAAATCCTTAGAATGGTGATTAAAATCATTAAAATTTATTATTAGTGGTATATTATTTATAAATTTCGATACTTTAATTTAATATTTTTTAACTTTTATAATTTTTATTTTTTGAATTAAACAATTCTTGTCAAAATTATTAAATTGAATTTTACAAATTTTAAAATTTTATGTTGCAAATATATCACATGTGTAATAACTAACATTTTAAAATTTAACAAGTATAAAAATTAAAAAAGATAAATTAAGGAATATAAATTAAATTTACAACTTACATATAATATATTACTAATTACAAAATTTGACTTTAATATATTATTAATTGAATCATTATAGAAACTTCAAAATTAAAAATTCAACATTAAAATTAACAAAATTAGGGTGTCGGCCATATATATAACAAAATTCATCCTTAATAATTATTTGCCACTTAAGTTTTGAATTTAATATTCAATTCGATACTCAATTTTTTTCCAATTTAACATCTGAGTTTAACTTTTATGTTAGAATCTGGTTTCTATATCAAATGTCATATCATATCGTCTAATGAACATTGGACATGTTTGTTATAATAAAAACATAGGACAAAAACTAAGGTACTAAATTAAATATGAATTCCAAATAAACATAAAAAATTTAAATATCAAATTAAAAAAAAATTCAGGTGATCAATTGAACATTAAAGAAAAACTTAGGTACCAAATGGTATATTAACCCTTAAAAACACTTTCTTTTTGGTTTGAAGCAGAGATAAAAGGCCGAAAGGGCAATGCCAGTGAAGTTGCTGCTGCTTCCAGTGCTTTATAAATATGTAAACGCATTGGTGTTGGTGGCAGTGATTTCTGTGTAACGGCTACTTTTGATTGTGTTGTTGAAGCAGTAAAGACCGAGAAATTAAGATAAACAGAGGGGTAGATTTGACTCAGTTTTGAAGGGAACCAGAAGAAATGAATTACAACAATGATCAGTAAATTCCCTTTTTTCTGTCTTTTGATTTTAAAATGCTTGCTTTCTGATGGTTGTTTCTGGGTTTTTATTGCTTTTTTTTATTATGACAATTTATTTCTCAGAAGGGTTTCTGCTGGATTTTATGGGTTCTTTTTTTTTTTTTTTGTTATTTCCTTTAACTTTTGAAGTGGGGATATGTTGGGGGTGTACTTTTTACTGTAATGAAAGTGTGGGCTCTGAATAAAATTGGGTCTCGCTGTGTTTTAGTTCTTTTCTATTACCATAAACATTAGTACTGAGAGACATGTAGACTAACCATGATTCCCTTTCCTTGTTTTTCCCTTCTTTTATGGACTGTGCTGGTAATTTGATTCTTATTTGTTGAAACACTGTCCATGATTTTGCTTAACGTGGTATACTTTACCACGGATTCCTTTTTCAGTAAAGCATTGGTTGCGAGGTCCATCTGCATTGGCCCTTTCTTTGGCCTGAATACTTTATTTTCTATGTTCATTGTTTGATTGGTGGCAGGGAGCCTTGGAATCGGCATGGGGAGAATCATGGTGTTCAGAAGAACTATAATTTGGGTAAGTTATTAACACAGATGATGACTTATTTCAAGTCAATATGTTTGAAGTAGCCAAGTGATAAAGAGATTTTTCTTTTTTTTTTTAAAAAAAAATTGATTACTGATGTCTGAATAAAATCGGAGCAGATCCCTCCCTAGGTGCATGGACTCAAGTGACCTTGAATGAGGAAGACCTTTCCTACATGTTTGATGAAACAACCCCTGTTAAAGATTGTGGGAAACTGCCGTATTATGTTACACATAACGGTAAATTATGTTCCTTGAAGCTTTCTTGTCTTTATAATAGTTGATCTTCTCTTTCCTTTAAAGTACTATGACCATCAACTTCAGATAATATAACCAAGGAACTGGAAGAGAAGAGGGAGACTTCTTCACAAGTTAAAAGGCGAAGAATGCTTCAGTTTGACACTCATGTAGTAGATTCTTCCCTCATCTGCAATGAGATGCCATCTGCACTCCTAAAACCAAGGGTGAGTGCTAGATAACATGTTTGTTGCTCAGAAATGAACAAAAGCATCTCTTTATATCATATGTTTTGACCTGCTATCTCTAAACTAGGTTTTGAAAATGGACTTGGACTGTATTATTGAGAAGGAAAAATCCTTCATCTATGCTATTTGTGCATCCATCTTATCTATAACTTGTTTGGACTAGACAACCTTGTATAGCGTATCTAATGGCTAGAGCTTGGTTTTTTTCCCTTTCAAATTTGATCATTATTTATAATTCATTCATCATCCATAACGAGTACTGGAGTTCTACCTATTCTGGTGGCCTTTTAAAAGTTTAAATATTGCATCTATATCTGGTTTCTTTTTAATGTTATGCAATTAAAAGTTTCAAGTATTGGTTTAAGTGTACTATGCTTATACCAGGTTCTTGCTCTCTTTTTTTTCTTCTTTCCATGCTTAGGAGAGGGATGATTCGATTGAAGAGGTTTTACCTGGTTCAGCTCAGTGGACTGCTGGATTTTCAGGTTTCCCTTGCAAGTCCATTTTCATACAATAATAATCAAATTGAATCAAATGTGTACTTGAGTTTTTAATCATAACAAAATATTGCAGAGGATGCATCATCTTCCAGTTACGAGGGTCTAGATGAGTCGTGTGAAGAGTGGCTTGCTGAATATTTTAACAATGCAGAGATGCTTCTCAGCTCTGATGAGTTGTATGCTTCTATTGACTTGCAGCGTTTTTTGTTTGATCATGATATCAATCTATTCTGATTGCTTTATAATGTGAGCTTCAGGAATCTTACAGGCACATCTGATGTTCAAATTGGTATTTCAGGTACACAAATCCTTTTCTTCTGAATAAGTATTTCTTTCGTTGTCATTTATCTTAACTTTATGAAAAAAACTTGATTCTCTGTTCATAGAGTTGTGCAATTCCCGACCTGAGTCTGCAGTTGATGCTGTTCAAAAGCAGGCAATTCAAACTCCTCAAAATATTGTCTTCAAAGGTAATCACATTCATTCTCGTTTTCCTCCTGTTTGTTATGCCTTTGCCTTTTCTATGACATTTTAAATTAAATTTTATTACACTAAGTAAAATTAACACTGTCAGATTGAATGTTGCTCATTTAGGTAGGAAGTCTATCATACACGCAGCCCCTAAGCTAGCATCTTCTGTTGCCTACCCGTTTGCTTTCATTAAACCCTGTGGTTTCCATGGAGATGTTACCCTGAAGGATATAAACCAGCGAATCCTAACCCCACCACCATCAAAATCAAAACAAAGCAATGAAGATCTTGCTGCTGCTTTCCCCACTTCTGCTTTTTCTGGGAAGCCTGTTGTTGGCAAAACTAAAATTCGTACTGAAGGAGGAAAAGGCAGCATCACTATTATGAGAACCAAAGGCTGACTAGATAAGCGTTGTTCTGAACTTCCTTTCTTTGGCCCTTTGATCTCCCTGTTAGTTAAATGTGGTGGTTGAGCTCGGGTCTGACTGGTATATAATCCGGTACTGCATTCTTTTGTCGGATGTGTTGGAATTCATAATACACATCAAAGTGTTTATGTTTTCAGTAGTGTTGTATGTGTCAAATAGTTGTTTCATATACATGTGACCGTAACCTATATATGGAAGTCATGATGTTTGAGAACCCACCTATTTTAGATGGGTTTCGGAAAAGAAGTAATGAAAGCTTTTGGTAAGCAGCGGTTGTGTATTCCTATGGGTATATGTAGTGAAAGGATAAGGTCGTATGGTTGTGGATGACAACGTAAATATATTGCTGTGTAAATGGTTCATCAGCATCAACAGTGCTAAAGCATTTCTTTGGTTGGAATTCTCAGCCTGAATGGATCAGATAGGGTTCTGTGAGGAAAAATTCAATTAAACAGTGCTTTCATCCTTGTCTTTGTACATTTACAGTGGTATTAAGGGCAAATAAGGATAATCAGTCAAACATGGCAAGAATAAACAAGCAGCAAAACAACAAATCAAAAAGAATAACCTTTCTTTATCAAAAGCATCACATCTCCAGCGTATGTGGTTTGAGCACTTGGAAGCCAAGTAAAACAAACACACAAGGATCAGAGCACCAAAAAAGGAATAATCACCACGCCAAGAAGGAATGTCCCAAAAAGGTGTCAACATTCCTAGATTTTTAACGCCAGAATTAACGTTTTTAGATTTTTTCTTTTCATTTGGCCTTTTTGACTCTTTTTTTTCTCTCATTTTCACTTACAATGTTACAATCCGCATGGGCCGCGTAACTTCCCTTTTGGAAGTTTTAAACATTGAAAAAAGCGCAGAGGCAAGCATAAGTGTCTTTACCGGTGCCGTTAACCGGCTTTTGCCTATAGTTCTCTTATGCGTTTTCAAATGAAGAATCTGTTACTTCTGTTTTTATTTTAGGATTTCATGAAATTTTCGTCCATGTAAGAAATATTTCTCCATTAAAGTTTTGTTAATACGGTTTCGACTTATTCTCTGGTACGGTTATGTCTGTTTCTATAGCACGATAGTTTGGGTTTTTGGTTAGTTTTTTCGGTTTTCCAAGTGTTTGGGAGAAAGAGGGTAAAGTCTCAGTTCGACGATTTGTTGAGTGGTAATGGTGGTGATTCTAGCGGCGTTGTCCATAGAGGGTTGGAAAGTTGACGAGTGGCATATCAGTTCTGACGAGGGGGAGGAGGAAATCGGGCGAGAGGCAGCGTCGGATGACAGAGGGATGGGTTACAGGAGAAGCCTTTCTGTTAAGCGCCGTGGTGGGTCGGGTGGACTTCAAATCGTCGAGGATGTTGCCACTGGATCGAGGAGTGGACACGGACTGGATGCTATCGTCTTGGAGCGGAACGAGGGCAGACTAGGGGTGATCAGAGGATGGTGATCTTGCCGGAGTCGAGGTCTCTCATTATTCATTTGTCATGGGAGACGTGGTATCAAGAGAGCTTTGTACGTATCAATGTAAAAATATCGGTTTGCACAAGGGGCAGCTCAAATAGTGGCGGGATATGTATAGATAATTTATTATTGATTCTAAAAAAATCTAACCCTCAACATTTACACATTGTATAATTTGGTCTTTTTTATAGTTTTGTTGCATTTTTTTTGTGACCTTTTTACCTAAAAAGCTAAAAAACCAAATTTGTTAGCTAAATTTGATGAAAGTATACCAAAAAAAAATGAAAACACCCAAAAATCCAAGAAAATAATTTTCATCTTTTCTTAGGGCAAATTACTAAAAAAAGCCCTTTTTTTTCAAAATTTACCGAAATGGGCCCTTTATGTAATTATTCTTTGGAATAGTGCATTTTCATGAAATCGCGTCCACGTCGAATACGATGTCGAGTGCAGCGTCGAAATCGCGTCCATGTCGTGCGATTCTTGGCGTGGACTAAATCGCGCCCTAGGGCGCGATTTCTTGGCGTAACATGAAACGATTTATGTTTTTAGCTTGAAAACTTTGAAAGGCCATAACTTTTAGCTCGGTTGTCCGATTGAGGCGATTTTTTTATTTGAATAACTTTTGAGATCTCTGACGACAAATATGAAGGCGGTTTGCGCACTTTTGTCGAAAAAAGATCCTTTTGCCCTAAATTTGATTTTTCGGTTTAAAATTGAATTTTGAAACATTCAAATCATTATTTTCCTTATTTATTTGAAGTAAACAGGATTTTTTCTGAAATTGTTGTATTTTTTGATTTGACACATGTATGGAATAGGTCAGATAAATCGTTAGAGCGTAAGTAATATAATTAAGATAATAACAATATTTTTATAATATGTTAATTAATTAGTTTAGCTTAGTTGGTTAAGATGCTTGCTCTTTTCCTTAGAACCCTGGTTCAAATCTTGTTAGTAACAATTTTGAATCTTTTTGTACTTGTTGCTATTGATGTAATATTGAAGAGTTAATTGATTCAAAAAAATTGTACTTATTAAAATTTGAGCCAAGGTTCTAAGGAAAAGAGCAAGCATCTTAACCAACTAAACTAAACTAATTAATTGATATATTATAAAAATATTGTTATTATCTTAATTATATTACTTACGTTCTAACGATTTATCGGACCTATTCCATACACGTGTCAAATCAAAAAAATAATACAACAATTTGTAAAAAATCCGTGTTTACTCCAAATAAATAAGGAAAATAATGATTTGAATGTTTCAAAATTCAATTTTGAACCGAAAAATCGAAATTTAGGGCAAAAGGATTTTTTGATGAAAGTGTGGCAAACCGCTACTGTTTGTCAACGCAGAGATCTCAAAAGTTATTCAAATAAAAAAATCGCCTCAATCGGACAACCGAGCTAAAAGTTATGGCCTTTCAAAGTTTTCAAGCTAAAAACATAAATCGTTTCATGCCGTCAACAAATCGCGTCTAGGGGCGCGATGGTGTCTATGTCAACAAATCGCGACGTGGACGCGATTTCTGGCGCTGCACTCGACATCGTCTTGACGTGGACGCGATTTCGCGGAAAATAGACCATTCCGGTAAATAATTACATAAACGGCCCATTTCGGTAAATTTTGAAAAAAAAGGGCTTTTTTTGGTAAATTCCCCCTTTTCTCATTCTTTTAAATGCCTCAATTGGTTACTAGTGCAATAACATGAGAAAAAAGTTTATTCATTACATATGTATTAAAATAATTAGACATAAAATAAGGAATAATTAATACAAATTTAAACTTGAAATTAGAAATATGAGTAATAACTTTTGTAAAAATAAAACCTTTTCAAAATAAGCAAAAAAAAATCTCTTTTGCTAAAAATAATTCATGAGAGTGGCTAACTATTACTAATTAAGTTAGTTTATTGTTAAATCATATATTAAAACATGTGTAAAAATAATACTCTTACTAAACATAACATTAATGCCATAAACAAAAGCAAAACTCCAAAAAAAAAAAGGACCAAATTATGCAATGTATAAATGTTGAGAGTTAATTTTTTAGAATTAAGATAAAATTGACATAATTTAAAAATGTTGAAGGTTAAAGTTATTATTCGTCAATTTTAAAAGCTGTCATTGTTAGCCAGTTGGTTATAAAAAGAAAAATTGAATAGTTGGGTGATCATTTTGTAACATTTCATAGTTGAGTGATAAAAAATTAATTAATAATTGGACGACCATTTTATAACTTTTCATAGTTAAATAACTAAAAAATATTTACTAGTTTACCAAAAAGAAAAAAAGAAAATAGTAATGTAAAAAGAAAACAAAAGAAAGGCAATCAACACAAAGAAACACGATATTTGTACTTATCCACCAAATATCAAGTGACCTAAACTTCAACTTCTAAATCCTATATAGATCCTCATATCTGTTAATCTTCACTACAATTACAAATCACATAGGAAATCCAAGCATTAAGAAATCACAGCTACAGTTATATGAAATCACAAATACACATAGAACAAATAGTAGAACTTTTTTTTTATGAAAAGAAGGCTTCAACAGCATGTCATTGAGTAGCTACATTACTAGCGGGATTGCTTTTATTGTTAGAATCGTAAAAATAAAATTTACTATAAACTTGAAATTGTAAAAAAAAAATCTATCATGTCAAATCATCAAGAACCAATTTATATGTAGAAGCGTATCTAAATTCATCGATTTCTTGAAATTTACGGATCTTGCAGTTTTGATCTTATAAATTAACACACAAGTAATCTAGAGAATGTGACTCTCTTTTCTAAAATGAGATATTAGAAAAGTTACCTATGTGTAATTTGGAAACCATAACCCTAATATATAACTTTTGCACATTAACCCTAATTTCTAATCAGCCCATCATCAATTAGAAATTAGTTATTAGAGTATCTACAGATATTTGACCTATAATTTATTAAGTAACTAAAACCCAATAAACCTTAACCAAATTAAATCACTTTTAATTTGGGCTAACATTATGATAGTAAATAATGACATGTAATTACTCTAATTATACATGTGATGTCCATATTTTCCAACAATCTCTCACTTGGACTACATATATATACTAATTACTCTATAATCACACGTCATTATAAAACCTTATGAACTCAAAACTTTACCATCATATCCAAAAGGTATTCCGAACAATCTCGTTTATTAATTATGTTAACATAGAATCAATGCGACTTTTGTTACATTTATCGTAACTAAATCCATCCATGATCACGTATATTAACACAACCAAATGACATAAATCAAGTATGGATGTGTAGAATGAAAATTACATGCAATATGATCCAAACATGCCTATTTCCAATTGGTCCTCCTTAACCTTAGTGAGATCAAACTTTACCAAAATCAGAGTGTAAATAAACCAAATACACTTTATTTCTGCAGAAAAAAAAAACTTAATACCTGTAAACTACAATAATTGAAAATGTGTCTATAACATAATAACATTTAAAAGTTCAAACTCCCACTAAAACCAAATATTCTTAAATGACATGACACCCATATGAGTAGTGTGCTCATGAAAAACCTTGGGTGTAGTCCCTTAGTAAGCGGGTTCACAATCATTGAGTTTGTCCTAATATGCTTTATAGGCACCTAACAACTCTAAATTTTTACTTTAACAACTACGAACTTAAAGTCTATGTGTTTTGACTTTGATGTGCTCTTGTTGTTATTGGAATAAAAGACTACCAATTATTGTCACAATTTGCACCCCAGTGACAAAATTTTGCATCACTTTTAACGATCAAAATTGGAGTCTGTATACCTGATGATCTCTAACTTATCAGACCCCCGATATGTGAGCATGTAATCTTTTGTTCTCTTAAGATACCTCATAACCCTCTTGGCTGCTATGCAATGGTTCATACTAAGGTTACTTAAATATCTACCTAACATCCCAACAATGTACGCAATGTCCGGACGCTTACATACTTAAGCATACATTAGACTCCCCACTCTTGAAATATAGGGAATCTTATGCATTTCCTTAATCTCAAAATCATTCTTGGGGTATTGGTCAAGACTTAATTTATTATTGACAAGCAGTATGTCATTAACATATAAAACCAAATATAGAATCTTACTCCCATTGAACTTGTGGTATATACAATTATTGACCAAATTAGTCTCTAAACCGAATGAGATAATCATTTGGTAAAATTTGTAATACTAATGACGAGAAGTCTGCTTAAGCCCATAGATGGAATTCTTTAATTTAAAAGTAATTAACTTTGCATCATCAGACACAAAATTTTCTAGTTGTACCATATAAATGTATAATCAATGTTACCATTGAGAAACCATTAACCTAACATTCATCTGATGCAACTTAAGTCAAAATATTCTACTAATGTAACAGCCTAATTTTCAGTGGTGTCAGAAATAGTGGTTCGAGGCCACTAAATCCGACGAGTAAGTTCGTAAATATTATTATTTAATATTTACGAGTCAAATGTGATTTTTTTAAAAATGCATTCCCGGGACTCTATTCCGGTAAATTGGATTCGTAAATATTTTTTAAAAATATTTACGAAGCTAGTTGTGTAGTTAATTAGGTTTTGATTAGGTGAGTTTGACTTAATTAAGATTAATTAGATAAAAGGACTAAATTAAATTGATTGTGAAAGTTAATTATGAAATAGAAAAAATCAAGGGACTAAATTAGTAAATAAACCAAAATGTGACACTTGTGTGGTAATAATAAAATACATGTGTAATAAAATATATACATACATTTGTAATAATATGTATAATTTCCTTATTATTTAAGTATAAGATATTTTAGATTAAAATATTATTATATTATATTATTATATTACATTAATTAATCAAAACAAAATAATGAAATGAAATAAAAAGAACAAAGGAAACAAAAAGCTTAAAACGAAATAGAGAATGAAAGAAGGAAAGAAAGAAAAGAAAGAAAGAAAATGAAAAATTGGGGTTTTGAAGTTCCAAGCTCATTTGGTAAGTCAAGTTAGTCACTTTTCTTATAATTTTGATGTTTTTGGAATCCTATAACAAAATACTACTTGATTTAAGTTGAAAATTTGAAAGTTAGCAAATTTTTAGATGTTGTTCGTGTTGAATTAATTGATGAATTAGGGGTTAAATTGATTGAATTTCAAGTTAGGAGTTAGTAAAGGGTTGATTTGTAAACTAAAACATAAGCTTTGAATAGTAGGGACTAAATTGAGAGAATTTCAAAATTAGGGATTTATGGTGAAATTAGAGAGTTAAATTAGTTTAAAGTGGGAATGAAATGAAAATATGAAATTAGTTTTGAGAATAAAAGTTAGTCTCAGTTCAGGGACTAAATTGAAATTTAGGCAAATATTAAGTAAAAATTGAAATATTTAATGTGAGATTGAATGGTGTTGTATTGATGATTTTTAATTTTTTTTAATTTCGTAGCTAGCGTTGTACCGAAATTCTCGGCTAAAAAGAGGAAAAATATAGTTGACGAGGAATAGCTCGGAATTCCTGATTTGTATTTCTATAATCCGAATCTAATTATTAATTGTTGTATTTTGATTGAATGTTACAGTAAGTGATTGAGGTGAGAATTATTGTGTTTTACAATTGAAATGGATTGTCTTGATATGTAATGAAATTATATTGGTTGAATTGAATTGGAATATATAAATTATGAATATATATATGTGTAAATGTGAAATTGAGCAAATATGATAATTGGATTATTTTTTATATGTATAAAATTCAGTTTTAATGCCCAAGTAGACGGAATTTAGAACTACTGGGATATTAGTGGCATGCCATTAAGGAACTTTAGCGTGCTCTCTAATTATTAGCACGTAGGTGCTCTCTGATTACTAATACGACAGTGCTCTCCGTTTTGCACATCTGTGCTCTCTGTTTAGCACTTTAGTGGTCTCTGTTCATTAGTGCATAATAATGCACCTCTGTATTTGTTCCGTATATCCGGTGTGTTCTATAAAATCTACTCTAGGCTAAGAATATGAGATAGTAAACTAAAAATAGAATGTGAAATATGTTGTAAATACATGAAATACACAAGTTATATATTCATAAATTGATTGTGGAATGGATAGTGCCATCGTTTAAATGATACGTGAATAAATTATGGAAATGTATTATATATAGCAAGTGATGACAATTGAGTATTGTGTGATTTTAAATGTTCAATTGTGCTTAACATTTTATTATACATATTTTTTTTATTTTTTTAAAAAAATTTGGATTATAGAAATACCACTGAGTTTTTACTCAGCATACGATATTGTTTTCCGTGCGTAGGTTAAGTACTTAAGTTTGATCGCTGATTCAGCACCCAACAACGATCCTGAACTCAAATATAGTGATGTTTATTTCTTTGAGTCAGCATATACCTAGAGTGTTTAAATATTAGTGGTTTTGTGGTTTGATTGTAAATGAAGTTATAAGATCTATTTTGAAGAGTTTATAATTTGGATTAAAATGATGCTTTGATGACTTGTTTTGATGATATAAAATGTTTGAGATTTTTGTCTGTTTGATCTGTAATCTCCGGTAATGCTCTGTAACTCGGTTCTGGCGAGGGATACGGGTTGGGGTGTTACAACTAAAGCCATTATAACCCTTTCTCTAGTGAACATTCTTAATGACATTTGTTCCTAAGGTTGTTGAGTTTTTTCTTCTAGAACAATTACCTCATCTTGAATAGAGAGTTGTTCAACATTGTCTTGTTGAGGTATTGGATTCACTTCTTGATCAATGATAGGTATGAGAACCTGAAAATCATCAAAAGCGATAGCAGGAACTGAGTTAAAATCCAATTCCTCCTCAAAAGTAATGTCTCTAACCTTATTTCTCCCTCCAAACTCAAAATCCTCAAAAAATGTTGTAGTTTCCGCTTCAAAAATATTCTTAATTGTGAGATCATAAAACTCATAGCCCCTAGGTCACTTAGAATAACCAATAAATTAGTTGCTCACTATTTTAGAGTGCAATTTCTTTTCATGTGGCCTATAAGGCCTTGCCTCAACTGGACATCACCAAATGTGGAAGTACTGTAGACTAGGCTTTCGACTTGTCCAAAGCTCATAAAGTGTTTTTGCAGCTGTTTTAGTGGGTATTCTATTCGGAATATAAGTTGTTGTCTTTAGAGGCACTTTGCGAAATGAGCACTTTCAAACTTATCATGTTTCAACCTTTCTTCCTCTTGCACACAATGAGAAATGAGCTCATTTAGAATCCATTTTTCATTTTGATAGTTGTAACTAATTTTAAATTGTTTAAACTGTGTTGGAAGTAATACCAAAACCATAAGAATAAGCAATTCCTTAGAAAGCTCGATCTTAAGTGCCTTAAGTCTTGAAGTAACATGGAACATCTCCATAATGTACTCCCTCATGTTTCCTTGACCCTTATATTTTAAAGACATCAAAGAAGTCAAAAGTGATGTCATCTCAACCTTATAGTTTTTGGTAAAACGTTTCTCAATTTCGTCAAGAAAACACTTGGCTTGAGTAATCTCTTCAAATTCTGTGCCCCTAAAAGCTTCTAGAATGTTGTGCTTAATGATTGTTAGACTCATACGATTTGAACAATCCCACTTCTCAAAATCTCTTTTAGCTTCAAGGTTGTTTTCCGCGGTGAGAGGTGCAGGTTGTTCTTCCCTTAATGCAAGGTTTATGTCAATACAACCAAGCACTATAAGTAAGTGCCTTTTCAATTCATTGAAATTAGTCCCATTAAACATGGGTATAGAATTTATATTAGCAGATATTGTGGTAGCAGAAGATGAACTAGCTGAATATAAAACAAAATAGATAAAAACAAGCTCACAACAATATTTATAAGTAAACAATAAATTCAAGATAGTGGCTAATCCATTTTCAAGATACCAAACACAATATTAATATCAAGTCTTTGGATAGCAATATTAACGATGAAGTGATACTCTTGTTGTAGTAATCAAACATTGACAATAAATTATGTCAAACAATGAATCAATCTTTGGACTAACTTATTGCTCATATAAAGTACCTTATAATTGTCACACATTTATCATCACAGATGTCGTTGAAATTTCGCCAAATATTAACTTACTATTGGGTCAATTAATAAACGCATGAATCACAAAAACATATAATCATTTTGATATTTTAAATAAACTAATCTACACAAAAGAGACCACTTTGATGGCATTTTGTTTCAACTAATCTATTTAAAATATTAGACATTCTTAATTAAATTCCAAAGCCAAAATCTGAATTTATTTGTTTCAAAATATTTCAAATTTAAACCAAAATAATTTGAATAAAGGTAAATCTCATCTCAAGATACGGACACTCCATTAATATTCCATTTTGGACAAAATATTAACTTAAAAGTAATATCTTATTGTAATAATCAAACAACGACAATAAGAACATGTTCAACAATAAACCTTCCTTTGGGCTAGTTTATTACTCACATACAAAACCAAATAATCGTCATATGTTTATTACCACGATTGCACATATAATTTTATTAAATATTAGCATTCCTTTGTACGATCAATATTAACGTAACTTAAGTTACATGCACACAAAATTTTATATTTTAAAACAAAATAATTTCAATATCGAGCTCAATTTGGCAACTTATTATTTCAATTAAGTTATTTTAAAATATGTATAAACATGCAATATTTAAATTTAAATTGTTCATAACGATAACCCAAAATAAGGTTGTCTCGTTGCTAAATGAAAAACTGAATATCTTAATCTCACATATTAGATATCAATTCAGATGCTGCCAAATTTGCAGAGCATTTCTGCGGAAAAAAAATTAATTGCATAAATCGATTTCAACTATTCAAGAATTTACAAAGCAACCGAAGGAAAATTTTAAAATTTAAAGATGATTGCTTTTGTTTTCTCTAACCAGCGAGAGGCCAAACCAAATAAAATGTTCCTTAATCACATAAAAATCAATGGTGGTCGACTTGGTATGCGCATTCTTCTAACTTTTTTTTAACACATATAATAAAATTATAAGATTTATATCACATAAATACATTCATATGAAATAAACTGATGCACTAATTTTAATCTGAATCTACCACCATCTTTCACTTAAATAATCCATGTAAAAAAGCACTCATCTATAATAACAACAAACACAGCAAAAATCAAACAATTATTGATTCAATTTATATTGCTTTAAAACCCTAAAAATTTTAAATCTAAAATATTTAACAGATGTATGATCAAAACACCAAATCCATAAAATCTAAAAAAATGAATCAATTTAAAAATAATAGAGAATCAATTCATTCCCAATGATTCAACATGACGAGGCTCGGATGCCACTTGTTAGAATTGAAAAAACAAGATCTAATAAAACTTAAAACCATAAACCAGGATCTGTCATGTCAAATCATCAAGAACAAAACTAGATGCAGAAGTGTACCTGAATTTATCGATTTCTTGAAATACATGGATCATGCGGTTTTGATCTTCAAAATTAACGCACAAGTAATCTAGAGAATGTGACTCTGTCTTTTCTAAAGATGGGATATTAGAAAAGTGACCTATGTGTAATTTGAGAACTATAACCCTAATATATAACTTTTGCATATTAACCCTAATTTCTAATCAGTCCATCATCAATTAGAAATTAATTATTAGAGTATCTACACATATTTAGCTCATACTTTATTATGTAACTAAAGCCCAATAAACCTTAACCAAATTAAATACCTTTTAATCTAGTGTAACCTTTTATGATAGTAAATAGTAACATGTAATTATTCTTATTATATATATGTGATGATATCCATATTTTTCAACATTTATCAGAAAGAATTAGGCCTGCAACACTATCTGGTGGCTTCAAAAGTCTTCAAGTGAAAATCATCTTGTATTACTTCTTTTGCTAAGGTGTCTGCAACGTGATTGACATCCCTGCTTTCGTATTTAAATTGAACTTCCCCATTCTGCCTTGTGAAATATGAGATACAATATATCACGGGGTCGATATTCCAATCAATAACAACATTCATGAAGATCTCAACCATGACTTGTTATCTCTTTCAACTATTACTTTCTGAATACCTTTATTCCATGTCAAATATAAGCTATCATAAACAGCCCAAGCTTTTGCATGTTCGACTTAGAAAAGTCTCGGGTTCCTAGAATAACTTGTAATCCACTCATCGACCAAGTTTCTAAGCATGCCTCCTGCAACCGCATTATCGCTCTCCTTGATCACTGTGCCATTTGTATTCAGCTTCACTCAACCTTCTAATGGTGCTTTCCAACCACCAATCAGCTTTGCACCAGTCATCATACTAACACCATGCAACTTACCCTCCATAATATTCCTCGTACAGGCCTAGCTGTTGCTAAGTTCCTTTCAACACAAATATTCCTATTACAGAAAAGGAATTCATTCCAACCAATGCTGAATAAAATGCTGTAGTCCTCTCCAACCCATATCCCATCAACATTTTGTAGGTTCCAGATAAGCCATCTTTACAATGGCAAGAAAAAACAACAAACAAACCTTGCTAGTTAAACAACCTCTTGAAAGGATCGAGTAGCATCGTAATCCTAAACTACATGAAGTCTACTTTCATTCCATAAAAAATTGTAACTTGACACGATTGTATGTTCAGTTTGGACGAGCAACAGATGTGATAGCACTAGTGTATTCGAATTCATTTATTGAGTTTTATTGGATAATATGGATACTATTAAATGAGAAATCGAAGTGATGCAAAATGTATTGATGATCAATTGTGATATTAAAGAATTAATTTAATGTAAAATTTTGGAATACATTATGAGTACTCAAACGTTATGTATTGATATATTATAAATTTGATACATGACATGATTGGTTTTGTGATTAACACTCACCTTGCTATTGTGATTTGTTATGTTAGATAATTTTTATTAAATCATTTAGTTTGAGTTGTTAAATTGTAAATCGAGGTAAGTTTATTGTTTAAATACATATGAACTTACTAAGCATTTGAAATGTTTACCCCACCGTTTTCCCTTTCTTTGTAGATTACCATTTTGCTAAACGTGTTGATCGGATCTACGAGAATGTCACACTATTTCGTTATTGATTCGGTAGTCTTTTAATAGTTTTGAATCTCTCTTTTGTGGCATGTAATAGGAGTTATGCTTTTGGTAACATAAATGTTAGCATTGTTCAACCTGTTCTAATGTTTGAACATTTTGTAAAGTAATGCCAATTTAAATATGTTTGTTTTGGTAACATTTTGAATTAAAAGTATGATACTTGATATGATGTATATTTGAGTAAGAATGATATGACTAAATGATGGTGTGGAATGACTAGATGTAAACTTGAATTGGTATAAGTTGAATTAAATTGATTTGGTGTCAAATTGTGACATATTGATTTAGTTGATTGAGAAAATGGTTAAATGATTGTTTGACATGTGTTTTGGCACATATTTATGCAGTTAATTGTGATGCTAAATGCACCAAATATGTATAATGGTTTAGTTGGTTGAAATAGACACCAAAAGGCTTAGTTTGTGTCAAAAACAGAGTCTACATTGTGACGTCAAGCGATGGTCATCACGACGAGATCTGGGTTTTGGACCAAGGCGTGACGAGGAACCCCGTCGTCACAACAAGGTAAAATAGACAGTCACATCGTGACGAGGAACTCCTCACGTCCCAACATCATTTTGAAGTTTTTGAATTATTACAGTTTGGTCCTAATACGATTTCGGGTTAACCTCAAAGCATTCGTAAGCTCGTATTACGAGAAAGATCGTATAATGAATTTATGATCTATAATAGTTGTGTTTGTATTATTGACATTTTAATGTGAATGTTAACTGTTCATAGTTGCTCTGGCAACGACTGTAGCATTCAGGTCGGGCGAAGGGTGTTACACAAAGTATGAAAGATAGTAATTTAATTATATGGAATTTTATTAGCCAACCTATTTAAAAAACTACAAGTATGAATTACGAAATAACTACATTAAAAGAACAAAATCTTAACAAACATACGAGTCAATGTCTCGAGTAGGGGTAAGTATTCGATCGAGTCAAGTCGAATCGAGTCAAAAAATTTCGAGTTAGTAGAGTTGACGAATCCTATTTTAGCAACCGAACTCAATTTGAATTTTTTTCGAATCAGATCGAATTGAGTCAAAAAATTTTGAGTCGAGTTAACGAATCCTATTATTTATACTCAATGTTGCGTTTACATGAACCAGTTATTTAACTAGTAAATGATGTATACAATTATTTAACTACATAAACAATATAATGGTTTTGCCTTTTAACTTAATGAGTAAACATTTATCAAAACAACGTAGTTTTTCCTTTTAACTTAATGGTTTTAACTTTTAACTTTAGAAAAGGTAAACATTTATCAAAATGGTGTAGTTTTGCCTTTTCTTATTTGGATTTTCAGATAACTCGAATTGTGTAATTCACATTCGAGTTAAATCAAAAAACTTAATTTTTTTATTAGAGTTGATCGAAATAACTTGATTAGCTGAAATAACTCGAACTATTTAATTCAAAAATTAAAAATTTTATCGAGTTTTTCGAATCGAATCGGATTTTGCTCACCCCTAGTCTCGAGACATGATTCTTCAAACTTCAAAACTAAAAATCATGAAATAGAAGAGACACATCTCAAGACATGGCTTATTGTCTCAAGACATTACTTTATATTTTGCTACTTTAACCCAAGATTTGTAACCTGGCTCTATTTCTAAGCATCATTTATCTCAGTTTAATGTACGAGGGCCTGCTTGAGTTTATTTAACACGCATAACATGTACTAATTACCATATTTTTATAATTTGCTTTAAATTTTCATAAATTTTTGTATGTATGTAGATCAATTTTGAGTTGCTTGGACAACAGATGTGGTATCTTACATCCGATCATCGTCCAAATAGAATGTAGGGTGTTACAAGCAAGTTTTGAAGGGTCGGATTAATCATCTAACCAATGTAACTTTTCGATCTATAACTTAATAAAAAATTTGAAAAAAATTTAACCTCCTCTTGTGATGTTGTGATTATTGAAACATTTTTCGATTGAAAATTTTTCAATAAAAAATTATGGTTTTTTTAAGTCACCTAAAATTTTATAAAACTTATTTATTATACTTGAATATTTATTTTAAATTAAAAAGCAATATTTTTCATTGGAAAATTTCCTAAATTTTTTTCCTTCCAATACTTACTCTACATTATGTGATTTACCTGTATTCATTGTAGGAAGATAGAAGAGTAGATCAACTAAATTCCTTTTCTCAGCTCCTCAAAATGTCAACCACTTTGCAGCGATAACCTTTCATTGCATTTGGGAATACTCTCATTATATCATATGTTGCTTACTTAAATCACATATTAAACAAAACCTAATCAAAATTTTGAAGAAAAAATTGGTAGGGGATTCCCAAGTGCTATTGTTTGCACTAATTCATTCATCCATGGAGGGATAGAACTTACTACTATCAAAAGATATCAAGAATTTCCAATTTGAAAAATTCTCAATTTCAACATTAACATTATAGAAATTAATTTCTTTTGATCACTTATCTAACATGTAAGAAATTGATATATTATAAATTTGATATATTACATGATTGGTTTTCTGGTTAACACTCATCTTATTGTTGTGATTTGTTATGTTAGACAACTTTTACTAAATTATTTAGTTTGATTTGTTAAAATGTAAATCGAGATAAGTTTATCATTTAAATATATATGAATTTACTAAGCATTTGAAATGCTTACTCCGTTGTTTTCCCTTTCTTTGTAGATTACCATTTTGCTGAACGTGTTGATCGGATCTACTAGAATGTCACACTATTTCGTTATTGATTTGGTAGTCTTTTAATAGTTTTGAATCCCGATTTCGTAGCATGTAAATAAGAGTTATGCTTTTGGTAACATGAATGTTATCATTGTTCAACCTATTCTATTATTTGAACATTTGGTAAGGTAAAGCCTATTTAAATATGTTTGTTTTGGTAACATTTTGAATTAAAAGTACAATACTTGATATGATATATATTTGAGTAAGAATGATATGACTAAATGATGGTGTGGAATGACTAGATGTATGCTTGAATTGGTATAAGTTGAATTGAATTGATTTGGTGTCAAATTGTGACATATTGATTTAGTTGATTGAGAAAATGGTTAAATGATTGTTTGACACGTGTTTTGGCACATTTTTATGTAGTTAATTGTGATGCTAAATGCACCAAATATGTATAATAGTTTTGTTGGTTGAAATAGACACCAAAAGGCTTAGTTTGTGTCAAAAACAAAGTCTACGTTGCGAAGTCAAACGATGGTCGTCACGACGAGATCTAGGTTTTGGACCACGGCGTGACGAGGAACCCCGTTGTCACAACGAGGCAACATAGACGGTCACGTCGCGACGAGGAACTCCTCACATCGCGACGTCGTTTTGAAATTTTGGAATTATTGCAGTTTGGTCCTAATGTGATTTATGATCTGTAATAGTTGTGTTTGCATGATTTATATTTTAATGTGAATGTTAATTGTATGTAGTTGCTCCGACAATGACTGTAACATCCCGTAGCTTGGACCTATCAATCAGGTCAGGCAAGGGGTGTTACACAAAGTACGAAATATAGTAATTTAACCATATGAAATTTTATTAACCTATCTATTTGAAAAATTATAAGTATGAATTACAAAATAACTAAACTAAAGGGACAAAAATCTTAACAAACATACGAGTCAAAGTCTTGAGACATGGTTCTTCAAACTTCAAAACTAAAAATCATGAAATAGGAGAGACACATCTCGAGACATGGCTTTACTTGTAACACCCCTAACCCGTATCCGTCGCCGAATTAGGGTTACGAGGCATTACCGAACAAACACAACCATTTTTTTTTAACCAAACTGATCACAACATGAAAATTTAATTACTTTCGCATAGCTATTATAATTTACAATCAAAATGTAATTAATATCGTGCTCAACCTATACATGCCATAAGATTGAGTTCAAACATTTAACAAAATACCAAAAGAAGTCGATAGTGTGATGGACTATGCTGATGATCCCCGAGCTCGTAACGCGTCTCCAAAATCTAAAAAAAACAAATGGATAGAAAACAAACAAAGTAAGCTTTTATAGCTTAGTAAGTCTATAGCATAACAACAAAATATATATATATTAACAAATACTTATAGACAAATGCATACATATTTATCAACAATTAAAACCGAATGTATATACACTTTATTACTTGCATACTTTCGAATTCACATATGTACTTATCATGTGCATAAAATTGATCATCTGACACACACACATATATATATATATATACCAATCACATATTATATTCACTTATATATATATATAGACTCATTATGAATTAATACCGAGTACATCGCTAATACATACATTCGAATATATATATATATATACATATTCGTCATATACAAATTAATGAGTACATTTATATATATATCCCAATTGCATCCATAAATAATTATCAAACACATAGGCTCCATGTATATATTTAACAACTGCATATCCCCATGTGCATTTATAAATTCAACAACCGCATATACCTGATATACATATGCCTTTATCATTTGTATACACCAAATGCATACAATTATGTTTAATCAAATGCAAAAACCGGAATGTAGATGTATACTCACCAAGCATATAAAAACCTAATATTTATGTATACATCGATTTCATATAACCAAAATCATAGATATATCAATTGCATATTCTCACATAGTTTAAATAGATTCACCGGCACTTAGCCTTGTAGGTTTTAAAACCTGATTCGATACACCGGCTTATAGCCTGCTAGACCTATAGTCCGAAATGTATCACCGGCATTAAGCCTGCTAGACGTAAAGTCGAATTAATTCACCGACATTAAGCACTGCTAGGCACATAGCTGAATTATATCAAGGCATCCACCTGCTAGACAATAAGTCTGATTTACATTCGATCACTTTATATTAGTCATTCGAACTAACAACCTCATATATTCATTTCCATTCAAGACTTTTGCATGAATAAATTCACATAATCGAAACTTTCTTAAACATATATAAGTTCCATACCTAAATTCATTTCAAGAACATATACGCATATACTTGATTCATCGCATTTCATAATATCTTACACATATATCCTACCTAAATTGGATTAAGTACCTATTCATGTATGTAAACATATCCAATCAAATATTGCATATACATATATTTTCATCTCACACATAAACATACTTTTTCAATACCACATATATACTCATGAATTACATGTCTTAAATTAATTCCAAAGGTTTATACACGTATATACATATATAATGACATATCTAAATTCAATACACAACACATGCACGTATTTTTTTGCATGCTTATTCAATCTATATATATATATACAATTATAACATACATATCACAAATCAAATCCAAGAGTTTATATATATATATATATATATATATATATATATATATACTTTTATAATCATTGAACCCTTTTATATATATACATATATCTTATACATATCTTTGATTAATCTAATAATTTATACATGTATATACTTATATACCTTCATACTTTAACTAAATTCAAATGACTATATAAGTATATACCTATGATTCGAACATGTAACAATAATGCATATAATTCACTCATACTTTTAATTATTTCAACCAACATATTTTCAATTATAATTCACCAAAATACAGCACATATACATACCTATATACTGATTTTTATCACATTAAATAGCTAATAGACTTACCTCGGATATCCGCAGACTCGATCGACTATTCGATTACTTTCGACTTTCCCCGATCTAATTCTGTTTTCTTCAGTTCACGATCTAAACATATTCAAATTTAACCCTCTTATTCATCAAATCATTCAATTTTATCCAAAAACACATAAATGGGCAAATTACCATTTTGCCCCAGACATTTTAAACTTTTTGCAATTTAGTCCCTATTGCGTAAAACACAAATTACACAAAATCTCACAACACCATAGTTAGGCCGAATCTTCATTGTATTCATACAAGTCCATGTATTTCATTTATTTCCCATTTTAGTCCCTCAAAAATTTATTTTCACAATTTAGCCCTAAATACTCAAATTCATCAAAAATCCCAAGACAAAACATGTTAATCTAAGACATATCTTCCATTATTCATCATCAAACATCACAAAACACAAATATTCATCAATGGCACATTTCAAAATCATCAACAATTCACAAAATTAATACATGGGTTCTGAAGTATTCAAAGCAACAATCTCAAAAACGTAAAAATTATCAGAAACCGAAACAATTTCATACCTTAATCAAGCTAGCAAAGTGCCGAAACCCTAAATGCCATGGATGTTTTCTTTCTTTGCAACATTCGGCCAACAAAAGAGATGATAATGGCTTGTTTATGTTTTGTTTTATTATACTATACATTATTTATTAATTTACTTATTTAACCTTTAATAATTAATAAACAAAACATATATAATAAGGTTATATTAGTCCTTTGCCACCCACTAACTTACATAGTGGACTATTTGCATTATAAAACCTCTAAGTTATAAAGACAACAACAATTAGGTGCTTTTATAATTAACCCCTAAATTTTCATTTTACGCGATTAAGCCCTTTTATTAAATCGGACACTTAAACGACGAAATTAAAACACGAAAATTTCACACAATCACATACACACAAAATAAACACACATAATAATATTAATAATATTTTTCTAATTCGGATTTGTGGTCCCGAAACCACTGTTCCGATTAGGGTCAAAACCGGGTTGTTACATTACTGTCTCAAGACATTACCCTGCATTTTGCTACTTTAACCTAGGATTCGTAACCTGCTCCATTTCTAAGCATCATTGATCTCGGTTTAATGTATGAGGGCCTGCTTGAGTTCATTCAACATGCATAACATGTACTAATTGCCACATTTATATAATTTGCTTTAAAATTTCATAAATTTTGTATGTATGTGAATTAATTTTCAGTTGTTTGGACAACGAATGTGACATCTTGCATCTGACTATCATCCAGATTGAATGTAAAGTGTTACAAGCAAGTTTTGAAAGGTCGGATTAATCATCTAACCAATATAACTTTTTGATCTATAACTTAACAAAAAAAAAGTGAAAAAAATTTAGCCTTCTCTTACGAAGTTGTGATTATGGAAACAATTTTCGAGTGAAATTCAATTTTCCAAAAAAAAAGTATGGTTTTTTTTAAGTCACCTAAAATTTTATAAAACCTATTTATTATACTTAAATATTTTTTTTTTTGAAACTATTATACTTAAATATTTATTGTAAAGTGAAAGGGGATATTTCGTTAAAATTTTTCCCTCCCATTCTCACTCTACGTTCTGTTATTTACCTGTATTTATTGTAGGAAGATGGAAGAGCAGATCAACCAAATTCTCTTTCTCAGTGTCAACATTTCATTGCATTTGGGAATACTTGCTTACTTAAATCAAGTATTAAACAAAACCTAATCAAAATTTTGAAGAAGAAATTGGTAGGGGATTCCAAGTGCTATTGTTTACACTAATTCATTCCTCCATGGGGAGATAGAAGTTACTAATATCAGAAGATATCAAGAATTTCCAAGATGTAGCCATTGCAAAGCGGGCAGTTACCTCTCTGAACCATTAGCTCCCTAGAACAAAGCCGGCAAAAGGTATGGGCGCATGGAATAAACGCCGACCCTTTATGCCTAACCATGCACACGCCACACGTGTATTCCATCCCTCCGCTCAATGACACCGCTACTTCATCTTCCTCTTCATCTTCTTCTTCGTCGTCGTAGTCGTCATCATCTTCGCCCATCCCGTATCCCGTTTCCCCCAACAAATCCATTAATGACATCTTAACTGGCTCCACCACCGCACCCTTCCCCGCAGCTGCTTCCGCCGCTTCCTGTGCCGCCACCGCCTCCCTCGCCGACAATGATCTCTCCTTGGATAGTACCTCTACCGGAGGTTGCGATCCTTCATCTTCCTCAGGAGACTCGTATTCTTCGTCATCGCTGCCCTCAGCAACGTCGTATTCGTCTCCGTCGTCATCGTCATCTTGGTGGTGGCTTGCGGAAGACATACGAATCGATGGGTGGCGGGCCATTTGTGGCTTGGAGCTTCTTGAGCGTGGAGCATCGCTGGGCATGGTGGCATCAACAGAATCATTGTGATCGGCGTGAGAGGAATTGTTGCCAAACCGAATAGAATCCCTCCGCACCAATTGCATCTTAGAGTTCACAACTGGCGGGTCAGAAACCGGGACACATTCGCCTCCATCCTTGGCATGGGTGGTGTCAGAGGAGTTAGAACGAGGCGAACCGTGGCGCGGGGACCGTGATCTACTACCTTGAACATTAACATCGGAAGTGGGGACACGGACGGAGGAGATCCAGGCCGAACCTGCTCGCTTCAGCCGTAACTTATCCCGAAACGTTTTCCAACTCTTCTTGTCTTTGAGGGTCCTATCGTCCCGTATAATATCCAGAAGCGTACGGTGCCGAGGCGACGATTTTCCATCATTATTTAAACCAGCCATACTAATCCGGCCGTTCTCAACCGCTGATATCTGCTCCAACAGCGTAAGCCTCCGGTTACCACTTTCCATAGCATTACAGTTAACATATATTGTTTATGGTTAGTAATATGAAATCATCATAATCATAATAATAAAGATATTTGCATCTACAGAAATAAAACAAACATCGGATACCTTAAGATTGGTGTGGCAGTTTATCGGGATTTACATCTACAGAAACAGAACAAGTCTGACGAAAAAGACTTTCACAGCCTTCAATCATTCACCTGTAAAAGGAAACAATACAATTATAGCTAATTATTCATAATTTTGAAGTAGAAGAATAAATATATTAATCATTATGAAGTATGGGACACGCACTGAAAAAGACTTACTTTGTCTGGCCTGGTCTTTTGTTTGTCTCTGTCTGTGTTAGAATTCTTTCTGGTTTCAATGTTAGGGTTTGGAGAGGGAGATAAAAACAGAGATTGTGAAAATGGAGCGAGTCTTATGGGGGAAGTTAAGGGAGGGGGCCTTGCCTGTTTTTTCTTTTTTAATTTCCTTGCTTCACGGAAATTAAATGGAAATAAACCCAAAGTATCCAACTCTCTAACACTTAACCTCTTTCCTTCTATTTCTCTATGTAGTCCGCTAAAAAATATAAAAAAAATAATTTAAATAATCAATTCAACTCTTATAAAAATTATCATCCAACAAAAATCAATTAAGATTTCTATCTTAACAAAAATTATTAATTGACCAATTTAACCATTAACCGAACTGATATGATTGACAAAAGCCACTAGAAATTATGTCACCAAAAAAAATGCAGAAACTACTATATGATATTATGCTAGCATGCCTATATTAACGTAGCATGTCTCATCAGCAAAAATATTTTCTTACAAACTAAAATATATTTTTTAAAATTTAATTAAAATGTTCATATAGAATGAATATGGACAAATAATTATTTAGATTCATTTTGGATGGGTGCAAAATTAAAAAAATTAAAATCATAAATATATATATAAATTTTAAATAGGTAAAAACTAAATAAATATATAAGATTTTTCCAAATTTGATTGAGAAATTAAATACATTATCCACAGTTTAATTATTAAAACAAAATGAAAAAGATGAGAATATAGAGAACTCTTTTATTTAATTATTTGACCTAAAATTAACTTTTATCATAAGTTAATAATGGTTGTGAATAACAAATTTATTTAATAAAATAATTTAGTAACTTTTTTGTGTCAATTATAATTTTGTAACTTTTTAGACCTATGGTTATATGAAACGATAAAACATGTAAAAAATAAGAATGAGAAAAGAATATATATAAATATTTCACAAATTTTAGAATTTATATAATATATAAAACTTTCAAATGTTAGCACGTATCCTAGATCGGTATGATTATCAGTAGTTCCAAGACGAGTACAAAGTATTTTTTTTTTAATCTCTTTCTAGGAGTGGTTCATATGGAACATGTAGAATTTAGGAAACTATGGTAACAACAACACGGTTTGGCAAACTCTATTCTCAGTAATTTGCTAGTTGATTTGGAAGGACCGTAATCTCTTTGTTTTTTCTAACAGCCATAGTTATGTACAAGCCATTGCAATACATGTTATTCTAGGGCGAAGAGCTATGCCGAGCCAGCATTGAAATTGGTTCAACCCAGTCCCATGCCTACATTGTGGCATTGGTCTCGACTGGAGAGGAGATGGATAAAACTTAACACAGATGGTGCGGTTTCAACTACCAGTCTTACTGCATTTATTGGAGGTGTACTTAGAGACTGATGCAAATTGGCTGTGTGGTAAGGATTTTGTTTTTTAAAGTAGAGGCAAGAGCGGTTCTAGAAGGCAGTCTAACCTACAATTCTTACATAGCTTAAATGGAAATTTTTTACCCATATTCTACGGAAAAATAATAAGTATTTCATATAAATACAAGTGCTAAATCAAATTTGTAGCTCGGAAGAGTTGGTTACCCTATGTTGGTTCTTTATTGTTCTTTCTTCCAAGATTGAGGGTGGTTAAATCTAAAAAAAACGAAGATGTTCCAAAGAAGTCTCAATTTTATAATGAATTAAACCTAATCTATGATCTAATTCTCATAAAAGAATTATTGTTTTGGTTCAAGTAGATATCAAAAAGTGAATTTTCAAAAAAAAAAAGAGAGAATATAATAAACTTATAATGTTATAAATAATAAGTTATAATCAAATCAATCTTAAAAGTTAACCTAAGCCTTAATTTTTCCTATTGCTCATAAATATTCATAAATACTATAATAAAATTGAATTTTAAATTAATATATCAAAAGAAAGGAGAAAACAATAGAAAATAAACATAATATGTAAACGATATACTCTATAAAAAATAAAATTAGGAAAAAGAAACTTTCTTGCAAAGAATTCATTGAAGTAATAGAGAAAATCAAGAAGGAATGAGACGATAGCTTTATTTTTACATTTATTAATAGACTAAGGTAGCGTTTGGTGCTTTTACATCTTTTTATTCCAATGGAATGTGATTGTTGAGAATGTGATTGTCAGGAAAGTTACTTTACAACGTTTGGTATACATTGGAAGATGTTGATTAAAATCTCAAGAAAGTTACATTATCTTGCTTAGTTCACTAAATACTTTCCTAAGAATGTAGTGATAATTTATGATATTACCCTTATTAAATAAAAATAATATTAATGTATTTAATTTTTATAATAAAACTATTCTTAACAAATATATGGATAAAAGATTTAATAATAAAATTTAATTGATACTTTTTAAATTATTTTTTATTTATAATTTTAATTAAAAGTAAAATTGTTTTAAATTTATCTTGTATGTATATTCTAAACATACTAATGCATATATAAAATCGTGAATATATAAAATTTATTTTGGAATAAATTAAAAAAACTTAAAATCACGTTTTGTTTTAGGTAAAGGCTAATCATTGGCAGTCTTGTAACGCCCCAGTTCTGACGGAAACAAGGTTTGGCGAATAGTCCTAAGGTATTATGACTGGCGGAGTGGTATTCGCCCAAGTACATTTTGGGCGGATACAATTATGTGTTTCAGTTAATGAAATGTTATGTCAGATAGCTATGTCAATTGGAACAAGGTAGTTACCAAGTGGAAAGGTATTGAGAGTGTGTGTAATAGCCCAACTTGCCTATTCCCAATTATATAAAATAAATAAAGCCCAAATTAAACCTATTACATCAGGTCCAGCCCCAGGCCCAAATCACCTAATCCTAATCCAATGCAAAACAGTTTTCAGCCAACAAAAACCCTAAGCCTCCAGCGCCACAACACCCCCAACCCCCCGCGTGTGCGCCTTCGTCCGTTGCTCTACCACGCTCCTCCAGCTGGCCTCCGTATAGGGGTGTGCAAAATTCGGGTAAAACCGAAAAAATTCGGTTAATCGACCGAATTCGGTTAATCAGTCGGTTAATTGAAAGTTAATTATTTTTAAATTTTTCGGTTAACGGTTAATTGGTTCAAATCGGTCGGTTAATCAATTTTTTGATTTAACGAAAAATTGATTAACCACCGATTCAACCAACCAAAAAATTAATAAATAAAATTATAATATATAAATAGGCCCACTATTCACCTAAACCCAATCCAAACCCAAGTATTCAACCCACCCCAATTACCCAACCCAATCATAAAAATTACAAATAATTTAATAAATAAAAATACAATTCTAAAACTAAAACTAAAACTAATGTCTAAATGTCTAAAAATAATTTAATAATGTAGTGATTCAATTCGGTTAATTTGGTTAATTCGGGTAATTCGGTTAATTCGGGTAATCCGGTTAATTCAGTTAATTCGGTTAATTTTTAACCAAAAATAAAAAATATATAATTTTCAGTTAATTCGGTTAACCGACCGAATTAACCGAAAAAATTTTTGTTCAGTTAATTTTTTTTGAAAAAATTTCGGTTCGGTTAACGGTTAAAATTTTTGAAAGGCCGGTTAATTCGGTTAATGTTATTTCGGGTCGGTTAACCGAATGAACAACCCTACCTCCGTACACGCCACGTCCACCACCTCCATACGCGGTACCTGCAAATAGAACAGAAACAACGCAGCAAAGAAAAAAGATTGTATTTTTTTTCCATTTTTTGATTTCATTTTTGAAGGGGGCTATAAAATCAGAGAAAAAGCCCTTTGTTTTTTTTTACGCGCATATTGAAACAAAAAATAAAGAGAGAAAAGAAATCAAAGATCGTTTTTTTTAAGGTGAATCCCAAAGTTTGCTTTCGTTTTTTTTCCCTTTTTTTATTTTTCTTCAATCTGTTATTCATTACCATATATGCATATATGAGATAATAAAAAGGAAGGGGATGGAATCCGTACCTGGTTAAGCCCGCCGTCGAATCCTTCATTGGTTCTAATCGGAACCGGATGGTTAGGGGCTCCGATGTTGAGGCGGCGCAAAAGGGATGTTAGAGGGTCAGTGTCGGTTTGTTAGTAAACTGGTAGGGTTTTTGATTTAGGGTTCTTTAGTGGCTTTTATAAGGAGCGAAAAACGGCACCGTTTAGGGCCTATTTCAGTGGCCTTAGAACGGTGCCGTATTGGTGATTCAACCTCAGCGACCCGCGCGGTGACCCGACCCGAGGGAAGGATCCGTGCGTTTTTTGCTCAATGGTCTATTTGCGTAATAAGCCTCTTTGTATTTGGTGTTGTTTCGATTCAGTTTTCTTCTTTTTTTAATTTGTACTGTGCATTTAACTTCGACTTCATTTAAGTCCTCAGTTAAGCGACGTCGTTTCCACTGTTAGGATTTGAATGCCCAGATCTGTGCGTTTATTTGCTGTTTTTAGTCCCTCGGTTTTTAGTCGAATACAACTTTAATCCTTTTTTTTATTTATGTGTGCTGCTTATTTAATATTGTTTTATTACAATTTAATTTTCGTTCCATTATTTATTTTATTTGGTTTTATTTTCTCTTTTAATTTTGTTTTGATTTTAGCTAATCTCTTACTAGTTTAATTTTAAGTTTAAATTAGTTCTTATTTTAACAAATTTAGTTCTTATTTATAATATTATTTTAATATTTCAAATTAATATTGTTTTAAATTTATCATACATCAAATTTTTAAATCTATTATATTCTTTTATTTTCAAACTTTACTTGTTATTATTTATTTCATTATTGATTTTTCTATATATTTTTATGAAATTTTGATATGATTTGTGTAGGTTTTTGATTTTTTATTATGTTTTAAAATTCATCTTTTGTATATTTTTATATATATTATATTTACATGATAATATTTTTCATATAATATTATTATTCTTTCGTATATAACTTATTAAATTATCCATTTCTAAAATATATATTGTTGTTTTAATATTATTTTGATTTTTTTTAAAAATGGTGTTCATTAAAGCACTAAAGTCATTCTATTTCGTAAATTTTCAAAAAATGCTCGGTGTTCACGATTCTCGAGAGGATTGTGCCCTAACTTACTGGGCTTCAATTTTTTTCGATGAATTTAGATAGCCAAGTATTTATTTTGCAATAAAACCATACAGGTTCTAAATAAAGTTTTTTCGGGATTTCTAAATGTTAGACCCTAACCCACTGGATCTGACATTTTGCTATCTCGAATTAAAGATTTTTGAAATAAAGGAAATATTTGGTGTTTAAGAATTTCGAGAAATTGAATCCTAACTTACTGAGTTCTGATTTTTCGTTTGACCCAAATAACCAAATATCCTTCTCAAAATGTATGAGTTTTAAAAGTTAAAAGATGAACTTAATTTCGAAGATTAAACTGTTGCACCCTAACTCACTGAGTGTGACAATTTATTTCTTTGAAATGAGTGTGTTTTATCATCCAATTCGGTTTGTTCAAATTTACTTTTAAAAGGATCGTATTTTAAAATCTTTTCAAATCTTCAACACTAACAGCACGTTTGGTTCGCTGTATTGGAATAGAGGCGTAATAGCAAATCAATTGTTTGGTTGAATGTAATGGAATAGAGGCGTAATAGTATTCTTGTGTTTGGTTGAATGGAATAGAGATGTAATAGCATAATGAAAAAAACTAAAATGACTAGAATACCCTTAGCATAAATTTGTTTGGGTAAATGATTATTGTTATTGTTATTTAAAATTTAATAAGATTATTAATATCAATAATAAATAATTTAATCATATTTAAACATAATTATTATTAAATATATTATAATTAAAATATATAATTTAATAAAATTCTTAATAATCAGTATTCTTATATGAATTTACTCAAATCATAATATATGATACTATAAAATATAATTTAACATAATTATTATTAAATATATTATAATTAAAATATATAATTTAATAAAATTCTTAATAATTAATATTCTTATATGAATTTACTCAAATCATAATATAGATAATTTAACATAATTATTATTAAATATATTATAATTAAAATATATAATTTAATAAAATTATTAATAATCAATATTCTTATATGAATTTACTAAAATCATAATATATGATACTATAAAATATAATTTGAAATAATTAATATTAAATATATTTTAATTAAAATATATGATTTAATAAAATTTAAAATAATTATAACTAATAAATTTTCTTATATGAATTTGTATAATTTAAAATAATTATTATTATATATAATTTAATAATAATATATAATTTCATAAAATTCTTGATAATAAATTTTCTTATATGAATTTATATAATTTAAAATAATTAATATTAAATATAATTTAATAATGATATATAATTTCATAAAATTCTTGATAATAAATTTTCTTATATGAATTTATATAATTTAAAATAATTAATATTAAATATAATTTAATAATGATATATAATTTCATAAAATTCTTGATAATAAATTTTCTTATATGAATTTATATAATTTAAAATAATTAATATTAAATATAATTTAGTAATGATATATAATTTATACATTTAACCAGTGCCAAGCATTATGACCTTTAAGCAATGTTGAACTTGATCACCCAAATTTTCACAAATACTGCTAATAACTTAATTCAAACTGCTTCAGCTTTAGGTGTTTCAGTCAAGGAGATACAGCAATCATGTCAACAAAATTTTCTCATTAGAAATGCATTGTACAAAATGTCGGTCGGCTCATTTCAACCTTCCAGCTACCAACTAATATGTTTTCCAATTTTCTAGCCCACCCAAACTTTACAAAAAGCTAGATAGCATATTAGTCACAATCATATTCACATCACTAACTATATCCGAAAATGAATGACCACAGGAAAAATTACAAATATTACATGGATTTCATTCAATCAATGTTGATGCGAAGCATCCTTGCCCTCTGTTGAAGTTGAGTCAATGACCTAATACAAGTGCCCTCCTCGCATGTCTTTGAGCGTGTAAGGTGATTAGTTCGAATAAAACTACCATTTCGTCAAGACTACTTTGCATTGGCAACTTGTCTTGAGATCCCTTGCTTGGTGTTTCAGTATCTGACCTCAAATTCTCTAGACTTCTTGGCGGTGTTCAGTAGTCTTGAGTCGAAGCCACGAAATGATTACTAGTCGGTGACATTCATCATAGCAAATGCTAAAATTTTGCAATTCAGTCGATTCTCTATAAACAAAGATCTAGATAAATACAACAAAATACATCTACATCTTTTTGTCCTAAAGGTTCTTAATAACAGAAGGCATTGATTAATGCACATTTCAATAATCTGAGAATATGAACTAAATTCAAGGAAAAATCAACAAAAAGCTAAATTTTTTCCCAGTAGGTGAGATATGCCCCATAGAATCCTTGATGCTATCATACTCTAAACACTCTAAACACCACATCCTTCAATGGACTTCGAAGGTCCTTATAGTTTCAACCCACAGTACACATTATTCAAGTTAATATCCATATTATATTTATACATATCAAATCTATAAGCAACATAGAAGCTAATGAGGCCCCATTTCCCACAAGTCCACATGTAGATCCTCGGTAAAGAGAAACTAAAGTTACAAATAACCTTACCAGCTATTCGTGCAACATTCACACCGTAACTTTTGGACAGCACGAGAGTCAACCTATAAAGAAATGTAACTTCTTCAGCTCCTTCAACTCCATTTCCTACTTGGCACGCCATGTGACAGAGAGACCTGTAAAAATTTATTAAAGGCAAATAACAAATAACTTGAGGAAATTGAACAGACACTAAAATAGCAATGAGCCCTGCATTTTACAAATTTTCACTAAACAAATTGGCAGATAAGACTTCAAACTGATGTTGTACAACTCAAAATATCTTATTCACTCTCTCTGCACTTAATATAATTTGCCAATTATAAATGCTATAAACTTCAGTTTAAAAAATATATTATCCAACAGAAAGCAGACACACCTTGGAATTGTTCCTATAGTCCACATCGCTTTATTCAACAACTCAGTTATCTTCCAAATTGGTAAAGACTTCAGATAACAAAATGTCAATGTCTACTAATGACATGGCAAGTAGCTGTAGCAGGAAAATTGCAAACAAGTCATATGTAGATAAATTTCATTTCAATTAAATCAACCAAAACAGAGAAATTGAACCGATATTTAATAATCAAAATAATTGTAAGAGACGAATACTACTGAAGTGTCAATGTTTTATCAAATGAGCATATCCTGAAATGTTGGCATTTGACAGGGAGCAAGGTTACTATCTAATCATTTCTCACAGACCAGATCCTCCTTCACTTTAAATTTCAACAGCTTATTGGCATAAGGAAATTACATTCAAATCTAAGATGCTATAAAACTAATCCACTAGATGTAAAAGCACGAACGAGTAATCAATAGGAGCATATTGTCCAAACTCCAATTGTGTTGCTCGCTCTTCATTTTTCAAAGTACCTATGTCGACATCCATATCAGACATCGGTATAGGGGTATGATCCTTCAAATACAAGGAAAGCTTAAAAAGATTGCTGTGCTGCACACATTCCTGTATCTAACACTTATGTTCAATCCAAGTAACATAGAACCCTACACCCCATCATTCCCCCCTTTCTTTGCCCTACTCATGGAAATAGTAATTAATAAGGCAGAAATCTAGACCATAATTGTTCATAGAATACATAAGGTAACCAACAAATAGCGTAAAACGTAATTGTTCCAGTATTGTCAAAAGTGAAAAGGCGCACTCATGGGTGCTGGAACCCAGTATTGTCAGGTGCAAGGCATAAAAAAAGAGAAGGAATTGTTCCAGTAACTTCCTTACCGGTTTCAATGGACAGAACACAGTTTCACCGACGGAAAGGAACGGAAAACGTGAGATAGAGGCTGCTTTCTGATCGGTGTTCGAAGTCCAGTTGTGACGCCAAAGAGAGGTAAAAAAGAGAAAGAGAAGACGGCGAGGAGAGTGGAGAAGAAAGGTAGAAGGAAGAAACAGAAGAGGTGGATTTTGGGTAAGACAGAAGCGTGAATTGGAGGATAAAACAGGGACCAAAACTGAATCAGGACCTAATCTGAGCTGAAGGAAGGGATTAGAAATCAGTGGATTTTGGGGATTACATCCGTAATGTAATAGACCCGTATTAGGCCAACACACCCAACCAAACAATGTATTGAGTGGGGCCCACGATTAGGGGTGTAATGGCTATGCCAATACACCCAACCAAACATGGTGTAAGACATTAAACAATCAATTCAGTACCAATTTTGGGCATTACGAGGGTGCTAATCCTTCCTCGCGCGTAACCGACTCCCGAACTTGTTTTCTCAAAATTCGAAGACCAAAATCGTTATTTTAGTAAATCAAAATGTTTTATTAAAATCTTAAGGTGACCCGACCACACCTCGAAAAAGGATTGGTGGCGACTCCATTTTCATTTTCAAAGTTGATTCCTTTTTTTAAAATAAAAAAATGGTTTCGACAGTGTGAGTTCATGTTAGAAGAATAGTGTGTTTTAAACGTGATACTGTGTAAGTTATGTTGTAAGGTAAGCTGGTTAGGAACCAACTAGATGTGAACCAGAATAGTTAAAGGATAAAGGGGTATTCAAATAGGTTTCTCGAAAGTTGTGGACTTTTAGATAAGACATTATAGCAAAAAATACTTGTCAAGTTCTAATAAGGACTTAGATTATATTAATAGATATTCAAGATTTGGGATAAGGGAGTTCCCTTTTTCCTTCATCTAGAATATTGTTATCTGGGGCTTAATAAGAAAAAAGGTATTTCTTTGAGTTGAAGATGAAATTTTGGATTATATGGATGATTCTTCATGTCAAGGTAAGTTTTATGGCTTCGTATGTTATGAAAGATTAGGCCTTTAAGAATGTATGAACTGTAAGATGAAGAAGTAAGAATTTTTATGTGGGTTATTTGGGTTAGAGATGATGACAAGGTTATTTGAAATGAGTTTTAATGGTGATTTTCTATTTTATAAGGCAGTGGTTGCTATAATCCCTGATTGGATGTTGGATCTAAGGTTCAAGCTACTATCTGTGGTTGTCAAGTGAGTCTCTAAGCTGACTATTGTTTGAATATTGTTCACGTGAGGGATTTTTGTGAAAGGTGATTGATCTATGAAACTGAATCTAGAAAAGTATGACATGATGATTATGTTATTGCATGAAAGTTTGATGGACTTTGCATGTGTAATTTGTATGAAATCTGATGAATTTAAATTAGTGATAGGAATCCTGAAGTTAAAATATTGTTGTATGGGCATGTCTGGAAATAGTTTGGGTGTCTGTATGAATCAAGCGTTGAGTCTTGAATGATGTCAGTGTATGAAGAGTCTATGTCTGCTCATCGCGGTGGAGTCTAAAGGGATCCGTCAGGACTAAAAACATAATCTCTGATATGAATCTCTGAAAGAAAAAGTCCATGGCCATGGCACCATATTATGTAAGACCATAGTTGGGCTATGACATCATATGAAAAAAATTAAAGAAATGTTATTACCCAATGGGGTTCTCTACGTGACCCAGGACGATGGGGGTAAACCTCATGAAATGTAAGTCTAGGCAAATCCCTATTGTAAACATGCTAGAAAAAAGGAAGTATTTGCGTCGATCTATGAAAAAGTGGTCTTTGTGGCGATCTATGAAAAGAAAGTCTTTGTGGCAATCTATGAAGGGAATGCCTTTGTGGCGCACTCTAAAGAATGACCCTTGTGGAAACCATCTGAAGGAAACGCCTCTGTGGCGGACCTTGAAAGAAAAAAAATGGTATTTATGATGAACTCTAAAGGAACGATAGTTGCAATGAACTCTGAAGGAAAAACCCATGTGGCGTATTATGTTACACCTTCGATGACATATTCTAATGAGCTTCCCTTATGGCGAGCGTCATATGAAATGTTATGGCGTGCCCTGCATGGTCTTTAGAGAAGAACAAAGAAACTAAAATGCGCCAAAGCACGTGGCGAATTCGAAGTATGGGTTAATTATACTTGAAGAACAAATCTGAGTAAGGGCTATGTCTAGTAAATTGAAAAAGGTTACATGTTTGTAATTTTTAGAAGAAAAAGAGTATTCTTCATAAATGATCAAGTTGTATAATTAAAGAATGTATTTTCTATTTAAGTACGAAATCATTTATAGATTTCGAAGAAATGATGACTTAGAGTATGTATATAAGAATAACAATATTTTGTCTAAATGAACCTCTGGAATGGGTTTGATTAAGGAATCACGAAGCTGCAGAGTGAAGAACGTGAGCAATGTATCAAAGATGCAAAAAATAAGACATGACTTCAGAGTCAGGGGTGACATCTATGGTAGGAAGAATGACATTCTTGGAAGGTATTCTCTAGAGACAAGTTGAAGAACAAAGAACAAAGAACAATGAGATGGTAAATTAAATTACTAGATGTGAAATACAAAAAAAAAAATAATTCAGGTAAATGGGTGTCTATCTCACTAAGTTCTCATGAACTTACATGGATTGTGTTTTCTAGTCAAGGTTGAATGTGATGTTGTGCCTGGGGGAAACGATACCAGTACTACACTCAAGAAATGGCGTATTGAATTATTATGCATACAGAGCAAGCTTGATGGCGTAATCGAGTTTGTTTGGCACATAGAAACCCTTGAATTGGGATAACCACATTAGACCAGGACATTATTTTAGTAATATTTGTAATCAAATCCTTATGTATTATAAGGGAAATTCTTCAATGTTTATACTTATGTATTGTATTATGAGGTCTTGTAATTAAGTAGTTCATATCTATTGTAATTTGTGTAATTAAAGTTGGGTTACATTTGTATTAGACTGGTAACACCCAAGATTCAGATTCGGTTGGTCGGATCAAGTTTGGGGTGTTACAGGTCTAATTCATAATCCCTACACAGCTTAAATGGAATAGTTCTACCGATATTTTACAAAAAAATAATAATAAGTATTTCATACAAATACAAGTGCTAAGTTAATTTTGTGGTTGGGAGAAAAAAACAAAACCAAAGAAAAAGTCTTACTTGCAAAGGATCTGTTGAAGTAATAAGTAAGACTAAGTATTAAGAAAGAGGCAATAACTACCCTAAATCAATATAAAATAGAGTTAATTTTTTCTTAATATTTTTTAAACTTTCCAATCTACATGAGAAAGTAACTTTCCCACCTTTTGTCATGGGAATCACATTGCGATGTTTATGGAGAAGTAACTCCAAGGGGAAGTTAGATTTCAAGGAAAGTAAATAAAATTTGACATTATAATTGTTGGAATAACTTTCTAACGGATTAAATTCTCAAGAAAGTGACTACTTTCGTTCATACCAAATGCTACCTAATATCCTAAATCAATATAAGATAGGGTTAACTTTGTGTTAATATTTTTTTTAACTTTCTAATCTACATGGGAAAGTAACTCCCAAAGGAAAGTTAAATTTTAAGGAAAGTAAATAAAATTGACATACTAATCATTAGAATCACTTTCCAGTTAAATTCCTAAGAAAGTGACCACTTTTGTCGTACCAAATGCTACCTAGTTTGGATTCAATGTAGGAAATGAAAAGAAATTAAATGAAAAGAAAGTAAAAGAGTGGAAAATTAAAGAAAGTAAATAATTACTATTGTGATGTTAAAGTTAATGAAGAAAAAAAATTAATGTTTTTGTTGGGATAGAAAGTGGAAAGGAAAGGATTAATTATAAAGAATTTTTATAAGTATAACCTTTTCATCAAACAATTTTAAATGAAAGAAATGACAAATATATATTTACATCTTAAATTTTATTTTGCTTTCATTTCCTTAGCTTTTCTCCCAAAGTGGAGGTAAATAAAATATTTAACTTTTAAGAAAAGTTTACTTTTTCTCATCTAATTATAATTTTTTCTCTTAATTTCCTTTTATTTCTCCTCTACATTTCGGGTTAGTTTGGATGGGCGGTGCGTTTACTTTTGATAAGGTTAAAAACAACGGTGGTGGTGAGATTAGTTATTGTAGCGATGAGATTGAATACTGTAGCAGTGAGATTAGAAAGTGTGGTCGGTTATGTGTTTAAATTAGAAAATGACTATTAAGAATATTAGATTAGAAATGATATATAATAGAAATTTTTTAAATTATTTCACTTTTACGAAATTATTAAAAATATATGAATTTATAAATTCATTTAATAAAATATTAAAATGTATCTTCTGATATATTATTATAAATATTTTAATTAATTATAAAATCAATTTAAACTATTTATTAGATAAAATAATAATTATTTTTTTGAGGTAAATCGGATTGGGCTATATTATATAAAAGAAAATTAAAGCGTGACAAACACCAAGTCCAACAGTAGCCGAACACAAAACAACCAACGACCCAAATATGGCCCCAAAACCTACCCAAAAGTAATAATAGGAAGGAAAAAAAAGAGAAAAAAAAAAAAGAAATACTAAAAGGCGTGCACCATCATTTCGTTGCCCAAACAGAAACCTTCTAGATGCCCGCCCCAACAACAATCAATCACTCTTCATTTTCAGACAGTTCGATTCTCAGAAAAAGCCTCCATCTTCCCCAAAACTACACAGAATACAACTTTCCTCCCAAAAGACTTCCAAAATTGTTTGGCCTTCGTTAATCTGGTTCCCTTATCTTTTCTGCAGCAAAACGACTTCTTGCAAAGGATGGAACACCTCCCACAAGGTAAAAGCTCCAGTTAATTTAAAGGCTCCTTGTGTGATTGAAACCAATTTAACCACACTGTTGAATGTCATCCAAATATTGCATCAGTGAGGTTGATAAGAGGTTTTTACCCCTAATTGCACCACATCGGCTTTAATCGCCAAACCAAAGGAAGCCTTTGGGTGGGTTTAGATACGTGGTACGTTTACTTGCAGTTAATATAAAAACAGTAATGACAGTGAGATTATTTCATTTCTCAGCGGAAGTATGGGAAGTTAATCTATTTGTTAAAATTTAAAATTCATACTTTATAAGAATTAAAAAGTGAGTCTAATTATTTGTAAATTTATAAATTTAAGCTTAATTTTTTTAATATTTATTGCATATAAATGGTAGAAGTGTTGATTTTTATTAAAAAATTCATAAAGATAAAAGTTTAACACTTCTAAAATTTTGTAAAATATGAAAACCAAATTTGGAAAAGCTAAAATTAAAATCAATTTTCAAAGATGTAATTTGTAATTTGATTTTTTTAGGGTAAACTACTTAGTTAGTCATTCAATTTTTAGGGTGTTTTTATTTTAGTAACCCAAAATTAAATCTTTGCTATTTCGTCACCTAATCTTTAGGGTGTTTTTATTTTAGTCACCCAAGTGTTCAACTATATGCGTCACATTATGTTTACACTTTCATTGTTGTCACTCAACTTTTAGGTCGCTTTTATTTTGTTCACTCCAAAAAATATATATTTTAAGTATTATTTGGGGTAAAAAACCAAGGATTAAAGTGAAAAATGGTAGAAACTAAAATAATACACATAAATTATCAAATTGTACTTGTTTATTCCATTGCGAAAATTCTAAATTTCTTTTTAATGTTGAAATTTTAAATTTCAAAACATCAAAATAAATTAAATAAATTGTTTAAATTTTTTATCCTTTGATAATGCCAACCGATTTGTTACCACAATATTGAAATCAATTAATTTAATATCCTTCTAAATCTTAAAATTTATTTTATGTTCCTATATCATCCTTAACGAAATCAATACAAATGTCTCATATTTAGTAATTGTCTACTATACTTAAATTTCTTTTGATTATATAGTCTCGAATCTTCCATGCAAGGCTAAAAGCAAAGGAGAAAATTATTGCAATTAATTAAATTAATTGCTTGTTCTTTGTTTGGGTAAAAAGTGATAAAAATATGCGTTTTGTTTGGCATGGAAGATAAAATTAATTAATTTAATTAATTGCAATGATTTTTCTTTGCTTTTAGCTTAACATAGAAGATTCAAGATCATATACAATTATTAAAGATAAGTTATTAAGTTGATTTTAATTTGAAAACATAAAATAAAATTTAAAATTTTAGAAGATTAAATTAATTAATTTTAATATTATAGTAATAAATCGCTTATAGTATCAAGGATTTATTTAAATAGTTTTGAAATTTAAAATTTAAAGAACTTTCTAGAATAGGGTAAACAAGTAAAATTTGACGATTTTTTAATGTATTATATTTTCATTTTAATCATTAATGTTTATCTTGACCAATTGGTGGGATGACCAAAATGAAATTCAACTAAAAGTAGATGACAAAAATGAAAGTGTAAATATAATGTGTGGTGATAAAAATTGGAGGATGAAATTGATCAAAATGAATCCGCATGATAACAGTTGACACTTTTCTATTAATTGTAATTCCTTCGGGAAATATAAATCCAAATTTCAACAAGCCGAGCAAAGACGGGAGTCGAGAAAAAATTCCTCTTTTCCTTCCGTCAACGGTATTTTTCTTTATCATTCTTCCGATTAATTACATGTTTCACCTTTGTTTTTCTTTTAACTGTTTGATCTGCTTATATGTAGTTTGAATTTTACAGGGCTTAATCTTTGTTTGGTTCCCGAGAATATCAACAATGACTCATATCCTTTTGATTAAAATAATAATTCGTGTAATCGGGAACTTAATTTGTAAATAGATTTTTTTTATGTTAATTCCCTTAACCTAAGCTAACGCGGCAACCAGAGAGAAAAAGATAGAGAAAGGGCTCAATCCAGGTCAGGCAACAAAGGGAAAGCTGGTTCCAAGGACGATGGATTGACCCCTGAACAACGCCGTGAAAGGTTTCCTTTATTTTTTCTCTTAATTTTCTTTATGAAATCTAAATTACCTTTTTTTTCCCCTCCTTAGCCTTCTGATTGTGATAATGGGGTCCATTTTTTAATTTGCAGAGATGCAAAGGCCTTACAAGAAAAGGCCGCGAAGAAGGCAGCGCAGGCGGCAGCTGGAGGTAACACTGCCGGCGGTGCTGGTGGAAGTAAAAACAAGAAATAATATAATAAAGACGGTGAGATGATCTACCGTGGAGGTTAAAGTTAGTGTTAATTTGTTGATCGGGGAATTTGATCTTTGGTTTCCAGTCTTCGTTTCGTGTTTTTTAAAGTTCAACAAACCCTCGGCTTGCTTATATATTTGGCATTGATGTTGACTGTTAATGGAATTGATTTCCTATATAGCGTTATGGAATTTTTCGTTTCTATGATTATCTGAAGTTATCAATTCCGGTAGATAAAACCCCGTATCGATTTTGATCATCTTACTGGTTTGATTGTTTTCCCTTCTATTGCATTTCTGGTTTGTACATAGTTCTTTTGGAATGGTTATGTCTTTGAAGGTAGGTTTACTGTTACAGTTGTTTGTGTAAATAGCTTACTTATGGTGAAACTATGGTTAAACCATTTGTAATTTCCAGAGGATTATGATTCATTAACTGTTTTCGGTGATAGTGAACTAATTAGATGCAGATGTATGTTTGTTGCATTTTCTTTTCTCCTTGAGACAGATTTATCCGTGATATAATTTCTAATAGTTGTAAATCAAATTCTGTTAGAATCTAGTTATCTATGGCTGGCTTCAATTTCCATGCTAGACTGCATAAGTTGAAATATATTCCATGTTATTTATTTATGATTTGATATAACCATAACGACAATTTTTTCTTGTTATGATCACGGTGGCTTGGTTGGTATATTAAGCATCACAGTGTTCCAGAGTCAGCTGAGTTTGAGCATTTGTGTTGCTGCTATTCATTTGCGGCTGGCATTGTAGTTTTATTGTCTCAATTTTAGTTTTAAAATGGTTTCTTGCAATAAATGAGGACTGATAACCATAGTAGCTGGTGTTTTGTCAAGAATATACTGCTCCTATTTATTATCATAGGGTCCTGCTTTAATTTATATATCTATATATTTGCTATTTGGAGCTGTATTCATTTTGTCATCGCAATGTTTGTGGTTTTCTGTGTTATAAGCTTGAGCTGCTATCAGGTAACAATGATGTTGGATGTGCTTGGTCCGAGTCTTCTTGTGTTTGTTTCACGGTTGTACTGCATACAAGTCCCTCCATCTAGGGGCCGGGATCATATACTTGCTTTGTTGCAGACTTTCTGGTACTTAATTTTATAAGGATGAGATAGAAGTTTCAGCAAGTGTCACCTGTGGCCTTCATTTTGGTATGACAAATCAATCCGGAAGCACACGTTAGGATAAGTGGTGAAAGGTTCTTATTGGTAGTGTATTCGATGGATTGGGTGATGATGATCTTCTTGGTTTTAAGTCTTATTACTTGAGTTTTTATTTTTAATTTATTCATCAAGAGTTCGAAGCTAATGAATTTGTTCGACATTATGTGGTATGTACTATTTTGTATTCTTTTCTTACTCTTTTGAGAAAAATGTTGATTATTTCTGATAACCATAGCAATTTTCTTTTTTCTTTTTTACATTTTATTTATTGAACCGATTGTAAAATACTTAATTAATTTTAATTACTAATATGCAAATAACGTGGTCATGATTTTATGAAATTCGAATAAAAAAATATGTAGAAAAAATATAATTGTTGCTCTGATCTGGCGCCTTCGATTGTAACACAGTTTTTAATCTCTTAATCACCAGCTCGTTTGGAATGTTGGCTCCAAAATCATTGTTTTGTTTGTTTGTTTTTTAAACATTTCTTGCAAGATTTGTTTTTCTGGCCTTCGTTTTTTCACTTTGTTTTTTTTTTCTGTCACATTTCGGTTCTTGAACTCTGTTTCGTTGCTAATGGCCTTAAAAAAGGATGACTACTGGGAATATGCCATTCATGACATAGTATGTTAATCAATGTTGATCAATGATAATCACGTTAACCATTGTTGGTCAAACAAAAATCATTAAAAATGTAAATTTTATTTAAAAAAGTAATGACTGTTTAAAATTTTAAAAATTGCAAAATATTAAAAATATGCAATAACTAAGGAAAAATTATATAAAATGTTTTGTCACATTTTAAAAAAATTTTAATTATTTTTTTAATAATATTCACATTTATAGTTTTTAATAATTTTAAACCTTTTAAATAATATTTACTGTATTTAATAATTTGTTGTCCCATCAACAATGATCAATGTCTATCAACAATGGTCAATAGGCCACGACATTGGTCAAGACACCTTGTCATGGAGGACATAACACGTTCTCATTGGCCACCTTTTTTTAAACATAATTAGCTTTTAAGTACTAAAATAGGTTATAGAACAAAGTTTGGGTATTAAAATGGGACAAAAAAATTTATGAATCAATGTCCGAAAACGCATATAATTTGGGGTCAAATCATGAATAAAACCATTTTTTGAAGAAAAAAATTGATAATAGTTAATGGGGCCTTGCCATTGTTGGTTAAGACGAAAATTTTGAGTTTTTAGATACTTAGGTTTGAGTTTTATGATGCACAATTGCAATATGTGGATCTCTAGTATAGTGGTCCATTTCATACCAGTACCGCTTGTAATGGCCAAAACATGCCATTTCGGTAGTAAATCGGGACAACAACCTTTAGATTCCGTTTCGGTTTAAATTTTGTCTCTATCAATTTGTTCCGAAGCATTTCATCTATTTCGCCCAAAAATTCATATTTTGTTTGCTACATAAAAAATAAATTTAAATTAACAAGTTTGATGGTACTTATGATGAATCGTTGATATTTACAAAGAACCATGCATAGGAATGACAACTTGGATTGCAAATTCGAATATCAACGTATATTTTATTCTTTTTTTGTGGATTTGAATTGTATTCAATCATTATCAATTGATTCCTAAACTGAATAAAATTCATAACTATTAAAATTTTATCACTTTTACGATCTAATCTTTCAATCAACAAAATTACTGGACTAACATTCAATATAACCCTAATATAGACTCGTAAATATTAAATAATAATATTTACTAACTCAATTATCGAAAAATGAGATTCTAAAACCATCATTTTTGACACCACTAAAAAACGAATTATTACATTGGACTCCGAACATAACATCTTTAGGTTCGAAATTGAATTTCGCACCATTGAGATTTGGTTGTCGTGACATTGATGCCTTAATGTTCCTTTTCAGCTTCGAAGTTGGATGTTGCGATCCATCTTGAATATTGCGGGCAAATGACCAAAAAAAGCCCCCTTTTTTTTCAAAAATTACCGAAATTGGCCAATTATCTAATTATTTACCGGAATGGTCTATTTTCCGCGAAATCGCGTCCACGTCGTAGCGATGTCGAGTGCGCCAGAAATCGCGTCCACGTAAGCGCGATTTGTTGTTCGGACAAATCGGGCCCTCTAGGACGCGATTTCTCGACGTGGCATCAGTTTATGTTTTTTAGCTTGGAAAACTTTGAAAGGCCATAACTTTTGGCTCGGTTGTCCGATTGAGACGATTTTTTTTTTATTTCGAATAACTTTTCGAGATCTACGTGCTGGCAAACAGCCGAAGGCGGTTTGCCGCAGTTTTCGTCGAAAAAGATCCTTTTTTGCCCCTAAATTTCAATTTTTTCGGTTTAAAATTAAATTTTAAAACATTCAAATCATTATTTTCTTTATTTATTTGGAGTAAACACCGGATTTTTTTACAGAATTGTTGTATTATTTTTTCTGATTTGACACGTGTATGGAATAGGTCCGATAAATTGTTAGAACGTAGGTAATATAATTAAGATAATAACCGTATTTTAATAATATGTCAATTAATTAGTTTAGCTTAGTTGGTTAATATGCTTGCTCATTTCCCTTAGTACCTTGGTTCAAATCTTGTTGGAAACATTTTTTTTTGAATCAATTAACTCTTCTATATTACATCAATAGCAACAAGTACAAAAAAGAAGGCTTAAGACCAAGCAATATAGAAGACCAAGCTGCCAGTCCTATACAGGCAAGCTTTCTAAAGTTTGATTTTTCCCTTTTGGAACCAAAAGACCAAGCAACATGTAGTGATCCATGACTACGAGAACAAGATTTTGCATCAGTGATGTAATATAGAAGAGTTAATTGATTCAATTAAAAATGTTTCCAACAAGATTTGAACCAAGGTACTAAGGGAAATGAGCAAGCATATTAACCAACTAAGCTAAACTAATTAATTGACATATTATTAAAATACTGTTACTATCTTAATTATATTACCTACGTTCTAACAATTTATCGGACCTATTCCATACACGTGTCAAATCAGAAAAAATAATACAACAATTCTGTAAAAAAAATCCGGTGTTTACTCCAAATAAATAAGGAAAATAATGATTTGAATGTTTCAAATTTCAATTTTAAACCGAAAAAATCGAAATTTAAGGGCAAAAAAGGATCTTTTTCGACGAAATCATGCAAGAAACCGCCTTCTACTGCTTGCCGGTAGCAGAGATCTCAAAAAGTTATTCAAAATAAAAAAAATCGTCTCAATCAGACAACCGAGCCAAAAGTTATGGCCTTTCAAAATTTTCCAAACTAAAAAACAAAACTGATGCCACGTCAGCAAATCACGTCCTAGAGGGCGCGATTTGTGTCCACATCAACAAATCGCGCTTACGTGGACGCGATTTCCTAGCGCGTACCCTGACATCGTGCTGACGTGAACGCGATTTCGCGAAAAATGGGCTATTCCGGTAAATAATTAGATAATTAGCCCATTTCGGTAATTTTAAAAAAAAAAGACTTTTTTTGGTCATTTGCCCAAATATTGCGACATTTTGGGGAAATCCACAGTCTCCTTGACCAAAATGATATATCGCACACTTGAGTCCTTCCTTAGGTTTGAATTGGCCTAATAGGTCATAAAACAAACTTAAAGTGCTCATTTTATTGAATTCAAATATAGAAGTACTAAATTGAGAATCTAACTAAAACAATAACAAATTACTTGATATAAGCTCATTAATTGTCAAAAAAGAGCTCAATTTTCCACAACGAATAGTGGCAGATCAATGCCAAGGCTAAAACTAAGTGATAATGTCTTCACGAAATACAAATTGCAGAGAATATTTGGCGATGTTACTTGATCACGAACTCTTCGATCTAACTATTACCTGCACATAGAATTAAAAACTCGAACATTGAGCTTTTTACAACTCAGTGGTGTGCAATATCTATTGCAGTTTAACATAATATTGCATAATTATACTAAATTTACAATCATACAAACAACTATTATCAACCATATAACATATAACAAATCAACATAATATACCCACACACTCGACATAGGTAAGACAAATATTTAAAATTACATTCGATATAATGAACAATTCAATTCAATCTTTAATATATCCGGTAAGCTTGAGTAACCTTATGCGGGAAATCATGTTGGATACATTGAGTATCCAACCAAAACCAGTTACCGTACACTAAATGTTTAACGATACTCTGGTGCGTGCATAGCACAACTTAACCAACCAACACATCAAATGCGCAAAGTGCAACAATGCAATACTTTCAGGCGCTCGCTAACAAACTCGCATAACAAATCTTTAAAGAGCTTTATACTTTATGGCATGCCAACTATACTTGGATAGTTTCCAACATCATTTACAAGGGTTGAAATACATAAATTAAAATTCAATTTAATGCAAATGGATAACGATTCCAGAAATAATTAACCAAACCATTCATCACAAATTATACATTTTCATAATGGTTACACGCACAAGTAATTTAGCATATTATACAATATTATCAAATGATAGAGAGCACAAATTTTAATTCTAAGCGTTCATTGTTTAGAAGCGACCAAAACTTCAATGATATTCAGTTTCGACATTCCATCTATCTCTTTCGCTTCAGTGAAGAAAATCATACAAACTTATTAAAACTAAATCTAAGTTATCACTTACACGACAATTAATCTAATCTCAACCATAAACAGATTTTATTTTTTCTAAGTAAAATTAATATCTACTTTAATATCATAAGAACTTCTAATCCAAGAAATATTAAACATGAATGATGATAAATTAATCTAATGGATCTTATTGATAGACTCAAATAAATCAACATTTAACTATCATTGTTCTTATTCTAATCTTCTAATTAAGTTACAATATTTTTAACTATCGTTGTTCTTATTTTAATTGTTTTTCTTATTCTAATCTTCTAGATCTTATTTTTGTTGAAAACAAGTTTTATCATTCTTAAACTAAATGAATCTACCAAACCGACTTTATAGTATTCCAAAATTAATCTCAATATATACAAACCAATCTCAAACTAAAGGTGCTCATGGGTCGAGTCGTTCCGAGCCTAAACATGATATTAACATTTTTTATTCTTGCCCAAGCTTGACCCGACTCAAGATATGAGCTTAAAATTTTGTCCAAACCCGCCTATATTTGCAAAAGACTAACCCAAACTCATTTTAGGCCCGCCCATATTATATTTTAATTATTTTTTAAAAATATTTATTTTATTTTAATATTAATAATTTTATTTTATTTAATTACTGAAATTTTTTATATAGTCATCTTAACATTATTTTAATGTTTACATTAGAATAGTATTATATATTTAGTATAGGTTTATTTTTTTAATGTGTTATAAATTACATAATATATAAAAATAACATAATATAAAGTATTATAAACTTAAAAATAGGTTGGGTCGGGCCGGGCTTAGGCCTTGAATGTTCAAGCTCAAGCCTACCTTATATTTTAAATAAGCCTATTTTTTTTTGCCTAAGCCCATTTTTTGGGCCTAATATTTTGCCTAAACCCTTCAAAATTTCGGGCAAACCTTCGGGTGTGAACGGGTAGCCCGACTCATGAACAAGTCTGTTGATACAATTTATCAACAGAAATGGAGATCGGAAGAGCTATGGAAAAAGTGGGAAGAAGGTCCCTAGGTAGAAGCATGAGGAGGATCCCCCCAATCGTCCGAAGTCTGTCTCTTTCTATTATACCGGGTCGAGTAATTATATAATAAAATATAAAATATAAAATATAAATTAATATAAATTATTATCACCGTATAACAATTTGTCCCCCACCTGGTCGAAGAAGAGTTATAAAGTGACTCTTCTTAGACGATCTGACATATATGAAGTGCATGTAATTTGGGGATTACCATATAGATTTTAACTTGAAGCATTATTGAACAAGTTTTGTTGTTTGATAGTGTGATACAGGAGTCAAAAATTGCATTGCAGAATACAGCGAACTGTATTTCTCGTAAGAAAAATAAAATAAAATAATTGATGACATTAAATCGAATGAACTTAAGCTGCAATCTTAAATCAACGAGCCTTAACAATATCAGCTACAATTTTAAATTAGCGAGCTGTTCGGAAACTGCGATCTTAAATTAACTAACCTTGGTAACATCAACTGTGAACGTAGGTCAATGAGTTGTTTTGGAGGCTGCGATCTTAAATCAGCAAGCCTTTATAATATCGGCTAGGAACGTAAGTTGGCACTAACTATTTTGGAGGCTGCGGTATTGAACCTGCGAGCCTTAAGATATTAGCTGGGAGTGTAAGCTCGCGCTAACTATTTTGGATGCTGCGATATTGAACCTGCGAGCCTTAGGATACCAAGTGGGAGCGTAGGCTCGCGCTAACTGTTTTGGAGGTTGCGGTATTGAATCTGCAAGCCTTAAGATACCAGTTGGGAGCGTAAGCTCGCACTAACTATTTTGTATGCTGCGGTATTGAACTTGCGAGCCTTAGGATATCAACTGGGAGCGTAGGCTCACGCTAATTGTTTTAGAGTTGCGGTATTGAACCTGCAAGCCTTAGGATACCAGTTGGGAGCGTAGGTTCGCGCTAACTGTTTTGGAGGCTGCGGTATTGAACTTGTGAGCCTTAAGGTACCAACTGGGAGCATAAGCTCGCGCTAATTGTTTTGGAGGCTGCGGTATTGAACCTGGGAGCCTTAAGATATCAACTGGGAGTATGCTCACGCTAATTGTTTTAGAGTTGCAGTATTGAACCTGCAAGCCTTAGGATACCAACTGGGAGCGTAGGTTCGCACTAACTGTTTTGGAGGCTGCGGTATTGAACCTGCGAGCCTTAAGATACCAGCTGGGAGCATAAGCTCGCACTAACTATTTTGGAAGCTGCAATATTAAACCTACGAGCCTTATGATACCAGCTGGGAGCGTAAGCTCGCGCTAATCATTTTGGAGGTTGTAGTATTGAACCTGCGAGCCTTAAGATATCAGCTGGGAGCATAGGCTCACGCTAACTATTTTGGAGGCTGCGGTATTGAACCTGTGAGCCTTAGGATATCAGCTAGGAGCGTAGGCTCGCGTTAACTGTTTTAGAGGTTGCAGTATTGAACATGCAAGCCTTAGGATACCATTTGGGAGCGTAAGCTCGCGCTAACTATTTTGGAGGCTGTGATATTGAACCTGTGAGCCTTAAGATACTAGCTGGGAGCATAAACTCGCGCTAACTGTTTTGGAGGTTACGGTATTGAACCTGCGAGCCTTATGATACCACCTAGGAGCGTAAGCTCACGTTAACTGTTTTGGAGGCTATAGTATTGAACCTACGAGCCTTAGAATATCAGCTGGGAGTGTAGGCTCGCGCTAATTATTTTGGAGGCAGCGGTATTAAAGCTACGAGCCTTAGGATATCAGCTGGGAGCGTAGGCTCGCGCTAACTGTTTTGGAGGTTGCGGTATTAAACCTGCGAGTCTTAGGATATCAGCTAGGAACGTAGGCTTGCACTAACTGTTTTGGAGGCTACGGTATTGAACCTGCGAGCCTTAAGATACCAATTGGGAGCGTAGGCTCGCGCTAACTGTTTTGGAGGCTATGGTATTGAACCTGCAAGTCTTAAGATACCAGCTGGGAGCGTAGGCTCGCGCTAACTGTTTTGGAGGCTACAGTATTGAACCTGCGAGCCTTAATCGTCAGCTGGGAACATAGGTCAAAAGCATACAAATATATAATTAAATAACATTCATGCTGTAATTTCGTACCATGAACTTGTTCTCAATCTAATTTTGTGAATAACATGCAAACTAGCATGGATTTCATGACAAGTACCAAATGTTGTCCCTACCTCAAAGGGATGTGCTATACCTTTATTTCACCATATTAATAGTTGTTTAACCAGAGGACTCTATAAGATGAAATTAGTCCCTTGGATTCACTCCGCTTAATAATTAATCACTAAGGATACTATCTCTTCATCTTGGATTGGACTACATGTCTTGTATTGTACAACTATAAAATATATACGTATATTTCCAGCATTTAATTAGCATTTAATGGAATGAAGGGAAACCTAAAAAACTTCATATATCTTAGAAATGCAAAGACAATCAAATATTAGGTTGAACAGTGTACCTGGTGATGAAATACCACATAGGAAAAAGCATAGAAGATGATGACAAAGGAAGAAGTTTAGGAGTGATAGCTGAGTAAACAAGTGTTCATATATTGCAAAGTTCAAACAACCAGGATCTACCGTATGCAGTAGTACATAACATGAACTTCAGCAAATGGGAGAAGTGTAGGGAGAATAACATCTACTATAGATGATTTAGTTTGATCTTACCTGCAAAATGTTAGCGTATACAAAAACCAATTTCGTATACAAAAATATCATACATGAACTACAAGTTCTTTTTTAAACAAAACAAACCAATTATCACCAATCCTGCATGCCATTCTAGTAAAGGATATGCAAAAGTAATATATCCTCAAAAAGTAATGTTATATCAAAAGGCTGCAGAGATCTGCACATGTAAATGCCTCTACTAAAAGGCAAAATGTCTATATTTATAAAAACTTACCATTAACCAAAACTATCAAACAAACAAGCAAAAAGTACCATGCTTAGTAACACTTATTTGGAGATAAAAATGGATATCTCATCAAAGCAATAAGAAACTATACAAGCCATAAATAGTTGTAGGAAGCTAATCGTATCATATGTGCACTCAAAAACATAACACATGGAGTTATACCCAAACAACATAAAGGAAGTTGAATTTGAGTGTCAAAGATTTCTTTACCCTAGAACTTTAATAAAATGAACCTCACACAAGTAAATGACAAAACAAAGTATTATTTTTCTGGAAAACGAGAGTTTTAGATAAGGGCAAACTTTTTCCCCCTTGTTCAAGTCCATCGATGAGCCATCAGAAGTAGTCACCATTCACCAAGATAAATGACTAGAAAAATGGTAACACTATAGTTTCCATAAATCAAGTTTGCAAATGAAAAAAGTAATAGTCGACAGTAGAACATGTAATGGAAGTATAATTAATGCAGGTGCTACTACTATTATAATGTTATTTTATTATTTCAATCTCATTTATTAATTATTAGACATAGAGAAAGTTGAAGCTTAGATCTATAGCATAACCACAGAGGCTACATTACAAGATCTGTAGAATGTATGTACAAAGGCTACATAGTTAAAAGAAACCAATATGATGGATCTACAAAAAAAAAAAAAAAACTATAGAAGCTACAGAGCTGGAGCTTTGCAAAAAATTAGAACACAAATTACTAACAAGAAAAATGTTATTAAAAATTAACACTTTTTTAAGCCTATATCAGTCTTTGATATTTCACCAATGTAATGGCAGATTATAATCAATTACTCCCTAACCATTAAAGAGGAAATTGCAATAGTTAGTTAAATGTTACAAATTAATACAGTGGTCATTGCATTCCAACAAAATTCAACCCAGAAATGAGAAATAATCAGCAAACAGTCCTTAACCCAATTAACTTAATTGAAATACACCGATTTTGAATTGATTATTATTATTATTAGAGCCAATTTTCAGTGTGTGTTTCTTCTTCTTCTTCTTTTTTCAATTTTTCAAGGGCCTAACCTGGACAGGTCGTGAATCCATGGGAGATAACAGCAAAGCCAAAAGATCATCAATCAGCAAACACTCGATCTACAGAGGGATGAGAATGAGGAGTTGGGACAAATGGGTGTCCGAAATTCTTGAGCCCCGCAAGAAGTCCCGCATTTGGCTTGGCACTTTTGCTACCCTAGAAATGGCAGTACGCGCTCATGATGTAACAACTTTAAGCATCAAAGGTGAATTCACGATTCTCAATTTCCCTCACCTTGTAATTTTGCTTCCTCAACCAGTTTCATTAATGCCTTACGACATTCAAGTCGTCGTCGCTAAAGCTATCTTCCGAGTTGAAATTCCTTCTGCTCTTAATATCAATTCCTACAACAACCCCACCATTCTTCAATGGACCCAAGCTCTGACAAGAAATAGTCGATTTATGTCTCTTCTGCATGTTTCTCATCTACTGCTTTTGAACCAGAGTTGAAGAACCCAAAGAATTTACCAGTGCTGGAGAAGATGATGACGGGAACGTCAACATCACAAATAACGGTGAACTCTTCAGGCTGCGAGTTCGATCCACATTCACCGTACCAATTGTTGATACAATTTATCAACAGAAATGGAAAGATCGGAGGAGCCCTAGAAAAAGTGGGAAGAAGGTCCCTAAGTAGAGGCATGAGGAGGATCCCCCAATCGTCTGAAGTCCGTCTCTTTCTATTTCTATTATACCGGGTCAGACCCTGGGTGGGATTATTATATAATAACAAAGTCGATCTCAAATCAAGTGGGAAGCAATTCCTCGGAACTTAAAACAACCAAATTAATCTTAAAGAGGCATGGAATGTGATTATAACATCGATTAAAAACAAACTACGGTTCACAATTGAAGCAAATAAATTCACAAGGTCAATCGACATCAAAAAGGGTGCAACAACTAAGAGCAAAATAGCCAAAAACTTGTAGTGGTGGTGTAACAAAACATCAACTAATTATAGACGCAACCAACAGCTTATTTGGACAACAATTAAGGGCTACTGTTTCGATGAAATTGTAGTAGAGATACGCAACAAAAGTGCAACAATTCTTGAAGCATACGACACAACAAAGAGTAAGTGATAGGCTACGATTTAAATAAAGTAAAAGCAACCATTTGAAACAATAAAAATTTGAAGCAATTGAATGATGGTGGCAAGCATATTGTAACGATCCGAAAGTTAATGGTGTCAGAAAATGCTATGTCGGAATCTTGTTTCCGTAAACCGAATCCATTAATATTTTTATTAAATAATTATGGAGTTATATTGTAGGTGAATTGAATTTTGAATAGATAATTTTATCAAATTTGTGGTTAATTAAGGTAAAAGTTCAATTAACATTAAATCTTTAATTAGAGTTTGGTCAAGGGACTTATGTGGTGATTAAACCACTATAACTTTGATGGTGACGGTGATGGCTACTGGGAAATGTTTTAATTATAAGTTTTTATTAAATAAAATTTTAATAACTAAAACTTAAGGTATATGTTAGTATAGTGGAAAGAAAGAGAAATTATTTTATCTTCTTCATCCTCATGCTAGAACCGAAAACACCATATCTAGGGATTGGGAGCATTCAGCCAAGGGGTTTCAAAGTTTAAGCCTTCAATTGGTTAGTGTTATTTAGTTCTATTCTTGCAATCTTTATGTTTTTAAAATATTGGGAGCTTAGTCTAGCTAACCAGTATGTTATTTTTCGGAACTGTTAAAGTTTTAGAATGATGCCATTGTTGAATCTTTGAATTTTTAGGTATTAAATTGATATATTTTAAGCTTATGAGTGAAAAGGGACTAAATTGTGAAGTTATTTGATAGTTTTTAAAATAGAGACTAAAATGCATAAGTTTTAGAATTTGTGGTATAGATGAGAAATAGGTCTTAAAAGGACTCTAGTGAAATCAGCTTGAAATTTTAAAGTTTAATTGAAAATTACTTTAGTCCCGATTTTAGGCACTAAATTGAATAAAATGTAAAAGTTACCCAAATTTGCAAGTGAATGTGAAATTGCCTATGTATTGATGAATTATTGTGTTTATATTAATCCTTAGCTAAGGTCGACCCGAATTTCTCAAAAAAGAAAGGAAAAGACAAGGTTGTCGACGAATAGCTCGGAGATTTCGGTTTGTGTAACAGCCCAATTTTAACCGTAATCGGAATAGTGGTTTCGAGACCACAAATTTGAATCCGAAAAATATTTTAATATTTTTTCTGTGTTTGTGATATTTGAATTTGATTGTGTGAAAATTTCGTAAATTTATTTGGCCGTTTTTGTGTTTAATTTGATAAAAGTACTAAATTTCATAAAATGTAAAAGTTGATAGTTAAAGTGTAAAGCACCTATTTGGTAATGGCTTTTTAACTTGAAGTCCTTAAAGGGCAATAAACCCATTTAAAATATAGTGGACGGCAAGATGGCTAAAAAGCCATGTATTATATGTTTTAAATATTATTTTACAAATGTTAAAATAGTAAAAGAATAATAATGTATATTATATCATAAATATTATAAAATAAAGTCATTTTCTTCACCTTTTTCCACTGAAAACAAGAGAAAGAAACTTTGTTCTTCAAGCTTTAGCATTCGGCCATCTTAGGGATTTCAATTCAAGGTTAGTTTGATTTTAGTTTTTGATAATTTTTACGTTTTTGTGATCGTTGCTTTGAATACTTCAAAACCCATGTATTAATTTTGTGAATTGATGATGATTTTGTGTTTTGCCATTGATGAGTGCTTGAGCTTTTTGATAGTTGTTGATGAAAAATGAAAGATATGTTAAAGATTAATATGTTTTGTATTGGAGTTTTTGGTGATTTTGAGTAATTAGGGCTAAATTACAAAAATAAATTTTTGAAGGACTAAAATGTGAAATAAATGAAATGTATGGACTTATATGGGTACTAGGAAGATTCAGCCCTTAGGGAGTGTGGCCAAATTTTGTGTATTTTGTGTTTTGTGCAATAAGGACTAAATTGTGAAAATGTGAAATATTAGGGGTAAAAATGTAATTTGCCCATTTATGTGTTCTTAGACTAAATTGAATGAAAATATGTTTAAATGAGATTTATTTGAATATGTTTAGATCAAGAAACCAAGAAATCAAATTTAGATCGGGGGAAATCGAAAGTAGTTGAGTAGCCGATCTATTAGTCGACGACATCCGAGATAAGTTATTAAGCACATATATAATTGTATCGTTTTAAAATCAGCTTAGTATCTGAGTAATTATGCTGAATTGAATGGTATATATATATATATATATATATATATATATATATATATATATATATGCATGTAGTGATAAAATTATTGAAATAAGATGTATTGAGTTGTTGACTTTCGACACTAAGTGTGCGAATTTAATTGTAAAGCACTAAGTGTGCTAGTTAATTGTAAAGCACTAAGTGTGTGAGTTTAATGGTAAAGCACTAAGTGTGTGAGTTTGATTATTAAGCACTAAGTGTGCGAACTTATTAAATATTTTCAAATAACTATTAGTATTGAGTATTTGTCTTATTGAGAAATCATGATTATTAAAATGAGTAAATACTTGGAATTCTTGAGTAATAACCATTATGGTTGTATTTTAAGGTTAAGTTTTGTAGGTATTAAACCTATGTGGTGATTATATTTGGAATCATATATATATATATATATATGATTCTTTATATTACATGATGAGGAAATGCATAATGTATTTGGTCTTGTGATTAAATTTGAAGAAATGTTTATGGTCGTGTAATTATATTGATTTTAGTTAAATCATAATAATAAGTGAATAATTATCTTATGATATGGTAGGCTAAAGGTAAGATGATTTAGTAGTATGAATTGGTTGAATATTATTTGAGATGTCGGTTTAAATAGTAGAGTTTATTTGCTTATAACTTACTAAGCTAAATTAGCTTACAATGTGTTGGATAATTGTTTTGATGTATAGATTTTGGTGATCGCTACGTGTTCGGGGATCGTCAGCTAAGCTCGTCACACTATCGATATTTTCTTTTGGTATTTTGCTAATTTGTTCTCAAATATATGGCACGTATAGTATAGTTAAAATATTGATTTTAGAACCAATGTGTATATGTATTTAAAAGCCATGCGAAAATGGCTTATCTCTTTTGGTTTGAATTCGGTATTAATGCATATGCTTTAACGGTCTAAAATTGGTATTCTAAAATTGGTATATGCATGCTGCCCAATTTTGGTGAATAAATGTTGTCCAATTTTGTATATACATGCTGTCAAATTTTGTGTATAAGTGCTGTCCAAATTGGTATATGTATGCTGCCCAATTTTGGTGAATAAATGTTGTCCAATTTTGTGTATACATGCTGTCAAATTTTGTGTATAAGTGTTGTCCAAATTGGTATATGTATGCTGCCCAATTTTGGTGAATAAATGCTGTCCAATTTTGTATATACATGCTGTCAAATTTTGTGTATAAGTGCTGTCCAAATCGGTATATATATGCTGCCTAATTTTGGTGAATAAATGTTGTCCAATTTTGTATATACATGCTGTCAAATTTTGTGTATAAGTGCTATCCAAATTGGTATATATATACTGCCCAATTTTGGTGAATAAATGCTGTCCAGTTTTGTATATATATATATATGCTTCTCAATTTCTGATGTATAAGAGCTGGCCAAACAGGGTAGATTACCTATGTTTGTAATATGTAGTATAGTTAATAAATTGAAATGAAATAAATGCTTGGATAAATGTTTGATTTATGATATTAAATTTTGATTAGGTAAATGATAATGATATGGATGAATTGTTGAAACATGGTTAGTATTAGACCTGTCCATGGGCCGGGTCGGGCCCGGAAAAATTTTTCGGCCCGCCTCCTAGGCCCGGGCCCGGCCCGACCCAAAATATGAGCCTGAAATTTTACCCAGTTCCGCCCGAAAATATCATAAGCCCGAAACCTGCCTGCCCATTTTTAATAAACATTAAAAATTATTTTAAAAATAAAAATAAAAAATATTTTAAAAGTATTTTAAAATTAAAAATAAAAATAAAAATATATATTTATTATATTTGGTAGGTAGTTGCCCGGCCAAAAAGTGGCTTGAGGCTCGACCCATTTTTAAACGGCCTCGTTTTTTGCCCAAGCCCATATTTTGGCCTATATTTTACCCGAACCCTCCTATATTTGGGCGGACGTGGTGGGCGCAGCCGCCTACCTATGGACAGTCTAGTTAGTATATGAAACTTGATTAAAGATGCATGTTTGATTTTAATTGGTTATGTGATAATATATATATGGAATGAAAATTTCGTGGTTGAGTTAAAAATAATAATTTCTGAGTCGGGTTTTGATCGATAATGCCTCGTAACTCTAATCCGGCGACGGACACGGGTTAGGGTGTTACAGTTTGTGTTTCTATAATTCAAATTACTTCAATTATTGCATTTATGAACTGCTTTGCATGGTAAGATTACAAGGTGAGTTAGTATTGATTAAACGAGATGAGTTGATAAATTAAGATTGATTATTTGTGATTAGGACTAAACCAAATGGTTTTGAAAATATTATGTATTGTTATAAATGTAAAATTGATTATGTAATGGAAATCAATTATGTTGGTACTGGTATGAAATTATGGTGGATTAAGGAAATAATGGAATTAAATTATGAAATTGATGAATAAGTGAAATTGAGAAATTGTACCCTATTAATTGTCCGAGCAGAGTCGGATATAGATGGCATGTCATAGGATAGGAAGAGTTCAGGGTTACTCCGACTACGTGTCAATGAGACACTGGGTGCTAAATCACTTTGGTTATACTGATGAGTGCAGGGCACAACTTATTCTTCGAATTTGTTTGATAAGGCATTAAGTGCCAGACTGGGATGATTGGTTGGATCCGTGTATCTGTTCAAGTGCAAGTCATGTTAATTGGGAGTTATAATGTGAAATGATATATTGAAACCTAAATTGGGTTAAAAGATGTTTGATAGAATCATCAGATTTGTATAATCTAGATTTGGTATGGAAATGTGGTATGAATTGGGTTTTATTCTCATGTTAATGGAATGAATATAGTTGGATCATTAAACTTGATAAAATGGTTATATGTACTTAGATCTTGCATATGGTTGATCAATAAATCATGCATTTATATTACTTATTTTGTGTTATAATGCTTGGATTATAGAAACACCATTGAGTTCATACTCAGTGTTTGGTTTGTTTTCTGTGCGTAGGTTAAGTTTGATCGTGATTACCCTATTGATATTAGCATCCAACTGAAATCCCAAACTCAACAACATTGGTGAAGTTTCTTGTTGTTTTGTTGGCGTGTACCTAAAAGAGTTTTTTATATTCTTACTAAGTAAATGTTAAGTCTTGAAGTGTGAGACACTTGATATGATAAGTATATGTGTGTATGTATGTATTTATATACTTTATACTTGAATCATATAATCTAGTGCATAAGTATGATATATATATAGTGTTGGCATGTAATTAGAGATGGAAAAACTCATGAATGATGGTATAATGATAGTATAATGAAGGATGATTAGGTAGATTATATAACACCCCGCAGACGGACCTGGAAGTTTTGGCCTCTCAAGTGAAGGGTCGCCAGGTTCGCCAAGGTTTAGGTGAACTAGGGGTTTACCAAAAGAGAGTATTAGTAAGGGGGTTCGTCGGTAGCAATGTATGCTTGAAGTTGTGGTAAGGGGTTAGCCAGATCCATTACCAAGATGGGTTCGCCAATTTCTCTACAAGGTAGGTTCGCTAATGTGTTGGCAATCTAGTGTTCACCATTCTTACAGGGAATAGGAGTTCACCAGTTAAGTCGAACTAGGGTTCGCCAATCAAAGATATAGTCAGACTCAAATTAGGAAATAAAGATTCAGGAAATCTAGGAATACTTTACGTACAAGTAACAACTTTCTTAAATCAAGTAAGGTATCCAAATATTATTAGAAGTCTTAGGTCTAGAAATTCGACCCTTAATTCTGTGAATTATTCACTGAATGTTCTGCCGTTAAAGTCTCTGTTCTAAGTTTTGATCGTAGCTATCAGGGTAATTCTCTATCTTATTTGGTGTAATTGTCCAGGTTTGCATTGCATGAACTCTGTATTTTTTTTGTTTAAATAAAATGTGTGTAAGTTGTTTGTTGCGAACTAGCCAGACCGTCTATGTAACACCTCTAACCCATATTCGTCACCGAATTAGGGTTACAAGATATTACTATAAGAAACATAATTCAATACAGTCATAAAAATAAATTTAACATTTATATATAATTCGTTTGAATACAAGTGTAAAACAACTATTTCCAAATCAAAATATATGCATTGTATTCGAAATAAATATATGAATTTAAATATATATATATATTTAAACACACTTAAAATAAGACCGATCATGCAATCTGCAATCTCCAGAATGCCATTTACCACAATGCTTGCACTCTGATCTATTTTGTCGAACATTGCCAACACTAGCAACTGATGTAGCTCGTGAACTCACAGGAGGTCGATCTCAATCCCGTCTAGAAAACCCTACAGTAGCTTTAGATCGGCTGTGATCTTCTCTTAATTTCTTTAAAGTTAACTGAAATGATTTGTTGAATGTTCTTTTACAAGAATCTCTAGCTTCAAAGTCAGCCTTCCTCTTTTTCCCGAGCTCTTCGGCTTTGCAAGCTCGTTCAACAAGTACCACGAACTCTTTTATCTCAAGTATACCAACTAACAGTTTAACGTCTTCATTCAGCCCGTCTTCAAATCTCTTACACATAACAGCTTCAATTGACACACACTCTCGGGCATATCTGCTAAGTCGTACAAATTCCCGCTCATATTCTGTAACAGTCATACGACCCTGTTTAAGTTCAAGAAATTCTTTACGTTTCTGATCTATGAATCTCTGACTGATTTATTTCTTGCAAAACTCCTTTTGAAAGAATTCTTAGGTGACACGATCTTTTGGTACTACAGACACTAGAGTATTCCACCAATGATAAGCAGAGTCACGTAACAAGGATATAGCACATTTCAAACATTCTTCGGGTGTATATGACAGTTCTTCAAATACACGGATAGTGTTATCAAGAAAAAATTCAGCCCGTTCAGCATCATCATTAACTGTGGCCCTAAACTCTTCAGCCCCGTATTTTTTAATTTTATTAACTGGGGGCCTGTTTAACCTCATCGGAACAATCATCGGAGGTATCACAGGTATTGGAAACGGATTATTCTGAGATGGGGGTTGTTGCATAGCCGGATTGGTTCGAATATATTGTGTAAACCAATCATTCATCATTTGATAGAAGGCTTGTTTAGCCTCCCCCTCTTGGCTACTCGAGGTAGGTTGGGAATCAATTGGCACTGCTCCTTGCACGAGAGCAAGTGCTATACTTTCAAAATCATCAGCTACAGCTCGATCGGGATCCATTACTATACGAAAACATATTTTTAGATGTCAGAAGTCATCACACTATCGAAATATAAAGTATGGCATGTATAGCTAGACTCACATGCGCTACGTTAGTCCTAGAACCGACTAAACCGTAGCTCTGGTACCAATAAAATGTAACACCTCTAACCCATATCCGTCACCGAATTCGGGTTACGAGATATTACTATAAGAAACACAACTCAATACTGTCATAAAAATAAATTTAACATTTATATATAATTCGTTTGAATACAAGTTCAAAACAACTATTTCCAAATCAAAATATATGCATTTTATCCGAAATAAATATATGAGTTTAAATATATATATATATATATATAAGTAAATAATTAAAATTTTACTTAAACCATTTAAAATAAAACTTAGTACTTCAATCTAGTTTAACCATAAGGAAATAAGTCATATTCATATGGCTAATAATTATATTTACAATACATCAAGTACGACTTTCAAAATATCATCTAGCTTATACATGCCATAAGTTAAAGTTTAAACATTACAAAGACAAAGACAAGAGATAGAGTGATGATCTTTTCTCCCCGAGTCAGAACTTGATTTTTTTATTATCTATAAAACAGATAAACAAAAAAAAAAAACAAAGTAAGCTTACAAAGCTTAGTAAGTCAATATCTCAACTAAATACATGTAAAAGAATCGTAATTTCTTTAAATAATTATATGTATTTATTTGAATCTCATATACTCATAAACATGTAAACATATACAAATAAAACCTTTATACTCCAACTAAATTCCTTAACATTTGTATATATATATATATATATATATATATATATATATATTTATTTATATACTATTCATAATATAACTAAATTCCATGGTATATATATAAGTATATACCTACATGTAATCGAACTTTAAAGTTTAATTTATTCATACTTCTAATTTTATTCAACCAATATACTAAAGATTATAATTCATTTAAATATAATACATGTACATACTTAGATACTGATTTAACAATATTGAATAGCTATTGAACTTACATTGGACAGTGAAAAATTGAAAACGGACAATTAATCGACAACTTTAGCTTTTCCCCGATCCAACTCCGATTTCTTCGATTCTTGATCTAAATATATTCAAAATGAGCTAGTTTAAATATAATTACATTCAATTTAGTCCAAAAACACATAAATGGGCAATTTACCATTTTTCCCCTGACATTTACACTTTTTGCAATTTAGTCCCTATTGCATAAAACACAAAATACACAAAATTTTCCCACACCACACAATGGCCGGATATTCATAGTACTCATACAAGTCCAAAATTTTCATTTATTTCATATTTTAGTCCCCAAAAAATTAATTTCACAATTTAGCCCGAATTACTCAAATTCACCAAAAATTCAAAGACAAAACATATTAATCTTTCACCTACCTTTCATATTTCATCATCAACTAACAAAAAGCTCAAGTATTCATCAATGGTAAATCTTAAAATCACCATCAAATTCTAAAATTAAAACATGGGCTACATAGAACACGAAGCAACGATCACAAAAACATAAAAATCATCAAAAACCGAGACCAAAATATACCTCAATCAAGCTAAGCAATTGTCGAAACCCTAAAGGCCATGGTTGAGTTCTTCATAGCTTAAATTTCAGCTTGGAGAAGATGAATGAAATAAAATTTTAACGTAATTTTAATTATAAGGCTTAATTTGTTAATTGACCAAATTAACCTTATTATTATTAATTTATAAAACATATATGCTAAGGTTAGAAATGTAATATGCCGCCCACTATCTAGTTTATAAGCTAATTGCTTCTTAACATCTTCAAGTTTAAAAGACAACATCATTTGAATGCTTTTAAAATTAACCCCTAACTTTTTATTTTATGTGATTAAGCCGTTTTTATCAAATTGAGCACTCAAACGATCAAATTTTCTTACGAAATTTTCAGACATAGTAATTCACATATTTTAAATGCCAAAAATAATTTCAAAATTTTTTTTGACTCGGATTTGTGGTCCCAAAATTACTTTGTCCAATTAGGGTTAAAATCGGGCTGTCATAGTCTACCAACAAGGATAAAGGAAAAGATAAAATTGTTTAAGTTTCTCTATTTTCGGTGAGTGGTCTGGAATTACCTAGGGTATGTTAACTGCCATGTTGTTCAATTTATATTGATATGTTTCTTTTAAGAATTATGTTTTCAAAACAAGTTTCAAAGGCAAGTTCTCTAAAAAGATATGTTTTAAAGCTACGAACCTTTGTTTTTAAATACGGTTTGGAAATATGATTTTTAAAGTATAGTTTCGTGCAAGCTCTTATGAGAGCTAATGTTTCAAAGAATGTTTTCAGAAATGGTTTTATAAGATGTGTATCAGTAGGGTGTTCATTCGGTTAACTGACCCGAAATAACATTAACCGAATTAACCGACCTTTCAAAATTTTTAACCGTTAACCTAATGTAAATTTTTCAAAAAGATTAACGAATCAAAATTTTTTGTTAATTCATCGATTAACCAATTAACCGAAAATTATATATTTTTTATTTTTGGTTAAAAATTAACTGAATTAACCGAATTACCCGAATTAACTGAATTAACCGGATTACCCGAATTAACCGAATTACCCGAATTAACTGAATTAACCGAATTGAATCACTACATAATTAAATTATTTTTAGACTTTTAGATTTTAGTTTTAGTTTTAGAATTTTATTTTTATTTATTAAATTATTTGTAATTTTTATGATTGGGTTGGGTTGGGTAATTGGGTTGGGTTGAATACTTGGGTTTGGATTGGGTTTAGGTGAATAGTGGGCCTATTTATATATTATAATTTTATTTATTAATTTTTTTCAGTTAAACCGAAAAAATTCAGTTAACCGACCGGTTTCAAACCGAATTAAACGTTAACTGAAAAATTAAAAAATAATTAACCGACCTTCGACCGAAAAAATTTGGTTAACCGACCGATTAACCAAATTTGGTCGGTTAACCGAATTTTTTCAGTTTTACCCGAATTTTGCACACCCCTATGTATCAGCGAAGCTCCCCCGTGAGCTTAGTGATAAGCTATGTATCAGCGAAGCTCCCTTGTGAACTTAGTAAGAAGCTGTGTATGAACAAAGCTCCCCTGTGAGCTTAGTGATAAGTTGTGTATCAGTGAAACTCCCTATGCAAGCTTAAGTGATTGTTCTCCCCAGTGAGCCCAGCTCTATGCGAGCTAGTGTGATATGTCTCAAAGTGTGTACTCCACTGCGAGTTCAGTTGGATTATATCCAACGTGAAAAAATGATGAGCCAGTCTTGCAACTTAAGGTAGATTCTGCTTGTAAATGTGAATCGGTCTTGCGAGCTAAGGCAGACCTTGTTAAAAGAAATGGTTTTTTCTGAAAAGTACGAGTTGGCTTCGTGATTTTAGAGCAAACCCAAACTTGTTCTTTTTAAAGGTTTTTTATAAATGAAATAGGCATCGCGATTTTAAGGCGAGCCTTGTCAAATATGATTTAAGAAAAGGCTAATGAGTTTTCAAAACTGGTTTCCAAAGTTATGTTTTTTGACAGAATGTGTGAACTAGGTCTCGCAACCTCACCCGCGAACCTAGCACGCGAAACATTTTTAAGACTAAAGTTTCTTTTAAAAACTCTGTTTCTCAATATATCCTAATGTTTCTGATTGTTCACTAAGTTCACAACAAACTCACCCACTCCTCTCTTACTTCTTCTCAGGTAAGCAGGTCGTAGATTAGCATTAGTGAGGTAGATGAAGTGGCGAGGTACACTCTTGAGTAGATGTTGGTGAACCTGGGTTAAAGGCAATGGGATTACTATTATAGGAATTACTGCAATATTTCTGATTTCGTGATTATGATTGTCGAAACCATTTTTTGAAAATAAAAAATATTAGTTATCGACTTATTAAAAAGAAAATGAGAGTCGCCACCGATTTTTTATTAAGGTGTAACCGGTTCACATTGAAAATAATTTTAGGTCTGCGAATTTTGGGAAAAACAGGTTCAGGAGTCGGTTACGCACGAGGAAGGGTTAGCACCCTCGTAACGCCCAAAATTGGTTCCGAATCGATTGTTTAATGTCTTAATGTCGAAATTTTAAAAAAATTTTAAAAAACAATCCTTTTATTTTGAATAAAATGAATTGGAAGATAAATAAATTGTTACACTCAGTAAGTTAGAACGCAACATTTCAAATCCTCAAAATTAAGCTTATCCTTTGATTTTTAAAACCCATGCATTTTGAGAAGGATATCCGATTATTCGGGTCAAATGAGAAAATCAAAACCCAATAAGTTAGGGCTCAATTTCACAAAATTCCTAAATATCGAAGATTGCATTTATTTTCATTTGTTAGAAAAATCCTCGTCTTGAGAAAACAACATGTCATATCCAATGCTTTAGGACACAACGTGTCGAATTCCCGAGAATGAGCTTTTTACCTATGATTTAATTGAAAGGGACATTCTCAATTACTTAGATTCGTCGAGAAAAATTGGAACACAATACGTTAGGGCTCAATTCTTTCAAAGATTCCAAATACCGAACTTTGCGTTATCTTGAAAGTTTTTGAATAAATTGGTTTTGATACTTAAACCATATTAAACACCACTTTTTGAACGAATAAAGTGCGATGGAATAACAATGCACGACGCGAGGCGATAATTCATAAACCATAATATATGTTAATAAATACTAATAATAAATGAATACCAATAAACAAATACCATACGCATAAAGACAATAATTACGCATAAAGACAATAATTTCACATCACATGTAAATATCAACATTAACATTTAAAAGCTAATGAATTGGAAATCAATAATATACATATATATACATATATGAAAGTATACATATAAGGAAAGACAAATACACCTATGTGAGTTTGAAATAAATCAATAAATAGAGTTGAGAAAAAACTTTATAAAATAATTAGTGTCTAAATAAATTTTAAAGAAAATCAACATACATAAAAATACATATATCAGTTTAATATGAATATTACATATGAAATGAAATATTTAATATGAACAACATATATACATATACTAAGAGTAATTCAATATAAAATATATATATATGAAGTAGAATTATGAAATATTATTGTATAAATCTTTAAAATTATATATATATATATATATATATATATCCACATGGGTTTTAAAAAATAAAATCGTAAAATGTATATAAATTATACTAGGCTAACATAAAAATGTATGGAATAAAATATTCGTAAAATCAAGTAATAATATATAAAACATAGAATAATACTACATAATGAAATCAAAGAATGCATATAACGAGGTTTGGTAATTTGATGAATAAAAGAGAATATATATACTAATACTAATAGTAATAAAATAATTAATAAATTAATAAAAAATGTAAAAAAGGAATTAAATTGAAATTAATCCTAAATTAACAGGAAAATAATAGAATTAAAATAAAGTGGAGGACTATACTGCAATGCGCGAATTATATGGGGGGTTGAGTGGGAAATATCCCCTCCTTTCCAAAACGCAGTGTTTCATGCGAGACTAATTTGAAACAAATTAAAAATTCATGCGGGAAATTTATAAAGAAACAAAAATGAAATTAAAAGATGGAGTAAAACTGAGGGATCGAAGGCGCAAATAGACCATCAGACCCAAAACGCGCGGATCCTTCCCTCGGGTCGAGTCACCGCGCGGGTCACAGGCCTTTAAACGGCGTCGTTTCACATCACGCATTTAAGCTAAATTTCTGTTAAAAAACATTTGTATCAGAAAAAATAAAAAAATAAAAGGAAAAGACTTAAACTCTCTGCTAGGGTTTTAACCCCAGCGTTTGCGATGCTCGGAGGCTCCGTCGGTCCTCGCCTCACCGTCCTCGCTCGAACTCCGATCACAACGAAGCGAACGAGGACTTAATCGGCGCCAAGAAGGTAAATCCCTCCCTTTCCCTCTCTTTGTTTATTACTATTAAAAATAATATATATGAAATAGAGATAAAACTGAAGGAAAAAGAACTCAAAAAAATAAATCACCTTTAGAAAACTGATTTTCTATTTCTTTGCAAAAATTTTTTCTCCATACAATATTTGTGCGTGTCCCTCAATACAAAAGGCTCTCTCTTTTTATTATAGCCGAAATCAATCCGAAAATGAAAAATCCCCCCTGAATCCCTTTTTTACATTTTTTATTTTCTCTTATTTTTCTGATTTGCTGTCGATTTGTTGTTTGCTACAGGTATGGTCGTATGAGGGGGGCGAAGGCATCGCATATGGAAGCAGAGGCTGACGTGGAGCGGCTCGGAGGCTGAACCTGCTGGCTGCGGCGCTGAAAGTCTCAGAAACCCTAGGGTTTCTGTTTGTTCTAGTTTGGGCCAAGGGTATTTAGTTGGTTTGGGCTTGTAAGGCAATTGGGCTGGGGTGTATTTGATCTGTCTGATTTTTAATTATATATATTTTATTTGGGTTTTAATATTTGTATCGGGCCGGGCAAATTGGGCCTATTACAGCTGCCTCTCTTTGCTCATTGTCGTGTAACGGGAATGAAGCAAAGACTAAAAAGTGCCAATTTTGCCCGGTCATGCTAGACCTTGGTGTTCTTCTTCTTTGAGTTGACTCATTCCATCCTACTGCATCTTCAGAGGTATAGGAATTGGTGCTTCGATCCACTCCATTGTAATATCAGGGAGATAGGATTTGTAACTCGTAACTTTTGAAAAGTAAGATTCGCCATCGTGGCTTTAATCTTTTCAACTGTAATGTCGGGGAAGCATGATTCACTGTTGTGGCTTTAATCTACTTCGCAACACTGCCTGGGAATGTAAGATTCACTGCTGTAGCTTTAATCTTTTTAACCGCAATGTTAGGGAGGCCAGATTCACCGTTGTGGCTTAAATCTGTTCCACTGCACTGCCTGGGAGGTAAGATTCGCTGCTGTAGCTTTAATCTTTTTAACTGCAATGTTAGGGAGGCAAGATTCACTGTTGTGGCTTTAATCTGTTCCACTGCACTGCCTGTGAGGTAAGATCTGTAATTCTTCGGTCTATTCCACCGTGATCTCAGGGAGATAAAACCTAATGCGATCTACTCTACTGTAACTTCAGAGAGATAAGATCCTCTATTTTAATCCGCTCCACTGTAATCTCAAGGAGATAGGATTACTAGCTTCAATCTGCTTCGCTGTAATCTTAGGGAGATAAAATTTCTGGTTTTAATCTGATGCGATCTACTCTACTGTAACCTCAGAGAGATAAGATCATTTATTTTAATCCGCTCCACTGTAATCTCAGGGAGATAGGATTACTAGCTTCCACCTGCTCCGCTGTAATCTCAGGGAGATAAAATTTCTGGCTTCAATCTGATGCGATCTACTCTACTATAACTTCAGAGAGATAAGATCCTTTATTTTAATCCGCTCCACTGTAATCTCAGGGAGATAGGATTACTAGCTTCAATCTGCTCCGCTGTAATCTCAATGAGATAAGTTTCTGGCTTTAATCTTCTCCACTGTAACATTAGGGAGATAAGATTTGCTTCTCAGTCTGCCCCACTGTGACTTCAGGGGGATAAGACTTGTTTTCTTAGTCTGCTCCGCTGCAACTTCAGGGAGATAAGACCCGATGCGATCTGCTCCACTACTGCTTAAGGAGATAAGATCTATTGTTTTAATCTGCTCCACTGTAACTTCAGGGAGATAAGATTGATTTCTTCTGTCTGCTCCACTACTGCTTAGGGAGATAAGACTTGTAATTTCCAACCTATTCCACTGCTGGTTAGGGACATAGGACTTGTGGCTTAAACCTATTTCCCTACTCCTGGGGATAAGATTTGTCGTCTTCGATCTGCTCCGCTACTGCTTAGGAAGACAAGATCTGTAATTTCCAACCTATTCCACTGCTTGCCAGGGATATAGGACTTGTAATCTTCGATCTGCTTCACTGTCGACATAGGAGGGCAAGATCTGCTATCTTTAACCAACTCCACCGCAACCGATGGAGGCAAGGCTTTGTTTTCGATCTGCTTCGCTGTTAACGCATGAATGCAAGATATGATATCTTTAACCAGCTCCACTACAACCGATGGAGGCAAGGCTTTGTTTTCGATCTTCACTGATCTGTTCTCTGGGGGAACATGACCTGTATAATGAACCTAATTATGCCTAATGATTAGGATGGCATGATCAAAATGAATCAAATGCTCCTAACTAGACATGTGTGAATGGTGTTTGCATGAATGCAAAATTTTATTTTTTTGAGAATGATCCCGCTTAGGTTGTCATTACTCAAAGTTTATTAAGGCTTTATCACTAAAGTGCTATAACACCCTCCTTCTCGACTGGCGTTTTCTGAAGAAACATTTAGTCAGGTTGCCCCCACTGTAAACCTCAAAGTTTAATCCATTGGGGCACAAAATTTGTACCATCATTCTCCCACTATAATCCAATGGTAGGAATATGGCTTTTCCTCAATCCTTCTCTTTACATCGTTCTGGCTCCTTACACCATTCCCAGGGTGTCGTACTCATGTGCAAATAAAGGTTCTCTTCTCTAAGGTAACCTCTTCCTATTGCCTGATAATCATTGCTTGCTTGTTTATGTAAGCTTTGTCATTAACCCGGCATCTTGTCATTTTGTTCAATCAATGCATTTGACAATAAAAGTGCGAAGAGAAAGTCCAAATTTAGACTCTTCCTTCTCAAATTTCCACCCTTTAAATTTGGTGTGCTCTAAACAATAGTCCTGTTTCAGGCTCCTATATTATTTAGAAACTTTTCAGAGTAATATGCAAAACTTCCTTTGTGAAAGTTTTATTAGTCCATTAATCATTATTCCAATGCAACATGTTTGCAAAAAAGGGTCATAACAATGGATAAGAATAAAGTTGGTTCTGAGCATAGCTCGAAAGAACAAATTATCGAAAATAGTAAAGAAGGATGACAAAGAAATTACTTGGGAATGTATATCTTGGAAAAGAAAAAAAGTATTTCAAGAAAAACAAATAATATGAGAATTGGGTGCCCCCGATATCGCAGCTTGACCTTCTCTGTACAAACTTTCTAAAGACCATTTTGAGTTGGACATGTGTTTAGGAGATCTACAGTGCTTTGTCAATGCCCCAAGATAATAAAAAATAAAAAATAATTTTAGTTAAGCTGTCGAAACCATTTTTTGAAAATAAAAAATTTTAGTTATCGACTTATTAAAAAAGAAAATGGGAGTCGCCACCGATCTTTTATTAAGGTGTGACCGGTTCACCTTGAAAATAATTTTAGGTTTGCGAATTTTGGGAAAAACAGGTTTGGGAGTCGATTATGCATGAGGAAGGGTTAACACCCTCGTAACGGCCAAAATTGGTTCCGAATCGATTGTTTAATGTCTTAATGTCGAAATTTTGAAAAGATTTTAAAATACGATCCTTTTATTTTGAATAAAATGAATTGGAAGATAAATAAATTGTTACACTCAGTAAGTTAGAATGCAACATTTCAAATCCTCAAAATTAAGCTTATCCTTTGATTTTTAAAACCCATGCATTTTGAGAAGGATATCCGATTATTCGGGTCAAATGAGAAAATCAAAACCCAATAAGTTAGGGCTCAATTTCACAAAATTCCTAAATATCGAAGATTGCCTTTATTTTCATTTGTTAGAAAAATCCTCGTCTCGAGAAAACAACATGTCATATCCAATGCGTTAGGACACAACGTGTCGAATTCCCGAGAATGAGCTTTTTACCTATGATTTAATTGAAAGGGACATTCTCAATTATTTAGATTCGTCGAGAAAAATTGGAACCCAATACGTTAGGGCTCAATTCTTTCAAAGATTCCAAATACCGAACTTTGCGTTATCTTGAAAGTTTTTGAATAAATTGGTTTTGATACTTAAACCATATTAAACACCACTTTTTGAACGAATAAAGTGCGATGGAATAACAATGCACGACGCAGGCGATAATTCGTAAACCATAATATATGTTAATAAATACTAATAATAAATGAATACCAATAAACAAATACCATGCGCATAAAGACAATAATTTCACATCACATGTAAATATCAACATTAACATTTAAAAGCTAATGAATTAGAAATCAATAATATACATATATATATTCATATATGAAAGTATACATATAAAGAAAGATAAATACACCTATGTGAAAGTTTGAAATAAATCAATAAATAGTGTTGAGAAAAAACTTCATAAAATAATTAGTGTCTAAATAAATTTTAAAGAAAATCAACATACATAAAAATACATATATCAGTTTAATATGAATAATACATATGAAATGAAATATTTAATATGAACAACATATATACATATACTAAGAGTAATTCAATATAAAAATATATATGAAGTAGAATTATGAAATATTATTGTATAAATCTTTAAAATTAAATATATATATATATATATATATATATACATGGGTTTTTAAAAATAAAATCGTAAAATGTATATAAATTATACTAGGCTAGCATAAAAATGTATGGAATAAAATATTCGTAAAATCAAGTAATAATATATAAAACATAGAATAATACTACATAATGAAATCAAAGAATGCATATAACGAGGTTTGGTAATTTGATGAATAAAAGAGAATATATATACTAATAATAATAGTAATAAAATAATTAATAAATTAATAAAAAATGTAAAAAAAGGAATTAAATTGAAATTAATCCTAAATTAACAGGAAAATAATAGAATTAAAATAAAGTGGAGGACTATACTGCAATGCGCGAATTATATGGGGGGTTGAGTGGGAAATATCCCCTCCCTTCCAAAACGCAGCGTTTCATGCGAGACTGATTTGAAACAAATTCAAAATCCATGCGGGAAATTTACAAAGAAACAAAAATGAAATTAAAAGATGGAGTAAAATTGAGGTATCGAAGGCGCAAATAGACCATCAGACCCAAAACGCGCGGATCCTTCCCTCGGGTCGGGTCACCGCGCGGGTTACAGGCCTTTAAACAGCGCCGTTTCACATCACGCATTTAAGTTAAATTTCTGTTAAAAACATTTGTATCAGCAAAAATAAAAAAATAAAAGGAAAAGACTTAAACTCTCTGCTAGGGTTTTAACCTCATTGCTTATGCCTTTCGGAGGTCTGTCGGTCCTCGCCTCACCGTCCTCGCTCGAACTCCTATCACAACGAAGCGAACAAGGACTTAATCGGCGCCAAGAAGGTAAATCCCTCCCTTTCCCTCTCTTTATTTATTACTATTAAAAATAATATATATGAAATAGAGATAAAACTGAAGGAAAAAGAACTCGAAAAAATAAATCACCTTTAGAAAACTGATTTTCTATTTCTTTGCAAAAAAAATTTTCTCCATACAATATTTGTGCGTGTCCCTCAATACAAAAGGCTCTCTCTTTTTCTTATAGCCGAAATCAATCCGAAAATGAAAAATCCCCCCCGAATCCCTTTTTTACATTTTTCATTTTCTCATATTTTTCTGATTTGCTGTCGATTTGTTGTTTGCTGCAGGTACGGTAGTACGAGGGGGCGAAGGCATCGCGTACGGAAGCAGAGGCTGACGTGGAGCGGCTTGGAGGCTAAACCTGCTGGCTGCAGCGTTGAAAGTTTCAGAAACCCTAGGGTTTCTGTTTGTTCCAGTTTGGGCCAAGGGTATTTAGTTGGTTTGGGCTTGTAAGGCAATTGGGCTGGGGTGTATTTGATCTGTATGATTTTTAATTATATATATTTTATTTGGGTTTTAATATTTGTATCGGGCTAGGCAAATTGGGCCTATTACAATGATAACGATAATTAAAGTTAAGATGTTTTGTTATTTTTAAATTCCAGTATATTGATTTGTGAACCATGTTTTAAAGTATCTAATTAGTTCATGAATAAAAATTGATGTTATCCATGCATGAGTATATCGCAATATACTTTATGTGCCATATTTACATGCGTACCCCTATAGTGGTTCTTTTATTACATGCGAACCATTGGTAAAATGCACAAACCCATGTATGTTTGCGAACACATGTTTTTATTAGGGGTGAGTATTCGATTGAGGTGAATCGAATCGAGTCAAAAAAAAATTGAGTTAATCGAGTTGATGAATCATATTTTAGCAACCGAACTCAATTTGAATTTTTTTCAAATCGAATCAAATCGAGTGAAAAAATTTTGATTGAAGTCGAGTCGAGTTAACGAATCATATTATTTATACTCAATGTTGTGTTTACATGGACCGATTATTTAACTAGTAGACGAAGTATAAGATTATTTAACTGCATAAACAATATAATTGTTTTACCTTTTAACTTAATGAGTAAATATTTATCAAAACAACGTAATTTTGCCTTTTAACTTAATAGTTTTGACTTTTAACTTTAGAAAAGGTAAACATTTATCAAAATGATATAGTTTTGACTTTTCTTATTCGAATTTTTGGATAACTCGAATTTTGTAATTCATATTTGAGTTAAACCAAAAAACTTAATTTTTTATTCGAGTTGATCCAAATAACTTGATTAACTTAAATAACTTGAACTATTTAATTCAAAATTTGAATTTTTGATCCAGTTTTTTGAATCAAATCGGATTTCACTCACCCCTAGTTTTTATGCGAACCCTTAGGTTATGTGTTTTCTTGATAAGAGTCTTAAATATGCGAGCCCGTGGTTTACATTGCATTGTATATATTTTTCTTGTCGTGTGAACTATGTTGCTGAATGAAAGTCTAAGTTATGTTGCAAACTCTCAAGTATGATGTTAAGCATGCCTACTTATGTTTGTGAAGCTCGTATGTTTGCTTTTTATTTCTGCTGTTGTGTTTTAAGTTAGCGCAACTTTTGTTAAGACTTAAGTGGTGAGTTAGAGGTTAGGTTGGGAGTCAATGGAGAGCCACTTCGATGGCTAATGTAGCTCGCCAAATTTGGGAAAACTCGACCAAGTTTGGGGTGTTACAGATGACTAGTTTTAAAAGAGTAGGTTTTGATTTGAAAATGTTAGTAAGTACTTATTATTTGATTAATTGATTATTTTGAAGTAATTGGTTGAATGGATGTTTAAATTGCTATGCTTGGTGTTTTAAGGCATGTTGAGTAGGTATGTAGGGTAAAAAGATGATATGGTTGAATGATATGTACTTAAACTTGCTTTGGTATAGTTTGATGATTGTGGATGAATTGAGATGATGTGAACATGTGCTGTTTTAAGTTATTATTCAGGTTGAAAGGCTTGGAGTAGGTTTTTAGCTAGTGATGAATTTTGTAAATTTAAAAAATGAGTATAATAGAAACAGAGAGTAACGTCGTGACATTGTTCAAACTTTTTCATGACGATAAGGTCATGTTGCGACGCCAAGGTTGGTCGTCAGGGTGAGAAATGGCTTGTAAGGTCACAGTGCATAGAAAGACATCACGACGATGATTCCTTATTTTGAAATCTTTTAAATTAGCTCCTATCACTTCCTCGAGTTAGCTTTTAAGCTTACGTAAACTCATGTAAGACCCGTAAATGATTCCATCCCGTATTAAATGCATGTTTTAATTGAATTTAGTTATTAAATTGCTATGAAATGCTTGTACTTTTGAAACTTTTCATTTTAGTCATTTATTGATTTCATTGAAGCTTCAGAGTTTTAGTAAGTCGAATAAAAACCAAGAATAATTACATTTCATGTTGAATGTATATATAATTGTTTGATTTTAGCATTAAATTGCATAATTTAATCAAGAATTGATCGCAGTTGCTTCGGCAATGAATGTGACACATTGTAGCTCGGACCCAGCGATCGAGTCAAGTAACGAAGTGTTACACATATAGCTAAAGCGAAATGAAAGCTTGTTGAAAATGAGCAAACTAGCGAATTCAGCATAAGTGACAACGTGTGTTTATACTTCCGTAAAAAATTGTGTGTGTTGAATGATTCAGGGTTGAAATGAGATATTCTCCATGAAGCTCACAACAGTATCTAGGCGTTGCATCTAGGTGGCAGCAAAATCTCTAATTATTTGAGATCATTCTATTGGTGGCTAGGCATGAAAAGGGAGATAAGCGAATACATGGCCAAGTGTTTAGTATGTCAGCAAGTAAAGACAGAACATCAAGTTCCTTCGGGATTGTTGTAACCTATAATGATTCCTGAATGGAAATAGGAACGAGTCACTTTGGATTTTGTGATAGGATTGTTGTTATCTTCGAAAAAGGACTCAATTTGGGTGATAGTTGAAAAATTGACAAAGTCTACTCATTTTATCTCGGTGAGAGTTGATTTTTCGTTAGAGAAACTAGTTGAATTGTATATCTCTAAATTTGTGAGATTGTATGGAGTACCATTGTCTATCATTTTGAATCTGGATTCGATATTTGCCTTTAGATTTTGGGGTAAATTGCACGAATCTCTAGGCACTAGATTGAATTTTAGTATAACATTTCACCGTCAAATTGATGGTCAATCAGATTGAGTAATTCAAATACTCGACAATATGTTGCGATGTTGTGTAATTGAATTCGATGGAAGATAGGAAAAATTCATACCTTTGGCTGAATTTGCATACAATAATAGCTATCAATCAAGCATCAAAATGGCACCTTACAAAGTTTTATATGGTTGTAAGTGTTGAACTCCTTTGTGTTGGTCGGAGTTGAGTGAAAGAAAAATTATGGGAACAGACTTGGTGCAAGAGACTAAAGAGAAAGTAGGGGCTATTCAAGATTTCTTAAAGGCTATTTCTGATAGACAAAAGTCTTATCCCAGTCTAAAAAGCAAAGACATTAAGCTTGAAGTTGGTGATAAAGTCTTCTTGAAAGTCTCGCCTTGGAAGAAAGTCTTGTGATTCAGTAGAAAAGGGAAGCTCAGTTTGAGGTTTATTGGACCTTACGAAATTCTCGAAAGAATTGGACCTGTAGCATACTGATTAGCTCTACCTCCGAAATTAGACAAAATCCATAATGTTTTTCATGTGTCGATGCTAAGAAGATATAGATCCGATCCCTCTTATGTTTTAACTCCTAGAGAAATCGAGTTACAACCTAACTTGACTTATTGCAAGAAACTAATTAAAATCTAAGCTCGAGAAGTGAAAGAACTGAGAAATAAGCATGTGGAATTAGTAAAAGTATTGTGGCACCATCACAGAGTAGAAGAGGTTACTTGGGAGCCAGAAGAGACTTTGAGATCTTAGTACCCCTATCTTTTCTCAGGTAAATTTCGAGGATGAAATTTCTTAAGGGGGAAGAATTGTAACGACCCGATTTTTAGTGGTATAAAAAAATGTAGTTTTAGAACCCCATTTCTATAAATCGAGTTCGTAAATATAAAATAAGAATATTTACAGAGCTAATATAAAAATATATTGAAGAATGGTGAGGGAATTTAGTCGATTAAATAGTTAATTAAGGCTTATAGACTAAATTGTAAAAGACCAATCACTATAAAATTTTAATTGACAAAAGGCTTGAAGACTTATATGGTAATCAACCAAAGATCTAAAATGGCTATTAAACCATTTTCCATAAGGGCCTAGTGGAGGATGATGACATTCTACATTATATATGTTTAAGAGATAATTATGTTAATTAAACCATGGTTAAATTAATTAAACTAAGTTAATTAGTAACTAATTAAGGTCTAAAAGCATAAGTTAGTGGCATTTCGTCATCGTCCTCATTAAGCCATCGTCCTCCATAACCAAAAATTGAGAAAAACTCCAAAGTTGCTCCTTTATATTCGGCCAACTTTTAAGTATAGAAATTAAGTCATTTTCTTGTAATTTTTATGGATCTGTGTAACACCCATGCCTGACCCGATCACCAGATCCAGGTATGGTATGTCACAACTTAAAACCATTTAAGTTTGATAAAAACACTTGAAATTTTTATAGCTCTAAGGGTCTCAGTGTATACCCCGGAATTGGCGTTAAACCCAGTATAATAATAACGAAACAATCAAACAAACATTACGCCAAGTAAAATAAAACATAGTTTAAACAAACATCTTGCAAAAGCCTTATAAAAGTCGACAGGATTATATAAAATGCCAGGTGAGTTATTTCCCAAACAAAAGTTTCATGTGCATTTTTGGCAGTTAAATATAATTTAAAACAGTTTGGCGTATAGTCTTAAAGATGATCTCATAAAACATATTTCACTAATATTTAACATATGTCTTAGGAGTACGTAGAAATTCTCTTAAAACAATGAGTTGGCGTAAGATGTAAATTATTAGAAAGTTTATTACAAAACAGTTCTACACGCTACCTGCTCAAACGGTCATGCATGATTCAGAAAACAAACAAGTAGCTCACGAGCAACTACAACTTTGGCGTAGTCCTTTTTCTACTCAACTCGTCTGAGAAAGAAAATAACAAAGTAAGTTCAAACGAACTTAGTGAGTTCCAAATGTAATTACAAACAATATACAAAAATTCTGTTGGTAAATAAGCACAAACTCTCATAAGATACTCAACCTTTCAAAAATATTCAGACGTACTAAACATAATACGCCTAATGGCGTTCACAAAACTCAAATGAACTCGTTTCGCCATCTTAACACGACATCATAGAACTTACTAAGCATTTATACGCTTACTCTAGTTGTTTCTCCTACTTGTAGATCGTCAACTTGCGGAACTTGTTGAACCGGATCAGCGCGAAGCACACACTATCATCAAGACGATAGAATTATGTTCATTTTGAGTCTAAATATTGTAGCATGTATATAATGGCATCTTATTATGTAAATGGTCATTTTTAATGGATTGTTATGTAGTAATTGTGGCTATGGTTGGACTTGTATGTTAAGCTTGAAATATGACATATTTGACGCATGGTTTTGGTTATGTTTGATGCTATTAGGAGTGATGATCATAAACTTGCATGGATTTGGTATGTTAAGGGCTGCAAAGTGAAGTAGTTAGGTAAGTTGATGAATGGTTTGAAAATGGTATGTTTGAATGTTAAGCATGAATTATAGTTTAGCTTATGCTTTGTTTGGTTCATGTTAAGGCCATGTAAGTTCTTGATTCTCAAATTGCATAGGTAAAAATGTATTTGTGCTTGAATGAGGTAACTTGGTATGACTAGATGGATAAATGGCTTGGATGAGCTTAAATGATGATCATGTGATGCATGTCATATAAAATGCTTGGTTTCAAATGTTCATATGATTGAATTGGCATAGATTGATATTAAATGATATTGTTTTGGTTGTGGAAAGATGTTATGAAAGTTTATAGATGTTTGATTAAAAACATGTAAGATGTACCAAATTTATTTTGTCAAAGCAGGGGCAACGTCGTGACATAGATTGACAGTGAGTGATGCTGTGACATCGAAATTCTTGAAGTCGCGATGTAACTCACTAAGTAATGATGTCGTGATGTGAAGGTCATGATGTTGTGACGTTAACTCACAGGTTTTGAAACTTTTCAATTAAGTCCTTAACTGACCTTAGGTTAGTAAATGAGCTTTCGTAAGCTCGTATAAGATTCAGAAATGATTTTACATCTGGTTAAAATGTGTTTTATACTTGAAAGCATGTTAAAATGATTAAAATGTATTGAAATTTGATGTAATTTTCTTCGGTAACATCCTATAGCTCAGACCCGACGATCGGGTTAGGCAATGAGTGTTACAGCTCTTACCACTTATAGGAGCATGGTTGGAAGCTTATTGTATTCGACTATAAGTGGACCAAATCTATGTTTCTGTTTTGGAGTATGTATTAGATGCCAATCAAATCCCAAAGAATCTTATGTCAAGATAGGTAGGAGAATTATGAGATTTGTTAATGGAACACTAGATTTCAGAATCTAGCTTTCAAAAGATAACATAATGAGCTTGGTGGGGGTATAGTGATGTTGATTAGGTTGGCAATGTGGATGATAGAAAGAGCACCTCTAGAGGTTGTTTCTACTTGAGATCCGATCTTGTATCATGGTAAAGAAAAAAACAAGAATCAAGATCATTGTCAACAATTAAGGCAAAGTACATTGCAGTAGGTAGTTGTTATGCTTAGCTCCTTTAGATGAAACATGTGATAGAAGATTTTGGAGTGACACTACCAGTTATAATTTCATAGTATAACAATTTAAATTCCATCAATATATCAATGAACCAATGATGCATTATAGGACAGGACATAGATACTTGCTATCATTTCATTCAAGAATTAGTAGAAAATGACACTGTAGAATTAAAATATATGCCTACTGAAAATCAATTAGATGATCTCTTTACAATCGCAGTTGGTTTAGCTATGTTTGAAGCCTTGAGAAGTTATATTGGTGTATATGGAGTTTAAAATTTAGCGGTTGAATGATGGCATCCAAATGTTAATTCTTGATGTTGTTTTAGCAAGTGGTTATTTTTGGTGAGTTATTGGTTTGAAATCTTTTCTTTTTGGTGGGTAAAATATTTTGTAATTTTAAATTTCCAAATTTTAGAGTGTAAGTTAATAAAGACAATGGTTAATGGTTATTTGGGTATTTAATACCCTATTAGAGTTACAATAGGTTTCTATAACTACTTTTCATTTTAATAGAAACTTAGACTCTAAAGAAATCCCCTATGATCTTAAACTATCTTTTGTTCCAAAATCCTTTCTTTCTTGCTTTTAAAAAAATGTTTTTTTTCTACAATGGCTTGTGTTAAAGTTACATCTTAGGAGCAATTCGATTGATTGTCTCGAGAAGGTTTCTATCTACTGAAGTAGGTCAATCAAATGATAGTATTTCTTCCAACGAAGCTCAACAACCATTGGAATCTTCTGTACTCGATGTTCCAAATGCAATCAAGGAATAGTTGCCATTGCAATTGGCATTGTTTTCTAAAGGAAAGGTTCCTATTGCTGAAAGGGCCTCAATAATTATTGGTTCAAATTAGTACTCGAACTTGGCTTTTGGTCCATATTAGTACTTACATTAATTGATTTACTTGAATCCATTTGAACTATGAAGTCAAGTTAATGTACTAATTTGAATCAAAAGGTCAAATTCAATATCTAATTGGATCAGAAACAGTTTAGTTATCAAATTGAACCTCGAGGCCAAGTTTAAGTAACTAATTGGACAAAAAAAAAACCTAATGTACCATTTTGAACCTTAAAATAAAGTTTAAGTACCAAAATATATATTTACCCGGTGATAAAAAAGCCCGAACTTAACCAAAAAAGCCCTTTTGTATCGTCGTCTTCCTCAAGTTAAAAACCCAGGCCCAGTACTCACTGAGACGACTCGCATAGTAACCCCGAAAATCAGCCTAAACGAACAAAACCTACACAGGAAAAAAACCCCGAAAAAATATAAAAATAAATCCATTTTTCTTATTTTGAGTGCCAAAACGAACAAAATTTATATGGACTTTTAATAGTAGGACTCTACAACGTGCCCATGGCTTGCATTTGCAGGGAGGTGTCGTATTTTAGGGTCATTTCATGTCGTTTTGATTGAGGGCAGGACGTTGAGGAAGAGTTCGAAGCTTAAAAAAAGAAAAAACCCTGGACAGAGATAAGGAGAAGAAACGAGAGTATTAAAAATAGCGGAAACGTTTTGCTGTGCCCTATCTCTCAATTGTTTGACTCAGTTTCCTCATTCAGGTTATTTTCGCGCCTAATTTTCTTTTTTCTTTTTCCTTTTGTTTTGGAAACCCTAGAATCTGGTCAGTGTTTGAAATTAGGGCACAATTCCATTGATTCAATGCGTTTAGGGTTTATCTCGTGGTTTATACAGACATTTCAATTGAATGCTTGTGAATTTAAGGGGCAAGTAGTCTTCTTATATGTTTATTAACATTACTTGGAAGTTAAATGCTGGCGAAGTTCTTTAGGCTCTTTGTTGTTTTATTTAGCTACCGATTTTCCACTTCTAGTGGTTGTGTTCACTGGAATTTGAAGAAACTTGCTGGTGCCAAAGCTCTTTGCGGTGTTATTTGGAATGCCAACAAATCCGGTACGAGGAACAGAAATCAGCACACAAATCGCTACTTCCCTAAAATCTAATTTGATATGGTAGTCTTTTCGATCTAGGAACAAAATACAATTAATTGGAACATAAGACATTTTTTACAAAAACATAATTAAATAATAGTATAAATATGTATAAATTATTAATAAAATTAATTAGTTTTAAAAAATTAATGTTAACCAATCATTATAATGTTTACAAATGATGTCAAGGAAAAGAAGAAGCATTTTTTGTTTAATTAAAATCCTATTATTAAATATAATTGGTTAAAATGTGCCACAGGTACATGTATTCTCTGTAAATTTGAATTTAGTCTTTGTACTTTTATTTTCAGGAATTTAGTCCCTCTACTTTTTAAATTTAAAATTCAGGTCCAGTTGTTAACATTGTTAAAATTATTTTGTTAAATTTATTGGTGTGATATTTTGAAATTAAAAAAATAATCGCATGGTAACCTTGTAATTAATTAAAAATGGCTTTGTAATGAATATGAATGTAACAAAATAATTTTAATAGTGTTAACAATTGAACTTAAAATTTTAAATTTGAAATGTAGAGGGGCTAAATTCCTGGAAATTAAAGTACAAGGATTGAATTTTAAATTTACGAAGAGTACAGGGACTTATGACATATTTTAACCTTAATAATTATATTTCAATAATTATTTTTTAAATCTTATAATTTAAGTGAAAAATTTTCAGAAACTCTCTCAGTCTCTCTTACATTAAATCACTTGCAAGGTTAAGAGAAAGCAAGAAACAGGTTTGCTCACCCACCGACTTTTGAACTGTATTGTTTTACTTACAGGTGAAATTAAAAATTACCCGTTTCTATCTTCAAGTTCATGCTTTTCTATTTATTAGCAGGATTGTAGATTTTCACAAATTGGATTGCAAATTGTCCAAGATTTTGAACATGCCATCCAATTCGAAAATCCTAGGGGGATTAGCTTTTTTGGTACATGCTATCATCTGTACCTATGTGTATGCTTATGTATGTATGAAGTGTGATCATCAGGTGGCAGTGATAGCATTGCTAATTTTCTGTAATTTAGCTTTGCTTTTGGCATTCCAATCAATGGCAGACTTTGCATTTCCTTTACGGGGCGTTTTATCTATCCAAAATTTAGTGGCAACCTCTCCCATACAAGTACAAGTTTGTTTTCTGTTTTTTCAATAGATATAAGGTGGTGAGTGAACTTTGATAACCTTTTGAGATAATTTTGTTATGTTTGGTTGCTGTGAAACTACTATGCTGGAGTGGGAAGTTGAAAGTTGAAAGATTTGCAATCAATATTCTTTTGGTGATATATTTATTTAACAACTCATTGCGGAGAAAATTTAAAAAAAAAAGTAGGAAGCACCTTTATTTCCCTGAGAAGTGTTAATTTAGAATAATATTGCCTCAATCTAGTTCAAGTCAGTTTGTTTTGCACTTTGTTCTTTCCCGTGAAAATCTTTGTACAATGATACTTCTTATAGTAGTCAGTGTATAAACTTCATGCATAATTCTTCTCTTTCATCTATTCGTTTTCATTTGTTGGGTGTTCTACTTTTGTTTTTTGCTGGTAGTTTTATACATATCAGTTTGATGACATCAGTTTTATACATGAGAATGTATAAACTTCCTATTTTTTTGATTATGTTGAGTGACTTTGATGATATCAGTTTGTGCATTTTCTAATTGTTTCAAGCTTGAATCTTTTGTTGAGTGAAGAAAATTATTTTTACCATCTTTTGTAGGTATTACCAACACTCTTCTTTTTTTGCATCGATGGGAAGGGCCAGCCTGTAGATATTTAGGTAGGGATGCATGGATGTAATTCAGGACCTGCTCTCTTAGTAATTGCTGAGATTGGTTCCATGGGACGGGTGGTTGATGGTGGAGTTGGGATTGATGTCAAAACTTCTCCGTGCAGAGCAGCTATTGAGAAAGCTCAAGCAGAGCTTAGGTCATATTTATGTTTCACTTTTGTTTACTCATACCCTATTAATTTTACAGAAAAGTGCACTTGGTTCACATCCCTATGTACAGGCACCTTATTTTCTTTCGTTTTTTGCTCTTGTCTATAACAGGCAGGAGTATGATGTTCGAGAGGAAAGGAGAAGGGAGCTAGAGTTTCTTGAGAAAGTATGCGTTTTTACCTTCTGCTGCTTCTGATTTCTTATAGATTAATATTCACCATAAATCATGTTGCTGTCAGGGTGGCAATCCCTTGGATTTCAAATTTGGCAATGCAGCTTCAGTTAGTGTCCAGTCTATTTCTTTCACTGATCAACAAGCAGAACTTCTTACCTGGTATATTCTTTATACTGCTGTGTGCTACAGAACTATGGTTCTAAATTGTATTGTAGTAAATAACTTATGCTTCCTCTATGCATAATTTTTACAGTGAAGCAAAAGGTAGTTTCGCACCAACTATTTCACCTCATGGTGATTCCATAGAGAGTAGTGGTAGACCACGGGTTCCTGCAATTTGTGAACCTAATAGTGCTGATAATCTCTTGCTTTTTGATGGTGAAAATGAGTTACCTGGATGTGAAAGGAAGTCTATGCATCCTTATAAGAGGAATAATGTTGTTCCATCAGAGAAATCTTCTCAGATAAATGGGACTCGAAATGCTAAGGAATCAGAAGATTCGGCTATTTTTCGCCCATATGCTCGAAGGAACAGGTCCAAAAAAAATCGAGATGGAGTTCGATCATGTTCAACAGATATGGTTCAGGGTCAAGGTGGTCATGGTTCTTTATCTGCCCATATAGCATCAAAGGACTTGAAGGCTTCAACATGTGAAAAAAATGACCAGAAGGACAAGAACATACCTTACGCAGATACTCCAAAATCTGCTATTTCGAACCTTGATTTGGCTTCAAGGATGATAAGTCCTGATAATCTGTCGAATATGGAGTGTGGGCTGGCTGTGGAGGAAACTACTGACCAGTCAAAATGTTATCTATCTGAAAGCAAGATTGATGTTACAGCTTCCAAAAGCTTCATAGATGACTTGCCTAATGAACCTGCCCAATTGGTGGCTAATGGATCTACAGTTAAAATGGCTTCTGAGGAACCTGATCTTGTTGGAAGGAAGGAGCAGGTAGTTCCAACTGGTCTTGAATCTTCACCTGGTACTGGTGCAGCTGCAGCAAATGCTGACAATGAAACAAGTTCTAATCAGCTAAATGAGTTTATTGATCCAAATAGAGATATGAAAAACATACCAAATGAAGGAAAAAATTACGATGCAGCTATAGAGACAAAGGGATTAGATTCAGAGTCCTCTTGCACTCAGAACAGCTTAAACACTTACGTAAATAATGATAATGATGTGTGTATTAATCCAGAAAACATTGACTCTAATGGAAAGCCCGTGGAACAAACATCAAGAAAAGAGGAGTCACTAAACTCATCTATTGGTGAATTGGCAAAAGAAACCAATGAGATCAAGGCTGTTGATAATGCAGCTGTTGTTCCTGGTACTATTACTTCTGTGAGTCAAAAGCACACTCTTAGTTTTTCTATTGTCAAAGTAGTGGAAGAAATTAGATCTGAATTGCAAAATGAGCTGACTTGCCCTTCCAACAATGAGGTGCAACGAAGCAGTCATGCTGTATCAGAAGCTGATAGGAAAATTAGTACTGTTCCTGCTGATAATTCTAATTCCAACAAGGAAACTTTTCCTTCTAGTAAGCCTCTGGGCTCAATGGATAATGCTATTTGTGAGGTTCCTGAGGTGACTTTGTCTGAAAGAACCTCAACTCCTATTGCTGAAACTCAATCTTTTTTGGATAATCATGTGAAAGTGGTGGACAAGGCACATGAAGATTCCATCTTGGAAGAGGCACAGATTATACAGGTGTTCTGTTATAGTTGATTAAGCTCTTTTTTTTTGCCCTTCTAATTTAAAGAAGCTTAAAAGGTCTGGAACTATGGTAAACAGGCTAAGCAGAAAAGGATTGCAGAGCTATCTGTTGGTACTTCACCCTGGAAGAATCACCAAAAATCTCACTGGGACTTTGTCCTTGAAGAAATGGCATGGATGGCAAATGATTTTGCTCAGGTATTATTTTAGTATAGAATATAAGTTCGATTTATTTATGCATCCTTCTTGTTCCTTTTTTCTTTTTTATTAAGAGCTTTTTAATTTTATTGCCTTTACTCAATCAATGTACTTGTATTCAGTTGACTAGATAACGTATTGATAAAATTTGCCTCTAATCTTCCCCTTTTTGTTCTTTATGTGCTTATAGGAGCGTCTTTGGAAGATGATGGCTGCTGCTCAAATATCTCGACATGTTGCTTTTACTTCGCGATTGAAATTTGAAGAACAACACCAATATTCGAAACTCAAAAAAGTAGCATTAAGCCTTGCTAATGCCGTCATGGACTTTTGGCATTCAGCAGAGGTGCTTCTAAATAGGAAAGATGCAAGTCTTGGCCCAAAGAAAAGTGGCCATGATTTAGTGCACTTACCAGCCAATGAAGTTCCTAAGAACATGACTGCAAAACTTGATATGGTACCGATTTTAGTGTTGGCTTCAATTGGTCTTTAATTTTAATCAGTTTGTGCATGTCTTTCTTGTGATGATAGTAATGATTATAATTTTTCACATTTAATTTTCTGTAAAGCTTTGTGCTAGTTTCTTTTAAAATCTTCAGTTTCAATAATTGGTTTTTATGATCATTCATATCAGTTGTCTGCTTTTAAGTTATATTCTTCAATACATGGAATCTCTTGATAGGAAGGTAATTTCACTTGATTTTGGGAGGAAGTGACTTATTTTAAATATGGGGGTTGTGGGTTTTACTCTTCTTTTAATTGTAACCTTTATGAACCTTCATTGTGATTTCTAGTAAATACGATCTCCATGGTTTTTTAAGTGTATTGGCTTGCTGAGGTTGGTGGATTATTTGATGATTGAGTTCACAGGCACTAGATGATAAATTAAATTCAAATTCAAATGCGTATAGGCCTTTGAATTCCGGAACTGCAATCCAAGTATATACTTAAATATTTGGAATTGGGTTATATGTCTGAGTTGTTTGGGCTCTTCTCCGTACCTTCGGTTGGTTATCCTGTAAAAATTGCCAAATAGTTCCGTCATATTCATGTTCTATATTGTATCAGATCCTTTAAATATTGTACTTTCTTTCTCATCTTTCGGTGCAACACGTTATGGAGCAGGATATGAATGAGGACCAGCAGCACTTTGGAAAGAACAGTAAACTTGCTATTCAGGCATATGCTCTTAGATTTTTGAAATATAGCAGCTCCTCTGTTTCTTCACCTCAAGCTGAAGCTCCAGCAACTCCTGACAGGATATCTGACTCGGGCATTATAGACATTTCTTGGGATGAAAACCTAACTGAAGTATGGCTTAATTTTTCTTACCTTTTCATGTTTATTTACTCATTATTGTTGCCTTTCAAATATTGCTTTTTGATTTCTCTTTTCATCGGTTGTAAATGTTTAAATCTGCACGCTCAGTTCTGCTGTTCTTATCTTGTGGAAATGTTTTCTTATTTTTACATTCTTTGCTCTTACTTTTTTATGTACTTCATGTTCAGGAAAGCCTCTTCTATGCAGTTCCTTTAGGTGCCATGGAAACCTACCGAAGATCTATTGAATCTTATTTGATACAGACTGAGGTAAATATAGGTCCTTTTAATGAGTTTATACATGTCCTTTGTTTTGTTTCCCCTATATATAATTAAGGGCGCGTACTTCTTGACTGAACTGATGTTGTTCATCTGGAAATACATCAAAGTTATCATGGAACTATACATCTATGCTAATTTACCAGAGAGCAGCTGTTGGAACTTCTGATCCATCTTGCTTACTAACCCTCTTCTTTCTTCTTTCCTTTTTTTTTATCCCTAGAAAACTGGCAGTAGTAAGCAAGAGGAGGTTGAAATATCTGTTTATGATGCTGGGGCTGGTAATAATTTGTATTTTCCCTTTCTTTGTCATTCAATGGTCTCCTGTTCTTACTTCTTCTTTAAATTCAGAGTTTGGATATGACGACTTTGTGTGTGATGAGGAAGAAGGAGAAACAAGTACTTACTATTTGCCTGGAGCCTTTGAAGATAGCAAATCATCGAAATTAAACCAGAAAAAGTGGAAGAAAATAAAATCATATCTTGCAAGACCTTATGAAATGGGTGCTGATTTTCCACATAGACACTGTGCCCAACAGTCCATGTTGATAAGGAAAAGGCCTGCTAGCAGTCTAAATGTCAATCCAATTCCAATGAAACGTGTGCGTACTGGTTCCAGGCAGAGGGTTTTAAGTCCATTTAGCAGTGCACCTGCTGCTGGGGGTTTACAAGGTCCGACAAAAACAGATGCTTCTAGTGGGGATACTAATTCTTTTCAGGATGATCAGAATACTTTGAATGAAGGATTCCAGATCCAGAAAAGCATGGAGGTTGAATCAATTATGGACCTTGAAAGGCAGCTTCCATACGACCATGTGGAAACACCGGTAAAACCTACAAAGAAGAAAAAGGCCAAGAATCTTGTATGTAGTTCTTCTACTTTAACTGACATGGATGGTTTTGTTATTTGCCTTCATAGTTTTTAAAGGTGCCTGAATTTTGTGTCTGGTAGGGTTCTGCATACAATCAGAGTTGGCAACTGGAATCTACTGTTCACAATGAGAAGGTGAATTTTGTTATTTTTATCATGCCAACTTGCCCATCTTGATATAAATAAATTTATTCTCTTTGCTTCATCATTTTGTTTCCATTAAAAGGATTACTATATTCATTTTGTTGTTTAAGAATGTAAAATCTTTTATTTTTCCGTGTCTGGATGTGTTATTACCATGTTAAGGTTTTATTGGATCTTAGCATGAGTCATTTTTCAAAGGTATTGCTGGTTTTTAAGGTCATCTTCAATTTTACATCAGAACAATGGTATGCAGACCAAGTTGACATCCTACTTCCCATGATTGATATGAGGGTGTCATAACTGTTAAATCTTTTTATGCAGCATGGAACTTTATTTGCATGTTCTTCCGCTCTTCCCCTTTGTTCACCAAATTTTTGTCTTATGTGCTCTTTTCTAATTGATAATCACATGTGATGCTGCTCTTTCTTTCGCAGAGGGATTATTCCAAAAAGAGACTAGAGAGTCATCATTTCGATTCTAATGGGACCAGTGGTAAAGCACTTTTTTCTCATATTTGATTTAGTTGTTGGTTACTTGGTGGGATATATCTGCTGGTGTTTTGTTCTACACCCTTAACATTTTCAAATGTCTTTTTATTAGATTTATATGGGCAACATAATGCCAAGAAGCTGAAGATAATGAAGCAACAACCTGATAATGCTTTTGACTTCCCTCCTAGTGGAACCATTCCTTTTCCAGCAGGGTCCCAAAAGACTAATCTGTCAAACCCCAGCAAAATCATTAGATTAATTCATGGTTGTGACAAGGGTAGAAAAGCCAAAACTCACAAGGTATCTTGTCTTCACCCATTTTTTATGGTCTGGTTGATAATTTGCTTCATATTCGTCATAGCTCTGGTCTAATTATTGAAACCATGTAAACTTCTTCCAGATGTCTGTTGATCTGCCTGGTTCTGGTGGTTCATGGTCACTATTTGAAGATCAGGTTAATATTTTTTAAATTTTTTCTTGAAATTATTTTTAAATCACCGTTAGCATTTCAACCACGTCTTTAGTTGTTACTGTATAATATTCAGGCACTTGTTGTCCTTGTACATGACATGGGTCCAAATTGGGAGCTTGTAAGTGATGCCATCAACAGTACCCTTCAATTTAAGGTTAGCGCTTGAGCAAAATGTTTTTACAAATATATTCTGTTACTCCTATGTGTCTGAAATAATTCTAAATTGCATTGCAACCAATGATGTGTCTATTGCTCTAAAAGTGCAACTCGTTCTTTCATTGATCTTTTTGAGCAAAATGATTTGTCTGTTTCTTTCTATATCTAGGGCAACCTTCCTACTTTTATTTTCTTCTTTTTACCCTCACCTTGCTAGTCCCTTCCACTTTCTTCATTCCCCATTGGGCAACAATCTCCTGAACTTCTCAATGCATCCAGTGCATATTCCGCAAGCCTAAAGAATGTAAGGAACGCCACAAGATTTTAATGGATAGGAATGGAGATGGAGCTGACAGTGCTGATGATTCTGGTTCTCTGTCATATACATTGCCTGGCATTCCAAAGGTCCTCTCTCTTTGAAAAGCTAGTAGATTTATATCTTTTGTTAATCTAGTAATAGGGTACATATTCCATGAAGCTAATTTCTTCTATGATGGATTTGTACTTCTGTATTTCTTGCAGGGAAGTGCCAGACAGTTGTTTCAACATTTGCAAGGACCGATGGAAGAGGATATTCTTAAGTCGCATTTTGAAAAAATTATGCTTATTGGCAAGAAACAACAGTACCGGCGGAGTCAGGTACATATTTGAATTTTAGAATGCATTTCTTTAATCTCTAGAGAACCTGGCATGTAGGTAGTTTAAGAACAAATCAATATGATTTAATCAACTAGTTGAAGTTTAGTCTTTATCTTCGGCAATTTCAACCTTGTAGTTTCTTATGGGTTTGATGCAAATTCTGACTATTGGCTTTTCGAAGAATTTTTTGCGATGTTAATTTAATTTCTGAAGGTGTGTGGGCCTTAAAATATACTAGATTTGATCTACTCCTGTTCTTTTGAAACATTCGAATCTATGCTTCAAGGAACTAGGTGAGCTGACAACATTTACATTCTATTTGGGCTACATGATCAACAGCAGTGTGATGTCATCCTTTTTAGTGATAAAATATGTGGATGATGTTGCATATGTTGTAGCCAGGGTTGTCAGTGCTCCAAAACTGAAATGAAAGTGCTGAATTTTCAGTAAGCTATGCAAAAATTATGAAAATAATGATAAGATGATAAAAGCAGACCAGTAGTCTCATTGTCCTCTACCTCTAACTTAAAAAAGTTTCTATTAATGCTCCTTGGAGAAGTGGAAGAGCAATAACAGAAGTGCTCTGTTGGTTAAAGGTGACATCTTCTCTGCTTCCAGTCATAGAATAGAGGTTTAATCAGCATCCATGGTATTTTTTACTACATTGGAGATTATGAATTTTGGATTTAGCTGTCTTTAAACTTGGCATGTTCCCTACTGTATGCTGCATTTTGTTCAACATGGAGGTTTTACTCTTAACAAAATTTCAACCTAAATTTATTGTACCGTAAGAGAAATTTCACATTCTGTTTCAAAATTGTTGTGGCATTCAGTGGTGCGGCTAAACGTATGGAGTTTATCAAAATCTACAAATCTTAATACTTGAAACCAGTCCTAGATTTGTGTTTATCTCACCTTGATTCTTCCTGACTTTCCTGACTTGGCCTTTCTATCTTTTTGTGTATTGTGAAACATGATAACCAGGATCCAAAGCAGATAGTGCCAGTCCACAATTCTCATGTTATTGCTCTTTCAAAAATCTGCCCGAATAAACTAAATGGAGGAGTTCTAATGTAAGCTTTGCTGTCCCATTTTTATTAACTTTTTGGCTTGTTGATTCATTCATCTTGATTAGTTTTGCATTTTAATGTTATTCATTGTTCTTGCTGTTATGCTGGTGCTTTATCATTTTTAATCTTTTTGGTCTGGATAAAGGCCTCTCGAACTTTGTGATGTCATTGCATCAAGCCAAGATGTCGTACCTGTTGGATATCAAGCTTCTCATGCTGGTGGTTTAGCAATATCAAATCAAGGAGTTGTGGGATCAATGCCTCCTGCCTCTGGAGCAAATTCATCACTGCAGGGATCTTCTGGAGTGGTTCATGGCAGTAATATATCATCAGCGTCTGCCCCACTTAATGGATCCATGAGGTACTAAGCTAATGTGTAGCTTGCTTCTCAATGCATGCACTTCACATACAAATGGCATAAATTTTCGATCATATTTACACTTAGGGATGGTAGATATGGTGTGCCTAGAGCATCTTTTCCAGCTGATGAGCAGCTTAATCAAAATTTACCTGGATTCTGGCAGGAATATGCAGCAGTCCAACTTATCTCTACCTGGAGCTGTTTCCGGATCAGATCGTGGGGTTCGCATGGTACCCAATAGAAATGGTGTGGGCATGACTTGTGGGATAAGTAGAAGCATGTCTATGTCAAGGCCAGGCTTACGAGGAATGGCATCATCAACAATGCTGAATTCCAGCTGCATGCTCTCCAATTTGGTGGGAATGCCAAGCCCTGTAAATATGCACTCTGGACCTGGTTCTGGTCATGGAAACTCGATGTTGAGGCCTCATGACACCATGCATATGATGCGAGTAAGTTATTTACTTTTCAAAGAGCAGTATGATTAAGTCTATGCTTCAACATATTATTGCAGTATGTGCTTCTTTTTTTCAAATGGTTAATTGTTACAAACCAATTATCGGCATTGATATTTCCCTAAATGATTATTGTATATTATTTTTAAGTTAGGCCATTTCCATAGTGTGGTGATCTCAATCCTACATGTCTAAATCATATTTGATATTTTGTGTCAATTATGGACGATAGATGTTGATCAAATGCTTTGTGATAGTTTATTAATCTCATTGGTAATTGCAACTTCGAATGACTGAGGATTGCTTGCTGCGAACAATCCCATCATAGTGAGTTCTTTGCAACTATAAACCTAAAATTTACCTTTTTCGAAAGTTCTTTGGCTAACAAGCAGAATGAAAATGAACACTGGGTATCTAAATAATTGCATTGTTCAGATGTAATGATTTCCAGTTCAAGAATTTAAAATAGGCTGGATGGTGTTCTGGCTGATCTCTAAGCAAAATTCATTTTGCAATCAGTTGTTGATATGAATAAAACTTTCTTTAGCATTGATTTTGATAAATTATTATTCTCATATCTTATGCTTTAAAGTATTGGGTACAGAAATGCGTTTGATTTGGGTTTTTTATACATATTTAACTTTACATTGAAATTATGATAAATAATCAACGACATTGTATCCAGGAACAAGGGAACAGCCAGGGAATTCCTGCGTTCAATGGGTTGAGTTCTGCTTACACTAATCAATCAACTGCACCACCTGTTTTTTCATATCCAGTTCAACCCCAGCAGCAGCAGCAAATGCCTCCACAGCAATCCCATGCACTGAACAACTCTCATCATGCTCATCATCAGGGTAACAATCATATTTCTGGGTCACAGCAACAAGCATATGCCATGTGCCTCACTAAAGAAAGGCAAGTGCAGCAGCAGCAGCAGCTTATGCATCAGCAGCAGCCACAGCAACAGTTTGCTGTATCTAGTGCATTGATGCCAAATGTCCAACCTCAGACCCAACTTCCCATATCTTCTCTGCAGAATGGTTCCCAGATTCAATCTCAGGCTTCTACTCAGCCAGGTTCGCTATCCCCTCTAACACCGTCTTCACCAACGACTCCTATGTCATTGCAGCAACAACATAAACACCAATTGGCACCTCATGGGCTTGGTAGGAACCCCCAACCTGGTGCTACTGGGTTGAACAAACAGATAGGCAAGCAACGGCAGCGGCAGCCCCAGCAGCAGCAGCAATTTCAACAATCTGGCAGGCACCACCCTCAGCAACGTCAACAAACACAGTCTCAACAGCAAGCCAAACTTTCGAAGGGAGTGGGAAGAGGGAACATGCTGGTGCATCAGAATCCTTCTGTTGATCCTGCTCATCTTAATAGCCTTGGCGTGGTCCCTGGCAACCAAGCTGCCAAGAACAGAGAGCAGATGATGCACTTGATTCAAGGTAAAGGCTTGTGTTCTAGGTCTGGTTTGAGTCCTGTCCAACAATCTAAAGCTCTCGTTTCTTCCCAATCTTCAAATTGTTCTGAGCCACAGCAAAAGATATTTTCTGGGGCTGCAGCCCCTTCTACAAAGAAACTGCAACAAGTGGCTCCCCATTCTGATAATATTTCTCAAATGGTGCCTTCTGATCATATGCCATCAGCTGTGCATCAATCTGTCCTGCCAGCGGCCATGGGTCCAAACCACCAGCATTCACTGCTGCAATCACAGACACACCAAAAGCAGGTTAATCTAAACAGACCTGCTGTTCATAGGATGCTTCAACGGAGTCAACAAGTAAATTTTGAGCCTCCCAACAAATCTCAAGTTGAGCTAGCCCATGCTGATAAACAGACCTTGAACAGTGCTCCACAGATGGGTACGACCACAACCATGGAAATGCCCCAGGCTGCCATTGATTCAGCTAACAATGCAGTCTCAGTTGTTTCTCCTGCTGGACTTCAGTGGAAATCACCAGAACCAGAGTATGGTCCTGCTATGCCAACTGTGGCCACTGAAGTTGGATCCATAGGGAGCCCTCTTACAGATTCAATGGGTAATGATCCTGTACCTTCTGTCAGCCAAGGGTTAGGGCAGAGACAATTATCGGGTTGCTTACCCCCTGACAAGAATAATGTTGGGGCACAGTGGACGCAACAGCCACAGACACAACGATCTCATATACCACCACCTACTCAACAACACTTCCAATCACAAGAGCAGTCACAACAAGATTAGCGTAATTCTTCCCAACAGCTGCCATCGCAGCGGTAGTCACTAATAACAACAGCAAGCCTGATTCTGCAAGCAGTGCAGGGCAGCCTGTATCACAAGCCTTTTAATTTTAAGATGGAATGAAGCAATCTAGTGATGATGCAGTTCCAACGGCAGTGGGTCTTGCTATGATTGGTATGGAAGCTCTTGTAACCCCTGTGTACAGGTAAATACCGATTTACAGATTTAAGCAGATGCCATATGGTGTTATTATATGTTAGATTGGAATACTTTAGGCAAAAATATGAACATGTAGAATTATCATGTTTTTGTAAATTATAATGATGATAAATGGTAGCCCCTCTTTGCTTAATTGGTTTGTTAAAGCTTTTCTCTGACTATTTCCCTCTCACATGCACTCTCTTGATGGAAGGCCTAAATCTCGAACTTATTTTATGGATGGTTACTTTTTAGTGCCAGCTGTTTCAGTTGTTGCTTCATCCTCTATATCTTTCCGTATGTTTGTTTCTTTGGTATCTAGACTTAACTTGAATAGAGTGTGGACACTAATTGAGCTGGGTTTTTCTTTTTTTGCTTAAATGCAGATGATGTTGGTTATTCCATCCATTTGGGCGTAGCAGTGTCTGAAACCGGAGGTTGCTATTTGCAGCAGGTTAGAAATTCACAGGAAAAGAATGGACCTTTTTGGTTTGTTCCTAGTTTTGTTTTATTTAAATTTTTGGAGGGTGGGGGGGGGGGGGGGTTGGGATTGTGTATATTACAGCTGGTCTAGAACAGAGAGTTAGGAAGATGGAGACAGATAGATAGATGTAGGGGCATTTGTAGATAGGTCTTATCTCCCATTTCTTTCTTCCCCTGTCTTTTCCATGGTCTGTCTGCTGATGTGGCTAGGGGGGCTATTTCTTTTTATGGTTTTTGTTGGCAGTAGATAAAAAAGTGCATGTATTCTATAGGGCTTACAGATGAAACCAGATAGCAATGATTCTTATGGGCAAAAAAGGCTTAGGAAATTTAATTTTGTGAATATTATTAGAATGAGACTGCACTGCCAATGTCCAGGTTAGAGAGCACGCAATGAATTCATTGTAGTAATTATATTTTTACGGTCCTCAGATTTTTCATAAATTCAAACTGATCCCTTTCCATTTCCTGCTGTGTTGATGAATGATTGTTTGATATGTTTCCAAATTAAACTGGGACGGAGAATCCTTTTAAAGCTGTATTTCCAAATCTTTGATCCTTTTGATGAAAAAGAAGGGTAGGAAACTGCCTGGGCAGCTGACTTCCTCAAAAGAACATAAATTTATATGGTGTCGAAGGTGCCAATGTTTCTTGTGCGGATCGTGCAGACAAACAGTGAGAATAAAAGCGCGGAAAACAAAGTTTCATCATTGATGATGTCATATGGGAAACTCTTTTGAATCTTCTAAATCATTTACCACTTAAAATGGCAGTAAATGAAAAGGTAGAGAAGAAATACGAATTTTGATATATGAAGAAAAAGGAAGAAATTCATCCACGGTATGCTGTCAATAAATAAAGAGAAACATGAAATTGGGGGACCAAATGTGGAAAGTTCATAAAATGCTCCATGAGAACCCTTGGTTGGACCCCTGTCCCGTATCGTTGAGAGTTCTTGGTGGGACGCAAGCAATGGTGGTTATAAGAACACGAGGATGTAATAGAAATAGACTTGAAAGAATTGTCTTTTGATCCTAGAAGAAACAAATCACTGAGGGCCAAGGAAATCATACATTTCCATTTTGCTTGTTATTAGCTGAGGGAGAATGAGAAGAAATTTCTGAGGTTATTATTATTACTATTACTATTATTGTTTTGCATTTATATTATGTTTTAATATTTGTTTTTTTGTTAAGTTTCTTTTTGCAATTTTCTTAAACCGAAGGTGAATAAATATAATTTATTGGCAAAAGGGCATCTAAGCCCTTGAACTTTGCCGAAAAATTTAATTAAGTCCCTTTACAAAAATGTATTCAATTAAACTCTCAAACTTTCAAATTGCATTAAGCCTATTAATCAACGTTTTTTTGTTTTGAACTATTATAGCGCTCATTAATGGTGCTAACATCGTGCTCTGTAAAAAAAATAATTATTTTTTAAAATATTTAAAATTTGATTGGAAGAACTTGAACAAATGATTGTTCGAGTGATTTGATTTTATAAAATATAAAGAAAAATATTTTTAAAAATCTATAAATTTGTACACATTATTGAAATTTATAAAATATGAAATAAAATTCAAAAGTTAAAAAAACAAAAATTAATAAAAATCATTTAAAAGTTCATTCTATAATATATCTGGACATATTGTTGTTTAGTATTAAACTAAATTTGGACACTCATATGTTAAATTCATTCAAGAAGATTTTTCTAAATTATATAAAATTTAGAAAACACCAAAAAATATTCTTTGACAATATGAGATGCTTATCAATGTTTTAATTCAATTGGTGCCTTTTAAACTATATAAAATATAAAAAATATTTTAGAAAATAAATAAATATATAAAAATAAATTTTAATTTTATTAATTGTACATGCAAAGTAAAAAAAGTATAAATATGTCCAATTATCTGAACATTTTAGGCTACACATGTAAAAATAATAATTTATACACATTCTTTTAATTGGATATATTCACATTTAAAAAAATTTTACACGTAAAATTTAAAAAAATATTAAGTTTTATTTATACTTATTTATTTTCTGAAATAATTTTTTATTTTTTATATATCCTAAAAGGTACCAATAGAATTAAAATATTGATACACATATCATATTTTTAAAGAAATATAATTTTCAATATTTTTTAAAGGCTTAATGGTATTTTAAGCCCTCAAACTTTTTTAAAACAATTAGGTCCCTCCAAACTTTTTGCACCAAATTGAGCGTTTAAACTAACAAAACTGGCTAAATAGACTCTCTGGCTAACGTTGTTAATATTTAACAACAATGTTGATGTGGCTGTTAATGGTGCCATGTTAGCATCATTTGTTGACATGATTGTGCCACATCAGCCACATCAACAAAAAATAAAAATTTATTTACAAGTTTAGAATTATAAAAACATAGAAAAGTTTATAAAAATTATAAAAAGTCATTAAAATTGATTAAAATTATAATAATTATTATAAATGAATTAAAAATCATAAAATTTATTTAAAATAATTTATTAAAACCAGAAAATTTTAGAAAATAATTTAGAAAATTGTTAGAAATTAATTAAAACCATACAATTTTATAAAAATATTTTTTACAAACACAATTTATATTAATCAAATAATTTAATAAAAATGAGAAAATAATTTTATAAAATTTTGGAAAAAATATTTTATAAAATTTTTGGTTTTAATTAATTTCAAAATTTTTTATAAATTATTTTTTCTAAATTTTATGGTTTTAATTAATTTCTAATAATTATTATAAGTTTTAATAAGTTTTAATGATTTTTTATAATTTTATAATTTTTCTCTGTTTTATAATTCTAGAATTAATCTAGACACTAGGGTGTCTAGATTCATTGTATACTTATTTTAAAATAATTATTTTTTATTTTTTTGCTGACGTATCACTGTCACGTTAGCATCTGATGATGATGTGGCACTACCACGTCAGTAAACGGTACTAAAATGGTGTCTCTTAACACCCATGTCATTGATGCCGTTAAATATAATGGTCAACATTAGGCAAAGGGCCTATTTGACCGATTTTGTTAGTTCAGTGGCTCAATTGGGTGCAAAAAGTTCGGAGGGGCTTAAATTGATATTTTGAAAATTTCGAAGGCTTATAATACTATTAAACCTTTTTTAAGCTTTATATAATTTAGAAAAATCCTCTTGAATGAATATGGACTTATGGTTGTCTCGAACCATATTCCAAATTCATTTTGTACTTAAATTTTAAATGATTTTTATTAATTTTTTAATCTTTTTGAATTTGTTTAGTATTTTTATAAATTTTAATAATATTTTACAAATTTATAAATATTTTAAAAAAATAATTTTTTGTATTTTAGAAATTTTAAGTCCGAAATGAATCTAACTTGGACGACCATTTGTCTAGGTACATCCTAGTCAAAAAGTTTTAAATAACATTTTTTTTTATTTTTAAAAGAAAATAAATTTTGTCGCGTTAGCAATATTAATGACCATATCAGTGTTCTAAAGGTCAAAGACAGAAATTGTTGATTAAAAAACTTAATTGATGCAATTTGAGAGTTTAATGGCTTAATTCAATACATTTTCTTCTTTTTTTTCATAAAGAGGCTTAATTGATTTTTTCCGCCAAAGTTCAGGACTTATATACCTTTCAACCTATTTTATTTTAGTATTTATTTGTTTTCTGATTTTTTTTTTCTCTTTCATTTTATCTTTTATTAGGATATCAAAGTTGAATGTATAGTTTTCTCTTGTGCCTTTGAATCTTACATACATTCATTTATCAAGAATGGGTAACAAAAGGGCATGATTTGCGAAACAAAGATGTGCAAGAAAGAGAATGAAAAGAAGTACATCAAAATTAGATACATGTTGCTCATGTTTCAAAATAATCCAGATATAAAGTTTTATTATTCAAGGCATTATTATTATTTTGTTATAGGAAAATTAAATATTGTACATGATTTTAGCATTTCTTTTTGGTATAGCAAGTATAAAATATTGAGAACAATACAAAATGATAAAAAAATTGGATGTACTTGTAAGTATGGTAATAGATTTTTAGGGTCACGAAGATGTTGGATGATAAATTGATTAAGTTTGTGTTAGAATTTGTGCTTTTAGTGTAGTGGTTTAAATCGTAATTGTTTGTAATTTTTAGATTAGTTGAATACGTTAAATTACCACATGTTCATTTAATTAGTTTTTATATGTTTGTCCTTAATTTAAGAAAATGTATAAACAAATATAAGCTCTTTGATTACTTAAGGCTCAACTAATATGATGATTGTAATGTGAGAAGATATCTTAGTAGGTAATCTAAATTGCCTATAGTCTACATAATCAAATTGAGCAAATGATTCAAATAATGAAGAATCATTATGTTGTCTATAAGTCCAATTGGGAAGATAGCTTATCTTGGCTATCAAAGCAGGATTGTCACAAGATAAAGAGACATAGATGTGATTGTATAGATTAATAAAACATTAGACTAAAACAACTCAAGTTGAATTTATTTTAGACTCGTTTATGGATTTATTCACTTCTGACATTTATGTTGTGATTTACCTTAATTTTGAATAAGGGAATCACTATGCGTGTGACTCATGCTTTTAATATATTGAAAACATATTCTCTTATGGTACTAGGCTGAAAATTAACATGTTGGGTATATAACTTATGTAACAGCCCGGTTTTAGCTAAATCGAACTAGTGGTTTTAGAATCACAAATCTGAGGTCGTAAAATTATTTTAATATTATTTTTGGTGTTTACAACATGTTATTATATATGTGTAAAAGTTTTGTGAAATAATTTTATTGTTTGGATGTTTAATTAGAGAAAAGGACTAAATTGCGTAAAATGTAAAAGTAGCATGCTATAAGTTAAGAGTGTCTATTTGTTATGGTTTATTAAACCAAAGGTTCTTATGATGTTATTATGCCATTGATAAGATTAATGGACATTAATGGCCTTATACTTGATGATTAAATGGTTTAATAACCAAGGGTAAAATGGTAAACTATGTATTAATGTATAATAAATAAAACAAAAACAATTTTTAAGCTTATTTTCTCATCATTCTCACAGAAAATCAAAAGAAGAAAGGCCATTTTTGCTCATTTAGGATTCGGCCATTGTTGTTCTTGATTGAGGTATGTTTTGAGCTCGATTTTTGATAATTTTTACGTTTTTGAGATTGTTGCTTTGTATTCTAGCTAACCCATGCTTTAATTCTTGAATTTGATGGTGATTTTGTGAAATACCATTGATGAATATTCAAGCTTTTTGTTGTTTGATGATGGAAAATAAATATTTGATGTTAGATTATCATGTTTTATTAAGTGATTTTTTGAAAAAAATGCTTATTAAGAATTAAATTGAGAAATGTGTAAATTGAGTGGTTGAAATGTGAAATAAATGCAAGTTTTGGGCTGCTAGGGACCTCTAATAAATTCGGCTAAGCATGGGTGTATTGAAATTTTGTGTAATTTGTGATTTTGTGAAATAGGGACTAAATTGAATAAATGTGAAACGTTAGGGGCTAAAGTGCAAAAATGTCTAAATAGGTATTTTTGAATGAAATTAAATGGATTTGTGATTAAATAAGTTAAATTTGAATTGATTTAGATCAAGAAAGAAAGAAATCGGAGTTAGATCGGGAAAAGTCGAAAGTTATTGAGTAGTCGATCCGACCCGTTCGTTCCGTATCCAAGGTAAGTTCTTCAAAGGAAATTTTGTAAAATTTTTATGTTTAAAATATATTTATTACATGTAAGTAATGTTCGGCTATAAGGACTGTTAAGCAGAGTTTAGTAGTTTAAAATACATGTTATTTTAATCAAAATACTGCAGTTAAGAAGTGAAGAAAAATTTTGATGAATAAATGCATAAGTTGCTGTCGAAATCTGCCGCATGAATGTTTATTGCTTCAGCATGTAATTGTTGTATTGAACGTGCAGTAAATTCTAGTGTAATTGGTCTGCTGCTGTTGTAACTAAGAAAAAATATTAGTTGTTAAATGTTAACCGTGTCTCTATCCAAAAGAGATAATTGCGGTCCGAATGCTGGAAATTTCAGCATTTAATTCCTCTTCTTTAAGTTGATTAAAACATGCTGTAAATGCAACATTTGTATATGTTATTCACACGCTAATTAAATGATAGGGAGCTTAAAATTAAGCTGTCCGAATGTGTTAGATTCACTGATCAAAGCACCATCATTTATGCTGTTTTATTTAGTAAATGTAGCTGTCCGAATGTGTTAAATTCACTGTTCAATGCACTATCATTTATGCTGTTTCATTTAGTAAATGTAGCTGTCCGAATGTGTTAAATTCATTATTCAATGCACTACCATTTATGCTGTTTTATTTAATAAATGTAGCTATCCGAATCTGTTGATTTCACAGTCAAATTTAAATGTTGTTATGCTGCCAATTGGTGTTAATTAAGCTGTCCGTTTTGGGTTAATAACATTGTCTAAATGTGATGCTGTTATGCTGATTTAGTGACTTGCATTGTTGATGATTTTACACTGTCTGAAACAGTATATATATTAAGTATGATTTTACAAATTAAATGACTTGTACAATTGATGAGTTGTCGTTGCCGAATTTAACTGAGTATGGGATGACCTGTTTTGAGCTTGAATTGATTGAATTACGACGTCTAAAAGCCCCGTATGAATCATAGGAATAGTATAGGATACGTATGTCATGACGTTAGGACTTCCGAGTTGTGATTTCATGTAAGACCATGTCTGGGACATTAGCATCAATATGAGATTACGTGTAAGACCATGTCTGGGACATTGGCACCATATATGATTCGTGTAAGACACTGTCTGGGACACATGCATCGATATGTGATAACATGTAATACCATATATGGGATATGACATTGTATGTGATATATGTGTTTCCGAGTATCTTTAACAATTCTGAATGGTTCAACGGGCAATGCTAAAACAAGTCCGAATGTGAAATTAAACTAAATGATTCAGGTAGGTATGAGGTTTATATGTTCATTGAAAAAAAATAAAAATAAAAATAAGGTAAGTGAAGTTACTTAATGTGGTAATTTGGATTATATGAGAAAAATGACTATATATGTGTATGAGATTAGTTAAATTTGGCCTATTTCGAATCTAATTATATATGTGCTTGTGATGAATTATTTGCTTATGACTTACTAAGCTTTCAAAGCTTACTTTGTGCATATTTTTTTTTCTGTTTTATAGATATATAAAGCTAGCTCGAGTTCGGGAATTGCCAAGGAACATCGTCACACTATCGATCGTTATTTCGGTACTTTAAGAATTTGTACTTTTGACGTATGACATGTATAGGCTAGTTTCGATATGGTTCATTTTAATCTGTATATATGTAGCCATACGAAAATGGCTTGATAATGATGTTAATGTTTGTGTATATGTAATTTTGGCATGATGCTTATCATATGAATTTGGTATGTTTGGTTCGGCAATTGAGCTTAGAAATTGCTATTGTCTTATATGCTAATGATTAATATGCCGTGTGATATGGATCGATATGGTTTAATATACGAATTTGACTTGTATAAAAAAATTGTAAAGGAGATTATATTACTTTATGCTTGAATTGTAATGAATAACTGTTCTGAACTGTGTTTTGATCGGTAATGCTTCGTAACCCTAATCCGGCGACGGATTCAGGTTAGTGGTGTTACAACTTATGTATGACATGACTTCACTCACAATAGTATTTTATATGAAACGTGGTCATTAGTCATTTTTTTGGAACGAGAGACTAATCATTAATGTTTCTAAGTAATGATCATTTGGGTCATTTGTCTAGGATGAATGACCAATCATTATTGTGATTTGTAAGTCATAATCTTTTTAATCAGAAGATACAATGGTGATCATTAAATAGAATGTATTTATTAGTGTTTGTATGTAACGTTCATTTTCATCATAAAATATATAATGAATTAGGTGAATGGATTAACTTAAAGGGGTCAAAGATATGGTAACATATGACAAGTAATATAAATAGCTAATATATAATGGAGAAATCATACTCTATTACTAAATAACTTTGTAATTAATAAATGAGTCGAAATTTAATTAAAAATTATTTAAACTTGAATTATATATGTCAGCTAAATATTTTAACTCTGTACTAATAAAATAATAAAATCCGATCAAATGTATGGATAAATTAAATTTATGAATGAAGAAATAACTTGGAGCCAAGAAAGTTAACTGTCAAGCCTAGATAGGCTTAAGTTCATGCTCAAGAGCATCCATGGCGCCAAAAGCAATGCCTTGGTGTTCGGAGTGATAATGACAACAAAGCTTTTCCATCTTGTTATGGTATTAGAGGGAAGTTTTGGCAGTGGTGTCATTGAAGAGGTGAGAGCAAGTGACGATGGTTATCTATTGACTGGCTTTAAGTTGGCCACATCACAGAGAATATCATTTTTCTTGGTAGGCTTGGATTAGGTTGAGGATTTCTTGGTGGGTGCAAGTGTCATGGGGTTGGAACTTTAGTCTAGCAAAATTTTTGTCCTCAAGCAAAAAATTTGCTTCAAATTTTCCTAATTCAACCTTAACTCTTGAAAAGTGAGATCTCAAAGAAATTCTCTAAGGCACCAAAGCTTTAGAAATGCAAGCAAGCAAAACAAGCAACAAATGAAGAAAAAGGCACAAGAAAATATTCACACCAAGTGTTTGAGTAAATACTCTTGATTAAGACCAAGATTGAGTAATTATAACTTTGAGTGAATACTAATGAGGGGGAAGACCTCTATTTATAGTTGAGCTCTACAACACTCAGTTACCATTATTGACCCAAAAATTTGGGAAAGGTAGGATTAAATTGAAAAGATTAGAAAATTTCTAAATCCGGTTGGGACATTCAGAAGTTTTAGGGGTTGGATTACGGTTAGTTGGGCTCTAATTCCATTTTAGTTAGATTGGAACCGATTGGTTCCACAGTAGGAGATAACATGATTAAGAATGGATGATTGGGACGGTCGGTGAAGACTGTGCCTAAGGAGTATTTATATAGATGTGAGTGGTGACAGAATTTTCTCAATTTTGTTTACAAATCTTTTTCCTCTCCATAGCATCATCTTCTTCTGTCATTCTAAAGAAGAAGGGGATGCAACTGAAGGAAACTTTGCATGTCACTACAGTCGCATGAATTTAAGTTTGGTGGGGGAGAAATTGAGAAACTGGTAAGCTTCCTTATATCTTTGTGCCTATGAATTAAAGAAAGGAGTAGAGTAAGACTCCCAAAGCTTCTGTATAATTTAAGGTTCTGAGTTTCTAAGGACTGACCACCATTAGATTAATTGACGAATGGTTATCATGCTTATCTACCAGGACAAAGGAAGCTTAGACGATTTGGACCAGCTAAACTGCTAAAGATAAGGAAGCAAGGTGAGTTTCTGCAACCTACCTTCTAATTGATAAATGTTGTTGTGTGATCTTGTCAGTTATGTGTTGATTATTTAACAGTAGATAAATTGTATTGTACGCATGATTATTGTATACATGGTTTGGGAGGGAATCATCTACAAGATAGATGACGCTAGGAATTGGGAATGGAAATTTCTATTAGATACCTCCATACGGTATTACTGTATATAAACCATGATGTGCAAAGCTTTGGGCCTTGTGGAGGGGACACTGCGATGTTCAAACATCAAGGTTAGGAATGACGAAAAGGAGGAATGGGCCAAGGAATAAGGAAATTGGAATTCCGTTAAGATTTTGCCATCCGAGATTACTGGGAGAAAATTATGATGTGTGAAGCCTTTGGCCTTGCGAAGGGGACATGTTGGTGTTCGAGATCAAGGTAGATACGAGATAAATCAATTTTGACAGTTATAAGGTTCCATAGAGTAACACCGCGACGAGGGTAATGTCCTACAGGGCGACACCTCAAAAGAGGTCTAACGTGTAAGGGCATAGTTCGACTATGGCAACAGAGAAGTCCCCCGGGACTGTAAACACGAGGTACTTTTTCGGAACAGTAAACATGGGGTAGTCTACTGGGATAGTAAACATAGATTAGTTCATCGAGACAGTAAAAACAAGTTAGTTTACTAGGACAGTAAAAATGGGTTAGTCCATCGAGGCAATAGCATGGGAAAACCTTTAAGATGTAAAATATGGGGATCATACATGAAAAGTCTGCGATTCATGAAGGATGTCAAGGGTGACAGTAGAGTTCGTGGTGTGAGTGGAGCGATAAGTCAAAAAAAGAAGTGAGTTTGGTGTGTCGAAGGAATATCGACTACCGAAATAGTGAGTAATGCCAAGGTTTTGTATCAACCCCGGATAGGGTAAAAAGAAAAAAAAAGGCTCATTAGGCATGGAGGTATTCATAGTATACGCATATATTAGTCTGCCAAGAAAGCTGCGGATTCCATACGAATTAAACAGGCATAGTTTAATCTGCATTAGTACGCAGTCATATATTGTAAGTTGATGGAAAGGCCAGTCGAAGGATTTAATAGGCTGATCAGGGTCTTCATGAGAGGAAATACATGTCCAAGGTTGAATGACCAATAATGTCCGTTAGAGGGTAGTGGAAAGTAGAGGTCAGTCATAGCTATGAAGAATGACAGAGATCTTGTTGACCTACCAAAGGTATGAATTATATGTCCTAAGAAGCCTCATTGGGAAATAGATCAACAGAGCAAGTGTAACAGTCTGTTTTCAGTGAAATTGGAATAGTAGTTTTAGGACCACAAATCTGACGCAAAAATATTTATTTTTATTATTTTAGTGTCTTCGGAATATTAGCAAGGTCGTACAAAAATTTCGTTAAGAAATTTTATCTTTTGCATGTTTAATTTGGTGAAAAGGGTTAAATCGTAAAAGATGCAAAACTAGAGTTCTATAAGTTAAAAGTACCAAATGGCTATGAAATTATTTGATTGAGGGATTTATGTGGTAAATAAACCATTATTATTATGAGTTTTCAAATATGGGCATCTTATTAAGTATTTTAAAGGTTATTTACTAAGGTTAATTTTGTAAATTAATAAATAAAGTAAAAATAATGTAAAAGAAGATATCATCTTCTTTGTTGGAATTCACCACTGAAAATACAAGAAAAAACACCATTTTTGGGCTTTGAACATTCGGTCACTTCTCAATGCTTGCATGTAAGTAGTTTTTATCCTGTTTTTAATGATTTTTATGTTTTTGAAGTTGTTGTAGTTTAATCTAGCTAGCGCATGGACCAATTCGTAAAACTGTTATAGGTTGAGAGTTATGCCATGATTGTTCTTGAGTGATTTTTTATGTTTTATGTTTGATAATAAATCCTTGTTGTGGACTAATCAAGTTTTGTAAAGTGTATTTTAATGGAATTTGTATTTAGGGATTGAATTGTAAAAAAATGGAAAATAATGTGTTAAATTTATGAAATAAGGGTTTATTTGAGTTGATATAAGTCCTTGATAAACTTGGTAAGTTTGAATGGAGGATTTGAATGTTTAGATCTCATCTTATAAGCCTAAGGATTAGATTCTGAAAGGTTAAAAATACTAGGGGCAAAATAGTAATTTTCATATTAATGAATTATGAGTTAAATTGATATCTAGAGGCACTTAATTGAATGAGATCATTGTTTTAGATCATGAAAGGGTTGACGATCGATGAAAAGGGAAGATTTCAAAGTAGTTTATGTGTTTCGTAATTTCAACAATTTAGTCCAGTAAGTTCGTTATTTGATTTTTATTAACTGTATTAACTATTTCATAATATTTCATTATTATAAAATCTTTTAATTTCATTGAGCTATCTTTAAAGAAATAGAAGCATATAGTTAATTGGGCTTTGTGCCTAGCAAGCTTTGTGCCGGTGTATCGAAAGTTAACATCAAATTGAACAATTGTGGTTAATAATAAATGAAGCATTTATCGAACTTACTAAGCCTACTGGTGCTTATTAGTTTGATTTTTTACTTTGTGGGACTTTTGGAATCGTTGCTTTGATTGAATCAACTCGGAAGCTCACACACTATCATCATCATCTTGGTAGCCATTTTGGTTCTTGCTAGTTGGTTTAAGTGGCATATATTAGGAAAGGTCTTGGTATTTTGATATTTTCTGGAGATGTAAATTTTGAAAGTTGATATGTTTATGCTTGTTACTAGTGAGTGATATTTGAACTTGTGTGCATAACTAGGTAAGCCTTTTGGACCTCATATAAGTAGATATTGTACAAATCTTTTTAGTGCAAAGTGTTGGTGCTTAAATACTTCAAATATGTGGCGTGCATTGGTTTAGTTTATAATGAGTTATGATGCGTAGTTATGATAAGTTTTTGACATGTTTAGATGACTTTTTGGTTTCATGAAATTGAGGTGCCTTGTGGGCATATTGGTTGGATGAATTTTTGGTCTTTCGAATTGAATATTACATGCATGAATTGGTATGTTTTGAGGTTTCAAATGTGGTAACAAAATGCTTGTAGGTACATATTTGAGTTGGAGATGGAAATGGCTTGAGTTTGGCCAATTTCACGTCCACACGGCCTGAGACACGGGCGTGTGTCTCAGCCGTGTGTGACACATGACCATGTGGCACGAACGTGTGTCCCATGTAGGTTTTAAAGGCATTCAAGTCAGGAAGTTACATGGCCTAATACACGGCCTAGCACACGGGCGTGTGAGTCTATTTTGAGAGTTACACGACTTGGCACATGGACGTGTGGCTTGGCCGTATGACCCAAAGTTAGAGAGTTACGCGGGCTGGGACATGATCGTGTCCCTACTTCGAATGTCCACACGGCCTGAGACACAGATGTGTGTTTCAACCGTGTGAGTTACACGGCCTGGCCACACCGTCATGTGACCCCTGCAGGGTGAATTTTTCCAACTTTTTCCTTAAGGTTTCATACGTTCCCAATTTAGTACCGAATTGTTTTTAAAGTATTTTTAAGGCCTCGAGGGCTCAAATAAGGGACGATATGCATGAGTTTGAATGGATATGCTATGGTTTATCTAATGTTTGGAAATGAATGTTTTAAGTTATGATTTTACGGTAATGCTTCGTAATCCTATTCCGGTGACAGATACGGGTTAGGGGTGCTACATCAAGGGCTAGGATGTTGATTAGTGAGCTCTAGTACACCAAGGCAATGAGAACGTTGAAATCTGGTGAAGACCGTAGACATAGCAATTATTTGGGTAGTTGTCAAGCATCACCTGCCAAAAATAATGAATATGGATATCAAGGAGATTCATTCTAAACTCGACGTCTCACATTGTTTTTTATTCTATATGCCGATCTCACTAAGTTCCCCCAAACTTATTAGATATCTGCTTGAATGAATGTTAGATAAAGATTCAGAAATCGGTAGGGACTAAGCTAGACTTCACTAGGAGCTAGGCGAAACGCGACAACTATGCATATGTATAGAGGGGCACCCATAGAGGCTCCGCCTTAGGATTAAGTGTCATTTTACGTCATAGAGTCTTGTTCCAAAAGTTTGTAATCAACCAATGGAACAAATCTTTAAAGTTTTTAATTCTAGTTTAATTCAAGTTGCTAAAGTATGTAATTAAGCCAGAATAGAAATTTCGTTAAGTCATTTAGGTTAGTGTGGCATTCGATACCCGGATTTGGTGAATGGGTCGGGTAGAATGTAACACCCCTTACCCGTATTCGACGCCGGAATAGGGTACAGAGCATTACTAGAACACATACACTAGTAACGTATTATACCGAGTTGTAAAATTTCATCCAAATTAAAACTTTCAAATTATTATCTTTGAGTTGCTAAATAGGGCTTACGAGGTCCAATACATAATCATTCAACCAAGTCTTATAGCTTTCACCATTTGTTCATCTCATTTAATTCACAATTCTCATGTTCAAAATTCAAGTCAATTTCTCAACCCATTGTACATTTCAGTACCACAATAATTCTTTTAATTCAAATCATTTCATTAGCAAGTTCCATATAATTCACGTACAATTCAATATTAGTAAGTTTAATACTAATATGTATTTACCATTTAACTCAACGTTTATCGATTATACCATTCATTAACACATTTATGAAATTCTCAATTTTGCAATGAAAATATCACTTTAGCTTAAATAACAACATCAATTCAACTCATCATCCCCTTTTTCGTCATTTTTCACTTCAAATATGAACTTACTATTTCATTACCTTTCCACACCCATTTCCTATGCATATCACACAAGACATAAACATATCATTCAACCGTAGTCGCAAGCTAGTGCATTTAAACATAATTCTTTTTGGAACTAACCACATGGTAAACCATTTCACTAGAGATTACATAATTTAAACCTTACCACCCTGTCATGATCACAAGCATATTTCTATTTAGGCACTTACCATTTCAATGCATAACTTATAAGTTTAACGTGGCATAATCCAACCACAACTTGGCCAAAGCCTAAGCATGTACATCAAATATGTTAACCAAATAAACATATAGCATAAGCATTATAATCATGGATGAACACGACATTTATTCATGTATCAAGCTTACCAACATATGTTAATTCATAAACCATTCATGACATTAATTCATGCCAAATCATATTCCAAATATGCCATATACACATACTATGAAACTTTATTTTCCCACATGAGCTTAAACCATGACAAATAATGCGCAAATATAAGCATCATTTCTATTTCATCGTCTATCAATTATAATCGAGCATATGACCAATTATACACAAATCATTCATATATTTCCCAATTTTCCTCCTCCTCCTCTCCATTCCACATCCTTAATGTGTATAACACACTTAAACAACATTAACTATAATTTCACTATTCACTCCATGTATATTCAAAGCTGTTTATCCAAGTCAGAGTCACTAAATTATTTTTATCCGGAGCTACAGAGCTCCAAATTAAGATCTGTTAATTTTCCCTAAAACTAGACTCATATATATTATTACCATAAAATTTTCAGAATTTTTGGTTCAGCCAAATAGTACAGTTTATTCTTTAAAGTTTCCCCTATTTCGCTGTCTGATAATTCCGACCACTCTTTACTAAAAATGTATTATCTCATTGTACAGAATTCAGATGATGTTTCCGTTTGTTTCCTTTAAAAATAAACTCATTAAAGATTCTAAGAATATAAATTATAACTCATAATTATTTTTTTACAATTATTAATTATTTTCCAAAATCAGAACAGGGGATTCCAAAATCAATCCAACCCTGCCTCACTAAAATTCAAATATCTCAAAATATATAACTCTTTTGCTTGCTCTGTTTCTTTTATTAAAAATAGACTCATTAATATTTCATTTCATATCTTATTCACTCTCTAATTCAATTTCTACCATTTTTGGTGATTTTTCAAAATCACACTACTGTTACTATCCAAAACTGTTTGGTTGCTAATTCTACTTTTTCATAATTTCACTTTTTCACTCTTAATCACTATTCAATTGAAAATTCACTTTTCCATTTTCAAGTCAATATTCAATTCAATTCCACACATATATTCATTATTCAATTACACTTAATCGATACATGATCTGATGTATTTTCACTTAGTCAATTTCCCGATGAACGATTAGGAATAGTAACAGATACACGGTGGATCAGCACACAACACCACCCTTATAGTCAATGATACTCGGTGGAATCAACACATAGAAACCACCTTTAAAATCAATGGTACCCGGTGGAATCAGCACATAGCAACCACCTTTATAATCAATGGTACCCAATTTACCCGGTGGAATCAGCACATCGCAACCACCGTTACAATCAATGATACTCGGTACACGTAGTAGCCTGCACATAGTACTACACACATGACCATTACTATCACTTTCACATAGTGGCCGACACACAGTCCGTGCCACACATGTGATCATTACTGTCACTTCATTCGTATCTTTTCTATTCCGGAGGTTCAACCGGGAAATTTCTCACTTTTCTTTTTCACTAATAAAAGTCCATTTCTCATCTTTCTTGACTTATAATAGCACATTTAACTTATTTAACACTCACATTCATCAAAAAAGTCCTTGACTCAAACTTTGGAAAAATTATGATTTTGCCCCTAAACTTTTGCATATTTACACTTTTTCCCCAAAGCTCGGAAATTAAACTTCATCCCTTATTCTTATGTCTTATGAAATGATGAACATTTTTCCCTTCTATGGCAACATCAAATTCCCACTCTAACACTTACTTATGAACATTAGATATTTTTACCGATTATATCGTTTTACTAGTTTTCACTTAAAATCGCTTAGCAAAAGTTGTTTAACATAATTTCTAGCTTCATATTCTACCATAAAACATCAAAATAAACACATTTCACCTATGGGTATTTTTCCAAATATAAACCCTAGGTTAAATTATTGCTAGAATAAGTTAAATCAAGTTACCGGGACTCTAAAAATGTAAAGAACATTAAAAATGGGGATTGGAATCACTTACTATGGAGCTTGGAAGCTTGAAAACCTTAAATATGGCATCTCCCCCTGTAAAATTCGGCCATGGGGTTGAAGATGATGAAATTTTGGCCTATTTTGTCTTTTTAATTCATTTTAATTACCATATTACCAAAATACCCTTAACTTAAAAATATCATATTTCACTTATCTCATGTCCATTTTTGTCCACCAACTTCACCAATGGTCTAATTACCATATAAGGACTTCCAATTTAAAATTTCATAACAATTGGGCACCTCTAACATGTAGAACTCAACTTTTGCACTTTTTACAATTTAGTTCTTTTGACTAAATTGAGTGCCCAAACGTCGAAATTTTCGAACGAAATTTTCACGAAATCATTTTGTGAAATCGTAGACCATAAAAATATAATAAAAATATTTTTTTCTCGTCGAATTTGTGGTCACGAAACCACTGTTCTGACTAGGCCCAAAATCGAGCTATTACATAGAAGGTGTTACAACTCCCTCAAATCCAATAGTACAGTTTGTGTAACACCCCTGGCCCGGCATGGTCATCGAGCCCAAGCTACGAGATGCTACTACTGTTACCGAAGCCATCACATACAATACATAGTTCAAAACTAGTTTAATCACTAATTTCCCATCAAAGATCTACGCATAATACGATATACCATCAAAATTGAATCTCAATCGAGATTACAAAAGCTCTTAAGTAGACTCGAGATCGAAGAAGGATCAATTTTTAAAGTTTAAAAAGTACAGGGTCGATATCACGACAACTCTCTCCACATCGTGATGTTGCCAAATAGTATGTCACGTCACGATGTCAGACCACTTGACATTAGGACATCACAAACTATTGGCCAACATTGCAACGATGGAAGATCGACGTCATGACGAGGAACATGTTTTTGGTAAAATTTGGCCATTAGGTACCAATTTCATGCTAAACCAAAGCTTTTACTCACTTAGTGCGTAATTGCACACCAAAACTTGTATAAGACCAATCAAAAAATGTATCAAAGCATCCATTTAACCTTTCACAAGATCATGCAAGCCATTGCACATCAATTGAACACTTTGCTAAAGCTTAACAACCTATGAAATCATCAACTATTTAAACCTTTGATACCACTCAATTGCATCATCTAACTTAACCATTTCATTCTCAATTCATTTATTCATATACTTCAACTATAGCTAAACATATTACAAATATGCACATTTATATACATAACCTATAACCATTCACATTCAATCATTGTTTCAGGTCTAAAATCAAGTATCATTCAAGGTCCAAACTCATGAACATTCAAAATAAGCACATACACAACATAACTCCTATATACATGCGGATAACCAAGTCCAGATCGTTCAAAAGTCTACCGAATTGAAAGTTTGATGGTGTGAGCTCTAAGGTGATTCAATCAACGCCTTTCGCAAAATGACCACTACAGAAACAAAAAATGAAACAGAGTAAGCATATTGAATGCTTAGTAAGTCCATATGAAATTTACTTAACTTACCTTAGCATTACAATAAATTTTTGCAATTGAAATTCAATGGTATAATACATGACATTCTTTGGCACCTTATGCTTTCATGTAAAAATCAACAATACAACTAATAGGTTAGTTTAATTGCATACCAGAACTTGTTACTTAAATCATATGCATATACAAGCATTGAAACCATGTTCAATTTGCAAAATTAACCAATCAATTCTTGTTCACACAATTCAATCTTTCCATTTACATTTTAATTACCGTTTCCATTTTTGTTTAACACCCAGAGAACCTTGGTATGTTGAAATCGGATACACGAGACTAATTTGCTCTTATGAGCTAACATATTTGGGATGTTAACACTAACTTTAGATCAAAGTTGCTAACATTAGTTTGGTACGATGCTGCTAACACTAGCTTAAGAGAATCCGCAACAAATGTTGGATCTCAAGCCATTGTATTAGTTACTGATCAAACACCCGTTTTCCTTTTTCGTATCATTTCAAACCTTGTAGCCGCATACGCACTTTTCACATTTTGAATAACATTCCATATACATTTTAAATCTTGCATCATCATTATCATATACATACTATCCAATCATATAACAATCTCACATCCATTCAATATCATGTATCTATTCATAGTTGTCGTGTATTTCATACTTTACAATTTAGTCCTTTTATAAGCATAAGTCAGTTCAATTTCATTTTTATTCAAATATCTTTCGATTGATTCAATTTTCGATCTATAATAATTCATTAGAATTTATCAATTCCAATTACCTAATATCGTCCTATTATAAGCATAAGTCAGTTCAATTTCACTTTTGAAAGTTTCCTAAATTTTTGATTGTATTCAATTTAGTCCCTAAGATCGAAATAGTAATATATCTTTCAAATTTAAGCTTCAATTGTCAATATGATTTCAATTTCATCCTTCTATAACCATCTATTATCGTAATACATAAATTTCATGCCAATTTCAAAATATTTACACTTTATCCCTAAGTTCAAAACTATCAATTTTACTTTACAAATTAGTCCTTTTTACTTCTAAACTTACAAACTAAAAGTTTAACGTTAAAAACTTCAAGAATTTATCAATAGCATCATTTATAAATTTTAACCGTTTCAAAAATTTACACATGGGTTATCTAAATCAAGTTTCAGTGATCATAAAATTATAAAATTTACAAAAAAACGGGCTTAATAACCTTAACATGCAAGAGGGCCGAATAATGAAGCTTCAAAAATGGCTTCTTGGATGTTTTTATTTGAACAATCAGTGGAAGAAGGCTAAATGGATTATGATGGCCTTTTTGTTTTATTATTTTATTATTTTTAACATATAATAATAGTTCTAATTAAAATTTTAACATATATTTCTCTTAAATAAAAGCACCTAATCGTCCACCACTATTTAAAATGGCCTTATTGCCACTTTGAACCTTGGTTTAATATTACTTAACCCTTTTATCAAATAAAAATCAATAACGATGAACTTTTATCGCATTTATGATTTATCCCTTGCATTTTAATTAGTCACTAATTCAACAAAATTACCTATCCAAAATTCAATCACATATACAATAACTTCGTAAATATTTTTATTAAATATTTATGAGCTCGATTTACGAAAACAAAGTCTCAATGCCTCATTTTCCAATACCATTGACTTTAGGGTAGAAACACTTGTACGTTAACTAACTATCTAATTAACAAATTCGTTAGACCAAAATTTGATATAACACAATAATTGACTCGTAAATATTAATTAATAATATGTATGGACTCGATAACGGAGAACGGGGTTTTAAAATCACCGTTTTCAGCATCACTGAAAAATGGGCTGTTACAGTTTGAATTACATCGACAACTAAGATTAAAGCCTATCTACAATATGAGAGTTTTAAGGAATTTAAGCACTATACAATATTATCCTTAGGATTACAATATTTACCCTAGTAATTCTAAATTATTGGAGTGTTTCACTAGACCACTAGACTTCAAGTATATGGGCTTCCTCTTATGTTCGATGAAATTATTGCTCCATCCCCCATAAAAACTTGTCCACATCCTTTGCGAACCTGACCCTCTTGAACTCTTTCAACTTAGGGACATCCATCTTGTGCTTGGGTGTCGTAGCCTATACCATTTTACCCACTATATGTAACACCCTATACTCGACCCAGTCGCCAAGTCTGAGCTACGGGATGCCATATTCGTTGTTAGAGTGACTATGATTAATTACAATTCAATACAATCATTAATACATGCTAAAATTTGTCTTTAAATTATATTATACAATCATTTTCGAGTCTTATACGAGCCTACGAAAGCTATTTTGCCAAGCCAAGGTCAAGTTTCGACCAAACTGTAAAGTTTGCAAGTTATCGGGTCGACGTCTCGACTTCGGGGATTCCTCGTCGTAACGTAACTCTTTAACTTGATCTCGTTGTGAAGTTAAGGGCTCGACGTCGCGATTTGACTATCTGTTTGCAAATGGTCCAAATGGTACCTAATCAAAACATTCATTCAATTGAATATGCTTACCAAATCAACCAATTCACCATTCTAACCATTTCCATTTACTAAATTTCATCCTTTTCCATCATAATTACCTATACATTACACATTCAAAAAATGACACTTTCATCATTTCAACCATCTAGCCATTTCAATAACATTTCTATTAAAAACATCCAATTGGCAATTCAACATATGTTCCATTCCTAAATCAGTACCATTCAGCTAATATGCCTAGTTCATCCACAATGACCAACCTTATATACATAATTCAAGTTAACATAACTACTCAAACTTTCCAATTAACCATTTATAATACAAAACAACTCAAAACCTACGTACATGTCAGATATCAAAAAGAAAACGGACTATACAAACATTTTTGAGTCAAGTATTGTTGGCTAGATGCCATATCACATCTCAGGACTTCAAGATCCACCTAAACTTGTGTACGGAATAAACAAATCGTACACTGAGCAATAAACCTTAGTGGTACTTTAATGATTTAAGTAAAAAAAATAGCATACTCACTACAAGAATTTGATCAATATATGCTATAAATCAAACATATCAAATTACATATTCAATACTCAAATGTCATTCTCATACATCATTTCCTTTGATAATCAAATTAACATTTTATGTTATCATTTCTATTAACAAAAATGTAAACATATCTATTTCAATTTCATACATATACATTTATGTACCAATATGAAATTCAAACTCTTTTTCATTCAAGGCTATTCGATCATTATTTTACGATTCAGTTCTCTTTCTCGAGTCTATTGACTTGTTTAGATTTGGTTCGACCCCAGGGCTCGTTTTAACCCGTTCGCATGGTCTTTCACATGTTGTAGTTTTCCACATTTCATATAGAATACAAGTATACCAACTCAATTGCATTCATCTTAATGATCATATAACCAATTCATATTTTTATAACCATATTAACCTGACACAGACTTAGAACGGATACACGAATCTAATACTTTGTCATCTCGGGTTATCCAATAATGATGACTACTGGAACATGTACATAGTACCACATCGGGTTTCCCGGCAACAATGATTTTCACAAACTAATTATTTTGTCATCACGGGTTGCCTGGCAATGATGGTTTCTAATAATTATACTCGACCATATTGCAATCTAACTATATCTAACCCTATTCGAACAACTAATAAGGTAACCAACGTTTCAATTGCATTATATAATTCAATTCACATATCATTATTCTCAATTCATCATCAATTGAAAATTTTCTCATATCATATAACATGTTTCAATCTATTTTCATATCATATATCATGTATCAATTAAATTATGCTACTTTCTATTTTATTCAATTCAGTCTAATATCTCAATTTTCAGTATCAATCACAGTGAATCAATTCATACAACAATTATATGCTCACCTCGATGCTCAATCACGCAATTAATATGAATATGCAAACAAACAAATTTATCTCGAAGTAGAAAAGTACAAACCCAATCCTTGCGTCACTCATTGACGACTCTTGTTTTCCTTTCCCTCTCAACGACCCAATGTTGTCTTTAGCTACGTATGATAATTCAACAAATAAACAATATCAAATTTATTCTGATTCACATTCAAATACAAAGACAAGAATATTTTACATTTTATTTAATTTAGTCCTTATACTCGAGATATGCATATCTTTCTATGTTTAGCTTCGAATAAAAATACAATATCACATTCTTTCATCAGGGACTATACTTTCTATTCATAACATAATTTTATGACATATTTTCAATTTATTCAATTTAGTCCCTAATGTCACAAAGTTAACTATCAAGCTTATTTAGCTTCACAATTCAATCCTTATCATGATCTAAGCTTAATTTTTATCAATTTCAAGTCTAATTCATCAATTTCTCAACAATGAAAATGAAACACCCCTAACCTGTATCTGTCGTCAAAATAAGGTTATGAAGCATTACCGTATAAACGTAAAATAAAAACATGCATTTCATACCTCAATATAAACATGGCATAAATAGTTCATACACATACATATTGTCCTTTAACTGAGCCCTCGAGGCCCTAGAAATACGTTAGAAACAATTTAGGACTAAATTGGAAACATTTGGAACATTTAAGAAAAAGTTGGAAAAATTGAATTGCAAGGTTCACACGGCCGTGTGGCCAAGCCGTGTGACTCACATGGCTGAGACACACGCCCGTGTCTTAGGCCATGTAATAATCGAAATAGGAACATATTGCTGTGTCCCAGCCCGTGTAACTTTCGAAGTTGGGTCACATGGCCAAGAAACACGCCAGGCCGTGTAACTTTCAAAATGGTCTCACGCGCCCGCGTGCTAGGCCGTAACTCTTGAAATGGCCTCACACGCCTGTGTGTCAGGCCGTGTAACTGCCTGACTTGCAAACCTTAAAACCTACGAGGGACACACGGCTCAGGCCATGTGGACATGAAATTGGCCAAAATTAAGCCATTTCTAACACCATTTCAAAGTTGTACCTAAACACCACTTGTGCCCAAATTCAAAGCACCAAAACCTTACCAAAACATGCATAAAATGACCAATTCAATAGACCATTAACATACAACCAATATGCCATACAAGGCACCTCAATTACAATCAACCAAACATACCTAAACATGTACACTTACCATATCTCAACCATACTTATGTAAATCAATACCACTTCCAAACATACCATAGTCATGATCATTAGAACCTCCTTATAAACATACCATTTGGTCACTCAAGCATGCATCAAATCTTAGCCAATTTAACACATACCAATAAGGCATCAAAAGTACCAAAAGTACATCAACCAAAATAACATATACATGCCAAACTTATCATCTAGCATTCAAACACAAGTCCACCTATACATGCCATTATAACTTTGGCCAAAACATTAATAACTACTAATATAATTGCTGGATAGTGTGATAGTTCTCCGACGAACTTCCAACCTGATCAAGCTTTCGATTATCTATAAAACATAGGAAAGAAAACTATGTAAGCATATAATACTCAGTAAATTCGTAAATCATGAACATATCTTACCATTTCAATGTATAACATTAAAATTAAGCATGATACAATCCAACCATAAGATTGACACAAGCCTAAGCATCATCAACAACACATGTTAGTGTATCAATTCATAATTCACTTGAATTAACATAATGTAAGTTATTACACATAAACAACTTCATTTGAAATCATCATTTTCATGAACATAAGTATACTTTCATTGAATATTTCCATTTCAATCCTTTTCATAGATTCATGACATAAGTCATTTGAACACTTATTGTTCCTTTCCTTTTCATATCCGTTGAACCATTTAGAATAACATCGGATATGCGGGAAAGCTTACACAAAGTGTGCTAAACATAATCGTAACCTTGCCTTTTCCTTTACATAGTTGTTCACACGAGCTGCGAAATTGGTCAGCTCACACAAGCTGTAGGTCGGAATGTAAGCTACACAATGCTGCTCACACAAGCTGTAGAGTATGCACAAAAAATACAGGACCTCAGCCATCGATAGGAGATTCAAGACTAGCACTCGAAACACGGAAACCCTAATGATATGTCATTTGTATCTTACGTATTTCTAAGGTTCAAACGGGACTCGATAATCATCGTAACATAGTTGAATTTCCATCATTTAATTTCATGGAAAATAATACATGAATATATAGATCAATATAACATTAAAATGTTATTTAATCATATGAACTTACCTCAACAAACAAAGCGTAAAAATGTAGTCGATCAATCTGAGGTTTTCTCTTTTCCCTATCTAAATCTATACGAGGTCTATTTTGATCTAAATAGATAAATTCAATTCATTTAATATTTTCACTACACAATTTAGTCCATAATTCATATTTTCCAAAATTACAATTTTGTCCTAACATTTTAACTTTTTCACAATTTAGTCCTTAAGCTCGTAAATTGAAATTTAAACATTCTCATCCCTAATTCATGCTAGCTGAAATCACTAAGGACACCTACCAACTCAGAAAAATCACCATTTCATGAATTTAACATAAAATTTTATCATTTTTACAAATAAGTCCCTAAATGACAATTTCATCAAAAATCCCTTTACAAAACTTGTTTATTTAACAACAAGAACTCATAATCTTCCATCAAACATCAAAAATCATGCAAGAGCATTCATGACAAAACCCTAACTCTTTAACAGTTTTGCAAATTAATCATTGGGCTAGCTCGGTTTAGCTACAACGATCCCGGAAACATAAAAATCATTAAAAACGAGACAAAATAACACTTAGATGCAATGGACAATGCTAGTCGAATGTACAAGCTCCTTCAATGGAGTTTTCTTTCTTATTTTTGGTGGCAAAAACAACTAAAGAAGATGATAGTTTTAGTTTATGTTATTTTACTTAACATAATTATTAAATTACAAAATTAACCTTGCTTATTAACCTTTAAATCACTTAATAATGTGTCCATCTTTGTCCACTAATAATAATGGTCTAATTACCATATAAATCCCTTACGTTTAAAATTCATAGCTAATTAATACCTTTAACTACTAGAATTCAACTTTTTCACCTTTTACGATTTAGTCATTTTCACTTAATTAAGCATGCAAACGTCAAAATTTCTTAACAAAATTTTTATACGACCCTACTAACATACCGTAGACATTAAAATAATAATAAAATAATAATTTACTCATTAGATTTGTGATCTCGAAACCACTGTTCTGATTTTACTAAAAAGGGCTGTTACAAACAACTTGCTAAAAATTTAACAATTGAAAAAAATTGATACATGGGCTAGCTAAATCAAGCTCTCGTGATCATAAAATCTATAAAAATTACAAGAAAAATAAATAGTTACCTTAAATAAATTGATGGTGGGATATGATTTGTAAAAATAGAGTTATTCTCCTTTTGTTTCAAATGGTGGATGGTGGAGAAGATGAAGTTCCATCTTTCATCCACTAACTTGGCAATGTATACCTTACTTAAGGTTTAATTAATTAACTAATCATGTCTAATTAACTTAATTAAGACAATTATATGTAATTATAATTTTAACTTAATGGAAATCATCATTATCCAGTAAGCCATGTTAAATAATGGTTAAAAAATTATTTTAGTCCTTTGAATAATTGCTATCTAGGTCTCCATGTAACACCCCTTACCCAAGACTGTTTCCGAAATCGAGCACGAGGCGTTACCTGACTTAACTTACTAATTCGAAACATAAAAATTTCACCTTTAAAATTAATTCTCTCACGTTCATTCAATATGTCCCTAAAAAGGATCCTCGAGACCTTAAAACATGCAATAGAAATGGTTCAGGTCTAAACCGGGAACATTAAAAATTTTTCGATTACTTAAACAAATCAAAATAATTTATTGCACTATTCACAATAAAACTGTCCACCTGCGCAGCAGTTACTAAATTAATTATAACTTGAGGTATGAAACTTGAAATTTAGATCCGTAAATTTTCCCCAAAACTAGACTCATATATATTCTTACCATAAAATTTTCAGAATTTTTGGGTTGGTCAATTAGTAAAGTTTATTAGTTAAAGTCTCCCCTGTTTCACTGTTCGACTGTCCTGACCTCTCTCGTCACTAAAATTCAATTTTCTCATTGTATGATTTTAATATGGTGTTCTCACTTGTTTCTACAGAAAATATACTCATTAAGGAAGCTATACATATAAATTAAAACTCATAAATATTTTTGTATAATTTTTAATTATTTTCTGAAGTCAGAACAGGGGACTCCAAAAACAGTTCTGACCATATCTAATTAAAATCCACATATCTCAGAATATAAAATTTATTTTTCTACACCATTATTTTTCTATGAAAATAGACTCAATAAGATTTAATTCTATATATCATTAACCCTATAATTCATTTTACACTATCCTCGGTGATTTTTCAAAGGCACATCACTGCTGCTGTTTGAAATCTGTTTCATTGCAAATTTTTACTCTTTCATAATTTCTAGGTATAAACTATCACCTAGGCATTCATAATACCAAACATATTCTTACTTAGCCATTTTAATAGCTAAACATTATCACATATTTACACATCATCCTTTAGCAATATCATAAGGATATACATTCAAAATTACTAAGTCCCTATACATGCCATAGCTCAAACATTGATCATCATAAAATACCGAGTTGTTGTTGTTGATAGTGTGAGCGTTCTCCGATGTCTTTAAGATCCCCGAATTAGCTTTGAAATAATATAAAAGAAGGAAAATAAAGGAAGTAAGCATAAAGCTTAGTAAGTTTACAAGCAAATAAATAACAACATTTAACACAAATAAATATACTCAAGTGTCATGATCTCTAATTTTCTCTTTACTTAATCTCTTACTCATTCTCTTGCTTGTTTACTTAGCTAACTCATGATTATAACTTACTCTTCTCTTGTTGAAATGTTGATTCTCAATTGATAACATAATATGTTCTTAAATCTTATAACTCACCTGAATTTGCTATTTATGCTTTTACCTGAACTTTCATGGAACATAATTTGTTTACTAGCACGTTGGGCCACATTGGAATAATAAGGATACTTGGGTCTCTTTTCTGATAATAACATGCTAAAGCCATGTCCCAGACATGGTCTTACATGGGATGTTTCTTGTACTGCCAATGCCATATCCCAGATATGGTCTTACATAGGAGTTCTCATATCGGTGCCCATGCCATGTCCAGACATGGTCTTATGGGAGACCTCTCACCTCGGTGCCAACGCCATGTTCCAGACATGGTCTTACATGGGACCTCTCATAATCTCAATGATACCAATGTCATGTCCTAGACATGGTCTTACATGGGATCTCTTTACCCAAATGTCATGACATTTGTATCCGATACATTCCTAATGTTTCAACAGGACTTTTTAATACTAATTCTCTATTGTCTCATACTTGAGTCAACATTAAATAATTTCATAAAATAAATACATAATTTCTGGAAAATAGCAGCATTAATAATAATTATTGAAATATTACATTTATTTACCGTAAACTTACTTCAGTACAAAATATGATCAAATCTAGCACTTTAGTCTTCAACCTTTTTCTTTCCCCGGTCTAACTCCGGATTTCGTTCTTCTTGATCTATAATAGAAAATTTATCTTATTTAATACTAACATTCATCAAAACAATCCTTGACTCGAAATTTGGAAAAATTATGATTTTGCCCCTAAACTTTTACATAATTACACTTTTGCCCCAAAGCTCGGAAATTAAACTTCATATCTTATTCTTATGTTTTATAACATGCTGAACATTTTTCCCTTCTATGACAACATCAAATTCTTACTCTAACACTTATGAACATTAGGTATTTTACCGATTATGTCAATTTACTCGTTTTCACTTAAAATCGACTAGCAAAAGTTGTTTAACATAATTTCTAGCTTCATATTCTATCATAAAAACATCAAAATAAACATATTTCGCCTATGGTTATTTTTCCAAATATAAACCCTAGGTTAAATTATTGCTAGAATAAGCTAAATCAAGTTACCGAGACTCTAAAAACGTAAAGAACATTAATAACAGGGCTTGGGATCACTTACTATGGAACTTGGAAGTTTGAAAACCCTAACTATGGCTTCCCCTCTTGCTATTTTCGTTCACCATGGAGAAGATGAGCACATTTTGCCATATTTTTCCCTTTTTAGTTATTTTTATTACTAAATTACCAAATTACCCCTAATTTAAAAATTTCCTATTTCACTTATCTCATGTCCATTTTTGTCCATAACTTAAACAATGGTCTAATTACCATATAAGGACCTCCAATTCAAATTTTCATAATAATTGGACACCTCTAACATATAGAACTCAACTTTTGCACTTTTTACAATTTAGTCCTTTTTACTAAATTGAGTGCCCAAACATCGAAATTTTCGAACAAAATTTTCACAAAATCATTCCGTGAAATCATAGACCATAAAAATATAGTAAAAATAAATTTTTCCTTATCGAATTTGTGGTCCCGAAACCACTGTTCCGACTAGGCCCAAAATCGGGATGTTACACTCCAAGCCATTTCTTAATTAAAACTCAATAGCGATTGAACTTTTACAATTTAGTCTTTAAGATTTAATTAACTACTTTTTCGGATAAATTACTTATCGATCTTTATTATATTTTTATATTAACTGTATAAATATTTTTATTTTATATTTTCAGACTCAATTTATGGAAATGGGGTTCCAAAACCACATTTTCCAACACCATTGAAATTCAAGTCGTTACATGACAGCTCTACAAACAATAAACTCTCCCTTAAGCTCTTCAATTTCCTCCTTCAAAGTCGTAACCATGACTTTGAGAGCATTATCCCTCTTAGTTAGTTTATCCTCTGTAGAATTGAGCCACTTGCATCTCCTCTACATTAGCATTGAGAGCATCCAACACATGTTCCTTGAGCTCATCTCTCCTTGAGTCCAATTCTACAATGTGACCCTCAATTATCTCGAGGCTTTCCTTCACATCACCCATAAAATCCTCAAGTTTGACAACCTTGCCTTCTAATGCTGACAGCATATCTCTTGATCTACTCGCCTTCCTAGCTCTCCACGGGTCTCTAGTGGGACATTCTGATCCTTTGCTTCTCTCACCATCTCAAACTCAACAACTTAACAAACCTTGGTCTAATAACAACTGGTACGAGGCTAGAAATTTAGTCTAGAAAACTGCATAGCTTTAGGTAGAAACTTTGCTTCAAATCTACCTCACTCAATCTTAACTCTCAAAAAGTGAAAATCTTAGAAGAAATTCTCTAAGGCACCAATGCTTCACAAAAGCAAGCAAGCGAAACAAGCAACACACGAAAAGAAAAAGGCACAAGAAAGTATGCATACCAAATGTTGGATAAATGCTCTCAATTAACACTAAGATTTAGTGATTACAACTCTGAGTAAATACAAATGAGGGAGAAGACCTCTATTTGTAGTTGAGCTACCCCGGATCTAACGGTACAATTTGAATTACATTAATATATGATATTAAAGTCTAACTACAATATGAGTCCTAAGGAATTTAAGCACTATATAATCTTATATTTAGTATTACAATATTTACCCTAATAAATTTAAATTACTAGAGTATTTTATTGAGCTATCAGATTTTAAGTAGATAAATTTCCCTTTATATTTTACGGATCAAACTAATCCAAATAAGTTAAATAAGCCCAATTTAATTAATTGAATTTTTTAAATGGCTGTGTGCGCTTTAAGCAGGGTTTTTTTGGCCGCTGAACGTGTATATGACATTTACTGTGATAGGGTCTCCCAATTTCGATTGTTGTATGGGTTAAAGGGGTGTGCTGTGGGTGACTTTTTGTGTGCGTTTTCAATTATTTTTATTTTTATTTTTATTTTATGGATTTGGAACAGCAAATCTGGCCCTAGGCCAACCTAATTAAAATGAGCCTTTAGATTAGAGAGCTTGTTTCGATAACAGTGGGAGACCCAATTTGCACGCCCAAATACATGTCTCTATTCATTGACTCAATCCTTTCTAACATTTTAAGAGCTTAGCTTCTATTTTCTTTTTCATTTTGCTTAATAAAAAGTAATGATTCATTTATACAATTATTTTTGAAGATAATTTTAAAACTAATGCCATGATCTCTTTTCTTATTCAACCCTAAATACCTATTGATCGGCTGTTATTTTTATCTTTGTGCCAAAATAATAATAATAATCTCTTTTCTTATCCAAATCCAAGAAACAAAAGGGTTAAATCAACATTAGCATGTGAAGCTCTTCAATTATGATAACCTCCTCTCTGTATACATCTTTTCTGTTATGAATGTATGTGAGCTCAAACATTGTTGTTCTTTTATAACAGCCTGAGAAAACAAAGGGAAAAAGAATTGTGGGGGAAAATCATACTATGTACAGAAACTTCAAATCCATATGCACAACTGGCCACAGCTGCTACTGTGTGGCTGCCAGAAAGAATTTATTTTCATATTCACCTGAAAACTCCGTCACCTCACCTTGACTGCCAATCCCATAAGAAAAACAAAAACAGACATGAATGAGATATAATTATTCAGATTCAAATTGACCTGAGACTAGTAATGTAAAAGAGTTTGACAACCTGCTGCTGCTCCTCAAATCACGCCAGACATTTGCATATCTTGCCATTATAGCATATTGTTGATGTGACAACTGAAATTGAATAATTGGACACCTCACCACAATCCATCAAACAACCGAATTCATCTTCCCGGGTTCAAAGGTTTGTAGTTTCTCCGCCAACACGAGTATGTCCCCTGCTAATGCCATACCCGATACCATCAGCAAATGCACCTTATTCGAACATATCCAAAAGCACTAAATTTCAGGATAAATTCCACATTTTTCAGTAATATACAAAGCATTTGAACCACCCTATTAACCATGAATGCGAATACATATTCTAGACATAATGGTTATACAACCAGAAATGCACTTTAAATTCCTGGAAACTCTGAATAAAAAATCATGAACCTAGAAGAGTTTTGTTAGGGGAGTTCAATAAGCAGGCTTAGTTTTTCTATACCAAAGCACAAGGATATATTGATTCCAAACCATACCTTCAAACTCACCAGCTTTATGACTAGGTTATAATTTATTACAGCCTTTTTGTTGTGAAGCACCTATGCTTATATCCCACATTCTTTCAGATATAACAAATGGATAAATCAAGAAGTTCAATTGTTAAGGCATATGCCAAACCTATTAATATCACATAGATTGATCATAATCTGAGATAGTTTGGTGAAACTTTATTTCCCAACCAATTTATTATTATATGTGGGTCCATAGGTCCATCAGGTAGGTTTTACACCTTGCCATAATGGACTGGCAGCACTTACGCAAGCAACCAAAACAGACTAGTGTCACCAATTTAGTTTCCTGCAATTAACAGTTCAAATCCATTCTTATCTCCCTAATGAAACAATGCCAGTTTTGTATTCTCTTCTCTGAAAAGATAGGAACTTACAGCTAAGCTGGTCTCTTTTAAATGTTCCAATGACTCAGCGAGTTCCACTTGCTTTGATGCAGTTGCAAGCAATGCCTGCAAAAATTAAATCCAGTTTACTGACCAGAACATACAACGATATAAAAACTGGTTGCAATAAACACTAATTATAGAAAGAAGTCTTACTTTCTTTGTTCTCTGTAAATCCTGTTCAATAGATTTAATACGACTTAATGATTCAAGAAGCATGTCTTCTTTTTCAGGAGGAATGTTTATGGGTTTGTTACAAAGGTCAGTTACCAAGCTTTCTAAACTTTGTAGCCTCTGCCAACATGGATGGAGTGACTCCTCTTTTGCTTCTGTCAAGGTACCATTTTCTAGAGACCCTGAACCTGCCATCTCGTGATTAGACAGGTTTCCTACTTGTGGATTTGAATCTTGTGCTTCAGAAAATCTTCCCAGTCCAGGGGCAAAGAAAAATATACATGCCAACAATTTGAGTAAGAAGTAAACCACAAAATCTATTACTTGGTTAACGAACTTCTTTCTTGGATTTCTTGGAGTAACAATGCTAATTACATCATCTGCCAACAGCACCAAATAATGTAAAAGCTTTATTATGAGAGAAAAATTAGCGTAGCCAATAGGAAGTTCTAGTGCTAAGAAAAAGAAGATAAAGTTCATTTGCAATGAGTTAATGACTAGTCAGCTTCTTAAAAGAGTCTAAGAGTCAAAACTTGAAGTTTTGATTGTGAATGGTTCAAACCCAGAATGGCAATAAAATCAGATAGATAACGACAGGCTTCCATATCTTAATCAAGCATGGCTGATTGAGCATAGTCTGTCCTAGAGATGGCAGTAAACACAAGGGCTACTAGTTTTGCTTTAATGCTGCCCTTATTGGACTATAGGATAGTTTACTATGATGTAGGACCAACTACATCTGCTAGAAGAGTAAGAATCCCAATTCAAAATTTGATTGGGCATATAAGTTCAATCCTAGCATGGCCAGAGAACAACACAGAACTACCAACTACCACAACATGCACTAATAATGAACAGACTGATCTGATTTAAAGTGAGTATAAACACAAATATGATGTTCATTAAGTATCACTGAGTGACCACTCACTTGTTGAATTAGCTTCTTCAGTTATTGCAGCACTTTCTGGTTCAATAATGTCATGCATTGATTTAGGAGCACTCATCTGTCCCTAACACAAGGATTAATATTGATTAAATAATGTTATTTTTCATCGTACCAAAAGAGAAACAATTACAAAGTGTAAAGACTAAAATCGTAGGAGGAATAAATTCATAACCCAAGTTAAAAAAGAAGCCGGAATGGTGGTGAAGCAGAGCCAATTACATTTAAAAACTTACTTTGTCAGAAAGTGACACTAACTGCATTAAATCTGATGTATGTGGTCTCACATCGGAAGCATAAGATATTTCACTACTTGCAACCTGTCAAAGAACCAATTAAAATGGAACTAGATGCACAGCTAAATAACAATAAATTGCCAGTAGACAAGGGAGCTCGACCAACGAAAACGGAAGTTGGAGAAACCTTAGTAGATAAAAGTTTGGCCTCCAAATTGTCATTATCAGAAGAACTTTCTGTTTTCCTCAAGTACAAGGCATCTCCTGAGTGCACCAACTGCAAATAAAATACATGCGATGACTTTTAGCTCTGGGCATAAAATAATAATTAGGGCTTTTGTCAGACATCAATGTGTGAACAGAGAGGAGTGCTGTTAAAGGCTAAAATTATGAATTCTTTTTTCTTTTGCAAACAGACAAGGATCCCACCTTCATTATTTCTGAGTTATTCCAGGGTCCTTTGTCAGATCTAAGACACCCGCCATCATTAAGGCATGAGCATGTTCCACCAAGAAACTCTGGCAATTGGCTGCTTGGGAGATTTTCCACAAACAAGTTTAGTAAAAAAGCTCAAAAACAAACAGATACTAAGACATTTCAGTAACAATACAGAAGCAATCACAACCTTGGATCAATACTCTCCAATAATTTATTATGAAATTTGTTCCCAAGAACCTGTATGATTAAAGAATACTTGTTGATTAGTTGAAACCAACCCTCAAAAGTCAAAGAAAGCATATATGTATATATATAATATTCTTCATGATCACATGTTCCAAAATTCTTGTACATGAATCTTTGCTGTAGTCCTTGGATCAAGAAAGCTTTTTGCTGTGTTCCATAGTAGTTTGAATCCATTTCCAGCATTAACTATGTACATTTGATGTAAAGTCTGTAGAGTGAATGCCAATATTAGCAACAGTTAAGGACATTATGCATGAATAATTCAGATAATATATATTCACTCAGCTTAATGAAACAATGAAGCCACCTCGGGATAGTTGTCTCCATCAATTTTCTGCATTCGCATTACAAGATCATGAGCAACCTTGCCAAAGCTCATCCAGTTCTGCATAAAGAAGATAATACTGAGAAAATTATATTGCATGAATTGCATATATTCTGTAATATATGAACACTGACCAACCCCTGCACATCTAATATTGTGGTTGTAGAATCTATATGCCTCTTGGCAGCAATAGAACAAGCAGGAAACTTCTCCACAAAAGCCTTCTCAAAGCCCTGCACATGATATTTCAAAAATCTGTCCACTGTAGTAACCTTCATCAGCTTGGTAGGGTCAATTTTACCAAGTCTTTCAATATAAACTGGGCGACCCTGTTTGTCTACACCATGGTAACCATGAGGGTAACAGCGCTGAACTTCTTCATATTCATCATACACAAAATCCTGTGTATGCATCAAAGCATCTGTTAAAACTATGAAAACTAAAACCGTTCCAAAAGGAAAAGAATGACAGCAAAACGCATCTTCCATTAAACAACAATAGAAACACAGCTGCTTATCTACACCGTCTTATCATGAGTAGTATGGCAGATATCTGACTAAGCTAAGCTTATAGATAGTAAGAGGAGCACATTTTACCTGTAAAATAGTATCTACTCCATTCTCTTTCCTCCAGTTCAGCATATCTTCCCACATCTGGACAGTTTTATCGAGGTCAAATTTCCTTGCTTTCAGAAATCTGCAATGACATTGCAGCTTCCTTTAAAATGAAAGAATATAGTTGAATGGAAGGATTCATTTTTCTTTTGCCGGAGGTAAGGGAAAAGAACCGCGCGGGAGGGGGGGGGGGAATATTATTTTTATTTGGATAAGGTGGCATAAGTTTTTCAAAAACTTAATATGAAGCTCAGCTTCTACTTGCATGTCTAATTGTTCTGAAAGTGTAACCCAGAGTAAAATCAAAGATTAAGTAGGGATGTCCACTGCTCAATCACTTCTAGGCAAAAGCAAACTCTGTATCTCGTGCCTCAGTACAGTTCCAGCAGAGGCATTTGCATTATGTTTTTCGAGATGCACAAAATTTCAAGTCAAAATCTTGTTTTGTTAGAATAAGAGGCTACAATTCAAACATTTGAGTTACGCATTAGAATTTTTTAAATATTTCACCCTAGAGATAAACTTGTCAAATTCTTGAGGCTAAAGATACGATGATGAAAAGCGAAAGCTAGTATAATGCCCAAAACTCAATTAAGGAGGCAGTTAGAGTTCATGAAATAACTAAACCATAGATGATTGGATCTAATACACCATGCAAACATTTGAGTTAGACGGTAGAATTTTTTTAAATAGTTCACTTTAGAGATAGACTTGTCTTAAGAATCAAGAAACATTTCTTATATTACTCTTCTAAGATTCCAATGAATTTATTTTCTGGAAACCTACACATCCTACACCTGTCACTCTAAAATAAAGAATCCAAAAATTATCCTCTAGATTAGAAATTATTTACACATTTCTAAGAAATTTTGAAAATTATAAAAACAAATAGGAGATCTTCATTTCAGTAACAAGCATGAGGTAATTCTTCCTAAGTCAAATACTCAACTGTAAACAATTCAAAACTTGAGATTTGTGGAAAGCTAAAACAGAACAGGTTTGTGCCCATGGAATGGTCTCATTGTCTTATAGTTTAATATTAGCTAGCCACCACGCAAATAAATAACATAACTTCGTCCAAAAACATGCAATATAAGTCAACCGGTCGGCTAAATTACCTTAACAAAGTGTGGTAATCATCATGACGTGAGGGAAGCTGATCTTTTGCAACTAATGCCTCGCGAAAAGCTTGGACTGCCTTTTCCTCCTCCGCATCCCTTACATCCTCGATAGAAATTGCCGCAAATTTGCAATCAGCCACGCGTTTGCCACGCTTCCTTATACCATGTGTCAGCTTTGTTGAAGCAGTCATCGCTTTCTTCTTCAGAGATCTCCCTCGCGTCGGTCTTCTTTTCTCGTCCTCAGACGTCTCAAAATCCAAATTCCCTTCCTTTCTAAACCTCTCGTTTTCTTGAAATGCTATTAACTCCCCTGATATTTTGAAAATCAGATCCAAAAAGAAAAATCTGCGAAACACAATTTTAATCTCGACTTCGATCAAAATTCAGTAAAAGTAGGCAAAATTTACCAGGCATTGTACTTTGCATCCGAAATCCTGATCAGACTTCACTCTGCAACCAAACGGACACAGAAAATCTCAGAAATAATGAGATGCTGTCACTTTTATATATTACCAAGTCTTCCAGATCTGTGCGATTCTCTATTACAGCTCGTTGCTGTAGAAAACAAATACGAATTTATCACAAATGGACAAAAGAAAAGATTGGATCGGAATAAGCACAAAAAATATAGCATCAGTCAACAGAAGGTTTTACAAAAAACGAAATGAAAATCGCGTTAGATCCAAAATGAAGATCAACCAAACACAATTAAAAGATAAAAAAATTAAAAACCTTCAATGACATTATTAATGCATCAATACATAGGAAACGTATCCAGATATACCTTGAAAAGAATAAAAAAAACGCATTCATTCCACACAGAATAGAAGCAGATTGAAATTCACATGAAAACGAATGGTTGAATTTTGGATTTCTCTCCTTATTTCTTTATATATAAATAAATGAATAAATAAAATAATCAAAGCCAGAGCTAAGAAATGAGAAAAAAGCTATCACTTTAGGTTGCGAGGCGGGCTTTTCTCTCTCTCTCTCTCCAAACGGAAAAGGAAAAAAAATTCTCACACTATTGTTTCTAGAATAAAAATTTAAAAATTAATAAAAGTGACTAATATTGTTTTAATCTGTTGTTAGCTGAAGCGTGTCGTTATCAAAAAGCGTTTTTATTTTATTTATTTACAAAAAAGAAAAATTCGCTTTCGGAGATCGAAATCAGAAAAACGTAGCGTGAAACCGCCGCTTCTGCTACTTCAAGTGACGGTGTTTCCCATCAACGGTTAACGATTTGTTTTTGTTTTATTTTTTGGTTTCTAAGGCCGGGGCGGGAGCGTGGGTTTCGACGTTTACCGCCGTAATATATAAAAATGGCAGTATCGGAGACTATTAGGTACGGTGGAGTGTAGGGTACCTATAAAGCTACAAGCCAATCACAAATTGGCTTTTTATTTTGTTTATTTACTTTTTAGTAGAAGAAATGTTTGGTAATGTACCACGTCAGATACCATTAAGGTTCGGCCACATGGAGAGTGGTTGGCAAGCGGGACTAAAGAAGCGACACAAAGTGGAGAGGCCAACCTCGTGCGTTTACAATAAGAGTACCACAAAGTTAAGATTTGAAATCCCAAAAATTCTTCAATTACAATAAAAATATAATTACATAAATTATATTTTTAAAATATTAATAATTATAAAATTATTAATATGATAAAAATAATTTCTAAAAAAAATAACAATCAACTAATCATATGTATTGTGTTAATCTAAAAAAATAGTTGATAATATGATTATTAATAAATAATTAAAAGAAAAATAAAATATCATATGCTATTTTATCTAATTGTTCTAGTGCATATTTGTTAAATTATTCTCTTTTTAATATTTAACACATGCTTTTTATTGTCATCTCTTGGTCATTGATCAAGTTTATTATCATCTAAATTTGAACATGCATCATTAAAATTATCAGGTTCTCCTTCTTTCATGTACTATTTGAAGTATGAATCATCTCAATTCTACCTATGATTCAAGTTATGATCAAATACATTTCAAAACCTTAATGTCTCAAATAAAAGAGTTCGCAAGCTGTCTATTGTGTTTGTGTCTCGTACCATTTTTTCAAATGATATCGTACCACATAATATGGTGCAAAAAAACCTTTTCTATTTACATATTTGACATCGACCTTATAATATTTGGATTCACAATCAAAATATTATATAGTTTTAATTATAAAAACTTATATAAACTTAATTTAGAGAAAACTTATGTCAAGTTATATCCATTATTATATGTAAATTAAATAAAAATAATATAAATTTTATAATAAATAACCTTTACAAAAAATTTTAAATTATTCAATAACTTTCATAACACTTCTTATAAATAAGATAAATTTTTGTCATAAAGTTATTTTTATAAACAAATTATGATAAAAAACTATAATATTTTTTATGAATAAGCATATTATTTTATAATATATAGTATGGATACATAAATAAGTTATATCCATATATTTTTATAAATAGATAAATTATAATATTTTATAATATGAAAACTATTTTTATAATAAACTTTTTTGCCATAATTTTATATTTTTAGAATTTAAATAATTTTTTGTTATAACTTTATAAAATACACAAATTATTTTTATAATATAATTTTTAGGATCTATTATATAAATATTTTTGGCCATAATCATCCCAAACACTTTAAAATGTTCATGCTTATAATACAACTTTTTTAACTTGTATAAAAATAATTTTTAAAAATGGGATTTAAGTATAACTACATGCATAATTACTCCAATTCTCACCCATCCTTAAAAATTGATAAGTGTAATTTGGGTGCTCCAATTACACCAAATTCAGTGTGACACATCAATTACCATGGTTATCTAAACATGTCGCTCTTGTGAAATTACACACAAATTCAATTACTAGGTGACTTTTAAATACTACCTAAAACTAGTTTTTTTATTCGTGCAATGAACAGACGTATTTAAATTATAAATTATTTATAACCCTAATAATGATAAAAGTCTTTCAAATTTTGAATCTAATAATAAATTAATTGGTTTTGATAAAATATGTCAAAATTTGAATCTAATAATAAAACAATCAATGTATCTTTAATTACAATGATATAAAGTAATACTCATAGATGTACAAGTTTATTGTATTTAAGTTAAAAGATATATTTAATTAATTCATATTTTTATATATAAAATATTTACATAATATAATTTAATGCATATATAAAATATTTATAGACAAAATATTTTAGTACATTGTATTAACAAATTTTAGTGCATTGCATTACCTCGTTTCATTTCAAACAAATTTTTTAGCCCTTCAACTTTATAAAAAGTTATTTTAACCGTCGATTTAATTTTTCGTCTCTTTTAATTTTTGAATTTGTTCTTTTTTTTGTCAAATCTCTCCAAAATGAGGGAAAAATTTAAAGTTTGTTAACTTTTCTTGACACATACACGTGAGTGCTACCTAGATGACATATTAACATTTACTTAATTTTTAAAATGTTTAAAAATATTAAAAATATATTTTTATACATTTTAAATAATTTTAATAATTTTAAAAATATTTTATATAATTTTCATTGAATTTTAAAAATTTTAAAATTAATTAAGTGATGGTATGTCATCCATGTAACAATCCGCATGTATGCTATGTCAACAAAGTTAATTTTATCCATTTTGAGTGATTTGACAAAAAAATAAGTTTAAGGGTTAAAAAATTAAAAATAAATGAAAAATTAAAATAATATTTTTATAAAATAAAAGACCAAATAAATTATTATACCTTTGAATTATGGTGTCTTAGTATTATACTAGAAAAACAAACCCTTAAAAACTTGCGATTTTGAAACAAACAAATAAACTTTTAGTTATGGTTGCTATGGCCAAGAGGCTAACGTCTGTATTAGAATCACCACCAAAGTTTTGAACTATTTCTAATCAATATCTCTTTTTAAAAAATATTATTATTTCTCTCCTTCATATAATATATTTTATTATATAAATAACTTTGAATTTAAACGTAAGCTATTATCAATAAATTTCTTCAAATGAATAGGGCAAGTTACCAATAAAAGTCCTTTTTTTTCAAAAATTACCAAAATCGGCCCATTATTTAATTATTTACCGGAATGGTTCTTTTTCCGCTAAATCGCGTCACGTCGGTAGCGATGTCGAGAGAGCTGCCAGAAATCGCGTCCACGTCAGGGTGAGTTGCTGACATGGACGCGATTTCCTGGCCCGAACCCTGACATCGCACTGACGTGGACGCGATTTTGCGATTTTCCCACGTTAGGTTTTTTTGGCTTTTAGGGTTCAGGCTTTTAAGGGTTTTTAGGTCCTGGAAGAAATAATTTCGAGTTGACGTTTCTGATAAAATAATATAAAATCGCTTCTAGCAGGATGCTATTTGAGAAGAATTTGTGAAATCGTGCTCTCGTGGAGGCGCTTTTACTACAGTAGGTCACGGAAGAAATAATTATTTTTTTGACGTTTCTAAGCAAATAGTATAAAATCGCTTCTAGTAGGATGCTATTTGAGAAGAATTTGTGAAATCGAGGCCTCGTCAGCGCGCTTTTGCTACAGTAGGTCATGTAAGAAATAATTTTTTTTTGACGTTTCTGAGCAAATAATATAAAATCGCTTCTAGCAGGATGCTATTTGAGAAGAATTTGTGAAATCGCGCCCTCGTGGACGCGCTTTTGCTCTGATAGCATGTTTGAATGAGGCTATAAATTAGGCAAAAATGTTCTCGTAATGCATAAGTCACAAGTGAAACAATTTAGAGAGGCTAAGAAGGTTAGAGTTTCAAATATGAGTGAACGTATTAGTCTTTGTTATTTACTACGATGGTGAGGTTTGCCACACGAGAATGGTGTTATTTTTTGTCGGAGAATACGGTGCGATGGTTTTAACAAAACATAGATTTGATGAACTTCATAAAAGGATTAGGCGTAAAATTTTTGGAACGACGCCAATGAAAGTTCTGTCTATCACGTATTGATTTTGTTCTTCTGTTGATCCGGTGACATATGACTCGATCGACATAAAATGTGCTCGTAGCTTGGAGGCAATGGTGCAGACTCATCTTGCTAGTGGAGCACCTTATATTGAGTTATATGTACAATTTACATCGCCAACTGATGTACCAGCGACCGGTGTTCGAGATGTATACACCACCCCTGGCCGACACTCGGTCAGCGGATTACAAAATATGGAACAGCCCATGTTCGGTAGCGGTGTCGAATGCACATCCCCTGCAAGACACTCTGTCGGTGGATGGGACATGTACGTCGGTGGCTTGATGTTTGATGATAGAAATACGTATCGGGGAGCGGCATCAAGTTCTAGCGGGTGGCAATCTACATCCAATTGGGGACGTTATCAAATGCCCAGAAGAAGGGATGATGTACTCCCAACGACGTCAATCGATGAGGGGACCTCGTATACTGCAGATGATTGTGGGTTAGAAGATGACTCCGATGTGGATCCACCTCGAGAGCCCGGGCTGGATGGTGCAGAAGTTGGCTTATTTTATAAACCAGAGCCTATTCCAACAGAAGCTAAAGATGCTGACAGGAGTTTAGATGAGGAAGAAAATCCACGATTCAGAGCATACTCACCTCTAGCCCACATGCATAATGTCGATCTGTCTGCAGATGATGCGTTAGAGTTTCCAGATCTACCACACCGGTTGCGTGATCATACAAGTTCAGGGGTAGATTTCGGTGAACTTGAAGTTGGTAATCAGTTTACCAACAAGGATAGTTTTATTGGTGCTTTGAAACAACATAGCATCAAAAATGGCGTTAACTACCACGTCGTTAAATCAAAATCTGATTAGTTTGAGGCGAAGTGTGCGGTGCAAGACGGTACATGTTCATGGAAAATCTACGCCTCGTTAAGGAAAAGAACAAGGTTGTAGGAGATAAAAAAGTATAAAGGTCCACATACATATGCTGCAGGTAGAGTATTGATTGTATCTGAATAACACTTTTATTATACAATGTTGCATTATTTAATGTACTCCCTTTGTAGGTGTTTCACAAGATCATCCCAAAATGGATTCAGCTATGTTAGCTAGCTTGATACTGCCCACGATAGAAGCAGATCCTAGGACTTCAGTGCCGGTGTTAATTGCCAATATCCGTAGCCAAATGGGGTACACGCCCTCTTACCGCAAGGCTTGGATAGCTAAGCAAAAGGCGTTGGAGAAGATGCATAGTGGGTTGGACGCCTCATATAATGAAATATGACAGTAGTGTCAGATGCTAGAGAGATACGTCCTCGGTGCCATCACAGACCTTGAAACGGAACATGCGTACTACAACGGCCGATTGCAATGTGGATGCCAAGTGTTCAAACGCTTGTTTTGGACCTTTAAGCAATGCCGAGATGCATTTCCATACTGCAAGCCGTTGGTACAAATTGACGGTACCTTCATGTTCGGTAGGTATACTCATCGGCTATTGCTTGCAGTGGCACAAGATGGCGGCGGGAGAATTCTTCCAATTACATTTGCAATAACACCGGGGGAGTCGTCTGATGACTGGGATTTCTTTCTCTCTAGGTTAAGAAGGCATGTGTGCCCTCAACCTGATATCTGTGTTATTTCAGATCGGGGCACCGTTATACAGCTGCATTTGATCGAGAGGAAAGCTTATGGCAGCGCACACACCATAGATATTGCCTAAGATACGTTGCTTCGAACTACTACAGGCAATATCCATCTAAGAGCGAACGACGATAAGTGACCAACATGGGTATTTAGTCTATATCTGTGTTATTTCGTTTGTCAATTTGAATTGGTTTTTTTGGTAGAAGTGGTATAAATTATTCGCTATGATATTATATTGGCAGGGTATGAAATAAATAAAGATCGTTTTCACGAGATGTTGGCAATTTTACGATCTCAAAATGGAGAAGGGGCGGACTACCTTTGTAACATACGTTTCGAACAGTGGGCACAAGCGTACGATGGCGGCCTACGATATGGCCATATGACGTCGAACCTGGTAGAATGCATAAATTCTATTCTTAAAGGAACGCACCATCTACCGATAACATCGGTTGTGCGAGAGACATATTTTTGTTTGGCGGTCCTATTTCCAAAGCGAGTAGCAAGTTATGCAGGCCAGATGCAGAGAGGCCATGTATAGTGCAGTAAGGTAGTTCAAGAAATTAACAAGGCTAAGGCGAGGGCAAACACCATGCACACAGTGTGTCACGATCGAGACAATTTATGGTTTCGTGTGACAGAGTTTGACAGACCGCACCAAGATGTTATTGGCTGGCAATATCGTTTACACTTGTGAAATAGGACTTGTGACTGTGGGATGTTTGATGCACTTCGTTATCCATGCGCTCATGTTATTGCAGCTTGTCAGAAACTCCGTCTGGATCCGGTGAGTTATGTGGACGAAGTGTACAAATTAGAAAACATGTACAACGTATGGAGACACGTTTTCACACCGGTCCCAGATGAACGTAAGTGGCCGCCCGTATCTCTTGCTCCTTTTAAGTCATTACGGATAAAGAATTACGTCAGAAACCAAAGTGTCGACCTTGCTCGACTAGAATACGTAACAATATGGATATCCGAGAAACAACCAGTCAAACGAAGTTGTGCGGATGGTGTAGGAATCCAGGCCATACAAGTCGATCATGCCCTAATCGTAATAGTTGAATGTAATTGTAAAAAAATTAAGTTTGTGAAATTATTAATTAATAAATTGTATTAAGTCAAAAATTGTATTAATGGATAGTAAAATTATCAAATTATATAAAAATATTAATTGTTAGTAAAAACCAAAATATTTTTCCAAATCTAACATTATGTGAATGTAAAATTATTAAGTCAAAAATTGTATTAATGGTTAGTAAAATTATCAAATTATGTAAAATTAGGTTAGAGTTTTTAATTAAATTAGGTTAGGGTTAGGGTTTTTAATTAAGGGTTTAGGGTTTTAATTAAATTAGGTTAAGGTTTTTAATTAAATTAGGTTTGGGTTTTAATTAATTTAGGTTAAGGTTAGGGTTTTTAAGTTAAGGGTTTAGGGTTTTAATTAAATTAGGTTTGGGTTAGGGTTTTTAATTAAGGGTTTAGGGTTTTAATTAAATTAGGTTAGGGTTTTTAATTAAATTAGGTTAGAGTTTTTAATTAATTTAGGTTAATGTTAGGGTTTTTAAGTTAAGGGTTTAGGGTTTTTAATTAAATTAGGTTAGGGTTTTTAATTAAGGGTTTAGGGTTTTAATTAAATTAGGTTAGGGTTTTAATTAAATTAGGTTAGGGTTTTAATTAATTTAGGTTAAGGTTAATGTTTTTAAGTTAAGGGTTTAGGGTTTTAATTAAATTAGGTTAAGGTTAGGGTTTTTAAGTTAAGGGTTTAGGGTTTTAATTAAATTAGGTTAGAGTTTTTAATTAAATTAGGTTAAGGTTAGGGTTTTAAGTTAATAGTTTAGGGTTTTAATTAAATTAGGTTAGGGTTTTAATTAATTTAGGTTAGGGTTTAGGGTTAAATTAGGTTAGAGTTTTATTACATCAAATAAACTTCTATTTTATTACATCAAATAAACTTCTATTTTATTACATCAAATAATATCAAAATAACTCAAAAAATTTCTATTTTTTTACATAAAATAATATCAAAATATTCAAAATATTTGTACAAATAAATTTAAATACGGCAATCAATGTCTATGCCCGGGGGATTCAGTGCCACATGGCGACCGTCGATGGTTACGCGCTGGATTCCTCTTTTCTCTAGCTTCTGGCGGCGATTGTTGTTCCTCCGGTGGGGATTCTGGTTCTTTCGGTTTGGCATTTGGTTGTCAGACTTGGGATGATGATCCACCTTCAAAGAATAGTGTATGTGGAGGTGTTTGCATCAGGAACGACGACGGTGTTTGAAACTCATACGTTGGTGGGGATTGGTAAAAATGAGAGCTCCCCGACGGCCCCCCTTACGATCCCTCGTGTGCCGCTGGCCTATACATCGGCGGTCCGCTCGACATAACAGGAAATGGAGCTGAACCGGACATTTGGCTCTAACCTGCCATGGGGCTCGGAAAAGGATACATATAAGGGTTAGGGTACATATAAGGGCTAGGAAACGCACCTGACATCATCTGAAAAGGCGGTTGCGTGGGTATCATCGGTTGAACTGCTGCGTCCGATGACTGCATCGGTGCTCTCGTTGGGCCTGGTGATCTTATGGCTGCTGATGATGAGCCGGATGAATGTCTGGGCCTCGTTGAGGGGCTGCCTTCGTCTTGTCATCTTGGATTTAGAGGTCTGCGCCTTACCCTTTCGACACGTATTTTTGCCGCCTCTCCTCGGCGTCGAGAATCGACTTGCCATGGATCCTAAACCATGACATGTATTCTGGAACGCACGATAACTCCGAAACGATGATTGGTTCTCGAGTAGGTAGATATTCATACCGATCTTCCCACATTTCCATGTACTCAGACCAGTATCTCGGCCAATCCGTATTCAATTGCCGAAGATCGACTTTGTGTTGATCGTCAAACACCTCAGGATCCACCGGAATCAGTTGTCTACATCCAAACTGTCGTAACACTCTGTCTGTCTGGTGCGGCTCCACGGTTGCGTAGTTTACCAACACGACTTTCACGTGCTAAGCTTGTGGATTTTGCAAAAACTCTTCCGGGATTATTGCCCGAATTGCCGGATCTTCGTATGGTGTCCATTGAAACTATATGAACATGATAGAAATATTAGTTATATACATAATACTAAATACTAAATACTAAATATCAATCGAATAGTGAATGTATGGAAATATCTATTTGCAATAATACTTACTTCTGCTTTCGACCGTTGGTCCAATAGAAGCCGTATATCTTCAAGAGAGGACGGTAATCGAGCATAAATTGCCGGATGGTTCCACCTAATTAAATAAATTTTTAGCATATTTTTATTTTTAAAAATCTACATAATAATTGTAAAATGTAATATAATAAAATTTACCTCGTTATGAGTGGGAATGTATATGGGTGGTTCACTCGAGGGCGTAGAAATGAAAAACGAAACTGTGCCCATGACTGTAGTAGTGATAGGCAACGTCCGATGTTTGCTCTCCTTGGTCGCGTCGCCCCGCACATTTCCACATGGAAGATGGAATGTGTGCGTCTCGGGTCTCCACCTTTCAATCAACGCACTGATCAGTTTTGGGTCCAACTTGCATCCCCGGCCTACCGTTGCAACGTGCCAAAAACCCGCTTCCCGCAGGTAGTTCTCTACCAACGGTGATGGAGGAGCATGCATATTCCAGATATTGCATTCCAATACCCTATCTTCAGACTTTTATAACAAATAATAAATTAATAATTATCTAAAAATGCATAAATAAAAAATTCTTAAATAATATTTAAAAATTAAATTTAACACTTACCATTGTCATTTGTTCCACCGATATGTGATGCCTATCAAGACGAGTTAATGATCCGGCCATTGATGAAATCGTACAAATTTTTACAATTTATAAAAATATAAAAAAAATTTAAAATTATTTTAAAAAAGGAAATTGAGAGGAAATTGAAATTAAATATGGATTTGAGAGAATTTTGGAAGGAAATTGAGAGGAAATTGAAATTAAATATGGATTTGAGAGAATTTTGGAAGGAAATTGAGAGAATTTTGGAAGGAAATTGAGAGGAATTGAGAGGAAATATGAGAGAGGATTTGTTTGTGAAAAAATAAAAAGGGGTGGGGGTATTTATAATTTTTTTTGACCGTTGGGGGCGGCAACGGTCAAATTTTTGACCGTTGGGTACTGTTCACGCGCGGTCTAAATCGCGTCCATGTCAGCGCGAGATATTTCCTGGCGCGTACCCTAACATCGCGCTGACGTGGACGCGATTTCGCGGAAAAGAGATTATTCCGGTAAATAATAAAATAATGGAGCTATTTCGATAATTGAAAAAAAGGCTTTTATTGATAAATTGCCCAAATGAATAAGCGTGAAAATTAACGGGATAATTGTAAAATATGAGAATGTTCCTGAGTCAATGCAGAATTTATAACAGTTTATTTTATCTAAAGAAATTTCTTTTTTTGAAATTTGTTATTACCATACAAATTTAACCGCTTCTTAAAATAAATCAAATTATAAATAGGGTTTATTGGGAATCGCACCACATCATATATTAATATGTTTAATAATAGTTTATAAATAAATAAGTCTTTTCAAATTACTATTCTTAATTATTGTATAGAAATTTTTGGATCCAAAAAAATTGAAAGGCAAGGCATCTCCACACACGTTTCTTAAGAATAATTATTTTCCCACCATGTGTAATGATCCAGATTTCGATGGCGTTGAAAAATTTAGTCTCAATTTAGCTTTGAGACTGAATTTTTTAAATTAAGTTAGGCGAAAATTATAAGATCAAATTATTATGTGGAATTAATTAAATAGGTACAGGGACTAATGTATAAAGGGAGTAATATTGAGAGAGTTGATTAGAAATTAAGGAACCCTTGGTAAATTATTTGACCAAGGCCTTTGGTGTAAATAACCCATTTTCCAATTCATGTAAGTGGAGGAAATTGATCCTCTCCTAACAAGTTTTAATATTTAGTTAATTAATGTTATCTCATCTTCTACCTCACGACTAATTAAGAGGGAAAAGAGAAAAATGTTCGGATGCTTGAGTTCTAAATTACCGTGAGCTTATTTTAAAGGTAAGTAATAATTTCTTTTAAATTTTTCGATAAATAATTGGTTTATGATAATAGATAATGGCAACCGAAGCAATGAATGAGATTGTCTAGATTTATTAAGTAAACATTGATGAATGCTTGAAGGTTACTGATGATTTCTTGTAATCTCTGTTAGATTTTATGTTTAGCATAATAAAACATTTAGATAATGATTTTTGTTAAGACTTTGGTTAGTTGGTATTGTTGAAAGTTGGAGAGTAAAGAGCGAGGTGTTGAGAACTTTTGAAATAATTGTGTTTTTTAATAGTTTGAGGTCTCTGTAGTTTATTTACGAAGTTAGAATTAGAATTAAATAGGAAAATCGAGAGTTATGGGAAAATTGAATATTAAAGCTCTAGCGGATTAAATTGAGAAAATGCATTTTCATGTTTGATTCTTGATAGAATATGTATTTGGTTGTGAATTTAATGTTGTTTTCATAGTTGTACAAACACACATAGCTAAAGACGACGTCGGGACATCAAAAGACTAAGAAAAAATAAAGGCCGTCAACGAGTAGCATTTTTGGTTTGTGCTCTCATATCTTGACTTCAATTTATGCTTTATTAGGTAGTTTAATATAATCGAATAACATTGATGCCAAACATGATTCAAGATACGTATAAATTTGATCATTTGAGTCTATTGATTACATTGGGAATACGTATGCGTATATTTGAGATATTGTGATGTTACATGTTTAAGGACTTGGAAATGATGTGGGTTTTACTTAAAAAAACATGAATGGTAAGTTAACATGTAAGTGTATGTGAATTGGATATGTATGTAACTGATCTATCGTAATTTGATATGTCAAATTAGGCTTTCTTAGGTATTTAATGAGCTTGTTCTCAAGTAGTTTACGAGTCTTTTTAATGTTTTTTTATTGATTCTTAGATTTTAGTTTTATTGCTAGCTTTTCTTATATTTTACCACTTTTGAGACCTAGATTGACAAAATTATGTCATTGGAAGTTTAATTATTGATTTGAGCTTGTGTAGGGAGATAATTAAGGCCAAACATCAAGGAGGACTTCAACTGTCATGAGGGTCGTGACATAGGTACTTGTGTGTTGCGAAATTGACCTTCCATCACCTTGAGAAATTTGAACTTCATCAAAACTCAACATGGAGTAGCCTATTGTAGAGGTCGCGACACTAAGCATAGGGTGTCATGACACTGAGCCTTGAAGTCATGATTCAAAGCCCTCGAGGTTGCGACTCTATGCCAAGCGATGAAGTTGTTGAAACTAGTGGCTTGTCATCCCAGTCGTAATACTAGCAAGGGTGTGTCACGACACCGAGAGCCTCCCATGCTCCCTCATGCCAACTATCATGGGTGTCGTGACACTGAAGTTTGATAGGTAAAAAAAATTATAGGGCCAATTTTGTGTCCAAACAAGCTCAAGTCAGTCACAATTTTTAAGGGTATTTTTGTCAATATTAGGGTTAGAAAATCAACCTATTTAGACCTCTTTATGCTACAAAAAGCTAGAGAAAAAAAAAAGACATCTATTTTTCTATCATCATCTTTTTATTCCTTTAATAATTTAGATTCCTAGGTTTTTCCTTTTCTAGCTTATACTTTATCTTGTTGCACTTTCTTCTTTAGTTCAAAAAGATACAAGAAACTATTATGTTATTTTGAGTTTTTTCTTCCAAGTATTCAATAAATTTAAATGTTTTAGTTACCCAAAGTTTCAAAGTATTAAATTGCGCTATAGATTTGTGGAATATTCTTGCTTGTCATCATTTCCATCATGGGCCTCTTCAAGATTTGATAAGCATTTCTTAACCATCACCACTTTTGTGATTATTTGATGATTCATTTGAGTATGAAAATGGTTGGAATTTGTGTTTTGATGATAGGTAGGTGCTAAACTTCAAGTTGTCAATTGATTGAAATGTTGCATGATTAATTTTAGGATTAGGGACTAAACCATAAAAATTGGATTAAATTGAATAAAATTTAAAACCTAGAATTGACGACTCTATGGGAACATTTAGATAGGTGAGACTGAGAGGAGATCCTATTGTGAACAAATTTGATTTTCCTAATTTAGTCTAGTTAGGTTGAAAGATAAATTGGTCTAAATCGTTTAATTGGGTAAAATGGTGACCAAGAGGTAAAAATAAACTAATTAGTAGTTTAAACAATTTAATCCCTAATATGAGAGTTAATTAGCAACATGGATATCAATCGGCCACTTTATTTCATCGGATTAATACTTTTTTAATTTTGGTTTTTATGCAATTTAGTCCTCTTAAGTACAATTTAGCTTAATCAACTTCATTTTATGGATTGTTGTAATATACCACTTAGCTGTAACACCCCTCACTTAACCCGATCACTAGGTCCAAGTTCCAGGATGCCACATCCGTTGCCAGAGCAACTACCATCAGAAACACTGTAAATAAATCATTTAAACATTCAAACATTTTGTAAACACAATCATTATACCTTAATCAAAATTTTACTATACTCATTTGGACTTATAAAGTTCAATTGTTAATTCGAACATGAAATAAGACCAATTTAAAAAGTTTTCAAAGTTATAGAGCAGGTATCAATACCTTTGCTAGCTATCGATACCATTTTAAGTTTCGATGTTCAAAAGAATCAATTTAAATCAAAAGTTATCGGTACTTGACTTAAGGTACTGATACTTCCTTAAAGGTACTGATACCTTATCTTAGTATCTGTAACGCCCTCAACCCAACCCGATTCACTGGGTCCGGATCTCAGGTGTTACTAAACGATATAAAACATTTAACAAAAATAATTTACAATTCCTTATTATGTTTTAAAACTATTATTTGTAGCTCCAAAGAAAAAGTTAACATATGAAAATTTAAAATAAAATATATGATAAATAACTTATTATATCAGATTTGATACAAATCTTTACAAGATAGAAAATTGTTTTAAGATAGACTCGAAGGGCGTATTCAAGACTGATCAACAAATCCACTGTATGCATAATAGCCCACTCTGCCACCATCTGGCGTACTCTAGGCGTTATCCCTCCAGGCGAAGCCTCTTCAACAACAACCCTGAAAAGCAATAACAAACCTTGTGAGTACAAGAGTACTTAGTGAATCCCACTATAACCATACCTTTATGGATACTTTGCAATCTTGTATGAATTTCTATGAGCCAACTATATTCTACACCCTTTACTTCGGTTGATACCATCATCGTGTTATCATTCTTTTATACGCCAGTTACATGCCCTTATTATACTTAATCTTCTATATTTTGTTAATTGATGAATCCTTCTAATAAATTCATGAATCTCTTATCCCATAATACTTACCTAACAAAACATACCTTAGAAACTACTTCTAACAACCCATACCTTAAACCATACTCTTATTTCAAATGACTGTTCACTGACATTATCTTGGGCAGATTCATATACATGGCGGATACTTACGTAGAGTTTCATACCATTGGTTCACACTCAAACCTACCTTGATCTAGTTCTGTTCACATATCCATACTAATAATTAACTGCGTACAACATCCAGATGAACTCCATATCTTGCTATAACAGAATCTCATAATTCAAAAGAGCATTGACTCAGATTCAGAATAAATTTAAAAGAAGATGTGATACCCCTTACTTTTCATACTTACAGATCAACATAATAGATACCCTTCTTGACATATAGATTCACATCTCTTTTTCATGGAAAACCCTTAAAACTTTCTTCAACTATTTTTCTAGAGCATATCAATACCTTATCTTGGTTATACTTATTACAGAACTACTAGAACTTACTTACATCTTACCATAGAGACAAACATTCAGATTCATAGCTTTCTAGATATTCCTGACAGTTCATGCCACATAGACTTAGCAGAATACACCATACAAGAAATCAAATAGAACATACCACTAGGGAAATATTTTCAGAATTTTCCACAAAGGCTATTCTTTCAGAATTTGCCACAAAAGCTATTCTTAGATTTCCTGTTTACAATATGGATTTACCTAAACTCACATTACGTGAGGTTTACCCATTATTGTCCTGGGACATGCAGAGAACCCCATTGGGTAATTACCATTCCTTAGTTCATTTTCAGAGGATGCCATGGCCATGGACTTTTCCTTCCGAGTTCATATCAGAGTTCATGTTTTCAGTCCTGACAGACTTCATCAGACACCACCGAGGTGAACAGACACAAACTCTCTTGACAGAATCTTCATACATTGTCACAATCTGTCAACCTTTTACTTCACTAACACACACCCAATCAGAACACTCACATCTCATAGCATACATTTCAAACATATACATACTCAGCCATACTTTAATGTTTCAATACTCATACACCAATCATCCCATACTTGAAATTATCAGATTCACTACTCATATACATACTTTACTTTTCATAGATTCAGATTCATAGTTTAATAAATTTACATCTTTTATCTCTTAATTTGAATAGTATATATGCAGGAGTCAGCATAAAACTCACATAAATCTCACCTACTGTAGTTCAAAGTTCCAGATCCAGATATTCAACACGATACGAAGTATACATGCAGGAATTAACAACCATTGCTTAGAAATATAATTTCACCATTAATACTCTTGTACATAAAAATGACTTATCATTTCAATCGTTGACAATCCCATGCAAAAACCTTATACTTACAATCTCGTTGTTCAATTACCAAATACAGATTTACTCATTCATTACTTAACGTGTAGAGTTGAAATACTTACCCTGATGCGAAGTAACTATTGATCATAAAAGAACCTTAGCCTCTAAATCATTGAGGTTGGGTACATTTAGATTTAATGAAGGTTTCTGTGTATACTACTTAAGGAAAAGGAAGAGGAAGAAGAAGAAAAAAAACCCCTTTCAGAATATATTCTCACATATCAATATGACTCATCTTGCTTATTGGAATTTAATAAGTGTCATACGTATCAAAACTTGCCTTCTTATTGACCTGCAATTTCCAAGAAAAGTATAAATAAGTTCCTTTCATCAAACTTATCAGGCAAAACTATACAATTGGTTTCTAACCATATTACTTAAAGTCTAACTAGCACAGTATTCCATACAAACTAGACGTACTATACCTTTGGCAAATACTCATCCCACATTTCCCTTTCATCCCTTAACACAAATGTCTCCTTAATATAGCAAAATATCATGAAATCAAATTTTTACTAACTCAAGTGGCGATTACTATATGCCCACCCGTATGCACCAAAACGATCATTTAGGCGGATAACACCATGTCAGACAGACTGTTTACTACTATATGCTCAAAACTTTAAATCCACCAAAACTGGGGGGTTACATTACCCGTCTAGGCTAAACCTTTATATTGACACATCAGGAAGCTTGGCCAGAGCTATACATATACATGTTAAGTTACCCGTCCGGGCTAAACCTGTAAAATGACATCAAGTTACTTGTCTGAGCTAAACATGTGTCATATGTATCTTCGAGTCAATAACAAATGTTGAAGCTCGAAATCATTAGAAATCAACCTCTAACCATGTGTAAGATACATTTAGGAATTTTCATCAGGGTAATTTCCATTATACAAGTTCATATTCATTCCTTTTCAATTTAATCCAATATCACCTTTTTGTACTAAATTGCAAAAAATTCAAAGTTCAATAAAACATACTTATATTCAGAATATTAAATACATAAGTAGTTAAACATAATTACACTATATGAACTTACCTGGCAAAATCAGTGGACAAGTTGAGTCGTAAGGACTAACCGACAATTTTGTCTTTTTCCCGGTTATCCTCAACTTGGTTAAATTTCGATGTTAGAAATTAAAGAACCAAAGCTTGGATGTTTAAACCCTATTTTTTCCTTTTTAGAATCGATAGTAAATTGAAGGATGAAGAAAAATGGCTTTTATATTCCTTTTTAGGTTAATAATTACTAACCTTAATTAATTTAGATTAAACTTTAATTAACTTATCACTAATCATCATTAAGCAAATATAAGTGCATGATAGCATCATCATCCACCATCCAACATTATAATTAAGTTCAATTTCCCAATTGATCCTTTAACTAATTAAAATCTATAGTAATTAATTTTACCACTTATTTAATTTAATCATTGTACCATAATTAACTAACAATTCACCAAAATTACTATACCAAAACTCAATATATTTCTAATTTAGATTTGTAAATATTAAATAATAATATTAACAGACTCACTCTTTGAAAATGGAGTTTCAAAACCACCGTTTTTGATACCACTAAAAAATAGGTTGTTACATAGCCATTATCTAGCTAAACTTCCTAAATGCATGCTTAATCGTTGTCCATTCACCATATCACCCAACCTCTTGGTTTCGATGATCGGAATACTTCTTGTTCTGTTGTAATACATAAATATTACAACTGACCTGTCACACTTGCAGTAAAAGATGCTTTTCATTTTTATATTTTGTGCTAATTCTCTGCTCAATGTACGAACATCGATGTGCATGATCAGTAACCCTATGTGTGATCCTGAGAATTATGCTCTGGTATGAATTGATATGATGATAAGTATGCACGAGATATTAAAGGAAAATGGTGGAATTTGATTGAGTATATATGGTGAAAATTATAAATGGTATGTGCTATGATTTTATTCGACTTCGATTGTACTATGCATTAGTAGTTTGGGTGCGATTTATATGATTTTAATGATATAATTATCAATAAATTTATTAAATTATATGATTAAAATATGGGATTGGGATGTTTTTCCTTTTGTAATGTGATTTGATCATAATGATAAAGGAAAATGCCATATTAATGGTGTCTGATAGAGTCACAGGTAACGTTCACATGCCACATGATCTGTTTGATAGGTGGAAGATGTAACGCTTAATGTGTGTTATATTTGATCTAGCACTTTATGTGTGTTATATCCCAATAGTTCACTAATTCCTTGAGGGTCGAGAATATATCGCCAGCTCAATTCCTTTAGGGTACAAGTGTATTCTGGTATGGTTGGTGGGATAAATACATTTATACCCAATTAGTACTTTGGTGTGTATATTGGTGTGTTGGTGGATAGATCCATGTATCCGTACTCAAATCTGAGTCAATTAATAAGGGTTGAACTAATAAAATGAACATGATGTATAAATGATATTCAATTATGTTTATAATATAATTATTGAATTTGAATTATGTTATGCATAATAAGACGCTAATTCATTGAGGTTGCGCTGATATTATGGATATCAATTGTGTAAACCGAATACCTGAGGGTGCCTTATTAATGGATTAATATGGGATTTAATGGTTAATGTTGTTAGTACTAAGATATGGTGAATTGGTATAATGTCTTATGTATATATCTGTTTGTGTGTTTGTGTGTTTCTTAATTACATGTATTTATTTATTGAATTCAAATTATGTTAGCAGCGCTAAGTATTAAATACTCAGTGTACAATTATGTTTATTTCTGTGCACAAGTTTCGAATAGATTTATAGTTGATGGAAGTTGTAAAGCATCTAAGACTCAATAGTTCAACATGGATCAAGTTTGTGCATTAATGTTTGTATATATATGTTTTTGGTTTCATGACATGTATGTAGGTTGGGTTTTGAAGTCTAATGCTTATTTTGATCATATTTGGTATATTTTGGTAGTTAAAACCTATACGGTATTAAATGATGAATTTCCATGCTTGATTAGTTTATGAATATGCATGTCTATTAGTGCTAGTTTATGTTATTAACTTTGCTAAGCTATGATGTATTAATTTTCATGTTTGGGAAGTATGTGTAATTATGTTTAAATTTGTCAAATTGATGCTTATGTATTTGGTTATATGTTGGTATAGATTAGGTGTGAAATTGGTTGTTTTTTGCATGCATTAAATGCTTATTTTAGGCCATTCTTTGTTAGTGTCTCGAGACATTAAGAATATGTCTCGAGACCTTAAGAATAATTTTCACCATTTGGTATATTTCATCGGCATAGGTGTCGAGACTTATCAAGAAAGTCTCGAGACATAATGAACTAAGTCTTGAGATATAGTGACCTATGTCTCGAGATAGCAAAACACCAAAAATAAATTAATTTTTCCCTGTTACAAGTCTCGAAACAAGAACCCCTTTGTTTTGAGACATCCAAACATTGAAGCTAGAGGCATGAAACAAAGGAGTTGTGTCTCGAGACATTAGGACGTAAGTCTTGAGACATGTATCCTTATATCTCAAGACATTTTACCATCGAATCAAAAAAAAAATCCATCATGTCTCGAGAACCTCTAGTAGAATTTGGACTTATCAGTTTGGATTTGAATCCTCACTTCGATTTTAATCCCATACAATTCCTATATACTTTAAATAAGGTTAATTAACATTCATTGAATATATTCATGTGATGCTATTGAAATTATATGTGATTTATTTGATCGAATGTCATGTCACTAAGGAAAATGGTATCAAATTAGTCTAAGTTGCTCCGGTAACGTAATTTGATGTCACACATTCATATCCGACGACCTAGTTGGTGTGTGGGGTGTCACACCATGTGCAGAATAACAAAAAAAATTCCTAGAATACATTATGATTAAGAAATATTATTCCAAATATATAATAAAATGTGTTTGTCTTGAATGGAGCAATTCTTCTTACACTCCTGAATCGAATAATTGCACCTTAGGCTTAAATAATTCCAGAAATTAAAAGTTTGTATTTTATATTTTTGCATTAAAATTTTGAATTGAATAATTATACCTTTGAAATTGAATAATGCCAAAAATACTCAAGAGAAGGAAAAAAGAGGAAGTTTGTATTGTATGTTTTTCACTCGAATTTGAGGCACATCTAAACTCCACGAAAAGGTAACTAAGTGTCGCTTCAAAAAGGTCATAACACCAAGTATCGTTTTAGAAATGCCATAACCTGAAAAAGGTCATAGCATCACGGAAAGGGGACTAAGAGATGTTTCAGAAAGGTTATAACCTTAAAAAAGTCATAACATTAAGTGTCGTTTCAAAAAGGTCACAACCTTAGAAAGGTTAAAACATTAAGTGTCATTTTAGAAAAGCCATAACCTTTTGGTTGCTAGTTGTACTGTATTAAAATCACCACTATTTATTTGTAAAATCCTAACCTTTTGGATGCTAAATGCACTGTATTGGAATCACCATTCTGAAGTGAAATTCTGAAGGAGTTGAGAGTTAGTGGGTTAGTGGGTAGTGGGATTTTGTGGATGGTGGGAGGTTAGGATAGATTTTATTTTATTTTGTTTTCAAAATTTCAGCTTCTCTCTCCCAAATTACTGACGTTGTTTTGCTTTCCTCTTTTATTCTTTTCTCTTGTTATTTTCTTCTTCAATCTGTGCTCTCTCTTTTGTTCTTACAAATTACGTACTTAAGGTCATTGTGTTCATACGGCTTGGTAAGTGGTAGTAGTGTGTTTTTTTCTCGAGTTAGGGAGAAGTTTCTTTTAAATCTATTTAGAACGGGTTATTTTTTCTGATGGTTTTGAATGTGTGATTTTGGAAGCAGAGAATCGGGAGGTGTGGAGTTCTTCTCTTGCAAAATCATAGGTGGAATCATTCAGGAAATTAGGTAAGCGTTGAACACTCAAATTTTACCATTATCGGTTTCATTATTCCAGTTTAATTGAGAATTTAGACTGATTTTGGAAGTTGTTATGTCGATTTTAGGTTCTGGTGGTCTTGAGAGTGATTTCGTATCAAAATCGTACCAGGTGTGTTCCCAAAATGTAGAAAATCGAGCTTCAGTAAAAGTTGAAAAACCATTCCGTCGACGCGGCACGGGCGTGTGCCCAGCCGTATGGTTGGCCATGTGTGAGACATGGCCGTGTGCAAGACACGACAGTGTGGTGGTGTTGGTGTGGCCGTGTGGGCCACACAGGCTAGGCCAAGTAAGGCGTATGGGTTTTGGGCCAAGTTGTGTAGGCCACACGACCAATGCCAATCTGGGCGTGTGGCCCTACACGGGCAAGCCATACGGGAATGGGGGCCCATAATTCTGAAATTTTTCTCAAGGTCTCACGGTTCGTTCTGATCGACTGTGGGTCTATCGTAGGATTTATAAGGGCTAACCAAACCCTAAATTACGTGATATGATATTCTGATAGTTTTCTTGTGTAGAATACTAATATGTATATCTGTTCTGTTAAGTATTTATATGTAATCTGTATATAAGAAGGTTATACATGATGCTACTGTATCTGTTACTCTGTATCTATGACTGAGGGGTGTTGTATATGTGGAGGAAGTGTTCTGTACGGCGACCTTTCGCCTATATTCTGGCAGCTTGATTGCACATTTTCTGCTATGTGTCGTATCGACACATATGGTGTGCAGGGATGTGAGTGTTTTTAACCCTACATGTTGTGATGGGATGGTTGGAGTTACTGTATAGGGGATGGAGGGTAGGATTCTGTATATCTGTTCTACATATTTGATTCTGTTATCTGTATCCTAAATGGACATGAGTCTGAATCTGTATCTGACTGTTTTTTCTGTATGCATTGCATGTCTATTTCTATTGGGTTACACTATGAGTTTACAAAAACTCACATCTGTTTGTTTGTTCTGTTCAGGTAATCCACAGACTTAGGCGGATCGGTATGACGGAGCCTCACGGTGACCATGAATTTGTAAAACTGTTTAAATTATGATTTTTATTTAAATTAATGATTATTTCTGGGAATTTTGTAATAATTGCACTTTCTAGATTGTTTGAATTTTTATTTTGGTTTTGGATGCGTTTTAACTCTGACTGCCATGTTTGAATAAAATCGCGGTTTTACAAAAAAATAAAGGATTTTTCGAATACACGAACTGGATTTCCAAAATACAAGTTGGGTTTGGGGTGTTATATTTAGTGGTATTAGAGCTGGGTTGCGAAACTTGGGCTATGAATTTTGGGTTCCAAAATTGTGTTTCAAAACGAATTGATTTTCAAATAATTTGGATAATTTGAAAAAATATGTGGTACATCAAGTCTCCAGCGTCGATCCCGTAAGTATTTCTGAACTTATATAGAATACTCTGGAAACATTATAGTTTGCACTTTCTGAAAACTATTTTGAGCTAGTTAGAGACTAAAATCTTTGAAACACTTCTGAAATTCTAATAACTTATACATAAAATATTTGTTAATAAATACTGGAATTGATACATAAAATTTTATAATATAGATAAAAAAATTGAATTTACGATGAGCGCTTGTGGAACTCGCAGTCGTGGTATTCGTGGGCACGGTAGAGGCCGCAGGGCAGCTTGAGCTGAGTCTTCCTCTGTAGGTAGTATCCAAATTTAGATACGAATGAGACACTGGTTTCAGCTGCTACTGAGACAGGGTCTCAAAGCCGCTCAGCTGGGGACGACGCATTGTCCCAAGCCATGTTGAGAGTGTTGGAGAGGGTCGCTAGACCTCACTCTGGATCTGAGGGTCGTGGGTCGGTAACTGAACGACTCTGATCCAATAGAGCTGAGTTGTTTAGGGGTGTCACTGGAGTCACCCCTAGTATGGTCGAGTATTGGTTGGAGGTCACCGAGAGTATCATGAACGATATCGACTATACTCTTGAGCAGAAGCTTAAAGGTGCAGTCTTTTTGCTTCGCGACGAGGTGTATTCGTGGTGGTTATTGGTTGAGGAGGGTACTCAACCGAATCGTTTGAACTGGAACTTCTTTAAGGCGGCTTTTTAGGGGAAGTATGTGGGGCGAGCTATGTTGATGCTCGTAGGCATGAATTCATGAATCTCACGCAATGTGATAGATCTGTGGTCGAGTATGAGGCTGAGTTTTTGAGGTTGAGCCGCTACGCTCGAGGCATGGTAGCGTCTGAGTATGAGAAATGTGTCTGTTTTGAGGATAACTTGAGGGATAATCTGAGGGTGTTGATTGCTCCACAGAGGGAGCGAGAGTTCTCAGTTCTGGTGGATAAGGCGAAGATCACAGATGAGGTTAGTGGGTGGAGCGCTAAAATAAGGATCGTGAGAGAGGCAAGAATAAGAGAGATTCAGAGCCTTTTTAATTCTGTTCAGAGGCCCAAAAAACGTGCCAGACTTGAGGGGCCTGTTAGAGTGGGGGTTCCTGTTGCTCCTACTAGGATTCAACCATGTGATGATTGTGGTAGGCGCCATCCGAGAGAGTGTTGGAGGAGGTTAGGGGCTTGTTTGAGGTGTGGTTCTTTGGAGCATCATAGTAGAGAGTGTCCACAGCGGGCTGATCAGATGCAAGCTTCAGAACCGGGTTCTGTACATCCTTAGAGGGCAGTTCAGCAGCCACCTAGGGGCCATGGACCGGTTAGGGGCGGTAATGGTATTAGCCGAGGACTAAGAGCACAGGGCAGATGTGCTAGTCAGATTGAGGCAAGGCAACTTGCACTAGTTTATGTTGCTCGATGCTGAGAGTATAGAGACGATCCTGATGTTATCACGGATATGTTCTTTATTTTTAATATACCTTATACTGCTCTGATAGACATAGGTTCTACACATTCCTATGTAGCTAGTACTGTTTCTGAAAACTTGGGGATTTCTATTGAGTGTACTTCTAGTAAGGTTACCGTACTGAGTCTTTTGGGGCAATCTGTTCGAGTAAGTAGAGTTTATAGGAATGTTCCGTTAGAGGTGCAGGGGGTTGTATTTCTGGCAAATCTGATGGAGCTACCGTTTGCGGAGTTTGACTTAATTCTGGGTATGGACTGGTCAGTTGTGCATAGGGTTAGTTTGGATCACACGACTAAGAGGGTCTTTCTGAGGATCATGGATGATAAGGAGGTGGTTGTGATCGGTGAGCATCAAGATTGTTTGTCTAATGTGATCTCCGCTTTTATGGCTGAGAAATGGGTTCGGAAAGGCTGTGAGACATTTATGGCTTTCGTCAGTGTTTCAGTTTCTAGGGACTTTTCTGTCGGGGATATTGGAACTGTGAGGGAACTTACTGATGTCTTTCCTAAGGAGTTAACAGGTTTACCCCTGAATCGGGAAGTTGAGTTTGGTATTGAGCTTCTACCGAGTACAACTCCGATATCCATCGCTCCATACCGTATGGCACCAAAGGAGCTTACAGAGCTTAAGGCTCAATTTCAAGAGCTTCTGGATCATGGTTTCATCTGTCCTAGTGTGTCTCCATGGGGGCACCAGTTTTGTTTGTAAAGAAAAAGGATGGTACCATGAGGGTGTGCATCGAGTACCGACAGTTGAATAAACTGACTGTGAAAAATAAGTATCTACTTCCGAGGATCGACGATTTGTTTGATCAGTTCCGAGGGGCTTCAGTGTTCTCGAAGATAGATCTTCGTTTAGGGTATCATCCACTTAGATTTAAGAAAGTTGATGTTCATAAGGCTGCATTTAGGACTCGTTATAGGCACTATGAGTTCCTAGTTATGCCCTTTGGTTTGACGAATGCTCTGGTTGCATTCATGGATTTGATGAACCGAGTCTTTCAGCCGTATCTGGATCAGTTCATCGTAGTCTTCATCAAAGATATTCTGGTTTACTCTAAGATCGAGGATGAGCACGATGAGCATCTTAGAGTAGTGCTTCAGATACTCCGAGAGAAACAGTTCTATGCTAAGCTGAGCAAGTGTGAGTTTTGGTTGCGAGAGGTAACTTTTCTAGGGCACGTGGTTTCTACTGAGGGGGTCCGAGTGGACCCTAGAAAGATTGAGGCTATGCTGGATTGGAAATAGCCTAAGATCGTATCTGAGATTCGTAATTTTTTGATTGCGGGATATTATCGGTGATTTGTGAAAGGGTTCTCTTTGATTGCAACTCCTTTGACTAAGGTTCTGAGTAAGGGTGTTCCTTTTGTTTGGACTAATGGGCAACAAGCAAGTTTCGAGAAGCTAAGTCTGTTCTAACTCAGGCTCCTATTCTGATACAACCTGAATCTGGTAAAGAGTTTGTGGTCTATAGTGATGCATCGCACGTTGGTTTGGGATATGTACTGATGCAGGATGGTAAGGTTGTGGCTTATGTGACCTGTCAACTTAAGTCCCTCGAGGGGAATTGTCCGATGCATGATCTTGAGCTAGCTGCTATGATTTTTGCGTTAAAGATCTAAAGGCATTATTTGTATGATGAGAGGTGTATTATCTATATTGATCATAAGAGCGTCAGGTACCTCCTCACTTAGAAAGAGTTGAATCTTAGACAGCATTACTGGGTTGAGCTGCTCAAAGATTATGACTGCACGATAGAGTATCATCCTGGTAAGACCAATGTGGTGGCTGATGCACTCAGTCGTAGAGTGATGACTGATTTGAGAGTGATATTCGCCTGTCTTAGTCTGTTTGATGATGGAAGTCTGTTAGCTGAGTTGCAAGTTAAGCCGACTTGGATTGATCAGATTCGAGAAAAGCAGTTAAGGGATGAGCCTTCATTCTGCAGTTCCGTCAGGTTGAGAGTGGCAATACATCTGATTTTGGGTTGAAAAAGGATAGAGTTCTGTGTTTTTGAGTTTGGGTTTGTGTATCGAATGATTTTGATCTGAGGCAGACGATTTTGAGGGAGGCGCATAGTTTCCTTTATGCTATGCATCCCGGTAGTAATAAGATGTACTGGATCTCGGTGAATTGTACTGGTGGCTGGGTTTGAAACGCGAGGTTGCAGATTTTGTTGCTCGTTGTCTGATGTGCCAGCAAGTTAAGGCTAAGCACTAGTTACCTTCAAGTTTGTTACAACCTGTTAAGATTCCATTATGGAAATGAGAATGAGTGACGATGGACTTTGTTAGTGGGTTGCCCTTGACACCCACTAAGAAGGATTCCTTTTGGGTCATCGTGGATCGATTGACCAAGTCCGCTCATTTTATTCCGGTTTGGACGGACTACTCTCTACAGAAGTTAGTGAAGCTCTATATCTCCGAGATTGTAAGACTGCATGGGATTCCTATTTCGATAATTCTAGTAGAGATCCTCGCTTCACTTCTTGGTTCTGGAAAAAATTACATGAGGCTCTAGGTTCGAGATTGGACTTCACTACTACGTTCCATCCTTAGACCGATGGTCAATCTGAGAAGGTGATTTAGATACTGGAGGTTATGCTTCGGACTTGTGTGATAGATTGTCGAGGTAGTTGGGAAGATTTTCTGCCGTTAGCTGAGTTCACCTACAACACCAGTTTCCAGTCTAGCATTCAGATGGCACCTTATGAGGCTTTGTATAGATGTAAGTGTTGTACTCTGCTATGTTGGACTGAGTTGGGTGAGTGACGAATTTTGGGTCTAGAGTTGGTTTCAGAGATCGAAGAGAAGGTTAGACTGGTTTGGGATTGTCTAAAGGTTATTTCTGATAGACAAAAGTCTTATGCGGATCTGAAAAGGAGAGATATCGAGTACTCTATGGGTGACTTTGTTTTTCTTAAGGTTTCTCCGTGGAAGAAAGTTTTTAGATTCGGTCGTAAGGGCAAATTGATCTGTAGGTTTATTGAGCTGTATCGAATTCTAAAGCATGTGGGATCGGTCACTTATCAGTTGAAGCTACCTCTAGAGCTGGATCATATCAATGATGTGTTTCACGTCTCGATGTTGAGGCAGTATCGGTCTGATCTATCTCACGTTGTCTCTGTTGAAGAGATTGATGTTAGATCGGATTTGAATTTTGAGGAGGAGCCAATTCAAATTTTGGATCAAGACATTAAGGTTTTGAGGAGGTAGTTCATCCCGTTGGTTAAGGTTCTGTGGTGGAATCATGGCACTGAGGAAGCCACGTGGGAACTTGAGGACTCGATGCGTCAGCAGCATCCTCATCTGTTCGGATCAGGTAAATTTCGAGGCTAAAATTTCTTTTAGGGGGTAGAGTTGTAACTCCCTGAATAATTTATTTTTGTTTCTGTAAATACTTGACACAAGTGTGTATCTGCTTCAGTGGTTAAGTGTTCTGGGTGTGTGTGTGAGGCCTTGGGTTTAAGTTTCAAATTTGTAAATTTTTTTATTTTTCTAATTCTCGCCTTATCCTTGGTGGGTTGGGTTATAATTTTATCTTTAGTAAACTCATATCAGAATGAGCCTGTTGGTTCGAGTGGTAAGGGGTTGTTGTGTTGGAGGTCCTGTGTTTGAATCTCTGCGTGAGCGAGGGTGATATTTTTAATTTCGGTTGTATGTTAGTGGTTCGGTGGAAGTGAAGTTCTAAAGGAGTTGAGAGTTAGTGGGTTAGTGGGATCTTATGGATGGTGAGAGGTTAGGATAGATTTTATTTTATTTATTTTACTTTGTTTTCAAAATTTCGGTTTCTCTCCCAAATTTCTGGCATTGTTTTGCTTTCCTCCCCTATTCTTTTCTCCTATTATTTTCCTCTTCAATCTGTGCTCTCTCTTTTGTTCTTCCAAATTGCGTACTTCGGTTCACTATGTTCGTACGGCTTGGTAAGTGGTAGTAGTGTGTTTTTGCTTGAGTTTGGGAGAAGTTTCTTTTAAAGCCATTTAGAACGAGTTGTTTTTTTTTATGGTTTTGAATGTGTGATTTTGGGAGGTGCGGAGTTCCTCTCTTGCAGAATCGTAGGCTGAATTGTTCATGAAATTGAGTAAGTATTGAACACTCAAATTTCACCATTTTCAGTTTTGTTATTCCGATTTAATTGAGAATTTAGACTGATTTTGGAAGTTGTTATGTCGATTTTAGATTCTGGTGGTCTTGAGAGTGATTTCGTATCAAAATCATACCAGGTGTGTTCCCAAAACGCAAAAAATCGAGCTTCGACAAAAGCCAAAAACCATTCTGTCGACCCCATACGGGTGTGTAATCGGCCGTGTGGTTGGCCGTGTACAAGACACGACCATGTGTTTGACGAGGGCATGGTCGTGTGCAAGACACGGCCATGTGGTGGTATGGGTATGGCCGTGTAGGCTACACGAGCTAGGCCAAGTAGGGCGTGTTGGCCCTCACGAGCATGCCACATAGGCGTATGGGTTTTGGGCCAGGCTGTATGGGCCACACGGGCAAGGCCAAACTGGGCGTGTGGGCCCACACTGGCAAGCCACACATGCATGTGGGCAGATAATTCTAAAATTTTTCCCACGGTCACATTGTTCATTCTGATCGACTGTGGGTCTACCTAGGGTCGGTAAGGGCTAACCAAACCCTAAATTACGTGATATGATATTTTGATAGTTTTCCTTGTGTAGAATACTAATATGTATATCTGTTTGGTTAAATATTTATATGTGATCTGTATATGAGCATGTAAAGCATGATGCTACTGTATCTGTGACTGGGGGTGTTGTCTATGTGAAGGAACTGTGTTGTACGACGACCTTTCGCCTATATTCTGGTAGCTTGACTTCACATTATCTGCTATGTGTTGTATCGACACTATATGGTGTGTAGGGATGGGTGGGTGTTTTTAACCCCACATGGTGTGATGGGATGGTCGGAGTTGGTGTGTTGAGGATGGGGGGTAGGATTCTGTATATCTATTATCTGTATCTGAAATGGACATGAGTCCGAATCTGTATCTGACTATTTCCTCTATATGCATTGCATGTCTATTTCTGTTGGGTTACACTTTGAGTTTACGAAAACTCACATATGTTTGTTTGTTCTGTTTAGGTAATCCACAGACTTAGGCGGATCAGTGTGACGGAGCCTCACGGTGACCACGAATTCATGAAATTGTTTAAATTATGGTTTTTATTTAAATTAAGGATTATTTCTGGGAATTTTGTAATAATTGGACTTTTTGGACTGTTTGAATTTTTATTTTGGTTTTGGATGCGTTTTAACTCTGACTGCCACGTTTGACTAAAATCGCGGTTTTAAAAAAAATAAAGGATTTTTTGAATACACGAACTGGATTTCCAGAATACAACGTTTCCTAAGAATTTCACTGTAGAATATGTTTTGGCAGATGAATTAATGAAACAACTCTTTCAGTATTGGATATAATATTTGGATGATTTAACGAACAACCATAAGTTATCAAAATGACTTTGGTTTCAAAACCTATCATCGTAACATCACCAGATTCGGTCATAATGTCTAGGCTGGGTTTGGGGTGTTACACCATTTATTTGCCAAAATTTTAAACTATAAACCGTCTTTTATGAATTTCTTCAAATGAAGAAACTCTAAAAAGGTTCGGAAAATAGTGAAGAATTGAGACTTATTTAGAGGGTAAAATTGAGCTATTTAAGATTTTTTTAGTTAATGTGAAATTAAAATTAACTTTTTAATTTCTTAAAATGTATCTAAAAGTATGTATCTTTTTATTTTATTAATTTATTTGAAAATTAAAAAAATTCTATTAAGAATAAATGACATAATAGTTTTTTTATTTAAGAAAAAAGAAGGGATGTTTATCAAAAATTTTTAAACTAAAGAAAAACAAAATAAAACCTCAGCATTTGGCTTATTGGTCAAGGGTGTTTACCATATCTCAAAGGTTGTGGGATCAATCTGCAGGTTATGCTTGTGTGGTAATTTAAATGATTGCATCTATTGTATCAAAATAAAAGATAAATGGAGGTAATTATAGTAATTATTTATTGGCTAAAACATGTTTTAAGTTTTTATATTATTTGTATATTTGAAATTTAGTCTCCTACTTTTTATTTCAAAGAATTTAGTACATTACTTTCTGAATTTAAAAGTACAAGTCTAATTGTCAACACAATGTGAAAAGGATCAATTAGTAACCAAACTTTAAAATGTTTGAACAAAATTGTAAAAGGATCAAATTACACAATGTGAAAACATTGAGGGTAAATTTTTTTAGATTCAATACTATATTGAAGCAATGTATAAATGTTTGAGGGTTAAATATGCTATTATACTAATTTTAAAAGCTTAGACATTGCCATTTAAGTACCAATGACCAATAAAGAAAAAATCAAATAGTTGAGTGACCATTTTGTAACTTTTCATCGTTAGGTGAGAAAAAAGAAGGAAGCTTAAATATGCCAAAGGTCCTTGTACCTCTTTTAAAATCTAAAATTTAGTCCCTATATTTTAATTGTGAGACATTGAGTTCTTATACTTTTTTATTTGAAATTCTTGGCCTCTCTGTTACTTTTTACCATTAGAATGGTTGGTTTGACTGTTATAAAAAAGATAATTTTTTTTATATTATTTGTACATTTGAAATTTAGTCTCTTACTTTTTATTTCAAAGAATTTAGTACTTTACTTTTGAATTTAAAACACAAGTCCAATTGTTAACACAATGTGAAAAGGATCAATTAGTAACCAAATTGTAATAATGTTTGAACAAAACTGTAAAAAAAGGATCAAATTACATACTGTGAAAACACTAAGGGGTAATTTTTTTAGAATCAATACTATATTGATGCAATGTACAAATGTTTAAGGGTTAAATACGGTATTATGCTAACTTTAAAAGCTGAAACTTAGCCATTTCACGACCGATGACCACAAAAGAAAAAATCAAATAGTTGAAAGACCATTTTGTAACCTTTCATCGTTGGGTGAGAAAAAAAAAAGGAAGTTTAATATGCTAAAGGTCATTGTATTCTTTTAAAATCTAAATTTTAGCCCCTATACTTTAATTTTGAGACATTGAGTTCTTATGCTGTTTTATTTGAAATTCTTGGCCTCTCCGTAACCTTTTACTATTAGAATGGTTGGTTTGACTGTTATAAAAAAGATAAAATAACTCTTCTAGCCCTCATCTTTACATTTTTGTGTTAGTTTGGTCCTTACTCTTTAAAAGTACATAAACAATTACAAAAAAAAGGGTTTAAAAGTTAAATATTGTCTTTGTATTTTCAATAAAAATATAAAATTTTAAAAATTGTGAAAATTTAAAAACTCATTAAAATTAAAATACAAAAATAAATTTCAATAATTTAAAAATATATAAAAATTTTAAAAATTAGTTTTTTTACTTAGACGTCATGGCCCGGGCCCAAAAAATGTTCAAGCTCAGTCCATTTTTAGCTTGGCTCAGCTCACTCAAAAAGCTTTTTCACTATTCAAAAAGTTAATAAAATGTTAAAAAATATTATTATATTAACATTTTATAGTTAAATTTAGTTTAAAATATTTTTTATTCTTTAAAGGTCGGCTTGGCTTGAGACATAAAAAATCTTATCCATGCTCGACCCAAGTTCGGCTAGGCCTATCTTTTTTTTTGAATATCGCCCTTTTTTTTTTGAATATTTCCTTCCCAAAATTTTACTCCTCCCATTTATCCCCCCCCTTAAATTTTCTCTTTCAACCTTTAAAACTTTTTATTTTCGCCTTAAACTTTTACTTCTCACCCTTTACCCCTAAATCAAAAATTAAAATCATCCAAAAAAAATCCTAAACCTAAATAATAATTTTATTTATATCTACTATTTATATTATTAAATTAAATTCCACATTTTGTACTATTTATATTATTGAATTATTTTATCATATTGAATATTTATAAATTTTTGCTAAAATTGAATTATTGATGATGTCATAAAATATTCAGTATTAAAATTTTATGTTGGTATCAATTTCACATTTTATCTTTAAGATAATTTTATTAAAAAATCACATTTTTACATTTAATATATTTTTAATTTCAAAATAAATAGTGACAAGAATCATAAGATAATTGAAGCAACTAAGCAAGCAAATAAGTTAACCCGTATATAAAAGATTAATAAATAAATTATAAGGAGATTAAAGTTAATAACAAATTTGATTACGATGAGAAAATTTGATTACAGTGGATGACAGTGATTACAAGGGCCTAAAATATATATTTTTAATTTAACTCGAACAAATATATTTGATTCGGTTCGATTCGAATTCCATCTCACTCGACTCGATTCGAGAAAATTTCAAATCGAGTTGGGATGATAAAATATGATTCGTCAACTCGATTATCTCAAAATTTTTTAATTCGATTCGATTCGTTTCGATCGAACACTCACCCCTAATTTCTAAGTCATTTGCCATTATAAATCTTCAAGAAAAACACCCAAAAACTCTATAGATTTCATCATCATCTTCAAACGTGGGTTTTTCAGATTTTTGTCAAAACTCGTTCATTCTTCCGTGAAAGGTAATCATTCATGTCACCATTGATTTTTAATGTTATTTTGACTCTAAAATTGAATCGTTAGCCTTCGAATCACATATTTTAAATAAAAGCCGAAAATCGAACCATTAATGGTGGATTTTGGGATTTTGCATAAAAACTTGGTTTCAAAGTGTTTTTCAACTCGTTTTAGCATGATCAAATGGTTTTCAAACTTATCCTAAAGTTTTGTTAATTTTACGAAAAGTGCGTAAAAGATGTTGGAAAATGTCGATACCAAGAATTGAGTAGATTTGTCTAGATTGAAGGTTGCGAATTAGGCATAGATGAATAATTAGTTGAACGGAATTGATTTAAAGTAAAAAGGTTGAGTATAGATTGAGATATTACTATATAAACTTTGTTATGTTAATAGTTTAAGTTACATGGGAACTTAGCTTAAAGCTTGTGTTTTAGTTAGTTTGAATGAATATTTGGTTGATATTTTACTGTGGTTATTATGTGAATATATGTGTTAAGCTTTAGATTCATTAGAGCTTTCTACGAGCTAGAGAAACGTTAGTTAAGCTTTTGGTTTTTGACAAAAGCGGAAAGTGGTGAGTGTATAGAATTGCTACTCGTAAACACGAGTCGTGTGATAGTTGGGAATTTAGATGTAGCCTAAACCCCTACTTTAAATTCCGAGTGTAAGTATTCTTGAACTATACTTGTCTTGTGGTTATGTAATATAAATGATATGTGATATATGGATATGGTGCTTAATGTGTAAAGTGCAAATATATACATGCAATAAATTTGTAATATACATGTTATATGACTATGCTATTTTTTTGCAAAAGATGCTAATATGTAGTGTTGGTGTACAGATAATCGGTAAGTAATATGTGATGCTTTTCGGATATCTTGGCCTTGTGAACTTGAAACCATTGGATATAGTTGGCATGCCATAGGATTGTGGGTAATCAGTTATATGTATAAAGGTTTTAGGTGTTGAGGCCTTGGGACATGGTTGGAGGGATAAGGGAATGAGAGCTAAGCTCCATTCAACAAGACAAGTGAGGGGAAATAAGGAGAGTTTTAGCTATATGCTTTAGTTTTGGGACATGTGTGACTTTACAAGTTTATGTGGTGTAAGGAGATCCATGTATCTGATGTGTGATGATAGAGTTTACTAAATGTTTCATAGTCCAAGTGTCATCTTATCTTGTTCATCTTATCTTATATTATTTGGTCGTGTGGAATATGTTCTATGCTTGAATGATTATGTATATGTGCTATGAAAAGACTCATAGACTATGCATGTTTAAATATTAGATGATGCTAGACTTAAGATTGTACTATTGTGAATAAATGATAGGTTGTGTTACACGATAGCATGTTTATGTTACGGTTATCCTTGCATTCATTGAGCTTGCAAAAGCTCATACCCTCAATTCAACTTTTGCAGATTAGTGTCGTCATGCTGTGGACGGTGTGGTTTCAAAGGGAGTGATCCAAGAAAGTCTGAACATTCTTCGTAGATGCTTATTTATTCTTATTTATTTTAGGGAAATTGGCAATGTGGTAGAACTTATTTGAGTTGTTGGTTTTTGGACATTTGAGCTTGCTTATGTGAACTTCATGTTACTAAAATATTAGAATACTTAGTCAATGATGTTAGCATGATGACAGTTGTTTGGACTCGATTTTGGTGTTTTATGCTATCGATTAAGCTGTATGAATGATTATTGAACTTAGTACTTGATGCATGTTGTTTAGGAACTAGGTGAGATGAGTTAAATGCATTACTACGTTGTAAATTTACCTTTAGTAGCAGAGGCATCGATATTGGGCCTTAAAAATCGATACCTTTGTAAACTAAATCGTACAGGAAATAGAATAGAGATTTGGTATCGATACCTTTTTTTGAGTATCGATACTAGGGGAAGAAATATCGATACTTGGTTCGGAGGTACCGATAATTTTTGACAGATGGGTTTTTACAAATCGAGAAACAGAATGCTCAATTGGTATCATTTTTTCCTAGTGGTATCGATACCACTACAGGAAAATATCAATACCTGAATACCAGTATTGATACCTACGGACATCTTTGTGAAATTTTGCTACTTGACCATTATGCATGACTCTAGCTGTTTGTGTGATCGATTAACCAAATATTTGCATGTAATAATGATAATGAATCATTTGAACGTAGTAAAACTTGATCGACTTAACAATAGATGTTCGAATTATTGAATCTAAGCTTTCTATTTAATGTAGGTGAGAAAAGACGGTGGTGTGGCATCCCATATTCGGGCCTGGTGACCAAACCGGGTATAGGGTGTTACATTAGACCTCCAACATGTCCCTACATCACTCAATCACACGTTAGACCTCCCAATGGCACTATTGGCCAATTTGGGTCACAAAATGGGCAAAAATGAGACATTTCCACTTATTAACTGAAAATATAAAAATAATGAAGAATTACACTAAAGACACTATTTTGCTCAAGAAAAAGCTCCTTAAGTGTGCCAGAAGAGCCTAATTTGTCACATCAATTTGTGGCAGATCAACTCCCCCACACTTAAGTCTATGCTTGTCCTTAAGCAAACACACAAACATGCAAAAAGATGACTCTTGAACAATGAATTTATTTGACTATTGGTGAATGGGTGTGCACTATGTATCAAGTCCTTTTATTGTATAACTCAAAATTGATGCATTGCAAACTCATAACTTTGAGATCAAATGGTCTTAGTTAAAAAAAGTTACAGAGTAAACAGAAGTAGAGGTAGTTTATGGAAATGAATTTTTATACATTAATCCATCTCAATAAGATAATAATATATGATGTATCTATGCATGAAAGAAACCAACGTATTCATTTACAACAAGTTTCCACAAGTTCCAGTTTGTAGGAGGAGACGCTAAGGTCACATAGGGCTTAGTGGCTTGTAACGTTTTAAGACTTAGGTTGGTATGGATTCAAAGAAAGGTCATCTCAAAATGGTTCAAGCACTATGAATAGTATAGCACAAGAAATTTTTCCCAATTTCCCCCCAAATGTGATCGTTTCATCTTACTGCCTTATTTCCCCTTATCTCATCTTCCTTATTTCTCCAATAATGTGGAAAAAGTAGGTCAATTTTAGCTCGTTTTTGTGTACTATGATTTTGAGACATTAAAGTTATGCTCTTCTCTTTTTCTTATTCTAAGCACACTACACCAAAATAGGCTTTTAGCGGTGCTTTTTTAGGCCTTTAGCGGTGCTTTTTAGCACCGCTATAAGCATTAGCAGTGCTTTGAGAAGCGCCGCAAAAAACACCGCTAAAGACCATGACCTTTAGCGGCGCTTTTCCCACAAACGCCGCTAAAGACCACGACCTTTAGCGGCGCTTTTCCCACAAACGCCGCTAAAGACCACAATCTATAGCAGCGCTTTTCCCACAAACGCCGCTAAAGACCACGATCTATAGCGGTGCTTTTCCCACAAACGCTGCTAAAGACCACGATCTATAGCGGCGCTTATTCCACAAACGCCGCTAAAGACCACGACCTTTAACGGCGCTTTTCCCGCAAACGCCGCTAAAGAACAAACCTTTAGCGACGCTTCTAGCAAAAACGCCACTAAAAACATAATCTTTAAAAAAAATTATTTTAATCAAATAATATTTATTTTTATGATAAATATTATATTATGTTTTATTTTTAAATTTAAACTTTAAATATAATTTTTAAGGATAAATAAAAATATTATTTAAATTAAATTTTCTATGAAAATTTTAACTTTAAAACTAAATATAAAAATTAATAAATTTAGTTTTAGAATTTAAAATAATAAATTAATAACACAATTAAAATCTAAAAGTTAGAACTCAAATTGTCGTAAATATTAAAGTAAAATAAAATTTAGAATCAAAACTAAAATAAACAATGGAAAGATAACTCAAATGTAGGTTTTGCTACAAGTTACAGAACAATAACGAAAAATTAAACACCACACATAAAATTTATCAAACTAGTTAAGAAATACATGGTGTGACCATGCAAGATAAATACAATAGAATCATAGGGTAATTTTGCATAAATATCTTGAGTACCAAGAACAATTTGTCACAAAATTATAAAACATGATAAAAAAAAGAACAGTAGAGACATGTTATTTGTTACTTTTGTTTTGCTTCCAAGGCTTCCTCACCGCCTTCATCTTGGCAATGAATCATCTTCATCATCCCTGCTTAAGAAAACAAAGAACCTATTGTTAAACAATTTATAACTTGAAAAAGAAAAGAACCATGTTACTCGGACTTAGGTATGAGTGTTAGGTGTCAGTATAAAGACATGTCAAATATGGGTATGAAGGCATGTCTGAGATGAGTATGTTCAATTTTTTCCTTATGTGTACTCTTCTCACTACCCGTGCTATGATTTCTCTCATACTCCCTCTCCACTTTCTCAACTTCCTTTTCAGCCCGTGGTCTCCTCAACCTCTTTGCCCTGGGGGAAGGAGAACGTGAACTAGCATGTTTTGGAGACTTCGTATGGCTAGAACGATTCTCTCTTTCCAAAGAATGATCCCTGTGAGACCTCCTGTGTCGAGAAGGAGACTTATATACTAAATGATGCCAGTATCAAGCAATTTCAGCTTCCCACAACAAGGAAACAGTTTGAATTATTACCTTATTGTGGAAAAATGAAGCAGGCGGGCAAATTTCTGGCTCTAACATTAGTACACTGAAACAATAAACTTTAATACACAATGGTGACTATAGGATGGACCTCTGAACTCCCTAAAATTTTATGCATTATGTTAATGAAAAATGGCAGTATGATGTGCTACTTGCTTTACTTGTGCAAGTTCAGCGAACAATATATGCATGATATTAAACAGGTGAATAGATCAATGCATAAGCTCCAATATGCAAGGCAGTTACTGTCCAAACCACAATACAGAACATACAGAGATAACAACTAATTATTCCACAAACTTGCAAAACTCCCAAAGCACAATGCAAAAAAAAAACAAGTCTACAACTAAATCATAAAAAAAAGCTACCTTCATTTGCTTGCACAGGAGGGCTCCGATTCCATGAGGAAGAACTACCAGCCACGATTCGTTTAGATAGGTAAGGTAGAATCTCAGACAGAACAATCTCCGCAGCTGCGTCCACATCCTTAGAGTTCTCGAGAGCAACAACTTTTAGAATTCGTGAATCAACATGCGCAGTAGGTGTAAGAAAATATACTTGCACTGCATGTTTGTTACATTTCTTTTTCCAAATCACCACGCTTTATGTTATACACATACATAAATCAATTACAGCATGGGATTAAAAATGGGTAAAAAGAAATACCTGCGGGAAAATATCCATCAAGCATTTATAAACCTTTTTAAACCTCATAGTGGAAAGCTATTAACCTACAAATAAAGTAACAAAAATTTACATGAAATCTGTAATCAAAGTAAAATACGATGAAGGAAGTATTCACGATGAGAACCATAATTTTAATCACGTTAATCAAATGTAAAACTATAAAAGATTAATTTTAACAATGAATTAAGGAATAAATGTTTAAAAATATTACATGCAAAATGACCGATCAATTGATAGAATTCCTTCCAATTAGTAATGGAGAAAAACAAATGAGGAGATATGATTAATAGAAAAGCTAATTTTGTATTAAAGAAAAAAAAAGAAACTTTCTTATTTTCATGCAACACAATTTGATAGCTCTATAGAAATTATAACTGCTTTGCACACAATTCTGATAATAGGTTCACGTATTTTCATGCAAATTTAAACTATTTGAAGAATGAGAGAATTAAAATATGCACAAATGATAAGATAAAGAGCATAAAATGTACAATCCATGCTTGACGTTTGCTGCACCACTGATTTTCTTTTTCTTTTCTTAATAAAATTTCATCCTTACCATAACATCAGTTACTCCTATAATCTAAACAATTCATCCTCATATATCTTTGTAGAATGGGATATACATTAACTTCATCATGATTCGGGTCAGTCGTTCAGACTCGAAAATTTATTCAAAAAGTGAAAGATTTTATATAAAAAAATATAATCTAAATTAAACTTGAACTAGATTTTAAGTCCATTTTTTAATCAGATCTGAACATAAAAAACAGACTTAAAATTATATATTGACTCGACTCAAATTCGATCCCAACCACGATCAAGTTTAGACAAAAGAAATACGATGCAAAAGGAAATTTTTATATTAAATAAAATTAAGGTATCACGGGGCCTCTTGCAACTTGGCAAATTACCACTAAAAAAGGGATACAACCTGTACAGATACTGTTGTTTAGAACTTCTTCAGCAGCTACCTCGATTCTGTTGGACAATCCGGCACCGTTTCTAAGAAAATGAAATTTTTATTGGTGTAGCTACCAAATTTTATAGAAGATTATGTATTATTGAGTTGGCTACATTGTCATTGACTGACCTCACCTTTAAAGGGATCGAAGATAGAGTGCCATTTTGACAAATAATATATTAGCAACATGATAATATTGAAAATAAAAACAAAGCTACGTGTCACATTTTATATGGTAAAGCATAGCATGAAAAATGATTGATGATTAATGATTAAATATGACTTAGACCTAGCCAGATCAAAAAGATAATTAGCAAATTGAACCCTAGTAACCTAATTATCAACAAAATCAAACAGGCTACAGCAAATCTTCAAATTGAAGTACTTAAGATCCTTTGTTCATAAAAATCTATCACGCCCTCTAATTTTCAATAACTCCATCCACTAATATCAAAATAGAAGAGGCGGTAATCCTCACTATCAAACTTTTAAGTTCTGTTGACATATAAAATCCAGTAAACAACTAAAAATAAAACCAGAACTCAAGCTGAAAATATTGCATCCGCAAGCTTTATTGAAATTGAAGCACTTCACCACTAGAAAATGAAAGTAAATGAATAAACTTAAAAGGTATACTAAGAAACTTACCTCATACATGTACAAGTCAGACATGCCTTCCAGATCCTTAACCACCAGTAAACACAAATCCAATATTTTGATTCGATGTCATGTCGATGAATCATTTTAAAATAGAAAATAAGTAAAGATCTCCAACAAGAGTGTTAAATACTGCCTTGTATCTTCTTCTTTTTTCCCTTTTAACAATTCTGTATCAAATTCATCATGCATCACTTGGAGACTATACAGCTAAAATAACCACAAAAACATAAGAAGAAAATAATAGAGACTAACCTCAATTGCCAACACTCCAGCTTTTCAATTCCAGTCTCTCCTTGAAGAAAACCCAAACTTTACACTAAAAAATAAAAAAAATATTACAAAGATTGACAACTCTTCCGACTTCGCCAATGCTAAACCCTAATCTGGAAACACCTGATACTTCAATGATTCTTTTACTCGTAAGCAGATTGGAGAGGGTAAGATCCGACGAGGTCGCTCTTAACGCCGTGGAGACCGAATCGCAGCGCGCCGTTCTGGGCTCCTCGAATTTCATGCCGAATGGTCTTTGGTGCCTCCATTTTCCTTTTCTTCTTTTCTTTTTGAATTAATCGCTTCTTGTTAAATTTTTCTTTTGGGATTTTTTTTATAATGTCGCAGAGAGGGAGGGAGGGAGAGAAAGCAAGACAGACGACGTGTTTGCAAAGTGAAGAGTTTTAAGGGGAAAATTAGGGGTTTGACGGGGGGAATTTTGGGATAAAATGGCGGGATTTTTTTAAAGTAATATTATTCTTTGCGGCTTTTATTATAAAAACGCCGCTATTTCTTATCTTTTGCGGTGTTTTTTGAAAAACGCCGCAAAAATTCATTTCATTTTGAATAAAACGACGTCGTTTTGCTCTGCTAAAAATCTCTTATTTTGTCAATTAAAAATTATTAGTTAAGTGATTTTATAAAACATTTATTATTACTATTTTTTTATAAATTAGATTTTTATAAAAAAACCAAGTTATTAAGTTAGAAAACAAATATCGTATATTTTGCTAGATATAATTAAATTTAAATATAAAATAATTTTATTGTTTTTAAACAATGAAATGGGTGATTCGAGTAAAACGAGCTTGAAGTTAGAAAAGTTTTTAAAATATGTATTAATTTGTCTATGTTTAAAATTTTAATAAATGAAAATATATATAATTAATATATATTAAATTAATAATAATCTGAGTGGTCTAAAATAGATTTGAGTTAGCTATATAAAATAAAGACAAAATTTAGGTAAAAATTAAGACTCGTATTTCAAGTTAAGCTAGACTTGAACAAATATAATGTATGTTAATAGAATACATAGGTCCGACAAAACGCAACCCATGATCTCTTCAAGTTAGGTTTTAGTTAAAATTAATTTTAATAGAGTTAATTACACCATGCATCCCTAAACTATAATTTTCATTTTAAATTGGTTCCCAAGTCTTTAAAATATTCTAATTACATCCTTAAACTAACGAGGTTATATCAATATGGTCCCTCCATTACTAAAATCATTAATTTAATAATTAAATGAGACGTCAAGTCTTAAGTGGCATTGTTTAAAATGAAATTTTTAAAATATATTGTAAAAACATATTAAAAAAGGAAATCCACGGAGCGAATAAGAATGAAAATTAACCTTGTACTTATTAAAACATTGTGAAACTATTTAATGTCAAATTCTTTGAAAATATTTAAAACTCAGATTATTGTTTTATTATTCCTCAACAAATATAATGCAGCTTTAATGGTTTTAAATACACCAAAACGATTTTGAAGAACCAAATCTTCACACGATTTTAAAGAACCAAATTAATATTATCTATTTTACAATTAGGAAGCACTAGTTAATCTAAACCCTAAACTATAAACCTAAACCCTAAAACCCTTAACACATAACCTCTAAACCTTAAACCCCAACCTTTAAACCATAAACCATAAATCATAACCCCTAAACCCATAATCCATAAACCTTAAAATAGTAACTCCTAAACTTTAAACTCTAAACCATATACCCTAATCCAAAAACCTTAAACTATAGTGATAATTAATTCAATATTTTAAAATTAATACTATCTCTTTTACGATTATATAAGAAATTATTTAATATGTAAATTAAAAACACTCAAGAATGTACCCAAAAACTTTAACAAATAGTATTTTAATTTTTCCATTTTAACAAATATTTTTCTATGTTTTTATTTCAACTTATTTCTACATGTCATTGTTTTTTTTTTTTGAAGATTTTGAATATTTAATTAAAAATATATTTAATTTTAATTAATATAAATAAATCAATTAAATAATAAATAGACAGATAAAATATTTTTTGCGGCTCTTTTCCAAAAACGCCGCTAAAGACCTGAGCATTAGCGGCGCTTCTTCAAAAACGCTGCTAAAGACCCAAGCATTAGCGGCGCTTCTTCAAAAGCGCCGCTAAAGACCCAAGCATTAGTGGCACTTCTTCAAAAGCGCCGCTAAAGACCCAAGCATTAGCGGCGCTTCTTCAAAAACGCCGCTAAAGTCCCAAAAATAACAAAAACGACGTCGTTGGGCTTAGGTTTTTGCGGCGCTTTTTGGAAAACGCCGCTAATGCTCATTTTTAGCGGCGTTTTTAGAAAAGCGCCGCGAATACTTGATCTGTAGCGGCATTTTTCTAGAAGCGTCGCTAATGATTGATTTTTAGCGGCGTTTTTTATCCAAATGCCACTAAAAACGCCGCTAAAAGTCTGTTTTGGTGTAGTGGCATATTTTTCATTCGTTTGTTATTTTCTCTCACAATGCTTTTGATCCTCACTTTTCTTTCTTTTTATGCACAATTTTTAGTAAGAATCACTTACAAGCTACATCAACCCCTCTTCACTAGTCACTTAAGTAAATTTTTTAAGAAACCTACGCAATGTTCCTACCTAACCCTCGATGTCCATGTCCTAACATTCATTCAATAGTGCAATACAAAGTTTAGGACCTATGAAGGGTTGAGTTTCTAACTCAGTTTTGGCTCAAAGTTTCAAACATAGAGCTCATCAAGAAAGGACAACATAAGGCTCAAATTTAGGAACTAAGGATAATGCAACATTCAATGTTGGTTCTTTAGCATTTCAACAAATACAAAACCAAAACATGCTTCTACTTATTTCAATAAATACTGTAAATTTCTAAAACATGCATGCCTATATAAATCTTCATTTTTATTGATCATTTGGATAAAACAAAGAATGTTTCCAACTGCCTCTATCTCATTGTACAATGTAATCAACTAAACTAAACAATTTATTCACAAAGTGAAGAATTCATCAAGCATCAATTAAAATTTATACATTCAAAGTACCTACTACACAATATCATGCCACAATTCACCGATATCAATTATTTCATGTTCAAGAACCATTTAATCACAAAAAGAAAAATGAAAATAATTTTTTTTTTGGATTTTTTAGAGATTAACAAAAACGAAAAATATTTTTGGGAATTTTGAATTTTTTTTGAAAAAGGCATAAAAACTAAAATAAACACACCAATAAACATAAATATCAATAAAAATAACATGCACAAAACTTATGTGCACCCCCCACACTCAGTCTACACCTTGTCTTCAATGTGTTCTAAAGAAAGGATAAAAGCTTACCAGATTTCCCTAGAATAGAGCACCAGACTATTTCGGGCGTCCACCTTCTCATTGAAGCTCGAAATGTAGTGTAGTCTTTTAGTGTAACTCGTTGTACACAAGAAAAATGAAAGAAAAAACAAACAAACAAACAATACAAAAAATAAAAATTTCAAAAAAAAATCCAGAAAGTGTTTAATAGTTTACATGTCACATAAAAAAATAAATAAAATGCTAAGCATGTAACTAAGCATTAGATGTGTCATCCCCTGAGTCAGTTTCATCAACTCTTGGTATGTTCCTTTCTTTGGGCACAATTTTCTTCTCTTGCTTTCGTTAGAGTGGCAGGCTTTGCTCTCTAGGATCGACATCCTCAGACACTGGATGTGTAGATGTAGCTACGTCTTCCACAGTCTCATCTTGAGGTGTCACTTCACGATCTTTTGATGCCTCGTCATTCGCTGCCTCACCCTCTTCATTCCTCTTTGTAGTGGCCTCATCTTTTCCATTATCCTCACCCTTGGATGAGTCACTTGATCGGGTGAGCCATTGAATGGCTTCTGCTCCCTAACTCACCATGAACGTGTTTCCGAATGGCTTCATTGCCTCAAGCATTTGGGTACTGTAGTGTACGTCACGACCTAAGTGACATTGCCATTATGTAGGCTCACCCTCAGTCTTCTTCTTAACGCTCTATTTTTTCGCTGCTCGAGGTGCATCCATTTGTTCCTTACTTCATTGGTTTCACTCCTGAATTTGCTTCCTATAAAGATCTTGGAATTGTTGGAGCAAGGAATCACCAATGATGCTGCGTGTTGGATGTTGAGTTTGCTCGATGTCTACACCAGCCCTATGGCAGAGGTCAGTAACCAAGTGTAGGAAATAATACCGACCTTACCACTCGCAATGCAACACTTCATCTGTTGATTCACCCATGTACTTACAAAAATTCTTTTGCACTAAAAAATAGAATATAACAGGGCTACTCTAAACACATTTACATTGTTAGTGTCCAATGCAGGGCAAAGACGAGTACATATAAATTGCATTCAAATTTTTGTGATAGGGAACATGACCGATTGCTTAAAAGAAAGGGGTCGCCTCGATAAAGCTTTGCGCTTCCATTCGCCTCCACCTTTCGTAAGGTAGTTTAAGATTGCATCCGTGTCAATGCTAGTAAAATTGTTTAAATCGAGGGATGATAGATCTTCTTCCTTGTAACATGGCACGCCGTAGTACGCGCAAATGGTAGCGGGAGAGATATCAATATAGGCACACCTATTGTATACCCGATGACGTTTAGAAAATTTTAAATTGGAGTAAAAATCTAATACTACAGTTACAACGACAAGCTACTTGGGAAGAAAGTAAAAATTATCCCAAGGGTGAAAGTATACATCATCCCAAATCTCATCATTAAAAGAAGAGGTCGGATCAAAACGTCATTTAGGGGTGAATGTTCGTTCTTGGATTGTGTGATAGAAATTTGCGGCCTTATTTCGAGCAAATTTGATGCCATCGATTTTTGATGACGGAACCGATGGGAATTGGGATCGAGACCATTTTTGTTATTTTAGGGGTATTTTTGTAATTTTCTAAAATTACAGTAATGGAATTTAACTAACTAGCTAACCACAAACAATTAATTTAGAATTGAAAATAAACTAAAAATTAAAACAAGAGAAAACAAGAATAATAATTATATCAAAGCAAAGGAAAAAAACTTAAAACTGTCTTGATCGTTGTAGTCGAAAGGGTTAATTCGAGAAGTGTCGTATTCCTCAAGCAAAAAGAGTGTAAAACTTGCAAAAGAAGAAACTAACAAGAAAAATAAAGAAAAAGGGAGAAAGATTTCAAAGAAAATTGAAAGAGATTTGAAAGGGGGATTGAGATAAAATAGAGAGGGGGAAGAGTGTTTTTAGGGATTTAGGGTGAAAGATTTGGGGAAAAATGAGAAGAGTAGGGGGTTTGGGGTGTTTGGAGGCTTAAAAAGCCATCAAAACACACGAATTGCAATACCAAAAATCGGGCATCGCCTAGCCTGACTTGGATATCATGATACCCTATAGTGGATATCTCAATATCACTGTGTAAATTAAAATTTTAACTTTTGAAATTCTAGGGGTATCACAATATCAAGGGTTCGATATCGTAATATCCAAAAGATTTTTGGTCCCCTTTTGAAACTATCAGAGAAATCGCGGTATCCCCCATTGGATATTACGATTCCACAGAACTATCCCTAAAAACATTTACAAAATCATCATTTTTCTTCTAAATCATCAAAATTATATCCTAACAAGTCTAAAATGCAATTAATTATGAATTAAAACCCTATACGACATGTGAAAACACTTAGAGTCCATGCTTAAAACATCGCCACATGCGATAATTAAAAATTTTTGGGTTTCCTTGCCACATGCGATAATTAAAAATTCAAGTTGGGTAAGTCAGTCACACCATCAAAATGGTGCTTCCTCGGTGTCCTCGACACTCAGGTACGCCTCTTGTTCAACATGCGATTGAGTCTGCCCGAAAATAATAAGGTCCTCCTTATCCTCATTCATTTCCAAATTCTCTTGCGTGGCGTACGAACACCTGAAAACCTACACCATTCCATGAACGTTGAAAATTTCTTAGCATGATAAGGTGTCATCTCAACTACCTGACATTCATACCCTTGTGATGGCAACACCTCCTTTGATTTAGACTCAAGCTCAATGCATTTGAAACTTCAGCCTCTCCCTTGATGTCCATAATCAACTCACCCCTTCCTACGTCTATGATAGCTCTAGACGTGGCCAAGAAAGGTCTCCCTAAGAGTATAAGAATTTCAAGATCCTCCTCAAAGTTAAGCACGATAAAGTTAATGAGAAAAAAGAATTACCTAACTCTCACTAACACATCCTCAAGGACGCTCTTGGGATGTACTAAAGATCTATTCGCTAATCGCAAGGTGACTACCGTTTCCTTAAGCTCTCCCAAACCTAACCTCCTATAAATGGACAATGGCATGAGGTTAATACTTTCCCCTAGGTCACATATGGCCTTCTCGAAATTAACTCACCTATCTCTATTGGAATGGTAAACCTACCGGAATCCTTTAGATTGGGAGGAAATCTTTTAGACACTATCGCGTTTCATTCCTCATTAAGAGTGATTTGCTCTCCTCTCCCTATTTTTTTTCATAAGAGATATAACATCCCTAAGGAACTTGGCATATTTGGGCATTTTTTCAAGGATTTCTAACAAGGAGAGGTTTATTGTAACACCCCAAACCCAACCTAGACGTTATGGTCGAATCTGGCGTGTCACATTGAAGTGCCTTTCGAAAATTGAACTTGTTGGAAGAACATTCATTTCTAAGTTTTAAAAACCTCTTAATTATTATTTAACAATCATTTAGCTAAAACGTTTGCCTTGTTGTCTGATTTTGTTATAATAAGTTGATCTAAATTCGAGGAAGCTTTTAAAATCCTTTTGTTTAAAACTCGTGTCTTTGAAAACAGTAAGTATTTCAAAAATTCATCTTCTCTTAAACTAGCAATTTAAAGTGAGTAAGCAAAAGCCCAATTAAAAATTTAAACAATTTAAAGGCTTATTACATAAACAAAACCCAACATATAAAATAAATTTAAATAAAAGCAAGTGTAGTATAGCTGCAGTTGTGTGGCCACCTCCGAGTCCCTCGTAGCACCAAACCACCTAAGGCTGAGGATTACTTGTACAGTTAAAAGGAAAATGTGAGTTTACGAAAACTCAGTGCGTAATCCCCTATCAATCAAATAGTATACAACATACAGTAAGAGTCTGAGCCTGAGCCCTATTCAGTATCAGTACAGTGTGGGCCTTAGCCCAGTACAGTAACAGTGTAATAATGCAACCTATCCTAATCCAACCAACACACCATGTGGGTATAAAATCGACCCACCCAGCCAGCACACCAATATCGCAGCAAAGCTGCCAGTAATAGTGTCGCAGCAAAGCTACCAGTAACAACATATGTGGTAGAGCCACCAGTACAGTATACTTCCTCCAATATAGTATCCCAACCCCATCAGTATGTCATGTCATAAATCATACGTGTATGCAGAATGTCATACATATCATAGAGTAAATCAGTCATACATAACATAAAGCCATAACAGTCATTTAATCTTCTAGGGGTATAACAATCATTTTACCCTATGGGGGTATTTCAGTCATTCTAGAATATGGGGGTATTTTGGTCATTTTACCCTTCGGGGGTATTTCGATCATTTTATCCTATGGGGGTATTTCAATTATTTTACCTTATGGGGTATTTCGATCATTTAACCCTTCGGGGGTATTTCAGTCATTTTACCTTACATGGGTATTTCGGTTATTTAATTGACCTCACGAAAGGTCCGCAGTTGCCTCGAGCAACTCAAGTGACCTAAATGGGCAAAGTAGTGTATATGGGCCCAAGGCCAATTACTCGACCCAAGTGGGCCCACATGTTCGTGCAGCCCACTCAGCCCAGAATTTGCCACGGCTATGAGAACTATATAGCCCAGACTAATATTTGCCAAAGTTCGTAGATTTCATCCGTATAGGGCCCACGAGCCCATTAGGCCCACACGGCCCATTTTGGCCTAACGTGGAGGCCTCTACAGTCCAACGCCATGTTTTGTGGGCTCGGATTACCATACGAGTGTTCGTACACTCTTATGGCCTCGTACGCCGTCTTTTTTGACTTTTCAGCTTTTACCGATTTGCGGTTAAGGGGGTACGATCACACATCTAGATTCTATTTGCCGAGAAACCTCCCACGCCATGGAAACCTACATTTAACCAACAATCTCCAATTAACCACTTACACAGTTAAACCATCAAATAAACACAAGTGATCACAACCGTTACTTACCACAACTTTTGATTGAGTGAAGAGGGAAGTTCACCTATTCAAACGCAATCACAAAACTTCAACCCTTTGAAAAGTTCCTAGGCACCAACCGAAACTGGGTAAGCACTTAATCAACAGATAATAAGGTAACTCTATACTATTACCCTTACCAAACGCGAGAGAGAAGCAAACTACGAAATGCGAGACACATGGTCAGCCCCCAAAAGAAAGGAAGATTCAGCAACTAGAAAAAGAAAGGAGAAGATGAAAGCAGGGAACAATCAGAAGAGTAAACCGGCAGCAATACAGCAAAACAAGAAACGGTAGGGAAGATAGAATCAAAAGAACAGAAAGGGAAGAAAGGTGTATTTGGCAATCAAAGAGGAGGGAAACTGAAGAGAAAGAAGAAAAAGAAAAGGTGAGGGAGGAGAGTGCATTCGGTCAAAAAGAAAATAGGTAAAAAGGAAAAGTAGCCAAAAGAAAACAAACCCGAGAGGTACCTCAAATCTTAGCAACAATTCAGCACCTACAAGCAGAGGGAGGGAAAACCACACAAAATCGGCATGAAAAGTAAAACAAAAATAAGCAGTATGCCCTTTAGCCAAATTTTCCTTAGTAACAAGTTCATTTTCGGCACACCTCCCCTCACCCCTCACTTCTCTTAATTTTCTCCTAAAATCTCTCCCCTTATCCCTCCTTAAATCAGTCCACCAATCTCTCCTCAACTCCCCCCAACAACTCCATTCAAATTCCATTGAAACTGTCTTTAGCTATGTTTCACTCTAACTCCACTACCCACACAGCTTCAGCAGCAAAATAAATACTCCATTGCACAACCCATGACTTGAACCTTAGACCTCACAGTTACACAACACGCCACCTTGCCACTAGACCACAAACTCTTTTTGTGTCATAAAACCATCACTAATACATATAAGACCTATATGTCTATGTCCAGATTCATTTAAGAGCAAAACTAAAAATTCTACAAAAGCCAAGACTTGAACCCAGGCTTCTCAAACACCCCCATACACACCCAAATCACTTAACCAATGAAGAAAACAAGTAATTTGTGTCAAAACAAGCAAAAATCAAAGACTTAGATTTTTGGGGTGCTACATTTACATTCAAGGTTCGGGCTTCGGGTTTTGGTGTGGTGGTTGAACAGATTTATCTTAACTTTTGATTTGTGTGGGTTCACTCTCAGATCTTTCATTCTCTACCACCCAATCTCTAACACTAGGAGTGCGAGTGTTCTCATCCTTCTCACTAACTTCCTTCTCCCCACAATTTGGTCGGTTAGGTTTCTTAACCACAACCCTTGATCTAAGGGTAACCGCCTTGGCGTGTTCCTTCGTTTCCCTATTTGAATTAGGTCCAGTATTACTAGGTATGCTGGAGGCTAACTTGTTTTGCAATAATTGCAAAAATTGTTTTAATTGACCACGAATTTGGTGCACATTAGCTTGCTCTACATGCAAACCTTCATCTACTTTACTCACCCTAATTGACAATGGATGGTCACTACTATAGGCTGGTTTTCTCTCTTGATATTGGGGTGCCCTAAAAGGTAATAGAGGTTGATAGGGTGCGTTGGGTTTTAGAGGATTAAGGTTTTGATTCTCTTGATTTGAAGGTCCCACTTGATTCCCTCCCCACCTAAGGTTAGGATGGTCACGCCATCCTGGGTTATAGGTGTTGGAGTAAGGGTTATATCCTCTATTTTTCTACATAGTTAACCTCTATATGGTTGTTTTCATCATCGTACCCTGCATTAAAATGGGTTAGATTGGGTTGGTTTTGGACTTGCGCCTTGGCTGAACTCATCTCCAATTGGTTAAGCCTTTCGAGGATTTTTTGGTACTTGTCCTCACTACAAACTGAGTTCATTGCTGATTATTTAGTCCGATATGTGAACCGATTAACCAACCCCATATAAGAGTTCATAGCCATGTCCTCGATAAGTTGATTGGCCTCGTCGTAGGTTTTTTATATGAATGCTCTCGTAGATGCTCCATCTAGACTAGAGCGTAAGTTTCTGTCAAGTCAATTGTAGAAGACTTGAAGTTGTAGTCAATCTTGTAAAGCATGATATTGACACTTGTGCAATATTAACTTAAAGTGCTCTCATGCCTCATATAATGATTCTCCTTCCAATTGCCAAAAATTTGTAGTACCCATATGAAGTTTTATGGTCTTGCTTGGGGGAAAGTATTTTGCCAAAAATTTACTTGCTAGCTTGTCTCAAAAGTTGATGGAATCTACCGGTCGTGAATATAACCATATAAAAGCATCATCATTAAAAGAGAAAGGGAATAATTGAAGACGAATAGCATCATCGTATACCCTATTGTACTTAAAAGTATCACAAATGTTTAAAAACTACTTAAGATGTTGATTTGGATCCTTATTCATTGACCTTTTAAATTGAAGGTTCAATTGTATCATCTGGATCATGGCCGATTTGATTTCAAAGTTGATTTTCACACCTTAAAATATTGCCTAAGAGTTTTAGTGGTATTTTAGGAATTTTATCCTTTGAGTGTTTGAAATTCTGTGACATGGCATATCGGTAATGTTTTCAATTATGATTTTTAGAAAATTTAAATCAATTTTTGAAAATGAGTTTTAAATACCTTTAATTTTGAAAATAGGACTGATTTGTAAAAGAGTCAAAATTGAGATTTTTTGTGAAGCAATTTAACCAGATTTTAGAATCCAAACTAAATAACTTCCCTTCTCTAAGCTATTTTATGTAAAAACAACCCCCAAAATTTGTGCTTGTCGTCCATTGTTTTCTCTTGCTATTTCAATAAATATTGAACTCCAAATCCTAATTCCTTTTGATTTTTATCATCTCTTAAGTTATAAACCTTTATAAAAACTAAGAAAAAGCACCATACGCAACATAGTTCTCTCCATTGTCAAGCTTGTGGTTTTTTTGGGTTTTCAATCAAACACTCCATTTTTCATCATCAAAGGTAACGATTCGATTCCTTATGATTTTTTAATGTTGTATAGTATTTAAAAATTGAATTATTAGCCCTTAAATCGCATGTTTTAAATAAAAGCTGAATTTTGGGATTTTGAGTAAAAACATGGCTTCAAAGTGTTTTTCACTTATTTTTGACATGATTAAGAGGTTTTAAAACTTACTTTAAAGTTTTGTTAAGGATTTCTATGGATTTAATGAATTTTCACGAAAATTATCATAAACATGTCAAAAATTTTGATACATTAAAACGTGTAGTTTTGAGTAGTTTAAAGGTTGAGAATTAGTCATAGGTGAATAATTAGATGAATGGAATCAATTTTAGGCAAAAAAAAAGAAATTATAGAGTAAGATATTTTAGTTTCAAGTTTGTTAGTCAAAATTTCAGTTTCATGAGGAATATAGCTTAGGCTTGCATTTTTGGTTGGTTTAAGTGAGTCTTTGGCTGAATATGAATTGTGTATATAAGTTTCGAGTGTAAGCTTTCTACTTTCTTTGTTTTATTTCAGCAAATATGTGCATATGTAAATAATTATAGATTGATTATTATGACGCAATATTTTGAATTGTATTGTGTTGTGGGAATGTTAAATATACCGAATGATAGTAATGATGTTGTATTAGCGATATAAAGAGTTGCAATGAAAGTGTGCAAAAGCTGGTAAGTATATATGTGTTGAATTGCGGAATATGATGCTAATGTAATGGGTTTTGTATGTGATAAACTAATTTTAATGCACTCTTATGTTGACAGAAATGTGATGGCTCAATAAGAATTATTGTGGCACTTTAAGTGCAATTAAATATGAATTCAATAAGCATGCATTGTGTAAAAGTTTGTGATGTGAATTGATGAATATGAACAGAGATGATGTGCATTAAATCAGTAATTAAAATTGTGTAATTATGGATATTTTGGCCTTATGAGCTTATGGGACCACTAGATATAGTTGACATGCCATAGGATTGTGAGCACTCACCTATATGAGTTACGTGATTTGGACATTGAGGCCTTGAGACATGTTTGGAGAGATAAGGGATATGTGAGTTATGCTCCATTCACTTATGGGACATGTTTCACTCTAAGAGTCTATTTGGTGTGTTGGAGATCTGTATATCCGATGAGTGATGATAGAGCTCACTTTATGTTTCATAGCCTCAAGTTTTTATGTGTAATGTGATGTATGCTAAATGAGGGTGTGGTTGCTATGCCAATTTATCATTTAAACATGATCTTATATGTTATGGTAATACGACAAAAGATGGATGCTTTTAATTGTGAATAATATGTTAAATGAGTTTATTTAAGTTATATGAAAACGTTAGTATGTTCTCATAGTAAATTGAGTTTATAATTGTGGATTGGGTTGTTTTCTTATAACTTGTGAATGGCTATGAATATAAGTTAAACTTGTGAGTTATTAAAGCATGTATATGTTGTTTTAGTCTTGATGAATTATTGTGAGATGAATTAATGAAGTATGAACATGTAATTCTGATTTGAATGGAATATCGTTTTTAATGTGTTGTAGTATGCTCTCGATGAACATTCGATATTGTGTTTACATTGTGGTTACTCTAGACATTCACCGTACTAACTCGTTTTTCAGTGGTGTCAGAAATAGTGGTTTCAAGGCCACAAATCTGATGAGTAAGTTCGTAAATATTATTATTTAATATTTACAAGTCAAATATGGTATTTAAATAAATTTTGAATTGAAAATTTATGCTATTCGAATGAACAATTAGGTTCAAGTGGTAAGACCTTAAAGTTAAGTGGTTTTAGAAAATGAGGTATCGGAACTTGTTTCTATAAATCAAGCCGTAAATATTTTTATAAATATTTATGGAATGTTATTAAGGTTGTATTAAAGTTTCTTAAGTTTTAATTATTAGATAGTTAATTAAGCAAAAAGACTAAATCATAATAGTTGAAAAAGTCAATCGTTATTAGTTTAAAGGTGTTAATTGATTAAAGAAACATAATTGGACGACCTTAGTGGATAAATTAACCATTTTTTAAGTTGGTGGACAATTAAAGCTTTAATTTCTTTTAATTGAATATGTTTTATATGTTATATTATTATTAAAAGTAAAGAATAAAAGGTAAAAAAAATAAGAAAACATAATGTTTTCTTCTCCAATTGTTTTGATCTTCATCGAACCACCATGGGAGGTTTTGAAGTTTTGGGTAACAAAGTTTCTTTGCATGTAAGGCCCTAAACTATTCATTTCTCGTAATTTTTATATTTTTGAGATCATTGCAACTAGGTCCAACTAGCTTGTACCTTCGTTTTTGAAACTGTTAAAGATTTTGAATGTTGCCATTGATGAATTTTTGTGATTTTAGATGTTAAATCATTAATTTAAAGTATTAGTTGTTATTTATAAGTATTTTTAAGTAATTTTTAATTATTTAAATGTTTAGGAATTAAATTGCTAAAGTAATAATAATTCAAGGATTTGGTGTGAAATTGTTACAAATTTGGGTTGTAATGGATGCTAGTAACATTCGGCTGGTATAAATTTTCAATAAAATTGGTTTATTTGCATGATTAGGACATAGAGACTAAATTGAATAAAAATGAAAAGTTGAGGGTAATTTTGTAAAAATGTCAAAAAAAACTAAATTGCATAAAATGAATTGGTTTTTTTGTCTAAATTAATGAATTGAATGAAATTATTGATTTAGATTGAGAACGAGTGGAAAATCGAGGAGAAAATAAACTTACCAAATGGCCCCTATACCTAGTCTTTACTGCAAATTAGTCAGGTAAGTTCGTATGAACTATAATTGCTTTAATTTTGCTTGGATTGAATAATTATTATGTTTTTATGCAACAAAATCAATATGTAGAAATATATCAATGCTATGATGAATTGACCATTATTGAGCCCCGTTTGAACCTTAGGAATATATAGGATACAAATGACATGTCATTAGGGTTACCATGTTTCGGGTGCTGATCCTGAATGTCCTATCGGTGGCTGAGGTCTGACATTTGTTGCGGATGCTTAACAACTTGTGTGAGCAGCATCGTGTAGCTTATATTCTGGCCGTTAGCTTGTGTGAGCAGACCCATTTCTCAACTCGAGTGAGCAATGATGTAAAGGAAAAGGAAAGATTACGACTATATGTTTCGTACACTTTGTATGAGCTTTCCCGCATATCTGATGTTATTCTAAATGGTTCAACGGGTATGAAACGAAAAGGCACTGTAAGTGTTTAAATGACTTATGTCATGAATCTATGAAAAGGATTGAAAAGAAAATGTTCAATGAAGGCATATCTATGTTCATGAAAATGATGATTTCAAGTGAAGTTGTTTATGTGTAATGACTTACCTTATGTTAATTCGAGTGAATTATGAGTTGATACCCTAACATGTGTTGTTGATGATGCTTAGGCTTGTCCCAAGCTTATGGTTGGATTATATCATGCTTAATCTTAATGATATACATCGAAATGGTAAGTGTCCAAATGGAAATATGCTTATGTGCATGAAAAGGTTATATGAATCAAAAGATATATTTTATTATGAAATGACTTATCATGTGGTTGATCCTAAAAGATTTATGTATACATGCACTAACTTGTGTATTGATGATGACATTTAGGCTTGTGTCAAGCTTGTGTAATTGGTTGATGTTTATGCTTATGTATTGTATTATGAAAATGATACGGGTGAGAAAAGGGAATGAAATGGTAAGTTCATAATTGAGATGTAATACGATGATATAAAAGGGTTGCTGAGTTAAAGAACTTACTTATATGTGAGAAATTTACTTATGTTATGGATGAATTTACCTATGTCATGGATAAACACGCTAATTCATGAATTGATAATGTTATTTAAGCTTATGCTTAGTAAATAGAATGGAAAGTAAGTAAATGGAATGGTAAGTAAGTAAATGGAGTGGTTCATAGTCTTATGAAAAGGTTAATGATTGTGTAACATGTCTTATAAATCCTATTATGTTAGGAATGAAAAATATATGTAATGTTGATAGACTTACTCATTTGTGAGTTGATGATATTGGCATGTATAACTTGTTTTGGTACCATTTGATGTTGATTGGTTGTTTTGTGTCATTTTGGTACTTATAGTTTCCATACTAGTATGTGTTATTTTGGCAATGTGTTAATGCATGTTTGAATGGCAAATGTGGTATGTGATGAATTGACCTCAATATGGTCAAGTTGAGGTATGTTTTGAAAATGGTATTGAACTAGATGTTTATGAATGATTTGTGGTTAAGTATATACATATGTTTCGGTAAGTTTGAACGTTGCAATTGAGGTGCCTTGTAAGGAATATTGGTTGAATGGTTATGAACTATTGAATTGGTCAACTTATGTTGGCTTTGGTTATTTTTTGATACCTTAGTTATATACACAAAAGGTCATTAAGTGAGTGCATGACTTGGTGAAGGAATTGGCTTGTTTTTGGAAAATTTCATGTCCACACGGCCTGAGACACGGGCGTATGACTTAGTCATGTGTGACACACGACCATGCGACATGGCCTTGTGCCCCCTGTAGGTTTTAAGGTTTGCAAGTCAGGTTGTTGCATGGCCTAGTACATGGCCTGGCACACGGGCATGGGCATGGGTCGGGACACAGCCGTGTGTCCCTATCTCAATTGTTATGGGTTAAGGTTGTTACATTCACTAAGCTTGTTAAGCTCAGCCACTCCCTTCTTAAAATTTACAGATTAGTTGTGTGTCGGTGTGAGCGGTGTAGTTTTCGAGAGGTGATCCAAGCAAGTCTATTCGTTATTTCGTAGGTGTTTGATAGTACTAGAAAAACATATGTTTTCTCCCTACTTATTGGTTAATTTTTTCCCATTTAGCACATATTTTAGCATTTTCAGTTCAGTAAATGGCATTTTATAGGATCTTGACCTATTTATCCTTAATTCCGTCATGTTTTGGTACTGATGTCGCTGCATGAGTATTTCCAGATTGTGCCTAGAATTGTCGCTGCACCTGACAGCTGTTCGGATAAGAACAAAAATGTGCGAGCTGTCCAGTCTGGTATAACTAACTTGTACGTACAGAGGCAACATGATTTTGATGAATGGTCACCTATGCTATTTGGAAAAATATAAATATTCACATGAAAAGGAAAAAATGAGGCTTTTTGGGAGGATTATCTTTATCAACCTATCTTTTAAAGCTTTTCGGCTATGGCGGCTTAAGTCTCCTACGGGTGAATCGATGTGAAAGGGATATAGATCAGCTCTTGAAGAGGAGCCTTAAGTGCGACACAAGAGGGAATAGATAGATTTAAGTCGAGTTGTCTAGGAATAGTATTCTCCACTTGTTTCTTTTATTTTTCTTTTCTAAACGCAAATGATTACTTTCTATTTCATGTTAGTACAAAAGTACACATGATTTCTGGGTCAAATGTTATTTTATTCAATCTTGCTTCTTGTATTTAATCTTTGGGTTTGAATATTTTTAGTATGGAAGTGTTATTGCAGTCACTAACACTGAAAGGTGCAGCGACAATTCAAGCTAACAAGCATGGCAATGGAAGTTGCTTGAGGATTAGAGGAACTTAATCCATTGTTCTTAATAGTGTTCCATTGCCATCATCGGAAGGTGTGATTAATGTGTATGTTTAAGTCTTAGATTAAATATAGAAGTTAAGCTTGGTAAGATATTCATTGCAAATTATTGCATCGACAATCACCTATCCTTTTATACCATGTGAGCACTTAGTATCCTATTGAATATTCACGATGGAATCCTAGTTTATCAGTATCATACTTTATCTTATTGTTTTCAAGTTATTGCTTCAACAACTACTCTCACAATTTATGTCATTTCTACCTATTTATTGCACTGACATTGATAGAAAAAAGACAACCATCCTTGTGGGATCGATATCCGACAGACTCATATTTGTCTACTATACTTACATTGATAGTGTACGCTTGCACATTATTGCTGTGACTTTAAACAATCGATTAGTGTTCTATACTTATTTATGTTTTGGGGAATGAGGTAATGTGCTAAACTAGTTATAGCCATGGTGATTTTTAGACATTTTTCTGGTTTTTAGTTTGATTTATTAGGATTACATGTTATTGTTATGTTTTTTCTCATAGACAAGAGGATGGGTTGACGTTACTTGGTCGAACATGATTTTGTGATATTGAACTATCAATTAGGTCGTTGAATGGGGTGTTACATTGTTAGCATTAATCACCAGAAAAATGTGTGTCTCTCTTCCTCAACAATTTTTTGTTGTTTTAAGGTGTCTTCTGATGACTTTTGTTGCCAAAAATGCCCTTGCACAGGATTTGGGTGATTGGTGGACAAGATAGTGAAAGACTACCCTTTTTGTCCAAGTTTGTCCCCCTAACGAAGGTGGTATCGCGATACCAATAAGTGGATATCGCGATTACTCGAGCAATATTGAACCTTGGGGTCCTCCTTAGAAGGTGGATATTACAATATCACTGAATGGAGTCTTTAATCTTATATATTGTTGGAGGTATCGTGATCTCAATGTGTGGATATTGCGATACCCTTGCCTTTGGTGCCATTCTTGCTTATTTTCAACCTCCAACATGTCCCTACATCACTCAATCACACGTTAGGCCTCCCAATGGTGCTATTGGCCAATTTGGATAACAAAATGGGAAAAAGTGAGATATTTCCACTTATTAACTAAAAATATAAAAATAATGAAAAACTACACTAAAGACGCTATTTTGCTCGATAAAAAGCTGCTTAAGTACATTGAAAGAGCCTAATTTGTCACATCAATTTGTGGTAGATCACTTATACAACACTGAACACTGGCTTATGGGGTGAAATTGTGAGAAATTCTCAGGATTAGGGACTTTCGATATAAGAACTAATAGAGTGTTATTGAAATCTAACTCGATAACTTTCCCAGCAAAAATTGATTAACCCACTCACATATTACAAGACTAACTAAATATCACTAATAATGAAAGAAAAGTGCCTGAAACCATCACTCCCCAAAGCCTTCAAATGAGGTATATCAAAGAGAGCTATTTTTAGTTCAACATCTAATACCTCCTTCCCTAAAAACTGAGCATCATATTGCTTAAAACTAGGAAAAGAATTGGTAGGTAAATTACTCATGGGCTCAAGTTACTCCCCATATAGCTTCTAAATGAATCTAAATACTTCTAATTGAAGAGTTGTAGTATCATAGATCCATTCACCACTATCGTTTTTCAAAGCATCAATACGATTTTGTTTCCTCTTTTGTATGGTACGATAGTGAAAGAACTTGGTATTCCGATCACCAAGTTTAGCCACTCGCAGTTGGATTTTAGCTTCCATAAAAGTTCCTCATGGTGAAAAACACTCTCCAACTCTTCCCTAACTTCCAACGCAGACTGAGCAAACAAACTAGAATAAAAAAAATCCATCCTTCTTTGGATAGTTGGTAATTTATTCATAAGATGCCTTTTCCTAGTCCAAATGTGCCCATAAATCGATCGATTCCACTCCTTGAGATTTGAGGCTAAAATAGAAAGGGATTTTCCAAATTACCATTAAACCCCCACTTCCCTTTAGCAAAATCTGGAAAATTCAGATGCTCTAACCACCCAACTAGGAACTTAAAAGGTAGCTCTTTGGGTAATTTAAGTTTTGGTCTCAAAGATAAGAGAAGCGGCCTATGATCAGACTTAATCCTAGAGAGATGCAAAGTCGAATTGTTAGGGAACTCATTCATCCAATCATCATTTGCAACAGCTTTGTCAAGCCTTTCAAGAATCCCCTATCTAAACCATGTGAAGGGTGGACCTCTAAAACCAAATCCTAGAGAGCAGAAGAATCACTAAAATCACCAAAGAGAGCATACCTCCTCCCCTAGACTGACCACCTTTCTTTTCACATTCAGAAAGGATGGTGTTAATGTCTTTAATCGCAAGCCAAGGAACATCCCCTAGAGGAATAGTAGCAAGTGACCCTTCCTAGAGAAGTTCCCATTTCTGCTTATCAAGACTTCCATATACAAAAGCGATAAGAAGGGGATTTTGGTAAAAATAATCAAAGAATCGTACAAGAATAAATTGAGGATGATTGTGGAGAACCTAAACCCGAACTGACTCCTTCCAACCAACCCAGATCCCTCTAAAAAAACCAGCAGCCTCAACAAAATGGAAAAATTGCAACCCCAGTTTGGCAATAATGTTATTAGCTTTTGTACCACTGACTTTTGTTTCCAAAAGGCTGACAGTATTCAGTTTATACTCCCAATAATACTCGCAAAAAATACGAGGAAATTTTAAATTGGCACAATCTTGATAATTCCAAGAAAAAATTGAAAAATTCATAATAAAAAAATAAGAAAAAGGAATAAATACTAACCATTACTGGTTAACAACTGACCTGTTTTCTATATCATTCCCATTCCTTGGAAAAACGCCGATATTACCTGCCACCTTAATTTGAGAATTAATAAGCATAACCATGGAATTCATTGAGACCAAAAGTGGCACCGTGAATTCCCAGTAGCCTTGAACTTTTCACCGGAACCACATCCTTTACCAACAGGAGTACCCTTCCCTAACCCTAAATAATTATTTCCCTTCAAGTATTTCCTGCTCGCAGAAGTTGAATTTACCTTGAAATTAATCGTCAAATGCCTTCCCGAATCAAGGACTCCATCCTGCAATGGGATCTCTGACCCTATCGGTCCTGTAAAAATTGGGTTAGTATGAATCATAAAAAGAGAGACTAAACCTAACAAATTAACTTTCCCTTCATCACCATCAACATCTCTAATTTCCATAAGATTCACCAATTTAATAGCATCATAAAAATCAGTCAACATCAAATCATTTTGGTTCTTATCTGAATGATCCACTATGTTAACGGCAAGACTCGATTCATTGAAGAAAATAGTTTATTTTCCCAAGGTTTTAACTGGCTGCACCTTATTGAAAGTACTTAAGCTGGTAACATTTAAAAAATGCTCCTCATCAGCAGGCCCAATCAGTGTAGCATGGCTCGATGAACCCACTGTATCTTTATCCTTCCTTGGTGGGCCCCGAACCCTTTTATTTTTTTCCACTTAAATTTGCTTGAATAGTCATTTTTGAATTAAACCTAATCAAGGATTGAAACCCTAAAATTTCCTTCCCTCCACTGCCTAAATCTACTTCATTTTCATCCTTGACAATTAAGGAATTAAATCTAGAGCGCGACGTCACAAATACTATTTTTTCATCGGATATCCTCAATTCTCCCTCAGATTGCACCAAACTCTCCTTTCCACAATCATCCAAGGATTGTAGGATTTTTACCCTTCTAACGGTTGTCAACAACCACCGATAAGTCACTGTCCTATTCCTTCTTCTCCATCAGAGTAGTAGTCATTGCTAAGCTCGGCCAAGCCTCTTTCACGTGATCATACCTTCCACAACAAAAACATGCCACCAGAAGCGATTCATACTCCACCCTCTGCATAGTGTCATTTATCAATACCTGAGAAATTAGATGTTTATCAAGGTTTACATACACAACCATTCGAGCGAATTTACCTCTCAGACTGTTGCTTGTGTTAAAATCCAATTTCGACACTTTCTCGATTAGTCCCTCAATCTCTTCAAGTACTTTTCATTTCTATAGAAATCCTAAAAGACCAGGGAGTTTGATCCAAGCCTGAACAGTACTCGGATAGGGCTACAACGGAATAAAATTTGTTATTTAAGGTTGTAGCGTAAGGTATTGACCAAAGATAATCCACGGTCCCTGAGTAAGAAAATTTTCAAAGTCATCTTTATTTTGGAATTTCGCTAAGTAATAGCCATTTTCTATGTCCATTAAATGAAATGGAGAAGTTGGCCACCATAAACTACTCATTCTGTTTTACAGAACATTGTATCTGATATAGCGTCCTAGAAGCTTGAGGACCACAATAGTGGCCATGTCTTTAAACAACAACTGGTTGACCCTTTTAAGAAAGCTTAACACAGGGATTCCATTAACCAAAGATTTGGTGATATCCCTATCTAAGTGTTAGAGTATGCCCAAAGACCAATCATGAGATGATTGTAATAACATACTTGTTTTACCTTGTTTATTAATATAAGGCATTACCATTATTATTTTAGTTTCTTTTCTGTGTATATAAATAAATTGTTTTACAATAATGTCCTGAGAATAATATGATTATTCTGAAAAGGTCCTTAGTTGAGTATTATTGTGGAATTGGACAACAATAATGCATTAAGACTAACATGTAGTTGATTGATGACAAAGTGTTGTCATTGACATAGGGATGTCAAAATCAATACATGAGTATATGTTAGAGAACGACATATTGGACTTGCTCGCTATGAGTATGTTTCTTAGATTATTATATAATAGTCACAACATTACTCATAGTGATAACTATGTCTACGATCCTTAGAATTAAGATCATCATTGTCCCAACATAGTGAGTCGTATATTTTGATACAATCAAACACCTACTGTAACAGGTTGTACTATAAAGACTAATGTTGGGTATGCCACAATCTATGCAGTGGGATATGATTGATCAAGATAGGATTTGTCCCTCCTACATAATGGGAGCAATATCTTAGGCCACTTGATGAAGTGAGACTAGAAATGCATGGCCATTCTCAAATAAGTTAATCTGAGATATTGCACTTATTTTTTTTATTGTAGTCTATTTCGGGTATCAAGAAACATGAGATTAGACTTTGCAAGTGTGACTATTCCATGACTTGTGTCCAATCGAGATATATAGGACAAAATGATATAATACATGAAAATTTATCACAAAAAGGTTATGTTGAACCACAACTTGTAACTTGGGTAGCGATGATGCATTGCTATATGCCACTCATTGCTTGTAACATTAGAAGTGTTCTAGTATTACTACCAATGTTACAAGAGCCTACAAGGTCACACCTTACAGTTGAAAAGAACAAAATCTAAACACAGTTGGTATTAAATTTAATTTTCATGAGAATTATATTAATTATTGAATTAATTTAATTGGACTGTTAAATAATAAACATATTATATGTACAAATTCGTTGTACAAGAATAAAGAACATAGTTATAATAAATGTATGAATTGGATTCATATAAAATATTAATTATGATCCGTTTACCAAAATTATTAAAATAAAGTATTATAATAATTAATTTCGGTCAAACATAAAATATATATGGAAATTAATATCCCTTTGGAAAGGATATTACATTGTGATACTTTCATATATATTATGGCACCAAAAAGGGGATTCTAGTTTTTAGGGGATATGAAATAAAAGGAATCATAAAAAAACCCAAGGGTGAAAAAGAGTGTTAACCAACATCAACGACAAAAAGAAAAAAAAAAGAACCTAGGTCTAGCAGCCGCATTTCTTTTGTTCGTTTGTTCACAACAGGGTGGACTACGTAGAGGCCACGAAAATTCTATTGCGGCTTTGGATTGGATGTTGTAAACATGAAATTATATAGGGTTTTTCTATGTATTTTTACCACCTTTTTACTTAATAAATATGTTAATCTTGAGTAATTGTTATAAAAAACAATTTCATTTTCAATCCTTCAAAGAAAAAAAAACAAAAATCCTTCAAAAAAAAGCTCTCAACACCACGGGCACCGTCCTCCTGTCCGGTCATCGGCCACCGCGCCGGCCGCCGATCTCCGGTGCCGACACTGCCGTCTACGGTGGCCGAAAATATGAAAATCTCCTTTTCGGCCCTTTTAACCTTTCCAAACTCAAATCGGGGCTCAAAATTTCCAAAATCCAACGGAATATGCGGGGAAATCACGAAAACCTTTCGGTTTCTGGCCACCGATCCTCGGCGTGGCTCCCTCAACGCTTCGGCGCCACTTCAAAGTTAAAGAAAGGTGATTTCTTTCCTCTTATATTATTTCTATATATATAAACGATAAAAAATAAATGCATATAACAAAAATAAAATAAAATAAAAATGCAAGTAACAACCTTTGATTCGGGTTTTTTGCTCTCTATATTGTGAAAGTAATAGTTTTTTATTTCTCTTTTCGAAAATCCGATCCCGTTTACAGTGTGTTCAATGGCCTCTTATAGCCGTATGAAATAAATCTAAAGAAAGAAAGAAATCTGTTCTTGATTTGATTTACAAATATTTTTTATTCCCTTTCCATTTTCGTTTTTTCTTGCTATGCAGGTGAATCCATGGAGATTCGGCCAAGATTGGAGTTGCGGCGCTGTTGAAGATTAGAAACCCTAAGGTTTCTGGCGATTATGGGCCACCGCACATTGGGCCTGTGTTTTATTTTGGTTTGGCCCCCATTTTGTTGTAATTGGGCAGTTTCATTTGGGCCCGTTTATAATTTGTACCCGGGGCAAAAAATCGGGTATTACAGTATTCTTATTTAAGTGGCCAAAATGAAAGCACCTAAAAAGTTGGATGACCAACTAAGTAAGTTACTCTTTTTTAAATGTAAAATATGATTTCCCAAGTTGTGGTCTATTGGTCGGGTGTTTATCTATCCCAAGAATAACCTAAGTTCGATCATTATTGTACTAAAAAAAACATAAAACAACACATTTTTAAGCACACTAACAATAATTTATGGAAAAAATATGAAAAAAATATTTATTAAAATTAATAAAAATATTAAAATATTTGAATATTATCTCTTAATTAATAAAAAGTAATTCCGTAAATTATGATATCATCCCATCCCACCAAAGTAAACTTAATTTTCTCAAGATTTCAATCATTAATTTTCAAAACATATCAACTTTTCCATTAAAGAATGATATTCTATTAGAATCATATAATACAAATGCACCAAAAGTAGTGCCTAAATTCGGATGAAATCTCAAAACTTGTTTTTTTTTTCAAAATGTATTCTTATATTAATTTTTATAAAAGTTTACAAATAATTCTAAATAATTTTTTATCAATTTAATAATAATGATCTCGAATTATAAAAAAGAATAGGTCATAAAATAAATCTACCGTACTTAGCTACAAAATATTGCATTTACTTTTTGGTGAGCATAATATTTCCAGCTAAGGTCCCATTGCTAAGGGTAGGTTGGTAAAGGCCGAAAGCAAAAAGCTAAGAACTTTAAGGCTAAGACGTCCTGGTGCGCGGTTGGGTGCGGGGCAAGCAAAGGACATTGATTCATGTGTTGGTTTTCAGGCACATGAATGATGAAAAGATATGAATCAAGAAGAGCCATTCAACCATAATAATTTCCTAAACTTGGGCACACATGCATCCAATTCCCTTACTTTCGAGTAATAAATAAATAAACTATAATTTTAACATTTATCATTACAGTTTAGGATTCGAAGTCACAAATTTTAATCATTATGACTGCTATAGTGTTAGAATCAATGAACTACATCTTCACCTATGGTGGAATACTTCACTTCTAATCCTGAAATTACAGGGTAGAAGCTTAAGTCGACGTGATCCATCGGGGCTCAGGCAAATAAACAAAGTCAACCATGGAATTTAGTCCTAGCTCCCAACTACATTCTTCTAATCATAAAGATTGCATCAAGAAGATGGTGACCACATAATGTCAACTTTTCTTGTCCTTTTCTGTTTGTACATTTTCCTTTTCAAACAATAATTACATCCATAGGCAGCTCCTTGGCCTAACCCGTTGTACTCGAAGCCAAGAAAGATGACAAACCAGTGATCAAAGTTGGCCTTTGATTATTTATTTATAGGTGGGACCAACATTTGAGGGGTCAACCAGAGACAACTTTGAAGCTACTCTAATTCAATTGAAAGTAACATAATATTTAAAGGTTTACATGCATTTTTTTCAGCAGGCAAGGCATCAAACACCAACTAAATCAACTACCTTCCACACGCTAACTTCTATGTTTTACGGATTTTACCGACAACTTACGAACTAACTCGAAAGGGACTGGTGGCGAACCTTGGAGCAATTGGGATGATTTTTCCGAGTTGTGATAACAACTGTACCTGGCTTAGGCACTATCATCGATTTCAACCGATGCATTTCAGCTGCGTCTTTTAGTGGAGCTGAGCTGAAAGTACACGGATGGTTGTTAGCAACCATGAAAAAAATGGCTGAAAAAACATGACACAATTCTGACAACAAGATTCATGCAAGGCTTACAGTTGTTCTCATTTTCTGCAGAAGATTGAATGCTAATTAAACCCGGTTCTAACGACCTATATAAAAGTCCACCAACATTCAAGATAACAAAATCATTTAAAGCTCTTTCCCCTTAGTTGGAAGTTCACATATAAATAACAAGATATAAAAATTATCACCAAACTTGTTATTATATTACTCCCATTGTATTAACTTCATATGGTTGATCCCTTTTAATTCACCAAAGCAACAGCTTTCTTATGGATGATTTTTAAATGAAAAAAACAGCCTTAACATCATCCTAACAGCACACAATTTAGTTGACTTTGGAGGTGTTTTGACAACAAAAACCAGATATTATCTCGAAAACAACCCGTAAAATGGAATGTTAAAATATTCGCATAAGAAGTTCCCTACAGAGAAGGACCCTACACTTAATGATATTGGCATTAGACCTCAAAACACATCCATACTACCTAAACAAACTGAAGTCCTAAGCAAGGAATGATGTATAGATATCTAAGTTGTCAATAAGTTCTGTGAGAAAATAGTAGTGGAAAAATGGAAAACAACATTCTTCAAGATATATTTTCCGATCATCATCATCATGCAATTGACCAACAGAATTATACTTGAAGGAAGAAATGACTCTTTGGGATCACACAATATTGAATTTCAAAGAGTATTTTTTTCACTCCAACCCCATGAAAGCATAAAAAACACTCTTGAAATGCCTTCACGGATATGCTACTAAGGAAATAATAATAAATATGGCAGTATCATGCAACTGATGTTACGGAAAATTGCAACAGTCATTTCTCAATATTTTTATGCTTAATAAGTAGGGTTACATCCGAAAACTATGGTCAGTTTTGTCTTACACATATACTACGTTTACTCAGTTGACATTCACCCACTTGAGTTGTCCACTTTTCATGCAGATATGGCATAATGATTTTACAAAGATTCTGTATCGACACAAACTATCATGTTTTTGTTGATTGTATAGAAGAAAAACCGGATTCTTGATTTCTCCCTGCCAGGAGCTCAAAAATGGAAATTTGATGCAAGCATAACAGCAGATAGCTAACAAGCATGCAAACAAAAGTTGCCCTTGGTTTATAAAATGATAAACTGTCAAATTGAAATGTAACACTACCTTAGAGGATGGAGATAAAGGAGGTAAAGAAGTCAGTTGAACAGGCTCCTTTAGCCGCTGAAATTCTCGAAGCTGCTTCACCTGCTCCTTGATGAGTTTCAATAGGATATCTATCCTTTCCCTCTGATCTGCAAAGGAAGTCAGCTTCTCTTTTTCTCCTCCAACTATTTGTAGCCTCTCTGTAAGGTGTTCAATTTCAGCATCAATCTCCAGCCTTTCGTTACTGACTGCAGAACTCCTCTCTAAGTCATATAGAAAGGTTTTGTGGTCTGATGCAGAACCAATTGGCAGTTTACTTTTTTTACTATTCTCCTCCTTAGGACTTTCTTTGTTATCATCAATAACATGGACATCATAAACAGTTGGTTCCATATCAAATGTGGAATTGTGTAGATTTCTGCCTAGTGGCTCACCAAAGTCCGAATTTCTCTCAAGCTCATCTACACTTAAAGAAGTGCCACCAAAACTTGGGGAAGTTTTTCTTGTTATTGCTTGACATACTATGGTATCATCATCATCTTGTCCCTTTCCTTTCCCAGTTAAATTAACAACCACAGTATGACTTAATTTCTCAGATGATGGAGTGTCAAATTCCGAAGGCCAACTAGAACCTTTTCCCACTTCATTCTTCCTGGTGGATCCACTGTTTCCCATCAGCAACGGATCTTCACCTAATCCAAGTGAAACTGAAGGAATTTGTCCCCCTTTATTTGCATCGTGTCGAAAAAAATCACACTCCTCTGGCTCATCTCTACGTGTATCCATCTGCCTGTAAGCTTCAACTTCTTTCTCCAAAAGGTGATTCTCCTTCTCCCTCCCGACAAGGATCTCTTTTAGAAGGTTCATCTCTTCTTCATCATAAGCAATTTTTTCTTCTATCATCCTTTGATACTGCGTTGCTTCCATTTCTATCGATGCCTTATCCTCTTGTAGACGCAAAATCATTGCCATAGCTTCATCAGCAGCAGAAGCAGAAGCAGCCCTTTCTTTCTCCAACTCCAAATGTAAAGCAGCACATGCAGCTTTTTCTTCTTTTATAGCTTGTTCCAATATTTTGAACCGATTTGCCTCATCTCCGGTAACCTCAAATTTTTCATTAGTGTTACCTTTTCCCTCTACACTGCTCAGTTCAAAACCATGCCAGGTTGCCTCACTCAAATCATTGCCAGATTGAGTGTTTTTATCATCTAAAATGGCAGGTTTCACATAGGTCAATCCAAATGTAATGCTAATAAGAGAAGATCATCATTTAATAGTTCAATATTCAATGAAAACTTCATTAGATATCACATTAGATACGTTTTACTTACCAGGAAAACAATCTTCTATTCCACTAACTAGACCCCAATTTTCAATCATTGTTTCACCTCCATCAACAGATGAAGCATCTGCAACTGAGAAATTAGCAGACTTTCGATAGCCAAAAGCAGCTATCCTACCTCGTTGAACTTTAGATTTATGCTTCAGATATATACTTTTCTTCCCCTTGGCATCAGAACTACTCTTTTTTTTATTCACTATAGTTTGCAATCTTAAACCTGAAGGTGAAGTAGGACATGCTTCACCCAGCAATTCAATGGACTTGGCATCCAAATCCCAGTCTTGATCGTTGAACCAAAGTAAGTTAAAAGGGAACCTATTGAAAGGCAGTTTAAGAGCAGAATGAATGTTTGATACTGGGAATTGAATGAGAAGGTTATGCCAGCAGAGGTTGCTATTTTGGTACCCAAGAAACCCAGAACAAGGACAAGGCAAGTAAAGTCCAAAAACATGATAAAGTTTCCAAGCGAAAAACCCCAAGGTTGATCCACATAGAAGGACAAAAGCTAGAGCAAGGCCGACAAAGGCTCTTATAAGACCAATTAAGGTCCACCAAGTAAGTGTAGGGGAAACCATTACAACATGAAGAGCTCAAAAAAGGCAGAGAAATGGAACTCAAGTAGTAAAAGAAATACAATAACAACACGGAATTGATCAAACATCATGAAAGATAATAGTGAAGTTCAAACTCAATGAAAATTTCCAGCTGGAATTTTCTCGGCCCTGGGTTTTCCTGGAATGGGAAAGTGGTTGACTGTCTTGAAGAAAAAGTTGAAAGTGGAAACCATCGCCGCCTTTCACTTCTTGTCTGATGTTTCGGACAAAGATTACTGCTGTGTTTTTTGGAGGGTCTGTTGAGACAATATCAACAATTTTCAGTTTTCGGTACAAGTTACGTGTATTCAATATCAAACCAATATTTTATTGTAATTATGCTATTAATTTTGTATTATACATTTTTTTTGATATTTTCTTGAGACATTAATTTCATCATTTTTATTTCTTATATTTTTTAAATTTGAAAAATTGATATAATGTTATACATGTAATAATATATGTTTACTAAGTAGTAAAAATAAGTAGTCTAAAACTAAAATTTTAAAATTTAGACAAATCAAGTAAAGATTAAATTCAGGGAGATATGGAGGGTAATATTCCTATGGTAAGCCTCCCTGAGGAGGTACGGAGGGGTAACGGTGACTAAAATTAACAGTAAAATTTTAACTTTTTTAAGATACATATTCAAATATAAATGTTAGTATATAACTTTTAAATATATAAAAATTAAATTTTAAATATTATCATATGCTTATATTCAACAATAAAATAAACTAATTCCAATAATATAATAGAGTAGAAATCAATACTGACGAATCTTAGTATTAAGTAATGAGGATTTAATCAAAAAAATTTAAAGTTTTAATGAGAATTTCAAAAAATAAAAATTGATAGATCTAATTAAAACTTTTTATAACAAAAAAAATGGAGTTTTAATGAGAATTTTCATAAGGGAATAATTATTTTTTAAATTTAAAAACATAATTGAAAATTTCAAAAGCTGGCCTCTGAAACCAACAATCATCATTCAACATCTTCTTTGTCGGCTATGCGTGTACGGCCGTGCTCTAATTAACTATTGAATAGTCAAAATTTCTTTTGTTGAATCAATAATCAAGTCTATTACTCTAATAATTTTTTTTCTTCTTTTTGCAAGAAAAACATCCTTTTTCCACAGGAGAAATAATATAGCAGTAATTTTTTATTATTGGATGGTTGCTCCAAAATCCAGTATTTAGTTGAATATCAAGCCCCACTCACTGCTTTCAATTGATTTGCACATGTTGCAGGGACAGAAACATGTATGAAACATTGTGTCCGAACATGTTGGATGATTTGGCAAGTTTACCCAAACACACTACACTACACTACACTACACTATTATTGCTTGCCATTGACAGAATAGATACATATAAGCAGTCTTATACGATGTCTGTTTTTGAAACAACTATATATACCTCATCTCGTTTTAAATAGTGGGCAGGAAAAGTTTTCAAAGTTGGAATAGGGTTGATGTTGGTTAACCTGAGTGTCCCAAAGATGCAAGATATGCAAGCTGAAGACTGTAGGCTTCTTTCAGCTCACCCAACACTTGTGCAATAGTGGGTCTCCGTGATGCATCTCTTTCCACACACCGTACGGTGACTAAGGCTGCTTTTCTCATGCTTTCGACATCGAAGGTTCCCTTTAAGTTGTCATCCACTATCTCCAATGCACCTGCCTGCAAGTACGGCTTTGCCTGCGTTTAAGTCAAATATGAACCAGTTGCTTAGAGCTATGTTTCAGGATTTTGTATTAACATGCTTAAACTAATTAGCCTTCTTAAATCCATGACTCTCCAGTTAGTTGACAAATGCAACAACATCACACCTTCATGCTCCTTTTCATACACAAGAATAAGAAATTAAAAGGAAAAGGAAATTATGGTTACCCATAGCACTAAATTGAAGGAATCTGGAGTTCCGGAATGAGTCAGCGGTTCTCTTCCGCATATGAGCTCTAAAAGAACAACCCCAAAACTATAGACATCACTTTTCTCAGTCAGCTGTTGGGTGGAATAATACCTGCAGTTAATAAACGACATCAATGATGGTGTGCGGTGCAGTAAAGGCACAATTTAAGGAAGACATACTCGGGATCTAGATAGCCAGCAGTGCCCTTGACAACAGTGGTCACATGAGTTGCATCTGCCAGAGTTACTTGCTTAGAGAGGCCGAAATCGCAGACCTTCGCGTTCATCTCACAATCCAAAAGGATGTTACTGCACTTGACATCACGGTGTATGATTCTTGGATCGCTCCCATTATGCAAATAGTCCAGCCCTTCCAAACAATCAAGGCTCAATGATCAGAGGCAATAAAATGGTAATAGCATTTATTATGCCAAAACATTGGACCTCCTGCTGTTTCCACTTATAAATGTGAAAGTGAAACTATACCATTTCCGCAAACAAATATGGCATAAACTCTACACATTCCCTTAAGGGATTCCTTTAATACTAGACAATTAGACATACCTTTTGCAGCATCAACAGCTATTTTCAGTCTCCGAATCCAGCTTAAAGAAACTTTTTGACTATTCGGACCTGAAACAAACATCAAGAACAAGCTATAACGGTTTAAAGGACATGTAGCTAAAATTACAAAATGAAAATGTTAAATCTTTTATTCAGGAAAACATACCATACAGGTGATCTGCCAGTGATCCACCTGGTAGATACTCATAGACAAGTATCTGATGCTTCAATTCATGACAAAATCCTTCCAAGCTCACAAGATTTTGATGGTGAATTTGTGATAAGAGATGAACCTGCATGCAACCCTATGAACAATGAGGCAACTTTTGCAGGACCGATGTGACTGAAAATTAGATGTAGCAAGAAGCCAAACATCATACATAAACTAAAGAATCAAGCTCCAAAACATTAGATATAATAGACTGCATAGAGTCCTCCATTAAGATCACGAATAGAATACTAAGAAAATTAATGAGCTCCTACTACTTTATGGTTAAAGAAGAAAATCATAGAGAATTTTAGATGATAAACCTCGTTAATAAAAGAATCAGCTCCCAATTGAGTTTTATCAAATCGCACTTTTACAGCTACCGGTTTGCCATCTGATAGCTTTCCGAGGTAGACGGATCCAAAGCTACCGCGGCCTATAACTTCCTTAAAGTTATTTGTAGCTGCTTTTATTTCTTTGTAGGAGAAGATTCTTTCTGCATTCCAGTTTCGCATATCAATTGATGCACCTGAATATAAGAACAATGCGCGTATAAGAATCATGTTGCTGATTTCACGGTAACAACAATGTGAATAACTAGTACATACTTGTGGTATATGTCGCTTCAGTTTTCCTCTTATTTATGTACAGTAATACTAAAAGAGAAGTAAGGAGTAAAGCAAATAAGGTTCCCCCAGCTGCACCAAGTATAATTGCTAAATGCCTATGCGCCCTGTGCTTCCTATTGGTAACAATAGTAACTTGTGGTGTCTCGATTGAAGGATTTGACGAGACATCATTGCATGCCATTGTCGAGAAGGAAAGACACAAGTTTCCTGATGTTCTGTATGGAAGTTTATCTATCACGAACGATACATGAATAAATAGCTAGAGCCTAGAGAATAAAAGGAGAATATTATTTGAGTGCCATACCTAACTTCCAAACTTTCTCGATTCAAAGATAGGGGAAGGGTACCTTGAAGTTTGTTGTTCTCCAGATTCCTGGAGAACAGAGAACACAGTTTTTCATCAGGTGAAACAGAAGGCTGCGCTACGACAAACAAACTGCATATTTATCAAAATCACTTACAGTAGATGTAGATTCTTTAACTCTCCCAAGCTGTCTGGAACAATTCCTTGTAAACTGTTATTATGCAAGTCCCTTACATGTAGAAAAATAATAACAATAACAATAATGCAGCATTAGTTCAATTATCATTTATCATATAAAGAAACAACAACATAGGAAAACAGCTTACAGAACTCGAAGGTTAACCAAGCCGTTCATATCAGAACCAAAGGATGTAAGCTGATTGAAACTCAGATTCCTGAGAATTTAGTCAAGATTATATTATTAGTCCTGCTAGAAGATATGGTAACAAGTGAATACTTTTTGACGGACATTACAGTTTCTCAAGGTGCTGCAGGCTGCCCAGATTTTGTGTTGCTCCTGAAAGCGATGTGTTATGCAAATTCCTGAAAACCAAATCACAACATTTAGCAAGTGTTTATTTTGAGGATACCAGCGATATTAATAGTAAAAGAAACATGTTGCACAGCAAAAGGCATTACAGTATTTTAAGATCCAACAAGTCACCAAACGTTGGACTAATTGACCTCAAGTTGATGTCCGAAAGGTCCCTAAGACGATAACCCGGTATGAGTAGTTCTCTATGGTAAGACAAAGAAAATTACACAGTACCAGTTTAATAGGTACATACAATGATGTTACTGTACTTCCTTTACATTCAATATGATCCCATGGGGTTGGGACGCATGGGTCATCTTGCCACCCGAGATCAAAACCGGTAGCCTGCTCAATAACTTGAAGTGCTGAAACTGTAAGTTCAGGAAGAATGGAATCAGCACTAGACAGCGGAAAAAACCCATCAGATTTACAAAAGAAAATGTTACCTGTAGTTGAGGAAGTCTCAGGTGGGATATCGACAATTTCGTAAACCTCAAGTGCATTAATTTGAGGGTAGAATATGATGCTCCTAAGTGCAATATCCAGATTTATGATTCCCTTCTGCTTAAAATATAGAGTACTGGCTTCTGAGGTTCTTATAGTGAATTCTGATAGCTCAACGTCCCCGTTGATTAATATATCGAAAGAAGCAGACACGGGAAGGATGCTGGCAAAGTAGAGTACAATGTAGTAGTCCCCCAACTTATCTAGGGGTAAGTTATAATGTAACACATCCTGCCGTGCGAGAACTCGAGCAGTCTGCAACACATCCAAAGGAGGGCTCTCTTTTAGACTTGACAAATTGAAGCTAAGAGGAATGTTGAATCCAGGCGAGGAATGGAAGGGTGTATAACTTTGATCAGCATCCCAAATGCGGTCAAATGGGTCTACAGGGTACCTGTTTAATTCAGGTTAAATCACAGATATCCTGATATACAAAACAGAAGCCTTATATGGATAACGAATAATGAAATGCTTTTACCTCAAGGATCCGTTGGTGTAACCACTATTGATTCGATAACTTTTTCGAAGTGACTTGTTGGGAATATCTTCCATGCCACTTTGGTAAGCGCCTCGAGGAAGTGGTCGAACTTCGAGTGATGAAATAACAGGAGCTCCACCATCTGGAATAGCTTGCAAGCAAAATGAGAGTGTATCCTTACTCACTGGCCATAAGAACTCGTCGATCCATGGATCTTTGTGGGTTAGGTTCACTGTGCTAACTACAGCTCTGCCAAGAGACACCGAGAAAGCTGGAGGTTTCTCAAGTCCATCGTAGTTCTTATACACAAATTGAGCCCTCACAAGAACAATGGAGGACATATTCTCTACCGGGAACTTATAGCAATTGCGGCCTCGAGATTCCGGGAAAAATCGAAGTGCAATGCTGGACGAAGAGGAGGTACCTTCAGCATACTCAACGGTAGTTGTGTTGCCTGTGGTTATGAATGTATCATCTGACACCCATTTTATCTTAGATGAATCTACATAACTCTTTGCTCCACCACAAGATAAGCTCAAGAAACCTGTCTCGCAGAAAATCAAATGTAAATCCAACAAATTCAAAGCTTCAGCATTCTGTTTCTGACATTTTGTTAGATCATGTGTTCCATAGTGATATGAAGATCAGAGCTTTACAAGCAACAAGAAAATGATATTGAAAATTAAGAACTAAAGCAAATGTAGCAAAAACAGGCCATTGTAATTAGAGAAAGAATCCAAAAATCGAAACAAATTATGCATACCATCTTGATCACAGAAAGCAACAACCAAAAAGCCGAAGAACAACGTGAAGCTGACCCAGAAGAGCTTCAGGGCCATAGAATCCACTAGCGTCCTAAAATGAAGGAAATTTCTTAGAGTCCCTTAAACCCTTAATGTAAGGTTAATGGAATGGGATTAAAGGGTAATGATTGAATTTTGTCTCAGAAAGAAAGTTAAGGCATGCAAGTAGTGGAGGGGATTAAGGAGACAGGTGATAATGATAAAGGAGGTGGCAACACTGGCATTCATTATTATGGTTCTGGTTTGGTGATGATTTCTTGGTATGGTATATAATATGTAGGCACTCCAACGCCACTGACTGTAGCAGTAGTTGAAAGCAAAGCAGCAGAAAGAGCAAGGGAAAAAAATGGCAGCTGCTTCCTCTCTCTCTCTCTCTCTCTTTTCCTTGTGGACCAAAGTCGTTAAAATTTCAACTGGAAGTGGAAACCATGAATCATGTTATATCTTGTTGGCTTTTCGTATAATTTCGTTTTGGGCATTGCATTGCATGGTTTGAAGAGAGTTACAGAAGATGCCCCATACATATTGGGTAGTGAATGTGGAATTAAATTGAAATAGGTGGAAAGGTAATGCAAAGGATGGTTAGCGGACCCGCGTGAGTGCAATTATCACCTTTGCTTGCAAATTAATTTCCCACTCCCACAAATGTATCTTCTTCTTAAAGAAAACCAACCTGCTTTTTTACTTTCATAACCCAAAAACTCAAATATTGGTTTGGAGGAACCTAAAACAAAATGCACCAATGCCATGCATTTAGAAACTCTTTTCTTTTCTTTTTTTAATTTTGAGTATACTGTGTGATTGATAAAAAGATTAGATTTGAAGCAGCTATGATGAAATGTTTGAAGTTCTAATTTACTTTTAACTTAAGCCATATAGAGGAAAATGCCTTTTACTTTCCCTTTTGGTTAGAAACCACATTCATCTCCTTGTAATTCTTTCTTTCGCTTACATCTTACAAAATTCTTAAAAACACAAAATAAAATAAAATCATAAAAAAATAGTGCCACGGGACAACTTCTAATTTAATTTAATATTTTTCATAAAAAATATAAAAATCATAAAAATATGAAAATTGATATAAAAATATAAAAATATAATAAATTTTAATAAATTATAAAAATCTTAAAATTAATAAAACATATTTAAAACATTATAAAAGCTTATTAAAATTCTATAAAAACCATAAAAAAAAAGTATTAAAATTTATATAAACTTAAAAAATTTATAAAAAAAAAATCATAAAATTTTGAACTAGACTAGATCAGCCGGTTGGAATGATTAGACCAAAATCGACAAGGGTATCGGTTAGGATAAAGCCATTAGATTAGTTGACTTGAGAATCGGACGATTGAACCAATTTTTTTATTTTTAATGTTTTATTTAATTGAACTGGACTGATCAGTCGAATAGACAAATCGATGGTCTGACTTATTCGACCACCTGTCCGATTCTGAAAATCTTGATTAGAATATTTCATTTTGACATATGTTAATAGTTGGATAATAAAATTTTGGTTTGATAAAACTATTAAAAACTGAAAAATTGGTTCAACCGCCCAGTTCCTAAGTCAACCAATCTAATGGCTTTCCTTGACCAATATCCTTGTCGATTTCAAACTAACCAGTCCAATTCAAGTTTTTATGATTTTTTATAATTTTTACAAGTTTATATCAATTTTAATTTTTTAAAATTTTTTTTCTATTACGTTTCTTAAATAAGTTTTATTAATTTTATAATTTTTATAATTTTTTATGATTTTAATAAGTTTATATCAATTTTAATATTTTATTTTTATAGTTTTTCTTATATTTTATAACTTTTTCTTTTTTATATAATTTTTTATTTTTTTACAAAAAAATATTAGATTAAACCAAAAGCTACCACGCGTTGGCTATCAATTTGTTTTAAAGGTCAACTTAAGTAAGAGAAAAGCTTAATTGCATGCGAATTTAATACCGGATATAATTGATTTTTTTGCATTTTATTTAATTCAAATATTAGAAGATGTTGTTGACATATTGCATCTGGTCATACTATACTATTATTAGTAAAGGTTTCATCTTCTCCAGTTTCCATTTTTATTTCGTCTTGAAGGCCAACTCCCAAAGATGTATGTAAATCAACCTACCCTTTCTGCTCTGTCCAACTGGTGACAACACAAATTTTATTTTGGCAGTTATTACACTCCTCTCTTTAGGGTTGGGAGTTATGATTAACTTAATTTTAATGAATCCATTAATCAAGGTCGATATGTCCGAGTGGTTAAGGAGACAGACTTGAAATCTGTTGGGCACTGCCCGCGCAGGTTCGAACCCTGCTGTCGACGGTTTCCTTTTTAATTCACATTGTTGGTCACTCAACTTTCATAAATTTTCATTTTGGGCACAAAAAATTTAAAATTTGTAATTGGGCACTGCTATTAACAGAAACTTTCATTTTAATCACCCAACTTTAATAAATTTTCATTTTAGTTGCTCATTGTTAATTCAATGTTATTGTATACTTATTTTAGTCGCCCAATTTTAATAAATTTTCATTTTGGTCATTCATTTTACCTTTTAAAATTTAACTTATTTTTTCTTCTTTTATAATTAATTTGAATTATTTTCCAATAAAAGGAAAACTTGGGATTTTCTGAGTTTTTGTAGGAATTTTTTTATTTTTAATGGAAATAACTATGAATTATTATCCTATATATTGCTAGTGGAGTAAAAGATCATGTCTTTTTTAAAATATTTATTTTTTAATATTTTACTATACCTTTATAGAATACTTGTTAATCCCCGACCTTATTATTATGGAGTCTAAAAACTCGATTGGTTGTGTGCCAAATATTTTCCCATAATAAAATAATAATTAAAAAGACACTTGGTATCATCTTATACTTGTTTGTGGAGTTTTTACTCCATTGGAGCGAATAATTATCCAAAAACTAATTTATCTTTTTAATTATTTCTTTTAGAATTAATTTTAGTTTTCTCTGGTAAAAGAAAAACATGATATTTTATATTGAATTATCTGCGTAAAATGAAAACATTTTATCTTTTTAATTTTAGGTATTTTTAGAATTAATTTTTAAATTTTCTTTCTAGTAAAAAGGAAAAACCGGGTTTCATCATTAAAAAAAGATTTTACAATGAATTAAGTTACAAGGAAAACATGAGTTCAGTCCCCACAACTAAATAGCTCAAATTTCCTATAAAATCTCAGGAATTTTTTTTAAGAAATAAATAAATTTTAAAATGTGAATGAGTGACCAAAATGAAGACTTATTAAAATTAAGGTGACTAAAATGAGTGTACAACAATATTGAATTAACGGGAGTGACCGAAATGAGACTTATTAAAGTTGGATGCCTAAAATAAAAATATTAATTAACGATAATACCTACTTTGTATTTTTTTTTATTTTAGGTGCCGAAAATGAAAATTAAGAGACCAACTGTCTCATTTTTTTCTTTTTGTAAAGCAAAGCAAACATATCATCAGACGAGGGATTTGTGGAGGGATTTGGGAAGAGAAGTGGAGGGCGGAGCTTGTCTTCAAAGGAGGTGCATTTTTTTCCTCAGAACAGACAAAATCTGGGGTATTTACATCAACTATGTTGATAAGCTACCGTCCAACCAAACCTAGTCCAAGTACAAGGATTTGTGGAAATCGAACCCAGAAGATTGAGTCTTTCTAATGAAACGATCACAAACTTCAACTTCGGGCCGCTGTCTAATCTCCTCTTTCATGTAGATAGAACATTTTTTGTAGCAATCTAAATAATAGGAATTTAATGCACTCATTGGAGATAGAACATATGTGAAATACATTGAAAGGATAACTGTCAAAATTCAAAAATCCCGTACAGAATAAAACAGTGAAACCAAATCCCATACAGAAAGAACTTGAACAAAATTGTAAGAAAAAACTAGCTATCCACTACAAATTTAGTACTTAACGGGGTCAAGCAAGTCTAGTTGTGAACCAAGTTTCTCCTCAGCCGTCTTCTCAGCCTTTACCCTAAGCTTGTTCAGCTGCTTCTTCCTCTCATATGAAACCTGAGCCCTCTCCTTCCTCTTCTTCTCCAGCTCCTGAAGTCAAATCTTATTATTAGACAGTAGAAACATATTCTAAACACAATTTTATAATTTCAAGAAATAACCCTTAGTATAATACTGGGGGCATTTCCCATTAGATATATATTGACAATTCATTATGCACCAGATAGCCTTGTGCTGTTTGTGCATTGATACCAGTACTCGCAAGACTTACATATCAGAAGGATGATAAAACCAAAGCCCATTAGACCCACTAAAATGACAAAATGTATAACAATATGTGCATGGGGTTATAACAATATGTGCATGGGGTAGAATTTCGGATCTTTTTCCTTGGTGCCTAAGAAAATTCATACAGCTTTTAATCGATAACATCCTATCCTAAGAAGGTACTAATTCCTCTCTGCAGTTGTTTCACATACTCGTAGTTCCTAAAAGCACTGAGAAAAAAGAACATCCATGCCCAAGTTGATGGATGTTTTTCCTCAACAACTAAGCAAGCAAATATAAAGTTAAATCAACAAATTAAGCCATAGTTTAACCCCCCCCCCCCCCAACAGGGCATAGATTGATTAAAGGACAGTCAAGGGCAAAGCAGTGAATGATAAGATAAACTCACCCTGATGGTGTCGTAATGGTTCCATCCAACCTCTGATGACAAGCGGCCCAACAAGCAATACTTGTGCCCTTTCTGAAGCCTCAAGACCCTAATCAAAAGTTATAAGAAAAGATTAGAACAGAATCACGGGAATTGCAATAGCAATAGCAATAAAAATCAAAGAGAGTGTAAAACATAAACTTACTTAAGTGCATCAGGGATGACCATCCTCTTAATCTTATCAAATGGGGCAGGAATACCCTCATAAGCCTTCAAACGAGCGAGGGCAGCCGCTCCACGCTTAGTCTTATGGGGTATCATTCTACAAAATTCATGAACCTTAAATCTCATCAAACTCAAACATTCTTCTAACTAATGCTCAAAATGCAAGCAATTTACTATTTGGGTTTAGCTTCATTGCTCCGAAGATATAAACAAAACATAAATTTCGACAAACCCATTTCACTTGAGCTCCTCATTTTACAAAATCAGACCCAAAATAAAAAAAAAAGGAAAAAAAAATACAATGTAGATTAGACTGAGAATATTAAAGACTGACCCACGAACGGTGCGCCAGAAGATCTTGGCGGGGGCACGGAAATGGATGGGACCATGAGAAGGCTTGGTGTTCATGCGTTTGCGAAGGAACCGCATGTACTTCATCTTCTGTCGAACGAGTCCGCCCGACATGCAGATTTCCTCGCATCTGACAACGACAACCTTTTGGCCGTTGAGCAGCTCCTTGGCCACGATCGAAGCCAACCGTCCCAGCATGTGGTGGCGGGCATCCACCACCACTTTCTTTGCGCATATCCCTGATCCCGACACCATCGTCTTTACCTTAAACGTGCTTCGTTCTCTCTCCGAAAGAGCCGCTAAGCGAATTAGAAAGATGATTTATATACTAATCACAACAAATTTGCTAGGGTTTATTAGTAAGAAGAGTTATCCTTTGTTTGTAGTGTGATTCAGCGCGGTCAGATGTATTGGGTCTTGGCTACAGCCTAGAATAAGGATAATTGCCGGTACGCTTAATGTCAGATTTGGTACCTAAAATTTATCAAATCTTTTAATGTGGTATTTTACTTTTAAAATGTCTATTTTGATACCTATAATTTTCTATTGTTTATCAATATAGTACCTTTGACTTAGACCTGCGAAGGCCGGCCCAAAAGTTAGGAAGCTTTTGGTAAAAATATTAGACTTAAAAAATGAACTTGAACAAAAAAATTAAGCTCGTTTAAAATATGAGTCAGACTCTATCTTGAACATTCAAGATCCGAGCCTGGCCCATTTTTAAGTTTATAATATTTTATCTTATATTATTTTTATATATTATGTAATTTAGAACACATTAAAAAATAAACCTATACTAAATATATAATACTATTCTAATGTAAACATTAAAATAATATTAAGATGAATATATAAAACATTTCAATAAACAAAAAAATGTATAAAATTATTAAATATTAAAATAATATAATATAAATATTTTTTAAAATGTAAATATATATATATAGACTGGCCTAAATGGGCTTGGGTTAGTTTTTTGTAAATATGGGCGAGTTTGGACAAAATTTTAAACTCATATTTTGGGTCGGGCCAGACTTGGGCAAACATAAAGTATGTTAATATCATGCTTAGGCCCGACCCGTGAACACGTCTACTCTGACTAATGGTGTTAATTTATGACTTGTCAGGACACATAGACTAATAGTAAGATGCCACGTGACAGTGTTTGTAAGAAAAAGGTCAAGTCAAGGGGACCTAAAATATAATTGTACTATTTTTATTTTAAAGGTACAAAAATAAATATAATAATAATAATAAACCTTTAAATATCATATAAAATATATTTAATTTAACATAACTAATAATATTTTAAAAAACATAATTAAAAAATGAAAATCCAATTTTTTTCTTTCTCCTTCATTTTTTTCTCCTCTCCTCATTTTCTTTATTTTCCCCTTAATTTCCTTTAATTTCTCTCCATTGTCTTTTCTTTGTTCTTCATGTTCGTCCTTAAATAAGGAAGAAAAATCCAAAATTTATGTTTAAACATTTAAATTTTCCATTAAGATTTGCAAACAAGATCAAATTTCAAATGAAAAATTAATTTTCATGACATTATTTATTAATCATTTATTAATAAAACTATCAAAACCAAAACAAAATTTTCATAAAACACTAAACCAAAAACAATTCATAAAACACTAAAATGAATTTCAGAACCCTAACAAACATATACAAACAAACACCATGTATATCTAATGGTGAGAAAGACCTCATTAGGGATCTTAAGAAAAGGATTACAATTGCTCAGGCCCTAAGTACAGATACATGTGGTTGGAAATTTCACACACAAAAAAAAGGAAAATTTCTTGAACTCTAGCACAGAGTTTTCAAGTCAAAGAAATAAGGAAAGTTTATTAGTCATTTTGGAACATTTCCCTAACACCTTTTCCATCAAACTTCTTGGGCTTGCATCTCTTCAATTCTAAGAAATGTCAACACCGAAGAAATGGTGACGATCGAGGAAAAAGATTGACTCGACAATCGTGAAACAAAGAACTGCAAGCTCAACAAACTTGATGGGACAACTATTGATCTTGATCAAACCAGTTAGATAAGATTGATCGAAGGTTGTACATCGATTGAATGACAATGAGGACTAAGGTTATTCATGAAAGAAACAAGAGAGTAAAAAAGAAGAAAAGAAGAGAAAGAGAAAGAAAGAGAATGTAAAAACTTTTACTTCAATTACTTTAATAAAAATAGATTTCACAATTTCTTATCAACCCATTCTTTAAATTGTCATTAGTTTTTAATGTTTGTTATTGTTTTTGGGCTTAGGAATTTAGTTTATTAATAACCTTGAGAATGAAAGTGACTCAATTTTAACTAACAAATTCACAACTAGAGTTTTTTAAGTTAGATCGCATGCTAACACTACATCAATAATCGTGAAGTCGTCACAAATAATAGAAATCAATCGGTCAACTAATTATCTAATTAACAAAGAAATTATTCTAAGTTATCAAATAACAACTCAAGATTTAACAAACTTGAACAACTGTAATTAATCCAAAATACATGCAAATATTAATATAACAAATAAAATATTAAGAGTAATTAGATCTCACAAACTTTAAAGAAACAAGCTTTAATTAACCTTCGACTAGAAAAGAAGGTTTAAAACTCATAAAAAACATAAAACCAAGATAAAACTAAGAATGGTTATCCCCCCTATTTCAACTTAATAATATATATTTATAGGGAAAAAATAATATGATGAAGAAAATACAAAAGTGCCTTTGATTACATAAAGTAGAATTCTTCTTCGCGTCAGACTTTCAGGCCGTTTTTAGGAGCTTTCTTGACATTTTTTTGCTAGAATCATGAAATAACTTTAGCTAGATATTTCAATTCTATTCAAATCATCATATTATGGACCCAAAAAGCGGAGGTTTGTAGATCAAGTTATGGTCAAAATACTAAAACTACACTATGTTAAAAATTCAAACCACAAAAACTACCAAAAATAAACTTTAAGCTCCTTTTTCTTCAATTATTCCCTAAATCAATAATAAATATAATACAATTAATATAATTAAGAATATAAATAGCATAATTCAATGATAGAAATATCACAAACAATTAGAAAATTACGCACTTATCAAATTCCTCCACACTTGAACCATACTTATCCTCAAGCATGAAACTAATGCGGATGAAAATGCAAATGTAACACCCCTTACCCGGTCCGATCACCAGACTCGAGTTTCAGGATGCTACTACAGTTATCGAAACATTCACATGCAAATCATAACATTTAATTCAATTTAAATCATCAAGTTGTTCTAAATACATGCATAATAGAAGTTATGAACCAAACATAGGCTAATTCGAGCATACAAACATAGTTTAATAGATTTAAGCATGATTAAGGACCAATCTGAAATTTTCAAAATTTAAAACTAGGTATTGATACAAAAGGAACAAGTACTGGTATTTTTATCAAATGTATCGATACCATTTTGACATTATGCCATATTCAAAACACTGTTCATTTTGGTCAATTATCAATACTTTGGTCTCTAGTATCGATACTTTTACTTAGATGGTCAAACTTATAAGTTTAAAAGTTCATTTCATACCCAAATCAACTACCATATTAAGAATGCATACAAACACACACACAACAACTACATGAACTTATTTAATACATCCCAAACAAACATAATTCAGCCATTCAAACACATTCCTTCAATGATACTTTGACATACACACCCGTCTATACATGTTATACCAAAGTGTTAAGCATAAGTTTAATATATATATATATATATATATATATATATTCATCCTTATTAACCAATGAACACCAAACAAGTTCTCCAAAGCATTTCATCATGGACATATATACTCACATACAATTTTCATCAATTACAAAACATACACTTTTCAAAATTCAAATAAATGTATGCACCTATCAAGGGCTAAGTGCATACTATGCCCCATTCAACATATATATACATGCCATTCCATCATGAATCCAACATCCACTTCCACCTAACAAAACACATACATACACGCGCATGCGCGCGCACACACACACACATATGTGAACATATCCTTAAACATATTAAAAGTAAATGATTAATTTCATATGGATCAAGACCATTTACATTCAAGAGAAGTTCTTGTTTAACATTCAACCTATGTGAATTTATAACTCTTTATACATGCCAAAATATTATATATCTCCCTTTTAAAAAAACTAATTCAACATTTCAAAATTTTGGTATTTTCCAATCAGCTAACCAATATGCCTCAATAGGCACCAAAACATACCAAAATCACTTATTCAAATGTAGTCTATACTTTCATACTTTCAAACCATTCCGTATCAACATATACCATAATTCAAATATTACCCAAGTGCAAACTAAACTATATAACCAAGGTAAACATATATAAGTACACCTATATACATGCCACAAAATCGAGCTTTAAATGATAAAAAGACTACCGAATCAATACCGAGATAGTGTGAGCTTTTTTATTATTTGCCTAACACGTTCCAAAAGTTAGTGATCTACAGAAAAAGGGAACCAAGGTAAACATATCAAATACTTAGTAAGTCCATATGAAATTAACTAAACATGCCTTGCCATTTCAACTAGTTAAAGTAATTTGAAACACAATTGTACAAAATATGACACTCCTTTGGCATCCTTATGCATACATATAAAACTTCACAAATTCACCACAAGGTTAGTTTATTTCTAAAATAAGATCATATTGTCCAATTCATATGCAAGTACAATCATGCCATTCAACTTTGCTCATTTATAAACATATCAATCTCATAACTTAGTACAATTTAGCCTAACATAACATTTTACAATATTAAGATGAGTTCAACGTATAACAGAGTAACATATCCTTATAACATGTAATATATTATTCAATATTTTACTGTTAGTATCATTTCTTCATCATATAACTAATTGAGTGTGTGATTCGTATCATTTCACTAGCATTTCTCTTTTTTATTATTCCAGTAGCTCGATGAACTATAATAAATAGATTCAGATACACGGCTAATTACACCACACCAGAATGCTTGAAAGAGCTCAAACTGCAACACACCAGAGCACTGAAGTGAAAAGCCCGTAGGCATTATATAATCGGTATCAATACATCCCTCCACCACACCAGTATAACTCAGTAATCCACAACAAATGCTAGATTTCGTTATAATCACTAATATATCCGTATCAACACATATATCCCGTACAACACACAATAACCCTATTGGCATGCCAATCATATCCTATCTTTTAATATGTTCACTCGGGCATTACGATCCCAGCAACCATATGCACACTTTTCACTTTTCAAATAAAAATCCGTTTACTATTTTAACCTTATAACATCATCCTAAACATACTCTCCAATCATATAACAATGTCACATTCATTCGATATCATGTATTTATCAATATTTTCCATTTAATTTATATTTTATGACTATTTTAACCTTATAACATCATCCTAAACATACTCTCCAATCATATAACAATGTCACATTCATTCGATATCATGTATTTATCAATATTTTCCATTTAATTTATATTTTATGATTCATCCATTTGATGCCAAAAGACAATAATTACATAACAATTCAAACTATAACTAAAACAATATAATATAAACATATTATGAATTAATAAATTAAGTCTCATATGAACTTACCTAACCAAAACAGCCACAAACACGACTTTGAGGGCCTATCCGTAATTTTTCTTTTTTCGTGCTTATCTACCGATTGGTTCAAATCCCAATCTATAATATAATGTAATTTAATTTATCAATTTCAAACATCTCAAAATAACATATTGTAATCGTATAATAATTAAATTTCATTTTTCAAATGTGCCCTAAAATTTTACATTTTATTCAATTTAGTCCCTAAAATCGAACTTATCATATCTTTCAAATTTGAACTCCAAATTTTAAACTCGATTCAATTATGTTCATATACAACCTCTTATTATCACAATTTACAAAAAAATTCATACCAATTTCAATATATTCACAATTTAGTCCCTAACTCAAAACTAACAAAATTTATTTAATAAAGTAATCATAATTAATTTCTAAGCTTCAAAATATACAATAAACATTCAAAAACTTCAAATAACATCAATGGAAACTTTTAAAATCTTTAAAAAATTTTAAAATAGAAATACAAGTTAACTGGACCTAATTGCAACGATTTCAAAAACATAAAATTTACTAAAAACTTATTAAAACTCACTCACCATACAAAGATGAGAGCTTAGACGAATTCATGGCTTCCATTCGGTGGTGAGAGTGAAAGAGATGAAGTGAAAATGGTCATCTTTTACTTTTTTTATGTTTTAAGTTATTTTAATCTAATTTTAATATTAAATTAACATATAGTATGATAATAAATCGTGCATTAAACCATCCACTATAATTAATATGGGCTAATTGCCTCATACTTAAGAGGTGCTCATGGGCCGGGTCGGGCCGGGCCCATAAAAAATTTTGGCCCGGGCCCAGCCCGACCCGAAATATGGGCCTGAAATTTTGCAGCCTAGCAGGAAAAAATCATAAGCCCGGTAGGGCATTTTTTAATAAATACCAAAATTTATTTTAAAAATTTAAAAGTATTTTAAAATTAAAAAATTTAAAAGTATTTTAAAAATATTTTAAAATTTAAAAATTTAAAAATAAATATATTTATTATATCGGGCCTGGTCGGGTTGAAAGGCCAAAAAGTGGTGCCCGAGGGCGGCTGCTTTCTAAACAGCCTCATTTTTTGCCCAAGCCCATATTTTGGGCCTATATTTTACCCAAACCCTTCCATATTTTGGTGGTAGTCGGGCCGGACAGGCAGTAGGTCGAGTTCGGCCGGCCCATAAAAATTTCGGACTGGCTCGAAATATGGGCTGAAATTTTGCCTGTGCCCTACAGAAAAAATCATAAGCTTCGGGCCCTACCGCCCATTTTTAATAAATACCAAAAATTTATTTTAAAAATTAAAAAGTATTTTAAAATATTTTAAAATTAAAAATTTAAAAATAAATATATTTATTATATCGGGCCGGGCCGGGCCCGGGCCAAAAAAATGGTGCCCGAGTCCTGGCCTGTTTTCTAAACGGGCCTCGTTTATTTGCCCAAGCCCATATTTCGGGCCTATATTTTTACCCAAACCCTCCCATATTTCGGGCGGGCCGTCGGGCCGGGCCGGGCCGCCTGGCCCATGAGCACCTTTACCTCATACACCCTCTAACTATAATTTTATAATTATTTAGTATATATATACTAATAGCGATTAATTTTTGCATCTTTTATGATTTAATTTTTTTCCCTTAATTAACTAACCAAACGCCAAAATTTCTAGACTAAACTTCAATCCACTTATATAATAACTTCATAAATATTCAATAATAACATTTATGAGCTTGGTTTATGGAAAAGAGGCCCCAATACCTTATTTTCCAAAACCACTAACTTTCAATACACACTTGTACCTTGACTAACTGTCCAATTATCAAAATTATCATATCAAAATTCAATAAAACACTATAATAAACTCGTAAATATTATTAAATAATATTTACTAACTCGATCATCAAAATACAGAGTTTCGAAACCGCTGTTTTTTGTACCATTGAAAAATTAGCTGTTACAACAAATGCATATGTGACCTAAGAAAATACTTAACTTAAATTGACAATTAAAAATATCGTTATATAATAATGGAACAAGCAAACATGCTTTCATGAGCACATTCAAAATTCTATATGTTAAATAAAATATAGCAATAACAATAATTTATACAATTAGGAAGAATTAGAAAAAATAGAACTTCGTGCTCGTGTGTGGTTGTCTTCCCTAATAATATGCTACGTATAAGAGATATTAGAAAAATCATGAAAATATTTTCAAATTTCATCATGCTTTCAAAAGTCATTAGGTTTTCAAAATCCACAATTTTAATTGAGCATAAAGTATCGAATTTCTTTGAACGCGAGTGCAGATGACAACCTAAGCACCTAACCTAAATTACCTAGTTAATCGAACCTAAACAGTCTTCGACTTTACTCATATCTACATCAACGAAATATACTAGGAAACACCAAACCTTTTGACATGAAGGTAAATGACAATCAAACACCTATCTTTGGTTACTCAGTCGGGCCACTAGTTCTTTTTTAAGCTCATGAAGTAGATAACAAAGTAATCAATTCTCATGCTTATTATCAAGATTATCCAATTGAGCACATCCATCAATATTCAGTCCAATACTCAAGCTCGAAACATATCAAAAATTCACCTAGATCATTCTTTGTAAGCATGTTTCAATCCATATAATTCTCTCAAAAATTCTAAAATCGATTATAAAAAGCATATCAATAGAAAATAACAATGAATTAAGACCATATGAAGCATCTATTATTCTAACAAACATCCTAACAACATAAATCAATGTTGCAAATTCTATATAAAGTCAACATTTAAGTTTCAAAAATATTCATTACAACAAATTTACAAATCTCAAAGGCATATAAAAATAATTCGACATCTCATCAAGTTAAGATTTCAAGCAAATTGCATGCATCACGCAAAATCAAAGAAATAAAATATGCAAAAATTTTAAAAATTAAAAATTCATGCAAACTAAATTGACTCAATTCTCCCACACTTTAATTGAACATTATCCTCTATGTTCCAAAAGTAAGTGAAGAAATAGAAAACTTCTCTATTAATGCGCTCAAAAAATATATTGAAGTAGACCTATTATTTGTTCCTCTCGAAGCATCAATGACTTGTTCTATCAAGTGGAGTGATATTGAGTGTAGTTCAAGAATTAATTTCATAGCCACTTATATCTCTATTGTCCATGTGTTCAAACAAATAAGTCCAACAACAACGAGAATATAGTGAGAGAAAAAAAATCAAATAACAAATTAAAATGGTTGACCAAATTTTGTCTTTAACTACGTTCGATAATTCAAATATGAAAACAATGTTAGATTCGCATTCAACCATAGAAATAATTGAAATTCAGATATGTTATGCATAGTTTCAACTTAAATTCTTAGTTCCCTTACGTCTGATTTTTGGGTAACTCAAAAATCTTCAATTCAAATATAAATTTGGCTTTAAATTTATAATCTAGGGACCTCAAACTATCCAAAAAGCATAACTATTATCCAAAGTTCTCATAAATTTCTCATTAAGATTCCTAAAACTCAGCAATGGCCACTTAATCATATCTTAACCAAACTTTGTTCTAGCTTGTTTCCTACTCAACCCATTACATTCTAAGCTTATTTCCAACATAATTCAAGCTTAATAACAACTAAACATACATGATCAAAGCTCCCTCTTTCTAGATTCTCTAAGTATTGTTTTTTTAATTTAATCCTTAAATTAAATGACTTTTACATAACTATCATTCTAAGCTAGAAATCTAACAAAAATACAAAGGAAAAAACACTGAACTTTTGCAATTGAACCCATGGCAATGGAAAAGAACTAGAGAATTTTCTTCTGTTTTTCTTTTGTTGTTGCCGTTTGAAGAAGATAAAACCAAGGCCACTTCTTTCATCTTTATTTTTTTTTTCATATTATTATTAAACCAAATTCCTTAATCTAATGGTGGAGATTTGTGTAGGAAATGGCTAGTGGAATTTAATGGGTAAGATCAAGGTTTGCCACTAACTTAATGTTGACAATGGTTTAATTACAATTAAGGGCTTTGATTAATAATTCACCTAATTCTTTAATTCTAGTTTCCTTTCAATTTAGTCATTATACTATACTTAATAAAGGGCAAAACACTAAAAAAAGCCCAAATTTTAAAAAATTTACCGAAATGGGCCCGGTAATAAATTAATTACCAGATTGGCCCAATTCCCCGAAAGCGCGTCCACGTCAGCGCGATGTCAGGGGACGTGGCAGGAAAACGCTTCCTCAAGGAAGCGTTTTGCCTATATGGCAACAAAGCGCGCCCTCAAGGACGCGTTTTCCTGCCACGTAAGCGCTCCCTTGGGGACGCGTTTTGGCCGCGCCTGAACAGTAGCAACGGCTACTTTTTTTACCACTGGTGACCCCCTAAAGGTAAAATAAAAACTATAAAACCCCCCACCCTTTTATTTTTTTCACAAATAAATCCTTTCTCTAATTTCCTCTCAATTTTCTCTCAATTTCCTCTCAAATTTCTCTCAAATCCCTATTTAAAAGAGCTTTAATTTTTAATTATTTTTAAAAAAATTTAAATTTTATTTTTTTGATTTTTTAAATCGTAAAAATTTGTACGAATTTAGCAATGACCGGAGAAGTGATTCATCTTAATGACAAGCACATATCTGTCGAACAAATGAAAATGGTAAGTGTTAAATTTAATTTTTAAATATTATTTAAGATTTTTTTATTTATGCAATTTTAAATAATTATTAATTTATTATTTGTTATAAAAGTCTGTAGATTGGATATTGCAATGCTATATCCGTAATATGCATGGTCATCCATCACCGTTGGTAGAGAATTACTTGCGAGAAGCGGGTGGCGACGGTAAGCCGAGGATGCAAGTTGGACCCGAAACTTATCAGTGTGTTGATTGAGAGGTGGAGACTCGAGACGCACACATTCCATCTTCCATGTGGAGAGTGCACTATCACTTTAGAAGATGTGAATCTGCAATTGGGATTGCCGGTGGACGGGTACCCAGTCACAGGGTTTGTTCAATCTGGCGATTGGGGAGCGGTATGCTATGAGCTTTTGGGCACTATTCCGGAGAATATTAACGGAGGTCGGATCGAGATGAGCTAGTTACGAGACACATTCCTAGATCCGGATGATGATTCAACCGAACTAGAAAGAATCTGATATGCTCGGGCATACATTCTTCAGATAATTGGAGGTTATCTGATGCCGGACTTGTCATGGATCCTCGTACATCTAAGATGGCTGCTGAAACTCGTTGATTTTAGAGCAGCCGGTGAATTGAGTTGGGGGTCGACCGTGTTGGCAACACTGTACCAGGAGATGTGCGGGGCGACGCGACTGAATAAAGCGAAAATCGGAGGTTGCCTGTCACTACTGCAGTCATGGGCACGGTTTCGCTTTCCATTTTTACATCATTGAGTGGACCACCCATATACATTCCCACTCATAACGAGGTAAATTTTATATTAGATTTTACAATTATTACGTAGATTTAAAATATAATAGTATGCTAAAAATTTATTTAATTAGGTGGAACCATCCGGCAAGTTATGCTGGATTACCTAGCTATCTTGAAGATATACGGCTTCTATTAGACCAAAAGTCGGAAGCACATGTAAGTATTAAACAAAATTGATATTTCCATCATGAACTAGTCGATTGGTATTTAGTATTTAGTATTATGTATTATGTATATAACTAATATTTCCATCATGTTCATATAGTTTAAATGGACACCATACGAGGATCTGGCAATTCGGGAAATAATTCCAGATAAGTACTTCCAAAATCCAAACGCTTGGCACGTGAAAGTCACGTTGGTCAATTATGCGACCGTGGAGATGCACCAGTCAGAGAGAGTATTACAGCAATTTGGATTCCGACAACCGATCCCCGTGGCACCTGAGGTGTTGGATGATCATCACAAAATCGACCTACGGCAATTGCATACGAATTGGCCGAGATTCTGGTCACACTACATCCAAATGTGGGAAGATCGGTATGATTATATACCTACTCGGGAACCGATCATCATTCCTGAGTTAGTGTGCGTGCCGGAATACATGCCATGGTTTAGGATCCATGGCAAGCCATATTTACTATCGGCAGAGGAGAGGCAGCGGCAATTACGTGTCCAAAAGGAATGACGTAGACCTTTAAATCCAAGACGAATGGACGACGACGCAAGCCCATTAACGAGGCCCAGACATTCACCCGGCCCATCATCAGTGGCCATTCAATCACCAGGTCCAACGAGAGCACCGACACAATCACCCGACCCAGTAGTTCAACCGATGATACCCACGGTACAGCCTTTTCAGATGATGCCAGGTGCGTATCCTAGCCCTTTTATGTATCCTAACCCTTATATGTTTCCTTTTTCGAGTCCTATGGCAGGTTGGAGTCCATGGCCCGGTTCATTTCCATTTTCCTTTACGCCGAGTGGACCGCTGATGTATAGGCCAGCGTCGCACGAGGGATCGCAAGAGGGGCCGTCGGGGAGCTCTTCCTTTTACCAACTGTCGTCACCGTATTGGTTTCAAACAGCTTCGTCGTTGGTGATGCAAACACCTCCACAGTCACTATTCTATCAAGGTGGCTCATCGTCCCAACACCGACAACCAGATACCCTACCGGAGGAACCAGAATCCTCGCCGGAGCAACCACAACCCCCGCCGAAAGCTGGACAAAGGAGGAATTAAATACAGAATCGTTAATGTACGCCATGTGGCAATCGAATCCGTGAACACGGAGATTGATTTTTATTTTAATATATTTGTACAAACATTTTGAATAATTTGATATTATTTGATGTAATAAAATAGAAATTCTTCTATATTATTTCATGTACTAAAATAGAAATTTACTTTTACATTTTTAATATAATAGAAATTCTTTTAAATAAGGCAATATGTTGAATAAAGTAATTGTAATTTACTTTAATATTTTTAATATAATCGAAATTCTTTACAATAACGTTTTAAATAAGGCAAATTTTTTATAATCGAAATTCTTTACAATAATGTTTTAAATAAGGCAATTTTAATATAATAATTTTTTAAATAAGGCACTATGTTGAAAAAGTAATTGTAATTTCCTAATTTATTATAAATTTATAATTAATTTACTCAAGTAACCCCGAACCCTAATTTATTTTATTTTCCTTAAAATCCTTTAACGCTAAATCTTAATCGATTTTTAATTTTTTAATTAAATTACTCAAGTAACCCTAAACCCTAATTTAATTGATTTTTCTTAAAAATAATAAACACGAAAACTAATTCAATTTTAAAAAATTTTTAATTAATTTAATTGACAAACCCTAAACCCTAATCCCTTATTTATTTAATTTTTCTCTAAAACCCTAAACTTAAAAACACCCTAACCCTAACCCTAAACCAATAACCCAAAACCCTACCGCAGGAGACACGGGCAAAACGCATCCTTGAGGAAGCGTTTTGCCTACTTGGACATAAAACCCTAACCTTGAGGGAGAGTTTTTTGTCCACGTAGGCAAAACACTTCCTCAGGGACGCGTTTTCCTGCCACGTCCCCTGACATCGCGCTGACGTGGACGCGCTTTCAGGGAAATAGGGCCATTCTGGTAAATAATTATTTACCGGGCCAATTTCGGTAAATTTTTAATAATTATTCTACCAAAAATTATACTATTTAAGTAAATAATGTAACACTTGTAGATTGATAATTTTTTTATTTTGTTCGAAAAACCAATAATTGAGATTCCATGGGATGTTAACTAGGATTAAAATTCTAAGAGCACGTTTGGTTCGCTGTATTGGATTAGAGGTGTATTGGATTAGAGGTATAATAGCAAATCAACTGTTTGGTTGAATGTAATGGAATAGATGCGTAATAGTAATCTTGTGTTTAGTTGAATGGAATAGAGGTGTAATAGCATAATGGAAAAAACTAAAATGACTAGAATACCCTTAGCATAAATTTGTTTTGGTAAATGATTATTGTTATTGTTATTTAAATTTTAATAAGATTATTATTATCAATAATAAATAATTTAATCATATTTAAACATAATAATTATTAAATATATTTTAATTAAAATATATAATTTAATAAAATTCTTAATAAATAGCAGAAATTTGTTTTGGTAAATTATTATTGTTATTGTTATTTAAATTTTAATAAGATTATTAATATCAATAATAAATAATTTAATCATATTTAAACATAATTATTATTAAATATATTATAATTAAAATATATAATTTAATAAAATTCTTAATAATTAATATTCTTATATGAATTTACTCAAATCATGATATATGATACTGTAAAATATAAATTAACATAATTATTATTAAATATATTATAATTAAAATATATAATTTAATAAAACTCTTAATAATTAATATTCTTATATGAATTTACTCAAATCATAATATATGATACTGTAAAATATAAATTAACATAATTATTATTAAATATATTATAATTAAAATATATAATTTAATAAAATTATTAATAATTAATATTCTTATATGAATTTACTCAAATCATAATATATGATACTGTAAAATATAAATTAACATAATTATTATTAAATATATTATAATTAAAATATATAATTTAATAAAATTCTTAATAATTAATATTCTTATATGAATTTACTCAAATCATAATATATGATACTGTAAAATATAAATTAACATAATTATTATTAAATATATTATAATTAAAATATATAATTATGGAGCAATATTCTTAATAATTAATATTCTTATATGAATTTACTCAAATCATAATATATGATACTATAAATGAAAATTTGAAATAATTAATATTAAATATATTTTAATTAAAATATATGATTTAATAAAATTTAAAATAATTATAACTAATAAATTATATTTTATGAATTTGTATAATTTAAAAAATAATTATTACATATAATTTAATAATAATATATAATTTCATAAAATTCTTGATAATAAATTTTCTTATATGAATTTATACAATTTAAAATAATTAATATTAAATATAATTTAATAGTGATATATAATTTCATAAAATTCTTAATAATAAAATGTTATTATATGAATTTACTAAAATCAATATATAACTTGAGAATTATATTCGCATAAACATAATTAACTTATATTAAGAAAATGTTAGATGAAAATGAAATTGTACATCATAATCCATATGTTATATAGTTTTACAACATCAAAAAGTTTGAACATTGATATTTAATGGTGAGAAAGAAATCTTGACCCATTCCAATCAGCAATGAAGGTAAACTAAAGAAAACGATCATTTGAGTTGGATGATCGAATTTTACTCAAAGCATCATACCGCTGATCGTCGGTTAAACCTTTAATTGACCATAAGGCTGAATATAAATTTGAAGCTTTCTCTTCCATCTTTTGATGTTCTTCTGACTTCTGCTGAACTACCAACTCGGAGGCAATACTCCTACTGATTTGATCGCCAACGGCCTGGATTTTTTCCCCCAACAAAGTGGCAGCCTCATCAAATGAAGAAAACACATTATCACGAGCATCAGATTTCTTCTTTCTCTTGTTTGAAGATGAGGAACCCCCTTGGTCTCTATCTCCTCGCGGATCCGTACCAGAAACATCCATGTCATCTAAAGAGACGTCAGCTTCGCAGTTATAGAATGTGTTTCTCTCTTCATTCATATCTGTAGTACGTACATCCTCAGCATGTATTTCTTCAAGAACATCAGCAGCTGTTTGAGCGTCTTTCCCAGTCACTCGATCTCTTGCGTATATGGCAGTAAGCTGGTTGTAGTAAGGGAAAGAACGATGTCTGAACTGAGCGGCTTCTTTGTGACTCTAAAAAAATGAGGAAATCATATTAGTTATAAGTTTTGTAAAAAAACAAATAAATACTTGAAATACATTTTACCTTTACATAGGAAATCATATTGTCACTGCAATACCAATTCTTTTACGCCTTACACTTTGTGCAATTAAAGGCAGACGGGCCATTACTGCAATATATTAATGTGTTCCATATTGTCAAATCGCAGTAAAATGGTCACATTTCTCCAATCATAATTTCAATAACAGTAAAATAAAATTAAATAATTTAATTGCCGAAGAACTTACAGTGATTGTGTGAAAAGAAGACGATCAACTGTGGGTGGAGGAAGCAATCAAACAAGCCGCTTCAATAGGAAGCAATATCACACTATCAAAGAAAAATGGACAATACAAATTTAGAATCTTAACGAAGTAAAAAATAGAACTATAACATTAACATTAACATTAACATTAACAATGAATATTTGTTTTCTAATCAACAATGTTACCAAATACTTGTTTTTTACTCAAGTTGTTTTTTAATCAATCATAATAACAATTGAATATTTGTTTTGTAATCAAGTTATTTACTTGATTATATCTAATAATTCAATTTTAATATATTGAATATTTGTTGTTTAATCAAGTTGTTTACTTGATTATATGTAATATTATTAAAATAAATTTTTAATTTTAATTATTTAAAATATTTTTAATTAATGCGTTGTATATGAATATACACATTTAATTAGTTTTATTTTTAATTAAATAAAACTAATTTATTCATTCAATAAAATAAAACTAATTTATTCCTTCAATTTTAATCACCTTACAATTTATTCATTGTTACAACTTATTTTTAATTTTAATTATTTAAACATGTTACATTCCTTCATAAAATTCATTTTAACTCACCAAATAGAAAATCACACCAAAAGCTTTTGTTATTAGGCTTGTTGTATATACTTCTTGGCATAAATTGTGAGACAAAAATATTTGTTTAAACAAATCCAAGCACAATAACACCAAAAGCTCCTTCAGCTGGAAAGTATTTCTAAGGATTCAGTCATACTCTCTCAAGTCATCACTGGCTTCTGGCACTACTGTTCTCACTGCAATTATATTTGGGAGGTAAGCACTTCCAAAGCTTTTTTGGCTGGAAAAAACAACTATAAAATGAAGATAGACATTGAGAGAGGTTACATTAGAGAATCTGATGCATTTGAATTTGGCGAAGTGAATGAAGTTGAGATTTCTAGTGTGTATAATCTGGACACTTTCTAATTTGTTTCTACTATATGTTAGAATCAACTTTTATGGTTTTTGCTTTGCTTGAAAGGAATATCTCATCTTTTACAGGTCTTTACTTGTGGCAAATGCTGGGGATTCTAGGGCGGTACTGTCATGGCATGGAAGAGCTATAGAGATGTCAAAGGATCATGTTGCATGAAAGAGAGAAGGCGAATCGAGGCTCTGGGTGGATTCGTTGATGATGGTTATCTGAATGGTCAACTAGGGGTCACCCAAGCATTTGGCGATTGGCACATTGAAGGTATGAAGGAATCCGGTGAGAGAATTGGCCCCCTAAGTGCTGAACCAGAACTCAAAATGATAACACTGACTATGGTAGATGAGTTTTTGATCATCGGTAGTGATGGAATATGGGACGTTTTTTCCAGCCAAAATGCCATAGATTTCACAAGGCGGCGGCTCTAGAAGCACAATGATGTCAAAATATGTTGCAAAGAAATAGTTGAAGAAGCAATAAAAAGAGGAGCAACAAACAATTTGACCGTTGTTGTGGTGTGTTTTCACTTGGAGCCACCTCAACCTTCTGTCAGACAAAGGGGAAGAGTCAGGAGAAGCATTTCTGTTGAGAGGCTTCAGAGTCTTAAATGCCTCTTAGAAGGATAGAACTATATTACATTTTTTTACACTCAATACATGGTTGGTACACAAAGGAGACAACTAGTTAATGATAAACTTTGGGGAGAATGAAAATATGTCCAAAATTGAACATAATAATGTGAAAATGAAGAGTGAAGGAGCTGTTAGAGCTAGAAGCAAAAAGGCATTGCTTGTAAAAAGTGAAGATGATGATGTGAAGGCGCTGAGATATAATCCACAAGTTTCACGAATTCAAACAGAAGAAAGAACAAAAGAATCAGCTAAGTTGTAAGTACTTATTCTATTTGTTTTGCTAGTCTTTTCATTCTCTTCAGAATGTTATTTGTGTTTTGTTTTCTAATTACAACTTTGTTACTATGTAATAGACGCAAATGTGATTCAAATTTAGAGAGTTATGAAGATAATGTGAATTTGATAAAGTTTAGAGGGTTTTCTAAGGAAGTAAAGATGTCTAAAGTCTTCAAGTACAATGAAGTGAACTCGAAAAATGAAGGAATAAGAAGAACTAGAACTCGAAAAATTATCAACTTTTTCCCATTTTCAAACACAGTTCATTGAGCCATACCAGATTTAAATGAAACAATTTTCTCATTTGTAATAGCAAAATATGGGGCTTAAGCTTCATCAATGGAAGTAACATGGATTAGACCCATGAAAGTTGGGGTTTACATCCTAATGTTTCTAAATACTTTAGGAGCTAAAGTATTCACATGGTTTATCGATGAATCAGTTTCTAATTATAAAATCACTTCCCCCTTTTCCTTTCCCAAAGACCCTTTGAATATCTATGCAAGTCGTAATTTAGAATCTTTAAATCGAAACATCTCATTGAAGTGGATAATCTTCCTAGCTTCCATTATTTCTCCCCAAATCAAGCGGATTTACATTCAAGTCTCTAATTCTTCTTAGTAAGCTTAAATTTAAAGGATAGTTAAAGTTTCTCTTTTCTATTTATCCAAATCTCGTGAAAATAAAGTAAAATAAAAATAATCATATTGCTAAATCCAATAGATATTCCAATGATTCTAGTGATTCTAATTAAAATTTATTAAAATTTCAATTTCAGTAACCTCCTAATTCCATTTTGTAAAGAAATGATAAATTTCCAATTAAGAAAAAGGAGTGGAAATTATTAAGAGACGTAATTAGACTTACGAAGGTTTCCATCGAAGAAGCATTTTCAAGGAAAGGAAAGGGAAAAAATCATAAATAAGGTAGGTTATCCATTTTTGAATCGAAGAAACAATAGAAATTATAAGAAATCGAAATAACAAAAGAAAGGAAGAGAGTGGAACTACGAACGTGAAGCCATCATCCTTGAGCTCCCTTAAGAAAGTGCGGAGACCCCTCTCACGGATTGCCTGCAACGCACTTTTTACCACCGTTGTAAATTGTGTTGTAAAGAAAAAGAAAAGAAAATGTTGTGAAGCAGCTAAACTGAAACAGAAGGAAGAAACAGAAGGAACAGCTAAGTTGTGAAGCAGCTAAACTGAAACAGAAGGAAAGGGGAAGCCAATCGGAAGGGTAAAACAGGGAGGGTAATCTGAAACAGCAACTAAACTGAGCAAAAGGTGGGATTACAAATCCGTGAATTTTGAGGATTAGGTCAATAATGTATTAGACCTGTAATAGGAATACCCTCAACCAAACAAAGTATTAAAGGGGTATTAAGTGGGGCCCACCCAACCAAACAAGTTGTAAATCTTTTTAAGAAAGAAAAAAAAATGCAAACCAATAAAAAATTAGTAAGTGAATACCCTAAGTTTAATAACACCAAAAATCTCGATTGATTTTGGGAATTTTAAAATTTTAGGGATTTTTGAAATTTTGAATTTATTTTGAGTTTTACTATTTTTAATCAATTCCACTTCACTTGCTTATATTTAATTTTATATATATATATATATATATATATATATATATATATATATATGTGTGTCTAACGTGCAAAAATTTGAATGCATGTAATGAATTTAATTTGGATAAATTTTTAGTGTTTATACTTTTCGAATTTTGAAATTTTAGTTTTGAACAAATAAAAGTTGTTTTCGTTATTCTCCCATTTCTAAAATTTTAAATATTTCACTTGTTATTTTCACACAATATTAAAAAAAGCTTCATCGTTTTAGTTAATAAATTTAATGGCTACCGATTAAATTATGACTAGATTTTAAAATTTAAAAGTATAAAGATAAAAATAGTCAAATTAGAGAATAAAGATTAAATTTACAATTTAAGTATGGTATGGAACTAATAACAGAATTTGACTTAACGAATTTAATTTTTACAATTTGGGTCAAAAATAAAATTTCATAATTTATAAAATATAAAAAACTAAAATTTATCAATTACGCAGAATAGAAAAGTTTGACCAAAAGTTTAGTACTCAATCCATGAGTTTAAAAGGATTGACACAAGTAAATGGCATTTAGGCAGTCTTACATGCAAAGGGTTTTATGAAAATCAGGTCACTGTTTAAAGGCTTATTGGGCCTCCTTCTTGGAAATTAATATAGGGAGTCCTTCGTATTAACATTTATTTCTTTTGCTTCTTTGGTTTGATTTTTTTTTTTTTTTGGTATAATGACTTTTTTTGTCTTCCAATTTTATAAAAAAAATTATTTTAGTCATTGAACTTGTATTTTTTATTAAATTACCCAAAAATGGATGAAAAAACTAACAACACGTAGATTGCCACATCAGCATTTAATTAATTTTTAAATAATTTTTAAATATTTTTATATTATATATTTAATAGTTTTAATTATTTTCAACTTTTAAAAATTGAAATTATAAAAATTAATTAAATGTTGGCATTCACACAAGAATCTGCATATATATCATGTCAAGAAAATTTAAAAAATATAAGCTTTTCCATTTATTTTGGGATGTTTCAACCTTAGAAAAGAAAATTTTCATTATCAATCCCTTTTGATAAAATTCGATTTATTAAAGCTTTTCAAGCTTATTATATGATTTTATTACTAAGACTTTCATTTTCATCAAGTAATTTCTCAACAAACACAATAAATTTAATGGCTTGATTTTTATTTTTGAAATTACAACTATATCAATAGTTTCAATTAAAATTTATTATTATAAGTACTTAACTAAATAATTACCTCAACTCTAATTTTTCATTGGAAAAATACTCTAACTCAAACAATAAAATTTTAACTTAGAATTCTCAATACTTGTATATCGGAGGTGAAGGTGAGTATGGCTACTACAAAGGCAAATAAGTGTGCTTTTGGATGATGGTACGTTTACTTCCAGTAAAGTTAAAAATAGAGGTGGTGATGAGATTAATTACTGTAACTATAAGGTAAAAGATTTCACCGCACCACAATCACCGTCCATCCAAAGACACACTAAATAAGATACCTTCACTGACATGACTTAATTCCTTAGCCCATAATTTACTTACACTCAATAGCTAACTTATTATTATCCTGAATTTCAAGTCAGGCCCCTTTATTTCCTGCTTACCAACCAGTTGCTATCAAACAAGGCAATTTATGTGTTTTTGACTTAAAATACTCGACATGGATCTAAGCTACTAATCTCTATTGTATGATAGGAGAAGCTATATATTGGGAAGTAATAATATTGCAGACCCTACAAATTAGAACAAAATCTTATGAGACTTATTATTACTCTGTTTAGGATGAATTCAAGGCATCATTTGCAACTTAAATAATATCTCTTTTTACGATATAAGGGTAGATTTTTATCACATTTTAAATATATTTACATAATTCAACAAAACTTGTGATTTTACTACTTTCTTAGCCATCTTATCTTTCTTGTCGCTTTGCCATGCAGCTTTCGCATATATCCTATCCCTACACATTACTAACATACCTTCACCTATATAATCTCCAAAAAATCTTAAACTTTCACTAAAATTATATTCCATCATTCAACTTTCAAAACTTACATAATTGTCACTAAAGTTATTAAAATATTACATTTTGATCATTCATTCGTTAACTTCCGTTAAGAGGATGATGTGACACGTTAATGTAAATGGTTTATAACCAATTTAGCCCCTGACCTATCAATTTCATACTTATAAATTTTTCTTAATAATAATTCTAAAAAATTTAAAGGGTAAACTACTCAGATAGTCACCCAAGTTTTAATGCATTCCTATTTTGGTCATCAATTTTTTTCGTTAATTTAGTTACTTCTGTTAGATTAATTGTTATATATTTTCAATCACTCCTCCGTTAAAATACCTTGGTCACTGAATGGAATACTGACACGGAAGTCTTTTGATTGGTATAACACTAAATTTAGCCCTTAACATCACTACAGCAAAACAGGTTTTTAGAGGCGTTTTTTGGACCTATAGCGGCACTTATAAGCGTTGCTAAAACTATTTTCGGCGTTTTTGTAAGCGCTGCTATAGATAACGCTGCTAATTTTGTTGCGTTTATGCGAAAAACGCCGCTATAAAACATGACCTTTAGCGGCGCTTTTCCCACAAACGTCGTTAAAGAACATGACTTTTAACGGCACTTTTACCACAAACGCATCTATAGAACATGGCCTTTAGCGGCGCTTTCCCACAAACGTCGCTATAGAATATGACCTTTAGCGGCATTTTTCTCTACAAACGTCACTAAAGAACATAACCTTTAGCATAAATGCCGCTAAAGAACATGAACTTTAGCGGCGCTTTCCCCACAAACGCCGCTAAATGTCATATTCTTTAGTAGCATTTGTAGAAAAAACACCACTAACTTTAGTAGATTTTTAACATCTCATTTTCATCCATATATAACCCGAATTGTCAACATAATTTCCTGTAACATCAAATCCAACCAAAAACTGCAAATCTAAATGATATTTCAAATCCAACGAAAGAAATATGTATATGATCTAAATTAATAAATGAAATAACAAAATTTATTATTTCAAAAGTTATAATGTTAAAATATTCTTATAATAAGAAAGCAAATGTCTAAGATGGCTGATTCTGCGACTACTGAAACATCTTCATCATATTCTGAAGCTGTAGCTGGAGTGCGTCATATTTTCTACATTGCTCTACTTCTCTCACTGCTGCCTCCGCTTTAAGTTGTAGCTGGAGTTCTTCATATTTTCTTTGAGCCTTTGTTTCTCTTGATGCTGCCTCCACTTTAAGTTGGGCAATTTGCTCAACTATGCTCGCTTGTATTTGAGCCATCTGGTTTCTTAACCTCTGAACTTCAGCTTGAGCCTGACTCCCCGAAGGCATGTATTACTGCGAGATGGATCCAAAATATTGGGTTGGGTTAACAAAAGATCATTGAAATCGAACCCGACCATACCTTTTAGGACCCAAAACTTCAGTAATAATTCAGTTATCATTGTTGTCAAGATTAACAGAACTATCACTCAAAGCGATAGCTTTATACTCCGCATTTTTATCCTTTAGTTTCTCCTAATAAATCAATCAAAGAGTTAGAAACGAAATATATAATCAAAAAAATGCAACATAACTTAACATTATTTGCATTACAACGACGAATTAAACCATTATAATTAAACATGATAAATATTTAAAATAATTCAAATTTTATTAAGTAAATATACCATAATTTTTGCAGCTTCAGTAGTCATAGGAGATCCATCTTTCTTTCTATGTGTAATGTAAAAAAGTTGAAGGCGTCCAACCTTTTAACTAGACGACAGTTCCTACAATATAGTAGTAAAAATATTATTTAGTAGAAAGTAATTAATATTTGACACAATTAATAAATTTAAAATACTTCGGCCTCAGCTACACAAGCAAAACTTTTCGACCTAGTTGTATGTGTGAATTTTTGTTTTTGCCTACTTGTAGTTCCAACTCGCTCACAATCCTACATTATGAAATTACTATTACATATATAGTAAATACTATAAACCGAAATAATTATAGGAGTTTGGAAGTACGTAATACCTCTCATTTCTTTGAATTTCAAAATCTAACGGTATCTTCCCATTGGTACCTCAGCATTCCTGGCGGGACGTTTCGTAATTTCAATTCGAGGCTTATATTTTTCTTAAAATATTCATTCTTTAAAGCACTTTTATGGTCTCTTTATTTTTTTTCCTAATGCCTTCTTCACATAATTATCCGAGACCTCTAAAGCAAATCTCTCCTGCAAAAAACACAAGTTTAGAAAGTAAATAAAAATGAAACTTAAACCAAAGTAGTATAAATTACATTCACATTATTACCTTAATATTATCGAGAGCTTGATTTTTGTTACTATCAGGCATGTGGTGCCATGACTTGTAGTTGATAGGCAATAGATTGACATTTCGTGCTATAATGCTTAAGTATCCTGTTAAAAGTTGAGCTTCTGATCCAATAGGCTGACCAAGACTGTTTCTACTACTTTGACACGCTCGACAGAATTTAACTCGTATAAATCTTTTAATAGCGTACGGCCTCGATTTTTGTGCGTCCCACCACTTTCAGCTGAAAAAATGGTATATTAAACAGAAATCAACAATAAAAGTCAACATGTATGTAAATTAAAGTTAACATTACTTTGAATTTCTGCAGGTTCGTCAACTGTATTTAGAACATTCGAAGATCCAATAGCAATCTGTTGTTCACTATTTGTTTCTTCCGAATTTGGAAGATTTTGAACAATACTTAAATCTCGCAATCTTCTTCTAGGCATTTTATCTGCAATACACATAAAATAGTTGAAATTTTAGTAACTAATTACAACAATATTAGTACATATAAAATAGTTAAAGTATTGGCGAACCCATTGGAATTGTGTACTAGTACTAGGGATAGTTTCATTTAAGTTTTGTTCTGGAAAAGGTGAGTTTCTGATCTTTCGTCGATGTCATCTCTACTTCCATTGCCCATATCAAACAAGTCTCTAGAGGTGTTACGGAGTACAACGTGCCAACCCTCATTAGTTGGATCTTTCGAGTAAAAAACTTGTTTCACTTGAGAAGAAAATACATACAGCTCATTTATCAATTGTTGTCCAGTGTGAATTAATCGAGAGAAGTTCACCATTGTAAAACCAAATTGATCTTTTTTAATTCCGCGAGTAGTATTAACATCAGCCCAATCACCTCGAAATAAGACAACCTTCCATTTGCCATAGTAATCCAACTCAATAATGTCAGTAAGAAGTCTGTAATACTCCACATTTCCCTCAATAAGATTACTGTCCCTAGCAATAGCATAACTTGTAATTGAAGAATTAATAACTATTCCACAATTTTGAGTCCTCCTCAATCTTTCACGAGATTTTGTATGAAACCTGGATTCATTGATGAGGAAGGCACTATATCTTTTTACTACTCTATTCGGACCTTAGGAAAACCATTTAACTTCGTCATTGACGTTCTTTCTACTCCAAACCTATTGAATCGAAAGTAAATTGATTAATTATAAATGTTATGAGAAAACATTATTATTTGTCAATGAAAGCTTTAATTGCATACCATTTTCCCTAACCATTCATGAAAAGATTCTGTGAATAACTTATGAATCTCTCGATGTTGTGATCTTCGAGAGTGTGAACAAGATCTCAAGACTTGTTTGTACTCGCTATGTTAAAAAGTGGATTACTTGGTTAGAAGATAAACAAATTAAAAAGATGAATATTTATCAAATTCTAAAACTTACTTGCGTAATGGTTTAATTGAATCATGGTGAAAAAGAACATATCGATGTGCTTGTACCCGAGATCTATCATCTAAGTGTGCAATTTCAACTTTACTGATTGGTTCTCCATAACTTCAAAATAAATAAGTTTCAGCTAAGTTATGATTAGTGAGCCTAACGTTTCTACTTGGTCTATTCAGTCTTATTTCAACATCTTCTAAATATCTAGAACAGAAAGTCATACACTCCTCTACCAAGTAACCTTCAGCAATTGATCCTTCTGGAGAACGCTTATTACGACAATAAGACTTCAATTTGCATAGGAACCTAAACACGATATACAACATTATCAAAAGTTGTAACTAAAGGTATATTCATGAATGAATGAAAATTTTACAAATAAATTAACACCTCTCTATAGGATACATCCACCAATAGAAAATCGGTCCACCAAGTTTTGCTTCATGAGGGAGATGGATTAGTAAGTGCACCATAATAGTGAAGAAGAAAGGTGGAAAGATCTTCTCCAAATTGTATAAAGTCAAGGCAGCTCGATCTTGTACTTTCTCAAGTTCTTCAACAATCAAAACTTTGCCACAAATAGCTTTCAATTATACAAGACGTCACCTTTTTTGACATACAACTCCGTAAAGCAACTGGCAGTAAATCTTGCATTAAGATGTGATAATCATGTGATTTTAGGGAATATAGTCTTCGATCTTTGAGACTCGCACATCGAGATATATTTGATGCATAGACATCTGGGACCATCTATACAGAGATAAGCCAAACAATATCATTTTTTATAATTCCATCAAATGGTAAAGCATGCAAAAAGGTTTACAACTAAACAGCCTATTGAAATTCAACTCTATTCTCAAAGTATCTATTAGAGAAAATGTGTTGTATTTAGCATATGGCAATATTTTCAAGAATAAAATATCCAATATCTTAATACAATAGACATCACTAAGTAGATATCATTAGCTTACAGAACACATAAAAGCCAAGCAAAGAGAAAGCAGTAGTTTTAAATATAAGGGTCAAATTCACTGCTATTACCTTTACTTTTGGCCTGCTTAATCCGATGTAACCAAAAAAGATAAAGAAATAGAAAATTTGGAGCTCAATATCTGCCTTGCAAAATGGAAATTTTGGAGCTCAATAACTGCTCTCAATAGGTAAGTATTTCTCTTAATTAACAGCTTTTACCTTTCTCCAAACTATTACTCTAACTAATTTTTAATTTAATTAATCAATTCAATCCGAATTAGTTATAATTGCTCTCTACTTAATCTTGACTAATAAAAATGGAAAATAGAAAATAGAAAAGATGACTTTTTTAGTGATGCGACAGTCCTTTACGATATATTACTGAATGAGTTAGTGACTTCACTAACCATGTAAGCAAAACATTACAACTTTTTCAATGCTTTAAATTTGGACAATGCTGGATCGAGTAATGACAAATTTAATACATTTTAAATATATAAGGTTATTAGTTATCATTAGATGTATCGTTTTCTATTAATATTAACACATAACAATATCGATATATTTTGATATATTATTTTACATTTTAATATTTTTAAAAGGATTCTTCTAAACCATAAAATAAATATGAAAATATCTTGATTTTATAAAATATATAAATTAAGTCAATTATTTTTACAAATAAGAGTCCATCAATCAACAAATACAAAATAAACAAGGAAAAAAACACATTCTATACAACAATATTATCTTGTATATGTAAAATACAAAATTTTAATTTTATCATACACTAATTGGATCACATTGTTTTCATTAATAAAATTGAAATTGGATGAAACTAATCCATATAGTAACTATTACATAAAATTAGTGGTTTTAGCCGACATGAACATTAAGTAACTATTCTGCAAAACTAAAAGGTATTGTGCCCATAGGTGAAAACACAATAGTTGACAGTGACAATGATGATAATGTGGACATGCAAATGGTTGAAACATACAAAGTGAAGCTAGAGAAGAATAAGCAGCAACATTAAATACCTCTAGGACCCGAATTTCTAGCGGCGGTGGCGGAGAGAAGAGGTGAAGAATTTCTAGCCAAAAATTAGGCTCAAACAAAAAATTAAATGATTTTGATAATTTGGAGGGATTGAGGAAGAAATAAAGGGATTTGGGAAATTAGGGATGTCGATCAGAAAGTGATTTGGGAAGTTGGGAAATTGGAGAAAAGAAATTGGGGAAGAATAACTTGAGGGAAATTGGGGGAAAAGAAGTTGGGAAGTTGGGGAAAAGAAATCAGGGAAATCTAACTTGGAGGAAAATTAAAGGAAATTCGGGGCTAATAAAATGACGTCGTTTAAGTTGAATTTAATTAAAATTTGCGGCGTTTATAAAAAAATACCACTAACGCATAACCTTTTGCGGCGTTTTAGTCAAAACGCCACTAAAAATGCAACTAAAAATGGCACCTTTTTGCAAACTCTTAATAAATATTCGCGGCATTTTTCGTGAAAACACCACTAATGTATAACCTTTTGCGGTGTTTTAGTCAAAACGCCACTAAAAACGTAGCTAAAAACAGCACCGTTTTGCAAACTCTTAATACATATTCGCGGCGTTTTTGGTGAAAATGCCACTAACGCAAAACCTTTTGCGGTGTTTTAGTCAAAATGCCACTAAAAATACAGCTAAAAACGGCGCCGTGTTGCAATCTTTTAATACATATTCACGGCGTTTGGACCAAAAACTCCACTATTGCTCAACTTTTTGCGGCGTTTGGACCAAAAATGCCACTATTGCTCAAATTAATTAAAATTTGATTCACGCTATACCCTAATCTAGATATGAGCCAACTTTTAATGCCCAAGCTAACAAGTAAAATGACAGAAGAATATGATTGATAAGACACTGATTATTTGATGACTCAAATAAAGCGTTTTAAAAGAACTAAATTAGAATGCTAACCATAATTTAAGAAAGATAATTATGAATTCCGAAAAAATAATTTTCATAAACCTAAAATAAACTTGAACTATATGTTGAATTGAAAAGGAAAATTAATATTTTGATATATTAGTCTTCCATTTTCCAAATGCATCATTTTGCCATTTCACTTTTTTCCCTCTTTTATTGTTTGTGTTTTGCTTTTTGACTTTTTAATCAATATTAAGTGCTTCCACAATTTTATTATAAACATAAGCTTTTACATTAATATCTATATATATACACATCAATATCCATATGAAATTTATTTTTAGGGTTTATGATTTAGGATTTTAAGGTTTATGGGTTTAGAGTTTAGAAAGCCATATAGCATCGATTTTAACAGTTTGGTAACTTAAATGAAAACTTCTAAATAGTTCGGTTATCAAATTGTAACTTTTCATAATTAAGTAACCAAATGAAACTTTCTCATAGCTAAGTGAATAGTGTAGTTTATATTTTTATAACGTCGGTTTCAAATATTAAAATAAAATCGAATTCAAAATAAAAATAAGATAAAAATATAAAAATTAATCAAATCAAATTGAAACGAGTGTCAGTTACCCTACACGAAGCAAATATTCAATCTCGACATTCCCGTCTTATAAGTCATTGTGACCTCTGACCTGTTGGCTAATAGCAATTGCATTACACCAACAATATTTTTTTCTACTTGTTTATTAAAACCATATATATATTTGTCTTACAAAAAGAATCCCAATGCAAAGCTTATGAATCTGCCATTAGAATCATATTCGCGGTGTTTGGACAGAAAACACCATTATTGCTCAACTTTTTGCGGCATTTTTTGTCCAAATGCCATTAAAAACATCGCAAAAGTCCTGTTTTCCTGTAGTGCATATTACACATTCTATAAAGTTGGTCCTAATTCTATAAAAGTCCGACAAATTTAACCCTCAAAGTTTACACATTTTGTCAATTTAGTCCAAATTAAAAAAATTCAAAAAAACTATAATTTAAAAACTTGAAATTATATAATTTATTATAAAAAGAAATAAATATATATAAATTTACATAAAGACTTAATTATCATTTGGTCCTAATTCTAAAAATTCAACAAATTTAACCCTTAATGTTTGCACATTTTGTCAATTTAGTCCAAATTCTAAAAATTCAAATATATATAAATAAAATATTAAAAATATAAAACATTAAAAAAATTCAATCAAAACCCATAATCAAGTAAGTAAAATTTTCTTGGTTATAATTCAAAATCATTAGAAACCCACAAAATGCTCTTACATTTGACATAATGATAACAAGATAAATTCGTATTTTTAATATATTTATTTTTGAATAATTATAGAATAAAATGCTATTAAATTTAGGTTTTTCTTATTAGGAATGAAGTTGGTGTGTTGAATTCAAACTCTTACAAAAAAGGGCTAAATTGGAATAAAAAGCAAAGAGGAGGGCTTGATTGAAAGATTGATGATTTAAAGATGGCTGGATAAAGATTAAAGGGTTGAAGATTTTAAAAAAATGGTTGGATAAGGGTTAGAGAATTTTTGATATTCTGTAATTAGTTTAAATTTGATTTTTAAAATTTTGATTTATTTAGTGATAATATTTAGGAAAAATTTAGCTAAATTTTAGCACAAGAAGTGTATATAAATACCTAGTGGCTACAGCCAACTAGACACACTTGGCTTCTGGCAATTAAATAAAATTCTTTTTTTTCCTTCTTGCATCTGTTCTATTCTGCATTTTTAATTTTTTTTCTTTTACTTTCAACAATTTTGACTTATTTGCCTTCTAATCCCCCTCCCGTTTCCACTTTCTACAATTCCATTTAAACCTTTTTTTTCTCAATCGTGATTCTTTTCATAATTAACTAAACCGCTTTTTAGCCTTAGTCCGGTTACCGCTCCGACAAAATAATTGTGAGATATGAACCCACACTAAATACTTTGCGATTCAGTATTCGCTATCTCTCTGGTATATGGGATAGTACAAATTCGTCCCTTAAAGTTGATTCGATTTCAATTCAAAAAGTGCACGTTGAGTTGGAATCGTTTGACGTAGAGTTGAGAAGTTGAGTCGGTCGTGCTGTATTCAAATCCCACAAACAAATTGGTGTGTTCAATTGGAAAAAGCTAGTTGGATTCCGTCAAGGAAGATAGTGATCGGATTTAAACGACCCACATGGTTGAGGTCGTTAATTCGAGTTTAGCTTTTCAGATCGCAAGGTTGGCGAAGTCTTAAATTACGGGCACGTGTCACATGGTTAGAAATTCAACAAGGGTCGATTTGCAGGTCATACCGAAATCGACTACGAGAGGAAGAGTTGGCGGTGTAAGGCATCCTCGATTGCTATAACCAACTTATCGGTTTGAAGGGAAAAACCATTTTTCAAGGATCGGTTCAAGTTCACAGCATACCGAGGCTAAAGCTAAGCTTTAAAAATATTTTATTTACCATTTTATTTTGCTTAATTTATTTTGCAATCACATTATTTTTGTTTTTTTATATACATATATTTTTCTTTTCTTTTAATATTGTTATCTTTATCAACTAAAACCCCCTTTTTATTTTCTAGAATTGCAACACACAGGTCATGGGCACGACTGTTACCACGACAGTAATTCTGGTCACGAGAAAAAGGCAAAATTAGATAACCATTCCTTGTGGATTCGACCTTACTGCTCTATATTTCAATTTACTAATATTTTGTCATATGAATTTATATTTAGTGGTTTTGATGCCCATCACATATACAACTGCATAACACCGCGATTAAAAAACTACAAGAGAAAAAGTTCAAAATTTTCGTTCCTATTACCAGATTTTCTAGTCAACCAAACAAAAGAGAGAAACTTTGAAAAACAATATTACTCCCTTTATCTCCTTCCCTGTTTATCTTTAATATTCCTACTGTTCTCATACTCCTGCCCAAACCTCACAATATCAAATACCATACCAAATCCATAGCCAACTTTACCAGACCTAAACTCCATCATCACTTCATCATCGAGCACTCACCATTAAACCCACAACCAAATTCGGTTTTTTTTTTTACAGATACACCCAAACTTAGTTTCGTGTTTTCTTTTAATGAGGAAAAATTGATCAGTGAAGCACTGCTTAGACTTAAGCATTTGAATCCCTCACAGCCCTGCACTTTGCCGCCAAAATAGAGTTAAAGATGTTTATATAAGTAAAGGCTTTCTGATTTGAATCCCTCAGCCAACTGTTTGATCATGGTGCAGTTAGATTTTGTAGTGATTGATTCAAAAAAATTAATTCAAAGGTCTCGTTTAGCTCGTTGGGTTTAAAGAAAAAAAGGAAATATTGGTTCAAAAATTCAAAATAAATTGAGGGTTAAAATTTGTTGAATCCCTAAAAGATTTTGTTAAAATTTAAGAAATATTGATTTGAATCCCTCACCCAAATTCATATTTAAGTCTTTTTTAATATTTTATATTTTTATGTCTTTTTGTAATAAATTTTATATATTTTCAAGTTTTTAACATTATAATTTTTTGAATTTGGACTAAATTGTTAAAATCTGCAAAATTGAGGGTTAAAGTTATTGAATTTTTTAGAATTAGGAAAAATTGACAAAATGTGTAAAGTGTTAAGGTCTAAATTTGTTATTTAACCTTTAAATTTTTAGAAATATTATTAATAAAATTTTAAAAGTATCAAATTGATATTTTAGTTATAATTTAGAGGCTAAATTGGTTATTAACCCGTTAAATTAACGTGCCACACCATCCTTTTAATGGAAGCTAACGGATGAGTGACCAAAATGTAACATTTTGATAAGTTTAGTGATAATTATGTAACTTTTGAAAGTTGAGTGATTGAAATGTAATTTTAATCAAAATTTAGGGGCAATTAATGTAATTTACCCAAGAAGTTTAAAAAGAATACTTGGATTCAAACATATTTGTATTGAACTAAATCGGGCCAAATCTGATCGGCTTTTGAAAATCTCACACAAAAGGTTAGGTATAATAGGCTTGACTTTTATTTCTATTTTTATAAGTGAACAGAATAATTATCTTTATTTTTTAAGCATAATTATTTTTTTCGCTCTCTAACTTTACATTGAAAATAATTTTAGCCCTCTATTTAATTTTTCGTTTCTTTATCTCTTGAACTTGCTGTTGACACCATTTTTTTGATGAAAAACGGGGTCGACTTGGGTTTTGAAAAAAGAAATGGGAGTCGCCACCAATCCTTTTTGAGGTGGGATTGAATCACCTTGAAAAGGTTTGTTTTTAATAAATAATTTGATTTTATTAAAACAACGATTTTGGTCCACGAAATTTAGAAAACGGGTTCGGGAGTCGGTTACGCACGAGGAAGGATTAGCACCCTCGATACGCCCAAAAAATGGTACCTAGTTTATTAGCTAATGTCTTGATGTCAAAAATTGAGAACTTGGAAAAATTAAAAATACGATCCTTGTGTTAAAAAATGGAAAAGAAGCATATTTCACGTTATTCGAGAAAGAGAATCATATCCAGTAAGTTAGGACACAATGTCTCGAATTCCCGATACGCGAATGAAAAATGTTTATTTTTAAAAAAATTTAGCCCCCTCGGATTTAAAAACGAGATCACGACCAGTAAGTTAGGACGCGATTTTTTAATCCCAAGATCATTTAAAAATTGAGTTTAAAAAGATTCGTACATTTACATTTATCGTGAAAATCGAAACCCAGTAAGTTAGGGTACGATCCTCTCGAATCTAAACACGAAATATTATTTATTCAAAACAAATTTTGTTAAATCTAGTATAATAAAACACTAAAACCGTAACAAAAAATGCAAAAGCAAATTACATTGTTGTTATGCATGGTAAAATCATAATGCACGCAAAAGTATAATAGCAACAATATCAAACTTACAACATCCAAACAAGTATAAAAAAACGAATAAAATTAAAACATACACTCAAAATAATAATAATAGTGTAAATGAATAAAGAAAATGAATAGAATTATAAAATGTAAAAAAATATATATGTATGTACATATATAAAATATGTATGTATGTAAATATATAGAAAATTATATGTATATATATATAAAAGAAATACACGTATATATATAAGAGCAATTATAATAATAATGATAATAATAATAATAATAATACAAAAATAAAAATATGATATGAAAATGTAATAATGAACGTATACGTATAAAAATAAAATACAAAAATAAAACAGATGGACTAAATAGGGATAAAAACAAAAGTACTGGGCAAAATTGAAATAAAAAAACAAAACAAGGACTAAATCGTGACGCACGCCGAAAGAGTGGGACCAAAACTGCAAATAAACCAAGCATTCAAAAACGGTGCACTGGAGTGAACCAAATTAAAACAAAAATAAAACTATGGGGCTAAATTAAAAAATAACAGAAAATAGCGAAGAGGGCTGAATTGCAACGCGCTTCAAAGTCGAAGGGACTACGTGCGCAAATATCCCATTTGCAGAAAACACGCGGATCCTCCCCCTGGGTCGGGTTACCGCGCGAGTCAGAGAAGCCTAAAACGGCGCCGTTTTGAAAAGTTTATTTAAGTTAATTTTTTAACAAAAATTCATTCAGCAGCAAAGAAAAAATAAAAAAAATAAAAAAAGGGTTCGCTTCTCTCTGTTTCTAAAAAAGGGAGTCCCTTCTCAAGTCCGGCCAGATGCGCCACTGTCGGCCTCGCCACACGCAGTGGTCGGAGGTGAGCAAAACTGGCTTTTCAGCCTTTGTCTTGCGGTGTGTCGAATGGCCAAACCCCCCTTTACCCCTCTTGCGCTGAAAGAAATAAAAGGAAAAGGAAAACTTTGGCCTCCTTTTCGAATCCAGATCCGACGACGGCAAAAAGGCCACCGCCGGTGATGGTGCGAGGCGATTCAGGTACGTCCTATTTCCCTTTTTACTATCTTTTATTTTTCTATAAGAGTTGCAAAAAAAAATAAAATAAAATATGAAGAACCGAAAAGAAGAAACAAAGTATCACCTTAAAAAAAAATTATTCTCTGTTTTTTGTTACAAATGTTGCTGGAAAAAGAAAAGGGTTACATTTTGTTGGCTTTTATAGCCAATTTTGTTACTGTGTATGCTATTGTTGTTATTTTTTGTTTGTTTGCAGGTCCGGTGGTGCAAGTGGTGGTGGTGACGTAACCGTGGCGGTGGCGACGTGACATTAGCGGCGGCGGTGGCAGACCAAAGGTCAATAGGTGCGGCGCTAGGGTTTCAGAAAATCTGAAACCCTAGTCTGACTTTGACACTTGGGCTTGGGTCTATTGGGCTAAATTGGGTTGCTGATTTGAGCTTTGGTAGGTTTAGGGTTAATTGGGCTTTAATTTAGGTCTATTTAATTTTGGGTCATTAGGTTTGAATTGGGCCCGGGTTTGTATTGGGCCATTCGGGTTTGGGTTGATGGGTAAGGTCTAGGTGGTTTGGGTATTGGGTAATGGGCCTCGGTTAAGTTTAGGAGAGTTAATTGATTTTGGGTTCTTGGGCCCGGGTCTGGGCAAAATTGGGTTGTACAGCTGCCCCTCTTTGCTCGTTGTCGTGTAACGAGAACAGAGCAAAGACTAAAAAAACCAATTTTGCCCGGTCTCGCCGAGTCTTGACTTCTCTGATGCTTCTCCTCTTCAAGTAGTTTTATTCCAGTCTACTGTGTCTTGTCGCTTCAATCCATTCCACTGCACTTCAACAAGATCCGACTTGTAGCTTCAATCTTCTTTGCAGCAACTTTTGGGGTATAGGCATTGGCACTTCGACCCACTCCGCAACGTCGGGGAGATAGAATTACTGGCTTCAATCGCTCATTGTAATCTCGTGGAGATAAGATCGAAATTCTTGATTCATTCCATCTGTAACCTCAGGGAAATAAGACTTGACGCGATCTACTCTGCTGTAACTTCAGAGAGATAAGATCCTTCAATCCGCTCCACTGTAATCTCAGGGAAATAAAATTACTATCTTTGATCTCGCTCATTGTAATCTCGGGAGATAAGATCGCACTTCTTTGGCTCGCTCCACTTTGTAACCTCGGGAAATAAGACTGACGCGATCTACTCTGCTGTAACTCGAGAGATAAGATCCTTCAATCCGCTCCACTTGTAATCTCGTGGAAATAGGATTACTATCTTTGATCGCTCATTGTAATCTCGTGGAGATAAGATCGCACTTCTTGATCTCGCTCCATCGTAATCTCGTGGAAATAAGACTGACGCGATCTACTCTGCTGTAACTTCGGAGAGATAAGATCCTTTAATCCGCTCTTTGTAATCTCGGGAGATAGGATTACTATCTTTGATTTGCTCATTGTAATCTCAGGGAGATAAGATCTGCACTTCTTTGGTCTGCTCCACTGTAATCTCAGGGAGATAAGACCTGTATAATAAACCTAATTATGCCTAATGATTAGGATGACATGATCAAAATGACACAAATGCTCCTATCTAGACATGTGTGAATGGTGTTTGCTTGAATGCAGAATTTTATCTTTCGTGAATGATCTCGCTTAGGTTATCATTACTCGAAATTTATTAAGGCATTGTCATTGAAATGTTACAACACCTTCCTTCTCGACTGGCGCTTTCTGAAGAAACATTTAGCCAGGCTATCCCCACTGTAAACCTCAAAGTTATATCTATTGGGACGCCAAAATTTGTACCATCATTCTCTCACAGTAATCTAAGGGTAGAAATATGTGGCTTTTCCTTCGACCTCTTTTATCATAATTCAGGGATATAGGATCTGAACCATTCTGGTCTCCTACACCATTCTCAGGGTGTCATGCCAAAGACTTATGCGCAAATGAAGGCTCTCTTCTCCGAGGTAACCTCTTCCTTACCACTTGGTGGTTATTGCTTGCTTGTTCATTGAAGCCTTGTCACCTAACACGACATTTGTCATTTTGTTTTATCCACGTTTGGACAACAAAGCTTAAAAGGATAGTCCTGATTTAGACTTTTTCCTTTTAGACACTTCAAATCTGATGTGTTCTAAACAACAGTCCTGTTTCAGGTTCCCTCATTATTTAGAAATTTCTAGAGTAATATGCAAAGCTCATTTTGCTTGAACATTCAGTCCATTAATCGTTATTCCAAATGTTTTTGAAAAAATATTATCACAATGGACAAACAAAATGCTATTGAGAACAAATCTCGAAATGAATAAGTTAACAAATTTTCCTAAGATAAGATGAAAAATAAACAAAATGAAATTTTATTGGGGAACAGAGCTTGAAATGAATACATCAATCAAGACAACAAATTTTGCCAAGATTCAAAATATAAGATACCAACAGGTGCCCCAGATATCGCAGCACGAGCTTCCCTGTATAAGTTTTTTTTTTACCATTTAATATGTGATTAGGAAATCTACAGTATTTTATCGATACCCCAAGATGTCGCCTACCATTTCTTGTGATTCAGGTATAGCGAGACCACCACATGCCCTAGATTTTTTATCAAAATTTAAGTTGTTCCGTTCACCTCATGCCTCATCAAAATTTGAGCCACCTTTTTCAGGTTTTCAACTCAAATCCCCTTTGGTCTCAAGGCGCATTCTACGGGTTTTCACCTTGGCCTCCCCTCTTTTTTTTTAAGTGAAATATTTCTTGACTGAGTCTGAGTTCACAGGATTTGGCAGGCTTTTACCATCCATTTCGCTTAAGATTAAAGCTCCTCCTGAAAAGGCCTTTTTTACCACATATGGACCTTCCCAATTTGGCATCAATTTTCCTCTAAAATCCTTTTGTAGAGGAAGAATCTTTTTCAACACCAAGTCTCCCTCGTAAAATTCTCTAGGACAAACTTTTTTGTTATAGGCGCGCATCATTCGTTTCTGATACATCTGACCATGACAAATAGCTTTTAACCTCTTTTCTTCTACCAAGTTCAGCTGGTCATATCGAGATTGAATCCATTCAGCCTCATCCAACTTTAGTTCAGCTAATACTCGGAGAAAAGGGATTTCAACTTCTATGGGTAAAACTGCCTCCATCCCATAGACTAAAGAAAACGGCGTTGCCCCTGTAGAGGTCCTAACAGAGGTACGATATGCCAGAAGGGCAAAAGGTAATTTCTCATGCCAGTCTTTGTAGGTTTCAGTCATTTTCCCTACAATTTTCTTGATATTTTTGTTAGCTGCTTCCATGGCACCATTCATTTTGGACTGATGACGGTGATTTAATTGTGGTGTCTGATCTTGAACTGACTACAAACTTCTGCTATTGAGTTGTTGTTCAAGTTCAACGTATTATCGGATATGATCCTTTCAGGCATCCCGTATCGACATATGATCTCTTTTTTCAGAAACTTGCTAACTGCTGACTTCGTGACGTTTGCATACGAAGCAGCCTCCACCCATTTAGTGAAGTAATCAATAACCACAAAGATAAAACGATGCCCATTAGAAGCTTTTGGAGATATTGGCCCGATAACATCCATTCCCCACATGGAGAAAGGCCATGGAGAAACCATAACATGAAGAGGTGACGGTGGTGCGTGCATTTTGTCACCATAAATTTGACATTTATGGCACTTTTTGGCATAATTAATGCAATCCCCTTCCATGGTGGACCAATAGTACCCAAATCTCATAATTTGTTTGGCCATCGTGAAGCCATTGGCATGCGTTCCACAGATACCTTCATGCACTTCTTCCAAAATTTCCTTAGCTTCGACAGCGTCCACACATCTCAACAATACTTGATCTTTTCCTCTTTTATACAAGATATCTCCATCCAGGACATAATCAATGGCTAATCTCCTCAATGTCTTCTTATCATTTTCCGTCGCATGGTCAGGGTACTCACGACTCTTCACATATCGCAATATGTCATGGTACCAGGGGTGATCATCCTTTTCTCCTTCGTTGTCAATGTTGCAACAATGAGCTGGAGCCTCATAAATGCTGATCTGGATAGGCTTCATATCCTCTAGCTTGTTCGCTTTGAACATAGAAGCCAGGGTAGCCAAAGCATCAGCCATCTGGTTCTCATCTCGTGGGAGATAACTAAAGGTGACACTATCAAATTCCTCCATCAATTCCATAACCAATTTTCGATAGCGGACTAACTTGGGATCTCTTGTTTCCCATTCCCCTTTGAGCTGGTAAATTACTAATGCAGAGTCTCCGTATATCTCTAGCACACTAATTTTCCGTTCTATGGCTGCTCGGATGCCCATAATGTAAGCTTCATACTCAGCCATGTTATTTGTACAATCAAAATCCAATTTGCTAGTGAAAGGGTAATGATCTCCACTAGGGGACACGAGTACTGCCCCGACTCCGTTGCCTATAGCATTTGAAGCTCCATCAAAATTTAGCTTCCAAGGACCACCTTCTTGGAAATCCTTTTCTATAGTTGCAACATACATCAAATCTTCATTTGGGAAATCAAAGTTCAAGGGTTCATAATCCTCCAATATTTACTTGCCGTGAAGTCCGCTATTGCACTTCATTTACTGACCTTCCGGTTCACATAGACTATGTCAAATTCAGATAGGAGAATTTGCCATCGGGCCATTCTTCCATTCAAAGCGGTTGATTCCATCAAGTATTTCAGAGGGTCCAATTTAGAAATTAACCAAGTTGTATGGTACAACATGTACTGTCTCAGTCTCCGAGTTGTTCAGATCAGGGCACAACATAACTTCTCGATTGGCGAATATCTTGTTTCGCATTCGGTGAACTTCTTCGAGATAGTAGATTGCTCTTTCTTTTAAATCTGTCTCATCATGTTGACCAAGCACGCATCCCATGGAATTTTCAAATACTGCCAAATACAGTATGAGCGGTTTGTCTGGGCAAGGTGGCATCAGCACTGGGGCGTTGGACAAGTAATGTTTAACTTTTTCAAAAGTTTTTTGACATTCCTCATCCCATACACCTGGATTATGTTTCTTAAGGAGACAGAATATGGGATCACATTTCTCGGTTAATTGTGAAATAAACCGAGCGATGTAGTTCAGTCTTCCTAGAAAACCTCGAACCTCTTTTTGAGTACACGGCGGAGGTAATTCTTGTATTGCTCTTACTTTGTCAGGATCAATCTCGATTCTCTCACTGACCACGAACCCAAGCAATTTTCCTGATCTGACCCCAAATGTGCATTTTGCTGGATTTAACTTTAGCTGAAACTTTCTCAACCTCACAAATAATTTCTTAAGGACCTGCACATGCTCATCTTCTGTTTTAGATTTCGCGATCATGTCATCAACATAGATTTCTAATTCCTTATGCATCATATCATGAAACAGTGTTACCATGGCCCTCTGATACGTAGCCCCTGCATTTTTCAACCCAAATGGCATCACTTTATAGCAAAAGGTTCCCCATAGGGTTATGAATGTAGTTTTCTTCATATCCTCAGGATGCATCTTAATTTGGTTATATCCAGAGAAACCATCCATGAAAGAAAATAGTAAATGTCCCGCTGTGTTGTCTACCAAGGTGTCGATGTGCGGCAAGGGAAAGTTATCTTTTGGGCTAGCCTTATTTAAATCTCTATAATCTACACACATTTGTACCTTCCCATCTTTCTTAGGGACAGGAACGATATTGGCCACCCACTCGGAGTATTTGACCACTTGCAGGAATCCAGCGTCAAATTGCTTTTGCACCTCCTCTTTTATTTTTAATACAACATCAGGCCTCATTCTTCGAAGTTTTTGCTGAACTGGTTTGCAATCTTCCTTTATAGGAAATCGGTGAACTACAATGTCAGTACTTAGCCCCGGCATATCTTGATATGACCATGTGAAGACATCTTTGAATTCTCGAAGTAACTCAATGAGGTCTTGTTTCACTTCTTCAGCTATGCATGTGTCAATCTTCACCACCTTTCCCTCTTCAAGGGTCACCGTCTCTACTGTCTCCTTGTGAGGTAGAATTTGTTTCTCTTCCTGCTCTACCATCCTCAACAAGCCCGGAGATAGGTTGCAATCTATATTATCTTCAAAATCTTGAGATTCCTCTAAACACACATCTTGATCAAAAGGATTTCCTAAGTCCATAGTAGAGTCACTCATGTCATTGATATCTTGGGACCTGTTATAAGTACCGAAAAATGTACAGAGAATGTATGAATTTAAGAATTCTTATTTAATATAGTCATGAATGAATGAAATAATGATCTGGAATAAAGGCATCCAAGATGACTGTTCATGCGAAAGAATGAAAAGAATATATACTCAAAATGCAAAAATATATTTCATTAAAATCACAATGTTCAAATATAAGCCCTTTTCATTTCACAAAAAGTTTCATTTTCTCTAGGCTTAGAATAATTAGTATGCTTTGAATATTACTCTGAAAAAGCTCTAAAAACTTCAGGCATTTCTTCTGCAGTCCAATTGTTTAAAACACTCCCAGGTTCAACGGGATAGATGCCTGATGTACTTCCTTCTTCAGATTTTTCTTCAGATATGGCATTGATGTTCAAGTTTCCTAGCATTTCCTCTGTGATCTCCCTTCTTGGAGTCCTCAGTCCAGAATACATGATTCCTCCCGATACAAAGGTCTTGGATATATGGGGGAAAGCCATCGGTTCCCAATCAACTTCTTTTCCGTTCACACGCACCTTCCTCCTCTCTTGTCTTTTCTCCAACTCTTTTCTTCTTTGCTTAGCATTTGGTTTAAATCCTAAACCAAAATGGTTTTGCTTGTCCTTCAGCACTGGTGCCTCTATCCTTCCTTGAAGGCATCTTCCCAGTCCTCTTCCGAGCATAGCTCCTTTCCCAACTGTCATTTGTAGTCCCATCCTCGTGGCTCTAGATATCTTTGGGCATCGGATCTTCTTTCCTCAATGACGGATGTCGCATTCTGAACTCTAAGGATCGAAAGGAACATTCAACCGCCTCATCATCTGTTCCCAAATATGGTGCGTCACTGGTTACTGACGCAATGATGTCTTCCTCAGCGTCGATCGTAATTAATCGGCCTTCTGTTACCAATTTCAACTTCTGGTGTAACGATGAAGGCACCGCTCCTGCTGAATGAATCCAGGGTCTTCCTAACAAGCAGTTATACGAAGGCTTGATATCCATCACTAAGAAATCCACCTCGTATGTATTTGGGCCAATCAGGAGGGGTATTTCTATTCTTCCCATCACCTTCTTTTCAGTACCATCAAATGCTCTTACTATATTCTGGCATGATTTCATGTGAGAGCTATCCACCGGTAACCTATTTAAGGTGGATAGGGGTAAAACATTCAAGGCTGACCCATTATCAATTAGCACTCCTGCTAACGCATACTCTCCGCAACGAGCAGTGATATGTAATGCTTTGGTGGCTCCTCTTCCCCCTGGCGATATTTCATCATCATTAAAGGAAATGAAATTGTCGGCACTGATATTGCTAACCAAGCGGTCCAACTTATTCACTGAGATATCGTGAGCGACATAAGTTTCATTTAGCACCTTAATCAACGCATTACGATGTATCTCTGAACTTATAAGCAATTCAAGCACCGAGATACGAGCCGGTTGTTTATGCAATTGTTCTACCACGCTGTACTCGCTATGTTTCAAGAATTTTAGAAATTCTCTAGCCTCATTTTCAGTTACCGGCTGATTGACACGCGGTTCAATTTTGTCTGTTTTTGCTTTTCCCAACTCAACTGCTAAGGCTTTTCCTTTTCCAGATTCCACTCTCGCGTTTGCTGGATCATAGCGTCTTCCACTTCGTGTATAGAATCCTTCGTCCTCTCCTGAAGCGTTTACCAAGCTCTCTTTCCCTGGAATTGTCACATTGCAGTCGTAATTCCAAGGAACCTTTTTGCTATCCTCGTAAGGAAATGATACAGGTTTTTGGATTATGACCTTTGGAGCTATTTGAATTCCAGATTCTCTACTCATTGGTTTTGAAATAATTACCACTGGGTGATTAGCCTTTTGGGCCTTCCCCGTAGATCCTTCTTCTGCAGCATAAACTTCTCCTTCTTCTAGTCCACTAATCTCTTCATAAAACTCCAACTCTTTGTTATCCATTAAGTTTTGCACCATGGTTCTGAATTCAGTACATTTTTGGATGTCGTGGCCTTCTTCTGCGTGGAACTCACAAAACTTACTTACTCCTTCAGGCCTCCTTATTGAATCTTGCTTGATGCGACCTTCTTTCACCATTTGTTTCCAAACCCATTCAAGGGGGTCCTTATCTCTGCTACATTGGCTTTGACTTTCCTTCCTCCATCCTCAATTATCGCGTTCACCCCTTCCTCATGATTGGGCAACGGACTTTCTGTGTTAGGTGAGTCACCAAATTTGACAACGCCCAATTTGATGAGTCCTTCCACTACTTTTTTGAAAGCAGTACAATTTTCTATCGAGTGTCCTGAAATGCCGGCATGATAGTCACACTGAGGGTTTGTGTCATACCATTTTGGATATGGGGGTTGTAGAGGACTCAAGTAACGAGGAGTGACAACATGTGCATTAAATAAATTCTGGTACAGCTCCTTATATGTCATTGGAATGGGAGTGAACTGGGGTTTCTCAGTATTTTGCCTTATTCCCGACTCTTGTTTCAATGAGCCCTGTTGATTAATGACCGCTTTCCTTGGTTGACTCACAGTAATTGATTTACTGTAGGCATTCACATTATTCACTTCATTTTCTCTTTTCCTCGGGGCTGTCCTTTTATTGTTCTCCCCTCCGTCTATTCTTCCACTTTTAATAGCATGCTCGATCATTTCGCCGCTCATGATTATATCCGAGAAATTCTTTGAAGCGCTTCCCAACATGTGAGTAATGAATGGGGCTTTCAATGTATTAATAAAAAGCGTCGTCATTTCTTTTTCCAAAAGAGGTGGTTGCACCTGCACTGTCACTTCTCTCCATCTCTGTGCATATTGTCTAAAGCTTTCGTTCGATTTCTTCTCCAAATTCTACAGAGTTATCTGTCGGGCATCATTTACGAGACATGATTGTCTTGTCTCATGAATGCTGTGCCAAATCTCTCAAGTAGTAATTTTGGTTGGCTTAGTGATTGTACCATTTTAACGCCGACTTTGTAAGACTATCCTGAAAGCAGTGTATTAATAATTGATCATTATTAATATACCCCGTCATTCTCCTACAGAACATAGCGATATGGGCTTCTAGGCAACTGGTCCCATTATATTTCTCGAATTCCGGCATCTTAAATTTGTAAGGGAGCACCAAATTTGAAACTAAGCTCAGATCTTTCGCATCTATTCCACGATAGCTGTCGATACTTTCTATTGCCCTAAACTTCTCTTCAATCCATTTCCATTTCTCCTCAAACTGCTTGGGTAACTCTTCCTTCATCTTGTCTTTCTCAGCTACTTCATCGAAGTCCGGGACAACCAGATTATCGTCAGGACTAGAACCAGATCTAACCTGAAGGTTCTTCGATATTGAAGCATCACCTTGAAAGTGCTGAGGCCTAATCGAAACAGAAGATCTTCATGGATGTGGTTCAATCTGAATTTGCGCTTGCAGAGGCGTGAATCCTGGAGGAAAAAGTGGCTCATCATTGTTTCCTTCTTCATCGCAAATCACAGGACTTTTCCCTTTATCCGCTCCCTTGTTTATTAATTGTGTCAATTTAGTCATTAGGTCATCTTGAGACTCTTTCATCTTTTGCACCATGTCTTTCTGGATCTTTTCCATATGTTCTTTCATTTGCACCTGCAACTGGTCTTGCATTTCCTTTTGAAGCCGTTCTAATTTTTCCATCCTTTGATCCATAATTTTTAATTTAGCACGGGTGCCGTAACAATGTCAATTTTCCAGGTTAACTGAAATAATTTTATTCAATTAGGGTCCTTTAATGGTTATTAATGCATATAATGTGATGCAATGCATGAAATGAATGCAAAAAGAGGTATTGACTCTAATTCAATTTCATTAGAAAAACTTCACTAGAAAAGAAATTTCTTTACATAAAATAGATTACATATACGGCTTTGCCTTTATACTCAAAGCCTTAACCTTCCTAAAAAGCCAAGCTAACTCTCGGCCTCTGTCTGACTCTGACTCATACTTCAAACTTAACACATATGCTTGGACTGCTAGGGTTTGTAAGTGCTCGGCTACTTCGCCTACTTGTGTTACCGCCTCACCCATAATATAATCTCTTTCTCTAATCTGGTTTTGCGATCGATGGAATTGCTCTTGCCACTGTTCATTATCTCTCTCCAGAAGCTCTATTCGGAGTTCTCTATTTTGTAGCGCATCCTCGAGCTCTCCTACCCGTTCCTTCAATTCTTCGATTTTGCCTAAACTTGCCCTTAACTCAATCGCAGAATTACGACTACGATGCTGGTGAAGCGACTTTTCTAGCTCAGCTATTCGGACTTTCAACCCCGCTTTCTCATTTTGGCAAACCAGTAGATTCTCTTTCAAAGCTACTTCTCGAGCTTGAGTATCTTGAAATTTCTTTTCCCATTGATCAACTTTAGTCCTTTCTCTCTGAATCTCCTATCGCCATTGTTCTGCTGTTTTACCCAAGCCGGCAGTTCTCATTGACCTACGTAACTTCTTGTAATCTGTCTTCAAGCTGTCCAAATCTTCTTCTGCCTTATTCTTTCCTTTTCTCAACTTGTCAGCCTCTAATTTTTGAATGTCCACATCAAGTCCTAATTGCATTTTTTCTTCTTCTAGTTGCTCTATTTTCTTCCCTAACTCCAAACTCCTCTTTTCAAATTCTAATTTGATAATTTCTATCTCAGAGGGTAATACTTGTAAATGTTCCTCTAAAGATCGAGCAGTTTCTGGATTTGACGCCGGGATATTGTCATTGGCTCTTTGATCACGCCATTGACTATATTCGGGGGTCATTGCTGGACCCACAGTTAAGATCTTCATTCGATGAGTTTGGTTCCATGCATTAGATATCTCTCGAACTTTTTTTCTTGTAATTGTCCTCCCTATAGGAAAATTCACATTGAGCCAATCCCTGCGTTGCTGGTATGAATTGTCGTGATCTATATTGTCTTGATACGAGTAGAGGAGCATATCCGGCAGCTCCCTATATCCCTAGTAAAGGAACCCAGTCAAAATTTCCGCATCGATATAAAATCTCATCAGGAACCAACCAAGGGGCCCTCCATTCAACATCATCATCTTGAAAGTTCTGGAGTATCGCCATCCATTTTTCCTCTGAAACGCCATCCCGTCTTGGTGTGGCTACCAATTCTTCTAGAGGAGAGTAGCTATCAGAGAAAACCCGATAAGAGATCTTTTCTACTTTCCAGAAGTGGCTATGAAACCATGCTAATAAGAGCTGTGCACATCCAATGAACCTTCCCTCTCCCGCTCTCCGGCATGCGTTCAAAGATCTGAAAGTTTCGGCCAGTATTGCCGGAACGGGAGTAACCCCTTTACTAAGCCGATCAAATAAATCAGAAACGGCCTCGTCTACGTGTCCTAATGCTTTGGGGAAAACCACAAGTCCGTAGATACCTAAAGCGAAGACATCGACCCTTTTCTTTACATCAGGATGTACTAGCACCAAATCTCGCAAACTTTTCCAAGGAACGCATTTACTGTCGCCCTTCTGCTGGATTCGGGCAGCAACCCACTGCTTGCTCATCCCAGTGATGTTCATTAATTTCTTTAACATCGGAAGGGCACCAGCAGCTCTACAATAAGCTTTGTCGACTTGAATCTTTGGGCACCGAAGCAGGGTCGTATACTCCTCCACAGTAGGCGTCAAATCCACTTTTCTGAAAGTGAAACAACTGTAGGCAGGATTCCAAAATTGAGCAAGGGCTCAAAATAAATACTTGTCCACTTTAATACTGAGCAGATAAGGCAGGTCACCGTAGTTACAATAGAACAACTGCTTGGTCTCGTTATCCCATTGATCCCAAATTTCTTTCATTTCTCGAAGATCATTCTGAATTACACTGATACGGGTGAAATCTCATAATTCTGACATGTGCCCCTCGGTAAGACTATCGCCTTTCTCCCGTTGTGTCGTCTCAGCCCATATTCGCACAGCCGCATTATCTTCTATTTTATCAAAAAACCCCTTTTTCATGGTAAGCTTTCTTTCTAGATATTGAACGTGAATCGACACCTCTTTTAGAATGGAAATGCCATGCAAAAATAAAACAAATCAGTATTAAACACAGAACAAGATTAGAAGTAAATGACAATAAATAAAACATCCATTTGGGTAAGCACTAAGGTTTGGCGTAGTTTCATTTAGGTGGGTTCCTATGGCTCACTACATGTGGTTTTGGTTCTAAAGTAAAGGTACCCGAACCAGCAGATTCCTCGATCTTCACCCATTATAGGCTCATACGGACCGAGTTCGGTTCAGGGGAATACATTTCCCTATGGCCATGCGGAGATGAAAATCTCACGAAGACATAGGTACGGATGTATCCCGGAAGCGATTCACTATCCCATGCGGAGGTGAAAACCTCACGAAGGCGTAGCTTCTCACTCCCACTTAAAAGGTGTGACCAACGGTCATGCAATGCAATGTACAAAAAGATACCAAAATTTAAACCAACACAACAATTATAAACCACAACAATGACAATTATAACGAATGAAATGCAATGAAAGGATCATATCTTTAAATCAAGTTTTCAGATTTCGACAAAAAGACAAAAAGTAATCAACTCGTGGCTTGACTCACTTATTTTTTTTTAAAAAATTCCCCAGTGGAGTCGCCAAGCTGTTGACACCATTTTTTTGATGAAAAACGGGGTCGACTTGGGTTTTGAAAAAAGAAATGGGAGTCGCCACCAATCCTTTTTGAGGTGGTATTGAATCACCTTGAAAAGGGTTGTTTTTAATAAATAATTTGATTTTATTAAAACAACGATTTTGGTCCACGAAATTTAGAAAACGGGTTCGGGAGTCGGTTACGCACGAGGAAGGATTAGCACCCTCGATACGCCCAAAAAATGGTACCTAGTTGATTAGCTAATGTCTTGATGTCGAAAATTGAGAACTTGGAAAAATTAAAAATACGATCCTTGTGTTAAAAAAATGGAAAAGAAGCATATTTCATGTTATTCGAGAAAGAGAATCATATCCAGTAAGTTAGGACACAATGTCTCAAATTCCCGATACGCGAATGAAAAATGTTTATTTTTAAAAAAATTTAGCCCTCTCGGATTTAAAAACGAGATCTCGACCAGTAAGTTAGGACGCGATTTTTTAATCCCAAGATCATTTAAAAATTGAGTTTAAAAAGATTCGTACATTTAGATTTATCGTGAAAATCGAAACCAGTAAGTTAGGGTACGATCCTCTTGAATCTAAACACGAAATATTATTTATTCAAAACAAATTTTTTTAAATCTAGTATAATAAAACACGAAAACCGTAACAAAAAATGCAAAAGCAAATTACATTGTTGTTATGCATGGTAAAATCATAATGCACTTAAAAGTATAATAGCAACAATATCAAACTTACAACATCCAAACAAGTATAAAAAACGAATAAAATTAAAACATACACTCAAAATAATAATAATAGTGTAAATGAATAAATGAATAAAGAAAATGAATAGAATTATAAAAATGTAAAAAAAATATGCATGTACATATATAAAATATGTATGTATGTAAATATATAGAAAATTATATGTATGTATATATATAAAAGAAATACACGTATATATATAAGAGCAATTATAATAATAATGATAATAATAATAATACAAAAATAAAAATATGATATGAAAATGTAATAATGAACGTATACGTATAAAAATAAAATACAAAAATAAAACGGATGGACTAAATAGGGATAAAAACAAAAGTACTAGGCAAAATCGAAATAAAAAAACAAAACAAGGACTAAATCGTGACGCACGCCGAAAGAGGGGGACCAAAACTGCAAATAAACCAAGCATTCAAAAACGGTGCACTGGAGTGAACCAAATTAAAACAAAAATAAAATTATGGGGCTAAATTAAAAAATAACAGAAAATAGAAAAGAGGGCCGAATTGCAACGCGCTTCAAAGTCGAAGGGACTACGCGTGCAAATATCCCATTTGCGAAAACGCGGATCCTCCCCAGGTCAGTCACCGCATGAGTCGAGAAAAAGCCTAAAAGCAGCGCTTTTGAAAAGTTTATTTAAGTTAATTTTTAACAAAAATTCATTCAATGACAAAGAAAAAAAAAAAAAATAAAAAAGGGTTCGCTTCTCTATTTCTAAAAAGGAGTCCTTCTCAAGTCGGCGAGATCGCCACCGTCGGCCTTGCCATGCAGTGGTCGGAGGTGAGCAAAGCAGGCTTTTCAGCCTTTGTCTTGCGGTGTGTCGAATGGCCAAACCCCCCTTTACCCTCTTCTTACTGAAAGAAATAAAAGGAAAAGGAAAACTTCGGCCTCCTTTTCGAATCCAGATCCGACGACGGCAAAAAGGCCACCGCCGGTGATGGTGCGAGGCGATTCAGGTACGTCCTATTTCCCTTTTTACTATCTTTTATTTTTCTATAAGAGTTGCAAAAAAAAATAAAATAAAATATGAAGAACCGAAAAGAAGAAACAAAGTATCACCTTCAAAAAAAATTTATTCTCTGTTTTTTGTTACAAATGTTGCTAGAAAAAGAAAAGGGTTACATTTTGTTGGCTTTTATAGCCGATTTTGTTACTGTGTATGCTATTGTTGTTATTTTTTGTTTGTTTGCAGGTCCGGTGGTGCAAGTGGTGTTGGTGACGTGACCATGGCGGTGGCGACGTGACGTTAGCGGCGGCGGCGGCAGACCAAAGGTCAATAGGTGCGGCGCTAGGGTTTCAGAAAATCTGAAACCCTAGTCTGACTTTGACACTTTGGCTTGGGTCTATTGGGCTAAATTGGGTTGCTGATTTGGGCTTTGGTAGGTTTAGGGTTAATTGGGCTTTAATTTAGGTCTATTTAATTTTGGGTCATTAGGTTTGAATTGGGCCCGGGTTTGTATTGGGCCATTCAGGTTTGGGTTGATGGGTAAGGTCTAGGTGGTTTTGGGTATTGGGTAATGGGCCTCGGTTAAGTTTAGGAGAGTTAATTGATTTTGGGTTCTTGGGCCCGGGTCTGAGCAAAATTGGGTTGTACACTTGCATTTGTTAAATCACCCTAAAATGGATGAAAAAGTTAACGTCTGTTAACTTTGCATGTTTGGAATCCACATGGAAGTGTCACGGGGCTAGAACTTTAGTCTGGCAAACAACGCAGTCTTATGCGATTTCTTTGCTTCAAATTCGTTGAAGTTAGCCTAATTCTCAAAAATAAGAATTTACAAAGCAAATTCTCTAAGGCACCGAAATAAAACAGAAGCAACTCAAAGACGAAGGAACTCAAATCAAACAGAAAAGCCACAACAAAACAATAGCACACCAAGTGTTTGAATAAATGCTCTAAAAAATATTTTATTACTCAGGAATAAAGTGATTACAAATGAAGGGGGAGGGTTCTATTTATGGTTGATCTCTCCCAGACCCAACGGTACAAATTGAGTTACATTAATTGCTGAGATTAGTACCCATCAACAAGATGAGAGTTCTAAGGGATTTAAATTCTATACATTCTTATTTTTTAGGATTTACAATAATTATCTTGGTATAAATATAAGTTACTAGAGTGTTTACATTTTAATCGAGATCCAAATCGAGATCCAAGCAATGAGTTAGTCTTGTCGGGCCGAATGACCCTAAATAAACACGAAGGGTCTAAAATGTGTGCATTAGTTGCAGGCTCCTTTACATGGCTCGTGACATTAAGGCTCGACTTATCAAAAAATATAGGTACATATTTGGTTAAGGTTTATTGCTATAAATATCACAAATCGGGTCGATTTTCAAATTTTTAATTTTTCGCTAAGCAGGAAAATTGTTTTCAATCTGGATATTTTTCCAACAACTCTCCCATGGGGCATTCTGGATTGGGAAAAGGCTACAATAAATCGATCAGACTTTTCAAATTTATATTGTCTTATTGGCACACTAGACAAGTTTTCACATAGATCTCAATACCATCACCCATGTAGGACAATAATAATGGTCCTCCAAAAGAGCCAATGTGCGGTACATATCGGGATGACCAGCCCATCTCGTATCATAGCACTCTTTCATGATTTCCTTACGCAATATTAAATATTCAGGCATATAAGGAATATGACCCTTAGTATGCAACAAATCTCCTTCAAGCCAAAATCGCCTCATTTTCCCATTTTAGCAAGCTCAATCAAAGTTTTGGTTGCGAGATCATGAGACAATACCTTTCTAATGAACTCTAATAGGAACTATTAGGCTGACTGATTTTTGCAAACTTTATTTTTTGGCTCAGTGAATTAGCCACTACGTTAGGTTTCCCCAACTTATACTCCAAGCTAAAATCAAATTCTACCAAGAAAACTTGCCAACGAGCCTGATTGGGAGACAAATTTTGCTAAGGTAGAAAATGACTATTTGCAATATTATCCCTAAATACCATGAACCTAAAACCCAACAAATAGTGTCTCAATGTGCGTAAACAATACACCATTTTGGTCATCTCTTTCTCTTGAAACGTATACCTCCGCTGAGTATCATTAAGCTTTCAACTCTCGAAAGCTATAAGATGCCTATCCTGCATCAGTATTCCCTCGATTGCCTAGTATGATGTGTCCGTATGCACCTAATACAATTTAGTACAATCCGACAAGGCAAACACAGTTTCTTTGGTTATTACTTGTTTCACTTGATCAAAGGCTTTCGACACTATTCGTTCCAACCCCACACATTACCCTTCTTCAATAAATCTGTCAAGGGTGTGGTGATTCTAAAGTAGGCTTCAATGAAGCATGGGTAATAATTTGTTAACCTAAGGAAAGACAACAACTTTGTTACCTTGGTTGGTGGCTCTCAATCAACAATGCTCAAATTTTGCCACCTCCCACAATAAGACCTAAGAATGGTATCTCGCACTAAGCAAATGAACATTTTTCCTCCTTGAAATAAAACTCATTTTCTTATAAGGTTTGGAACACTTCTCTCAAATGCTCCGCATACTCCTCAAGTGACTTGTACACCACAATGTTGTCAAGATAAACAACCAAATAATAATCTAAGAAAGGCTGAAGTACCTTATTCATCAATGTGCAAAATGTCGTTGGAGCATTAATCAGTCAAAAGGGCATAATAATGAATCATACAAGCCATAGTGCGTCACGCAAGCTATCTTTGGCTCATCCCACTCGACTGCTTTGACTTGATGGTACCCCAATCGTAAATCCAACTTGGTAAATCGACTTGCACTACCAAGTTGATCAAATACATATGTAATAAGTGGAATTTTGTGTCTGTTCTTCACAGTGATCTTGTTCAATGCATAATAGTTGATGCACGATCTTAATGACCAATCATGCTTTCTTTGAAACAATATTGGTGGAACATATAGAGCTTTAGATGGTCTAATGAACCCAAAATTTAAGAGCTCCTTCAATTGCTTCCTCAGTTCCTCCAATTCTGGCAGAGATATTTAGTATAGTGACTTTGCCGACAGTTTAACATTGGGCATTAACTCAACCCTATAATCTACCTCTCTCTTAGAAGGTAACTTCTTGGGCAACTTGACAGGCATTACACCCCGAAAAGACTATAACAACTGAATCACCACTTCTGGGATCTCATCAATGGGCTTATGAGACTCTTTGACCTTCAAAGTTTCTAAGTAAGAAACTTCATGTAACACCCTTTAGCCCATCAAGAATACATGGCTGTGTATCATTCAGCCAAACAGACACCCCAACAGACTGGGGCATTACAGACGAGTTTAAATCTTTAGGCTTAACTTCACTCTTTGTGAAGACAGTTATGAAAGCTTCCTTTTTAGTTAAAAACTAATATTTTTCTTTTGTTTTGTAATGCATCATTAAATAAAGTAATAGGAACTATATAAGAAAAGTCTTATTATCCAACCATTGCCTAGCTATGGCATATGCATATAAAAGATAAATTCATTAACTACAATTCAAGGGAGTTTGGCATACACTTTCATAGTAAGGGGTAATTTTCTTTTTAAGACAAAATAATACAAATGACGAAAACAATTTCAAAAGTAGATACAAAACGTACGTATACGTCGTCCACCAAATAGCCATGCATGATACAAAAATAAACAAGTGGCTTACTCGCAACCGCAGTTCTAGTGTAATCCCTCTTCAACTGATTCTTCTTCTACTAGAAATATACCTGAGGAAGGATAAGTAACGGAGTAAGTTCAATTGAACTTAATGGGTAAAGTTGCTTTTTCAACTCCTTTTGGAACTCCTCTCAAGCTCTAATTATGATCCTGCCATGTTTCTCATTTGTGGACCTATGACTCCACCATAAGAGAGCGACATCAGTAAAATAAATTAAACCAATACTTACTCTAGTGGCATCATCCCCAATGCCCACCGCACGGAAGTACTATTTCATCCCCTAGAGAAATTTTTCCATATCCCTCGCAGACCTCGTCCCCTTAAACTCTTTTGGCTTAGAGACATCCATTTTACGCTACTTAGGGACCGAAGTAGCATCCTTTTACCTACAACATCTGCACACAGCAAGTTTCGCTTGAGCTCATCAATTCTCGATATCATGGCTTCAGTTTGGTCTTTCAAAGCTAGGATCATAGCTTTAAGAGCATCATTCCTCTTAGCTAGCTTCTCTGTCTGATTATTCATAACGATATTGAGGGCCCCTTTCATCGTATCCAAATTGGAACTGAGAGTCTAAGCCATATATTTCCTGAGCTGCTCTTTTATCGAGTCCAACTCATTGATGCGTCCCTCAACTACCTCAAGTGTTTCATTTACACCACCCATAGATTTTTCCAGATTGGTCACCCGACCTTCTAAACCTGACAGAATATTCATTGATCTACTAGTTTTCCTTCCCTTCCTATGGGTCTCCCTAGACCCAATCTGCTTGTCTATTCCTTTCGTCATCTTAACCAGTGCCTTCGAACCTTGGCTTGGGTACCAACTATCATAGAGTTAGAGCTTTTGTTTGGCAAACCGCGCGGTTTTAGGCTATTTCTTTACTTCAAATCCGCCTAATTTAGCCTAAATCTTGATAATGATAATTCACAATAAAAATTCTCTAAGGCATCGAAATAAAGCAAAAGTAACTCAAAGACAAAGGAACTCGAATCGGACAGAAAAGCTACAAGAAAATAATTTCACACCAAGTGTTTGAGTAAATGCTCTTAAATTATTCTATTACTCAAGAAAGGAGTCATTACAAATGAAAAGGGAAGGACTCTAGTTATAGTTGAGCTCCCGTAAATCCAACAGTACAGATTGAGTTACATCAATGGTTAAAATTAATGTCTATCTATTATTATATGAGGGTTCTGAAGGATTTAAACTCTATACATTCTTATCCTTTAGGATTTACAATAATTATCCTAATAAAAGTACAAGTTACTAGAGTGCTTACATTTTAACCAGGATCAAAGTCGATGAGCCTTGAGTCTCTTCCAAGCAATGAGGTAGTCTTGTCAGGCCGAATGACCCCAAGTGAACATGAAGGGTCTAAAATGTGCACATTAGTTGCGGGCTCCTTTGCGCGGCCTGTGACATTACTCCATGCATATGTTACGTTAGCAATTAATTATTTTTTAAAACTGCTTTTTTTTGTACTTTTTATATTTTAAAAAAATAATTAATTGTTATTGTGGCATCCACATGATAATCTGTGACTATGTCACACCAGTAAAGCCAATATACGCTAACATTTTCATCCATTTTGGAGTTATTTGACAAATGAGAAAAAAATTAATGCTAAAAGAGGTGAAAAATTAGATGGATGATTAAAATGATTCGTTTTTTGTTAAGTTAGAGAGGGAAATAAATCTCTTGTTCTTAAAATATATTTTAGCGGAATACCATCCTATGTTGAATAAAGTCTACAAAGCTCCATTCGAAACATTTCCATTTCCATCTCAAAATTAAAATTTTATCTATTTATTAATGTGTTCTTAACCATCCGGATTTATTCAAATTTTAATTAAGTTGCCATTTTGCTTAAATCTGTAAATCTTATCCTATTAATATATAATATATATTAATAATCAATTTACATGGTCTTGCGAGTGTTTATCAGCTAAACTCCCATTGATCCTTCAATCAAGAAACCAAAATTCTTATTTTGTTCAAAATTTTAATAGCATGACTTGAACTCATTTGCAACTACAAAAGTTATAAATATCTAATATATAATTTAATCATTATTATTTTGGAATAATATAAAATTTAGTAGAGCAATCACGGTATATATAATCATTCATAGAAATATTATGAAAAAAAATTGTGTGCAGTTTAAATATTAAAATAGAGCAAGACAAAGTGAGTAAAACAAATTTCTTTGAATTTGACAGCCATAATTACAAGTACTAAGGTTTCAGTTTTCACTTTTCACTATAAGTTGACCAGTCTCTGAATTAAAATGCTTCAAAGCAACCCCAGAAAATGGTTGAAATGAAGATGTTTTAGAGCCAAAAAAAGAAAAAAAGCATAATAATTAGTTGCATCAGATTGGGTAACATTTTATTCAACAACAGAGGCCAAAAAAATGATACAGTAATAATTATCAAATCATGACTTTGGCATCTCGACTTTCTCGATTTTTGTGCAAAGCAGGAAGACAAAAGCTATGTCCCAATTTACTGACCCAATCAAATTTCTTTTCAGACAAAACAAAACAAAAGATGTTGTGGTCATCTCTTCTTCACTGCTGCTCCCATTTTGGCCTAGCAGCCACCCAGATTCCCTTCTTATCTGCCTTCCTTTCCTCCCCCAAGGAAAGGAAAGGAAAGCCCATGCACTACACTCACAAAAATCATGCTTATCGCCCATGATTCTTTAACTTTTTACCAGGAGGGGGCATGGTTTTTCACCAAAATAGAAACCAACTCACTAGGAGTCATGCAGATTTGAATCTCTACTGGATTGATTAAAAACAAGATTATTCATATATATCCCACCAAGAATCCATATGGTATAACAGTGAATACAAGAAATCAAAGTAACTTTATATAAACCATACCCATAATCATCTATATATCAAACAAATAGCATACATACATAGATGTAGAAAAATATAGAGTATCTCTCTTCCTATACATTTCTAGTTCAAAAAAAAAAAAAAAAGTAATGCTAGAGATGATGACGATGACAAACAAACTCCTCATAGAGAGGACAAGCTTTACTAATGGTGGAACTAAACAGTACTCATAGAAAAGATATGACAAAACAAATTAACAATAAAGTTTCGCTGTCACGACTCTTTCTTTATCATCTTCACCCCATATGTCTCCACAAAATCACACTTACCTACCTGTTGGAAATAGGGTTTGGACCGCTTGGAACTTCATGAGCTTCGGCTCCGAACGAAGACGCGGAGGTGCGGGGATGACGCCTTTGCTTGGGGGGCAAGTTCATGGTTGATGATGATGATTTCCATGAATTATGTAAGAGTAGCCTCTTGAAAGGGATGGAAGGGGTGACATTAGATGAGTTGATAGGGTTTGAAGAGGGGTTGAGGAGTAGAAGGAAAACCAAGAAGACAAGGGTGAGGAAGAGTGGGAAAAAATGGGGTTTTTCATAGGTGTGTGAGAGCGATGATGTTGATTTCGGTGCTGCCATACAATCAAAGAAATAAAGAAAAAACCACCCCCCAAGAGCCCACAAGGGTTCAATATCCATGAACCAGCACCAAGGCTTTAGATTAGGAGGAGCAGAGGGAAGGTGAGAAAAAGAGAGAAAAAAGAAGGTTCAGCAAAAGTGAATGGAAAGTAAGTTTTGAAATTCGATACACATTTGTTGAGGAACCAATTTAAAGAAGGGAGGGGGAACCTACTTACCATGTAAGTTCATACGAAAGGAGTGTTGGGTTTTGGTTGGATGAATTCACCAAATAGCCCTTTCTCATTTATTTTTATCAATTATAATATTAGAAATGGAGTCCAAAATCACAAGAGTCTTTTTGGATGTGCGATTATTATTAGTGTTGTGTGTTTAACTTTTTTTTGGTCTCACGCTATAATATCATAATATCATTACAGTATTTAATCTCACCGTCACCATTACCTTTACACTAACTAAGTCTAAATTAATTAGAATAGTATATGGACAGTTATTTTAGTACGACCATAATAACCTTAAGCTTAAAGGTTCGTTTAGAAATTTTTGCTTTTAATGAGTCATGCATTAACTAATGATTACGTACTACCAAAACCCAAAATCATTGCATTGAAAGAAAAAAATATTGTTATTTGATCTATTCAATCCTTCATGCATGCAAACTTACCCCTAAAATATGAGAGAATTAATTTCACAACTTGGAAAATAAATAAATTCTATTATTAAATGTAATGATAAAGTATACTATATTTTAATGAAAAGTAAGACAATATTATTTAGAAAGATAAATATAAATCTTGAAATAATTAAATTTTAAGAAATATTTTATTTATAAAAAATTCTTAAAAATCCAATTCTATTTGTTCCTGATTTCTTGATAAAATACAAATCTTTCCATGCCTGTGTATATATATTATCATTTGAAAAGTATGAAAGATTAGTAAGCATACTAAAAGCCAAAATTACTACTAATGACAAAATGAAGCTAAATTACTTGTTTGAAAAGAAAACAAATACATCAGTAGAATCAGTTTTATATAAAATTAAAGGTTTCGTTTAGTCCAGATGATATATGAAAAATAAATTCATAAACACGAGTTAGATGATGATAAGTGTCCATTGAATTATATTTAAAATCTAAAAGATATATAAAAATTTTAAATAGAAAATGACTAAAAATTCTTTGATTATTTTAAGTTAATGATGAGATTTAAATTTAATCTTTTAACTTTCTAATTTTGCATTAAAAATATAATATGGAATTAATTAAATTTTTTTAAAAAAGAGGTTTACTTGAAATTTTTAAAAATTTTGAGAGAATTAATAAGAATTTCCAAAAGTTTTGAAGGATCTAATTGAAATTTTCAAAACTTTTAGAAAGTTTAATAGAATTTCTAAAATCTTAAAATTTTAAAGAGTGTAGCTAGGGGGTTGGCAGGGGCTCGACCCCCCTAAAATAGAAAATTTTTCATTTAAATCCTTTAAATTTTTAAATTAGTAAAGGTAAAATTATACTTTGGTCCCCTAAAATGATAAAAACTTGATTTAATCCTTTAAAAACTATAAAGATATAAACTATTAAAATAATAAAATTATATTTTACTATCGTAAAAATTAAAATTTAATTTTGATCCCATAAAAGAAATTTTCTAGCATAGCCGCGGTTACTACTAACATAAGTAAATAGATGTTTTAATTAATTATTTAATATAAGTTTTAAATTAAATTAAGTGGGCAACTAGAAATAAATAATAAAAAAAAGCGTTGATGTCAAATTAACGGTAATGCGGCATTCAGACATTTAATTAATTCCATATTGCAAATCTCATATAAATTAGAGGAATAATTTTTATTGAAGGTAAATAAGGTGTGTGAAAATCAGAAAGCGGTTGTGGTGGCGATGGCGGTGGCTTTTCTTTGCTTGGTCGGTTCCCCGAGAAATGTTCCTTTGACATGGATGAACCCTAAAGTGGGGGAAAATAGACCAATGAGCTTTGCTTTGCTTTTTTCTGCAAAGATGTGGGGTTTACGCCTCTTCTTTTCGGCGCGTGAACACGCTTATATGTCTATGAGACTGGTATCAGTTTGAAGAAATTAAATACTAACCCAAAAGGTACTGTCCAAAAGTTGATACATCATTTTATTTATGTACAATATAAAATTATTATACAAAAACTCCGTATTAATATATCAGTTTAGCGTTAATTTAATATTTTTTTAATTATTCAGCAAAAGGAAATATTCTTTTATTTATTTTAAGGAGCTCTTAATTTTTATTAAAATATTATTTGATAACTTATTGAAACCAAATTAAATTAGCTGAAAATTAATATTTTAGTTTGTTTCATAAATCATAATAAAAACCGTAAATATTTTTATAAAAATTATGAAAAATTATAAGTTTTAGAATTTTTATTTTAATATTATATTATCCTTTAAATTTTATTTTATTATCCTCTAAAATTATAGATTTAAATTTTGGCTTTGTTTGAAATAATGATAAACCTATAAAAGAAATTTCATAATTTAAATTTTAGATTTATAAAAATATAACTAATTTTACACTTAAATTTAAGTAATATATCAAATAAATTTTATAATTTAAATTCAGTACTTAGCTTTTCAATGCTTAACTTTTCAACACTTAATTTTCAACTTATCAAATAGTGACTAAGTTTTACACATTTTTTAAAATTTTCAAGTTTAAATTTATACTAATTATATTTTTAAAAATATATATAATTTATATTAATACATGTTTGCAATTCAAGCAATTTACGAAAGTTTGATCATTATAAAATGGATTACGAATTAAAAGCATTTATGGATGGAAATGTATGGTTGAATGAATTCATGAAATTTGAAATTTTTATTATTTTTCTTTTGGAACAATTTTAAAACGTCTCTATTAGTTGATGTTTATATATATATAATATTTATGATTAAATTTAAATAATTTTATTAAGTAAATGTTTCTATTAACATATTTAAACTCGTTGCAATAGGTTAATTTAGTCTTAACTCGATTAGTTTTGACATTGTTGTTTATGCAAGAGTACGTGGTCCGCGTGCTAGCATTGTATCAAATAAAATAGTTATGATCCGAACTCATCATTACAATAATAACAATTAGCAAAGGATGCTAAATATAAGAAATTATCAAGATGAGAAAATGAAGATTCAGAATACAATATTGGTGATCGGATTCTGCTTTCAAAGGAAATAAACTGACGTGGTTAAAATCTAACGGCTATGATCCGATGGAGCTCATTAAAAAGAAAAACTAAAGAAAATAAGAACAAGAAGCGAGAATGATGCAGGCAAAACGCCTTAAAAGGAGGAGTGTGGGTCTAAATTTGAAAAATAGGAGAGGGAGTAAGCAAAGCATCGCATTCTCTTTCTTTAGTTTGAAGAGGTGCAATTGTGTGAGCTTTGCAAAGGCAAAGTCAGTGTCTCCCATGATGGGTGATGCATGGGCCCTTACTGCCTCGGTAACATGCCCATTGCCCAACACATATATATTCATAATATAATATTCTACGTGGTAAAAAAGTAATAAAAATATTTTTTACTAAAAATTAGATTGCATTTTATTCCTTTTACATAATAAATAGATAAATTAGTCATTAAAAATTTGATTCACTTTGATTGTTAAAAAGTGGCGTGATTGATGAAATAACTTGACAGTGATATGTGACGTGCCATATATACTTGATGCTGAGATATAGGTATTAATTTTTCATAAAATAAATAAATAAAATTTTTAACAAAAAAATTAATTTACTCTTTAATCTAATTTATAAGAATTAATTTACATATTTTTTGAGTAAAAAAAATAAAATATAATCTACTTCCTAATATCAAAATAAATTTACCAATTGTTAGGTAGTGAGTGATGCGTTTTTTCTGCCTCCTGCCTCCTGCCTCGTTCCAATAAATGCCTCATTCATTATCTTGCTTGGTTCTTAGTAGGGGATACTACTGTGCAATTCGTCGGCTAAAAAAAAGCTAAAACTGATGTATTGTTTTTATACAATCCGTACATCTCTTGCGAATAATAATTATAACATTTGAATTAAAATATTATCTCCATAAATAAATAAATAAATAGTTTTTTGTGATTTGTCTATTTTATTAACATGTTTTGATTCGATTACATTATTATTATTTATCTTTTAAGGATATTGAGCAAAAATCTTCATCATTTTCAGATTTTAATTAAACAATGATATTTTTAAAGAGTTTTAGTATCATTTATTTTATTTAAAGAGATACAAAAATCAAAGAAGTTTAACTAAATAATCTCTCTTTTATCACATATCATAATAAGGAGTCTAATTGAGGCACAATTTTAGTGTTCTATGCAATGGTACTAGCTCAAATATACAAGTCTAATCATGCTCTTATATTGAAGACTTGGATATTATTTTAGGTACGAGTTAGAGAGTATTCTTTTAATCATTAGGGTTTAGGGTTTAGGACATTGGAGGAATTTGTAGAGGGATGTAAACAAACCATTTTGACTAGATTGCGAGTTTGTGATTAAGTTTTTAAGGAGAAAAGATTTAGTAGAGGAGTAAATTTAGATAATTATATAAGATTGAGGCTACAATATAGTGAGTGAATAGAGCTTAAATCATGCCTTATACTATTGAATTATAAAAGATTAATCTCTGGATAAGGTCCTACAAATATAGAAAAGAGTTTCGAACTACATAATCAATTCATGTGTTGATTGTTTTACTTTTTTAGCTTCAATTGTATTTTTAGTTGCAACTCATAATACAGCTAACCAACAAATCAACACGAACAATTTTTATTATATCAATACTATAATAATACCCCTGGCTGAATTAAGCGTCATAAGTCAACTCGACGCTAATTCAATTAAGAAATTACTAAAAAATCATAATTTTTACAAAAACGTGATATTGTTATAATAATATTGGGACATTATAATTTTTAAACTATTAACTTTACTATTTCAATCAAAATTTTATTTAAATTTTATATAAAATTATAAGAATATATAAATTATGTCACTCACCTTAATATAATTGGATAGAGAAATAAATAAGTTGCTTGAGCTGTTATTATGAAGTCAAATAATATATTGTAATATGTGATAAATTTGATTTATAAGCAAATAAAGAAGGGGGGCCAGGTCCATGACAGAAAAGACTAAAGTTGGCTACATAGCCATAATTATGAGGAAGCATGGTAACTGATTAGACCTTATTGAAATAAACTTGCTACCTGCTGCCTTATCAAATTAATCTAAAATTAAAGTTTCTTCTTTTCAATTTTTTTTTAAGAAAAAAAAAACCCCAATATCATGTTATTGCTTTAGTTAGACTAAAGAAAGCTATGCACAAAGTACATCACCATGAATCACTTCATATGTCAAGTTGATCATAATTTTGCCTCTGAGCAATTAATCAAATATTGAAGTGGTGGTGTTTGAAAAATATTAAAGCCCTTTTTAAGGTTTTTTTAGGTGCGTTTATCTTTAATACCACACTATAGTATTTAATCCCATCGTTACTATTATTTTTATATTAATCACAAGTAAATGTATCGTCCATTCAAAAAGACCCTTCAGTGGTTTTTGGAAAGAGAAAAGAAAAGTTTTTAATATTATTCATTTAAATCCAATTTGGTTAAATTAAGATGGTAACAGTTGTATTTTTCTGGTTTGATTGTTGCATGTGCTTCTACTATTGAGGTTAGTAATCTTAAAGTAGTAACTTTGTGGAAAAACATGTACATTACAAATTAGGGAAGAGGGTACATGAATAAAGTTTAAAATTTGATTATTGGATGCCAAATAAAGAATTTAATGATTGCTTCTTTATGTTATTGGCAATAATTATAAAATATTTTATTAATAACATGAAAATTTTATAGACTAAAGATAATTTTATATATATATTAACGATTTGAATCATTTGCCAATAGCAATTATTAAGTTAAACAATGTGTTGATGTGATTGAGAAATCATAGAGTAATGTTATAAAAAAATTGAATGTAATTGTAACTAAAATGATCCAATAACATGTAATTATAATTTAATTATTAGAATGTAATTAAATAAAAACATCATGTGCATGCAAGGAGGGCAAAAGTCAATGGATGGACCTTGAATTAGTTGCTGTTTAAGTGCCAATAAATCATGAATAATTTCAACATCTTTTAAAGACAAGACAGCCTCTATTTATTAATGCATCTTTTTTCTTGTGTTAGGTGAGCAACATTGATTGTTTGCAGCAAATCCAAGAGCACACTATTCTCACCAAATATGTCAACTAATTGAGGTAAGCTCTCAATCCCTCTGTCTACCATTTGTTTTGTCTTGATGTTTTAATTTTCTTTTTGCCTCTTTGTAGTTTAGCTATCAGTATGAATTATTGGGAATTTTAGAACCATTTCAAAGGTTAATAAATGTTAAATAAGGGTGTTATTAACCACGGGTTAAGTGAAATGATAAGATTTTTTTTATTTTAATTAGTGGTCAAAGGTTTGCTCCTCACTCTATGTATATGAAATAATTTTAAAACTCGTAATAATTTTAAAGTGCTTTTTTTTAAAAGGGAGAGATTTAATGATAAATATATACATAAATGTCTACATATATACAGAAATATATGATTGGATTTAACTCTAGAAATCAGAGTTATGGCAGCTAAAAAGGAAAAAGAAAAATAGTCAGCAAGCTTTTTTTTTTTCTTCACTAATCACCACTTTAGCAATTTGATGCTTTTTTTTTTCTCCTTTTGCTTCCAACCAGTGGATAGAAAATCCAATTCCTATTCTTCCAATCTATGTAGAATTAAGGAATCACTTTGTAAAGCACATAATAACAATGTGTTCTTATATTCCTTTCCCACTTAATATATGGTCATCAGTATAAAGTCATTGTTGATTGAGTATCGAATTTTAAATTACAATCTCATTTGTATAAAAGAATATCTTAAAATTCAAGAAAAATTAAGTTTATTGTTTTAGTTGGTGAAATGACTTCACTTCTTTCATCCTTTTTCCAACTCTATTAATTGTCTCGTCACGTTTCTTCTTCTTCTTTTTTTCTTCCTTTTTCAGGTGCCATATGCTTTTGCTTTTCCAAAACCTTATAGTAAAATAAATGTTTTTTATTTGATTACCTTAACTAGGGTCACCTCGCATGAAGTTAGTAATGGGTGACATCAAGGTCTGTCAGATGAGTAAACCCTACCAAACATATAGATTATTTCTTCTCTCCCCATTTTAAACCCAATTGAGCTGAGGCCTGAGAGTTGGGACCATCACCCGCCTCGATCAGCCTTCTGATCAACTTAAAGGAAGCTGTGGTGGAATTAATGAACAAACTTGATTTCAAACATTGGCTTTCTTATATTTTTAAGCTAAAACATCATTTTGGGTTTATGCTTGCAGAGGAGCAAAAATCCACTTAGCTATGCCTACATACAGGTACGATATAGAATAGCATGTTCCACGGTGGTAAAAGTATCCTACTTAAACAAGGTTACATTAATCCCCACATATTATATTAAAGAGTAAATTGGTCCTTTTAAGTAAACATTTCATTCATTTGTATTGTTAAAAACTAATGTGACTGATGGACTAATAAGATACAGACATGTGGCATGTCACGTGTACCTCATGCTAACGTATAAGGATTAGTTTTTAACAGCAAAAATGGATGAAAATTTTAATAGAATGTCAAATTTACTCTTTGATCTAAAATACTAGGACTATTTTATTTATTTTTTGAGTAAAGGGGAAAATGTAATTCAACTTCTAGTACAAGGTCCTCATGAAGAAATATCATATCAAACCCACATGTATATAATAAGTCTATATTTAGGGAATAATATATTATTGTAACTCTCAAGGTAAGCTAAGTATAATAACTTTGAAGATGGTATAGAATCTGGGACGTACATTAAGCAATATAATGTAGTGAATGCATGTTTGTGGATGGCTATGGTAGATTAGCACACTACTTTCGGCTACTCCCAAACAGTTGTAATTTGTAGAATAAATACAGGGTAGCTAGGTAGGCATGATTCTATTCCTCTTATCTTTTAAGACTTTTTGTTTTAAACTAACGTGCCATCATCTCAACCCTTTAATTACATTATTATGCTTCCAAATCCCAATATTGCTATTAATAATAATAATGCCTTCAAACTTGGAGGATGGCAGTCAAATAATCATTTCTTTTCTAACCTCCCAAAGGTGTTTTTGTTCGTTTCTTTCCTTTAATTTCTGGGTGCGTGGGTCAAGTGCATCATCTCCAGGCTCATATATATATATATACACATATAGTCAAAATTGCAGCAGAAAGGAAAAGCAGTATGACAAGGCGACTTTAACTTTGGATAAGTTTTGATTTCTCTCATGCAAATCCAATATTTATGTTATATGAAAAAGTTGTAAGACCACATATGTATGTAATTGTGTGTGTATAACACTTTCCAAATTTTTTAATGAGTAAAGGTTGCTCATCTTTGGCAGCTTTTTTCTTCTAAAGTAAAAAGGCAGCCTTCTGCACAAAGGGTTGCAGCAAGTTTGAAAGCTCAATTATGAAGTTTAATTATTGAAAGTGAATAGAAGAAATTTGGAAGTAGATATCATGTGATTCATGTCGAAGAAACAAACAAGAGGGTTGTGAGTTGAAGGCCCCCAAGTCAAGCATATCGGATTCTTGGAATAACTTGGTACAAATTCAAGTGTAGCTTAGCTGCGATTAGACTACACTTTTGTTTTCATCTGAGAGACGTATGTATAAAGGAATCCAGTTTAAAGGCGCCATGCACGTAAAGTAAACATGACAATGTAATTAATCTCACGCAAGAGGGATTGAGAAAATGGAGAAAAAGCACGCCGCAATGCAGCTCTTCACTTGTCTCATCGTTGATTGCATTTAAATCAGTCCGTAGGGTTTTAAAAATATTCCATTCACGTCTTACAAGCTTATCAGGTTTTGTTTAAAATCTTATCAATTTTTAATTATTTCAATTGTGATGTGAAAGGTTGAAAAACTATACAATCAGTTTACACTAATTGGAGCTATATATTTAGGTTTTCAAGACCTTTTTTTATGTCTAATATCACAGTGTACATATATGGCAGCTTGAAAAGTATTGCTCATGCGTTTGTGCAACATGACGACAAACTAGACTGAAACATTATTTCTGAAATCCAAGGAACAAAGAAAGCCTTACTATTTTAGTTGTGAACTCCATTCATAATAACTCTTACATTTTGGTCCTTTAAAACAAAACTCCCACATACATTCAACAACATAAGGTCCGTAACAATGGACTTTTTACTACCTTTTCGGAAAGCTTTTCTTTTTTAATGGTAAAAACTTCCAATTTGGAAATTGAGCAAATTAGCCCCTCTCAAAAGATTTGGAGCATTTTAATCCCTGTCAATTTTGAAAGTGAGCAACTAAGGATAATTACTTACGATGTTAATGTCTTCCATCAATTGTACATAATTTTGATTGATATAATAATAAATAATTTAGTCTTCAATGTCGATATATTTTGTCATTTTAGCTTTAATTCTAAAATAAATCCAGCCTTAATATTTGCACATTTGCACAAATGTTGCAGGGCAAATTTGTTAAATTGGGATCAAATTAACAGAATGTGTAAACTTTGAAGGCTAAATTTATTATTATATCAATCAAAATCATGTACATTTAATGGAAAACATTGAAGTTGTTTTCTAAATTGATCGAAGAAGTTTTTTTAGCAAAAATATATGATTTTTACTAAAAAAAGGGGGGGGCGGAATTTATTTCATATATGACCTTCCAATCCTATTCATCTTTTTCAAACGAAATATATGATATGTAATGGATTAGAATAGGGCATGTATTGATAGGATATATAGAACTTAGGCGAGAGAAATCTAAGGGTGAAACAACTCATAAAATATTAGTTTACTTGATATGAATGTTATTTTTCCTGCTTAGTTTAATGAAAGGGTAAAACCATGCATTGTCTCTAACTCTTAAAAGAAATTCATCAATGGAAGTTAAAAGCTAGGGTAAACATTTAAATCCAGAATTGGCAGAAAGGGAGAATATGAGAACTCACCTCACAACAACTACTCCAAATTACCACCCATTATGACAAAATTAACTGAAGAGAAAGGACAATGGTAGATTGTGAGATGAAGGCAACTACTTTTTTTTCTTCGATGAAATCACTTTCATAATCAAAAACAAATCACAACAGTTCCAGCTGTCTGCTGCCTAAGTGATTAGATGAAAGGTTCCTTTCACCACCATAAATAAATAAATCAGAAAGTGGTCAAGGGTCCACACACACACACAAGAAGAGAAAACAAAACAATTTCTTACGTATTTGATGATTCTACAATGATAGCACATAAAAAGTTTTCACCACAGTTTTCAATGAGAAAAATACCCAGCCTTGTATCTTGAATATGCTTTTTCTTTTCCCCCTCTTCAGTTTCGGATGGTGATGCTTCATCATCATCAACCCTTTGTCACTTTCAATCCCACCCCCTTAATTTGCACACACTAGCAAAATCTCATGGCAAAGTGGCAAAAGCTTTGCTTTATGCATGAAGGGCTTAGTTTAATTGATTCATGCTATAACCCTTGAAAGGCAACACTCAACAATGTTCCAGTATCTGCAACCCCTTCTCTATTTCCAAGCTGCGCCTTCTTTCTGTACCTAAAAAGAAAAAGAAAAACCTTTGCTTTATAGAAAGTAGTGGACACCATATATTGATTAATGTATAATAAGAAGTTACTAAGCAAAAGAGATAATCATGTAAAGATGGTAGGGCACAGGGATTATCTTCTGAAATGTCTTTTGCTTTTCAAAAGTATTATAGTCCATCTCTATGCCTGTCACTTTCCCATGTCTGTGTTCCCCCCATTTTCTTCATGGACATTAAGAAAATTCAGAATACATGCAAAACCAGCGGCAGCCAATCAAGAAACTATGATGTGATTACAAATACTAATTATGCTTTTTTTTAACATGTACCTTTATAGCAATTATTTTGCAAGAGGTTAACACATCCTTAACTTTAAACGGGACACTATAAGAGATTATTCAACCATTAGTACTGAAGGCATCTTTACGATACATTAAAGATTTAACAGTCACTGCAATGCAGTTGAGGGACTTTGACTAGTAAACTAAACCCCTATAGTTCAAGTCTATGGGCAGCAAAACAGGGTTCATAGACCCAGTTACAAAATCTCAGCCAAATCTAGAAAATTCCCCTTACCTTACTTAACCATACCATCCATTTATAAACTTTCATTTCAGTGTAGCAGCGAAACAGACTAGAATCTTCTTCTATATTGAACTCAAGTATAAACACAAATCACGCTGCATACATGAACATGATATAAGCAATTTGATGCCATTTATGGTTCTAAAGCCCAGGGTACTTTCCACACAAACAGCAAGAACACAATTAAAGGAGGGGAGAAAACTAATGGAAGGGTGCATTCCACATTAAATGGGCACACATAGGTTGCATCAAGGCAAACAAACTGAGGTTTCAGCATAGCAATGCATAAATCACATTCCTATAAACTGCTACATCAAGCAAGTATGAATATAATAGAAATTTGTGATAACAAAAAGAAAAATATAACATTTATATCTCACTTGCAGATGAGGGACCGCCAATTCCAGTATAGATGAGTCCTAATGATCTCCAGTCGGGAAAACTAAAAAGAATGAGAAGCCATTGCTTACTTTGTAGATGATAGCCCTAAGCGAAGGCATGCTAGTGTCAGGGAGCTCAAGGTATGCCCTGTAATAACTGAAGCCAGTATCAGATAACATCTGAAACATGGCAAAATTGTAGAAATGAAGTACAAAGTCATGGCATTCAGTTAGCACAAAGGAAGACATTTGTTTCTTAAACCTTAGGGTGTATATAATACACTAATACATGCTAATATATTCACATATTCATTAAATATACATGTAAAGCATTGGAAGAACCTTTTAGTCAATTAGTACGCGACACTTGTATCCCTAAAACCCACAACTTTAGAGATTACTGTTCTATGAAGATCTGCTAAATGTGATGACATTAGCCATGGCTCATCAGTGATTTTCCAGGTTATGGAGAGGGAACAAGGTTTTCGAACTTCAATTATCATACCTAGAACAGACCAAATTGAGAAAGTTACTGTTTCATACAAGTACAGAGCCTAACTCTGCTCCCCAGGCAGTTTAGATATAATCACTCGGCTGAAGCATTAAAATTAAATTTATTAGAAAAGAACACGAGCTCACTGGCACGAGGGTTAGCTGTATGTATTTGTGCACCCATGCATCTATGAGAGTATACTTTCATCAAGGCAAATAGCCTTGGCCACCATGTACGCTCTCATACTTTATGCCATCTTATTGCAAGCTTTGTCAGAATTCAACATCAAGAACTTCCTCAATCTAAACACCCGTAAGTGCCAACAATTGACACAGCCAAAGGCTCACCAGTTCTAACAATATTTTTTATCCACGTCATGAATTCACTCCACCAGATCATGCTTACTTGCAGAGTTTTCATACTATCCACACCATTTGAGATGATACAACATCTTCATGCACATAGCAAGTGCAACAGAGGCATATGGATACTCCCCAACACAATTATTGAAAGGGAGCACATCCCAGCCTCCAAGATTAACAGATGGCAAAATTACAGCAGATAAGTTCCATAAAGTTTCTTCATATCTAACAAATTTCAGTGTTACTCTAAGGTAATCTACACCCACCAAAAGGACTGCAATTAATATGAAGGAAAAGAAAATTATCCACGTGGGAAAGAGAATTGAAACATACCACCTTGTCAAGGCTCTTAATTCCTAAGTGCGCTTTCCCGGCATTGAGAAATGACAAATCACAAGATAATGTAACGAAGGCGAGACACTTTCATATTTTCCTAGACTATGTTCTTCCACTGATTATAGGTTTCAGTGTAGTCGCTGTTGTTTTCCTCAATGAATTGGATTTAAGTAGAGGTCAGAGCCATCCTCATATATAGATACAATTGCCTCCAGATTCAGATACAACCACTAGTTTAAAGCCATAACCAGCCCATTTGTTAAAATCTTGATTTAATTATAACCAAGAGTTCCGATATCTCAAGAAAAGATCTATAACAGTGTTCTCAAAGGCACAAGGGGCACTATAGATGCCAGAACCCTTATCTTTCCATCAGCACAAGGCGCAAAGGAAGCATTCACTTGAATGAAATAAAGTGCAAAATACATGTGCCTATGCATATAAATAAAATAAGCTCAAGGTTAATAAATCTGACACTAAACTCTAAAGAGCGGTTCAGTTTATCCAGCAAACATGCAGAATTTTCTTTTTCTTTTGTTGATGAATATGCATGATTTCTCTATAGTCCCATGCATGCTTTGAAAACTCAAACACAATTGAGAAATAGAGAGTTCAAAATTATGTCTTTTTCTACTAAAAAAATAAACATCAAAGAAATCGATGAGAAATTCAATCAGATGCATTTTTTGCATCTACCGTCCAACAAAATGCCCCTAAGCGCACTTGATGCGCACCTTATCAAATGCGCCTCACCCAAAATGGTCTGAGGTGCTTTCGTTGTCTAGTAGTAAAGCGCAAAGCCTAGACATGCTTAGACGCACACCTTAATAACACTAACTCGAAGTGCATTAAGGTGAACTTAAATCTTCTCATACTGTATGCAGACATTATCTCACTCAAAAACCTATAGATCATATAATCCTTTAAGAAATTAATGAGAAACAATTCCCTCCTTAACACAACTGTTGTGAAGTGACCATTCATGCAATGACGAACTCAACCTGCAAACCCACGAGCTCACTTGAAGTTGTGAGCTAAAACAAATCTGCGAGCTCATCAAAAGTTGTGAGCTCACCCAAATACGCGAGCTCCACTTAAGTTGCGAGCACGTCAAAGTGTGAACGGTTAAGGTTTTTGGTGAACCCCCAGGTGAAGAGTGTTAGTACAAAACTCCGGTAAGGAAAATCTCGAACACACGATCAGAACTCGAAAAGAAAAGAAGAAATAGGACAAGGCTCCAAGGCGTGTATCAAGGCACTATCTTTAAGGTTATATTCGCCCCCACTTATCTTCAGTGTGCAAATGAGTTCCAAGCAAATTAACCTCGAGGATACAATGAAGCCAATGACTATTTGCTTTTTGCACTGACGAGAATAGTCCACTATGCACTGAGTAATGTATAACAAAAACTCAATTTCTACAAAAGATTTCTGCAGTAATACTTTATAGAATAATCTAATAATATTAGAAAATGAAGGAAGAGAAGAAATAATATTAGAATTTGTTGATATATTTCCAAATGAAAACCCATTCCTATTTATAGGAATTTTCTTGTCTCTTCATAGAGACATCTTTCAATAGGTGTCTTTATGAATAAATAAATAATAATTATTCATTTAATTTTGTAACTATTCAAATAATATTTTTGAATAATTATAATTCTTTTTAAATAATCAAATGATATAACTTTTGATCAATTACCAAAAGATTTATCTTTTGATTAATTACACCCATTCATTTATAGTTATTGGGATACTATAAATATTTGAAAATGTTCAATAATCTCCCCATTTTCAAAATATTTAGATTTTGATATTCTTGGAAATCAATTTGCATAAATAAATGTGTCTTACGATTGAACCTTCACTTAGTGAAAAACATGTTAAAGTTAATCGAAATTGCATGGTAGACTAAGCTTTGAACCAACTATTCCATTTGATTAACTGAACACATCTCACACAATGATTTCAACATCAGTCAATGCATAGTATCTAGGGACACTATTATGGCCATGTGTCTATGTCCTCTTTTCATGAGTGCTGTCAGAGCCAAGCCCTTAAGCTCCTAGAAGCGGCCACACTTCCACTCACATAGGTAGATCCCATCAAAAGTGTTCCCGTAATTATAACACTCTAACATATTTATGTTATGGGTCCATTAAGAGTATATTATTCATCATTCCCTTATCATTACGCGTACCTAGCACTTTAATCTTAGGATGAATTTATTTATAGTGCTAACAGTCACATACTAATGATGTACTTTGTCTCATTGAACTCAAGACTTGACGTTATACCAAGCGTTGAGTCGAGTTTCCATCATGGGTGACTCTAATTAATAGGCTTGAGTCCCATCCCTTTTGAGGTCCTTTTTACTGCATCTCTAGCAAGACTTTTTGTCAAAGGATCTACCAAATTTTCACTTGACCTCACATAATTAATAGTGATCACTCCATCAGAGATTAATTGTCGGGCATAACTATGTCTTAATCCAATGTGTCTAGTCTTTCCATTATATACTTGGCTATATACCTTTGCTAGAGTAGCGTCACTATCACAACGGATAGAAATAGGTGAAATTGGCTTAGGCCATAAAGGTACATCATAAAGCAAATTTCTTAACCATTCTGCTTCTTTAGATACAGCGGCTAATGCAATAAATTCTGCTGCCATAGTGGAATCAGTAATACATGTTTGTTTCTTGGAACCCCAAGAAATGACTCATCCACCAAGAATGAAGATCCATCCACTAGTAGATGCATGATCTTCCAAACTTGTAATCCAACTAGCATCCGAATACCCTTCTAAAACTGGAGGATATCCGTTATAACACAATCCATAGTTAATAGTTTTCTTTAAGTACCTAAGTACTCTATTCAAAGCTTGTCAATGCAAACTACTTGGATTACTTGTGTACCTACTCAATTTTCCAATAGCATATGCAATATCTGGTCTTGTACAAGTCATTATATATATAAGACAACCAATTAGACTTGCATATTTCAATTGATCAATTTTCCTACCAACATTAGATACTAATTTTAATTGAGGATCCATGGGTGTAGATGCTAGTATACAGTTGAAAAGATCAAACTTTTTAAGCACATTTTCAATGTAATGTGATTGTGATAAAGCTATAGTGCTTTCATCTCGGGTTATTTTAATCCCAAGAATAACATCTGCTACACCCATATCCTTCATAGCAAAGTTGTTTGACAAGAATTTCTTTGTGTTTTCTATTTGTTCCAAATCCGTGCCAAAAATGAGCATGTCATCTACATATAAGCAAATTATGACACCCTTTCCATTATCAAATTTGCTATATATGCATTTATCGGATTCATTTATTTTATAGCCATTAGCTAAAACAACCTTGTCAAACTTTTGGTGTCATTGTTTTGGTGCTTGTTTAAGCCCATATAAAGATTTAACAAGCTTACATACCTTATGCTCTTGTCTGGAACAACAAATCCTTCGGTTGCTCCATGTACACTTCCTCTTCCAATTCACCATTTAAAATGCAGTTTTAACATCCATTTGGTGAACAACCAAATTATATATAGAAGTAAGTGATATTAATAGTCTAATTGTAGCAATTCTTGCTCTTTGGAGCATAGGTATCAAAGTAATCAATACCTTGTCTTTGTGTAAAACCTTTTGCTACCAACCTTGCTTTAAATTTATCAATGGTTCCATCGACCTTCATTTTCTTTTTGAAGATCCATTTACAACCTATTGGTTTGGAACCTGGTGGAAGATTAACTAAGATCCAAGTTTGATTTCCCATTATTGAATCCATCTCATTATTTGTTTCTTCTTTCCAAAAAGCAGAGTCTTGAGATTTCACTGCCTCTTCAAATGTAATAGGATCAGATTCGGTATTATAACAATAAGGTATCTTATTGCATATACTTTCACCTTTTCCTTCTATAAGAAACATAATGAAATCTGGTCCAAAATCTTTGACTTTTTTAATCCTCTTACTTCTTCTTAATTTTTGACAAGATTCATCATTATTATCAATTTGTTTCAATGGAATCTCATTCTCATTTGAAGAATGAATCAATTGTTGTGGTTGTAATTGTCTTGATATAGAATTAAATCTATTTTCATCAAAAATAACATCTCTTGATTCAATAACAGTATTAATTGAAATTGAATCATTTGGTTCAATTACCATGAACCTATATGCCTTGCTATTATGTGCATAACCTATAAATATGCATTCAATTCCTCTTTCACCTAACTTTTTACGTTTAGGTGTTGGAACTTTTACAATAGCTCTACAACCCTAAACCTTCAAATAATTAAGGTTTGGTTTCCTTGTCTTCCATTGTTCATAGGGGTTATTTTAGTTTCCTTATTAGGAACTCTATTCAATATATGACAAGCTGTTAGAACAGCTTCTCCCCAAAAACCTTGTCCAAGACCTGAATATGATAGCATTGAATTTACCATTTCAGTCAAGACTCTATTTTTTCTTTCAGCTACACCATTTTGTTGTGGTGTGTAAGGGGCTGAAACTTGATGGACAATTCCAGTGAGTTCAAAATAACTTGGATTATAGTATTCTCCACCTCTATCCGATCTTAAGCACTTGATAAATGATTCACACTGAAGTTCAACTTCAGATTTATAAACTTTAAATTTATCAAGCGCTTCATCTTTTGAATGCAATAAATATACATAACAACATGCTTGCAAAAGATCATAACGATAGATAAAATAGAATTGATTTGAGAGCATAGCTCAAAATGAATAAACTATCAAGGATAGCAAGAATAAAATGGGAATTAATTGGGAACACGTATCTTGAAAAAGAATGAAGTATTCCAAAAAAATAGTATGAGGACAAGATGCCCTAGATATCGTAGCTTAAACTTCTCTGTACCAACTCTTTGAAAGACCATTTTGAGTTTGACATGTGTTTAGGAGATCTACAAAACTTTGTTGATACCCCAAGATGCTACCTACCATTTCCTGTTGAATCAGGTATAGCAAGATCATCACATGTCCCGATTTGATCAAAATTTAAGCTGCTCTGATCGCCTCATGCCCTAATTTGATCCAAAATTTGAGTCGCCCATTTTCGGGTTTTCAACTCAAGCCCCTTTGGTCTCAAGGTGCCCTTTGCGGGTTTTCACATTGGCCTCTCCTTTTTCACTCATTTTTCTTTTCTTTTCTTTTTTCATTAATTTTCTTTTTTCATCTTTTTTCTTTTTTTTTCTTTTTTATTTCATTTTTGAATCTGAACTCATAGGATTAGGCATGTCATTGTTATCCCTTCCGATCAAGACTAACGCTTTTCCAGATAAGGCCTTTCACATAAGGTTCTTCCCATCTCGGCATGAAGTTCTTTTTGTATGGGAAGGATCTTCTTCGATACCAGGTCCTCTCATGGAAACCTTTAGGGTGAGCTTTTTAGCTCGTATCATTTGCTTTTAGCTCATTTGACCATGATGGATAACTTTAAACATTCTCCTTCAATCAGGATTGGATGCGAAAACTTAGAGAGAAAGACTCTTATCTTCAATGGGCAAAACTGCAATAGGCCAAAGAGACATGCATTGTCCCAGCAGAGTTTTTTTACGCCGTTCTCTTTCTGGATGATCTAGTGTATTGTCAGATATGATCCTTCTCGGCATTCTATACTGACATGATTTCTTCAAAAATTTACTGACTGTCAATTTTGTGACATTGGCATATGAAGCAGCTTCTACCTACTTAGTAATTGACAACTGCAAAGATAAATTGTTGATCGCCGAAAATTTTGGCAAGATTGGCTCAATGACATTCATGCCCCACATAGGGAGGAGTAGTGGATTCCAATGATTCTTTATAGGGTAGGATTTGTTTTTTCATCTTGTTCTACCCTCCTCAATAAATACGGAGATAGGCTACAGTCTATGTCATCTTCGAAGTCATGGGATTCCTCTAAACACATGTCTCGCTCAAAAGGAGATTTTGAGTCTGTAGTAGTGTCATTCATGTCCTTGATATCTGGGAACCTATTGTAGGTACAAGAGAGTATACAAAGAATGTATGAATTTAAGAATAATTATCTGCACAGTATAATTATGAATGAATGAATGATTTGGAAGAAAGAATGAAAGATTAAAAATAATTATTCATAAAGAATAAAAGAATATTGGCTCAAAAATGATCGCAAATTTCATTAAAATAACGATGTTCAGACATGAGCCTATTTCACAAAAGAGTTCTTATTGCTTCAGGCTAAAAGTAACAAGTTTGTTCTGAATATTACTCTAAGTAGGCTCTAAATACTACAGAGACTTCTTTTACAGTCTGATTTATTTAGAATATTTCCAAGTTTATAAGGGCTGACATCTTAACAAAGTCCCTTCTTCAATTGTGTCTTCATGCATGTCATGGATGTGAACACTCCCCAACATCTCTTCATACATCGCATTCACCTTATTGTCAATCATGATTGGGTAGCAGATTTTCTGCAGTAGATGAGTCACCCAACTTGACAATACCCATGTTGATGAGTTTTTCAACTAGTTTTTTTAAGGTGATGCAATTCTCTATTGAGTGCCCCGTAATTCCTGCATGGTAGTCACATTGTGTGTTCGCATCATACCACTTTGGATACGGAGGTTGTGGGGGTTTTGAGTAGGAAGGGGAAACAACATGCGCATCGAATAAATTTTGATACAGCTCTTCATATGACATTGGAATTGGTGTGAACTGGAGCTTCTCAGTACCTGGTTTCACTCCAGGTTCTTGTCTCAATGAGCCTTGTTGGTTAGCGACCATTTTTCTTGGCTGATTCACCGTAATTGGTTTTGAATAACCATTGCTATATGTACTCGTGTTGTTGACCTCATTATCTTTGTGCTTTGGGGTTGATCTCTTGATACCTTCTTCCGCATTTATCTTTCCACTTCTTATTGCATTTTCAATCATTTCACCAGACATCACTACATCTGAGAAGCTCATGGTAGCACTTCCTAACATGTGGTTAATGAACGGTGCTTTCAGAGTGTTGATGAAAAGCATCGTGGTTTCTTTCTCCAAAAGATGTGGCTGGACTTGCATCGCTACCTCTCTCCATCTTTAGGCATATTGCCTAAAGCTCTCACTTTGCTTCTTTTCCATGTTTTGCAATGTGATTCTATCGGGTGTCATATCTGTCACATGGTTGTATTGCTTCATGAAAGCCTGTGCCAAGTCCTTCCATGAATGGATGTTGGCGCGGCTTAACTGGTTGTACCACTTAGCTGCAGACCCGATCAGACTGTCCTGGAAGCAGTGGATCAACAGTTGATCATTATTGATGTATCCAGCCATCCTTCGACAGAACATAGTGATATGAGCTTTAGGACAACTAGTACCGTTATACTTTTCAAACTCCGGCATTTTGAATTTGAGAGGGAGTGCTAGATCAGGTACCAAACTCAAGTCCTTGGCGTCGATTCTGCAACGATAGTCGATGTTCTCCATGGCCCTGAATTTTTCCTCTAACCATCTACATCGATCCTCAAGTTGTTTTGGCAGGTCCATTCTTGCCTTTTCTATTTTCGCCATATCATCGAGATCAGGGACCACCGGATTGGTGGGGCTGTCCCCGGGATTAGAACCCGAGCCTACTTGAAAGTGCATTGGTACCGAGGTGCCAACCCGATATTGAGGTCCAGATGTTCCTTGAGGGCACACATCTAATCGTGCCTGGGTACTTGTCGGGGTAAAACCTGGAGGATAAACAAGGTCCTCCTGATCAACTCCCAAATTAATTACAGGGCTCTTTCCTTTATCAGCCAATAATTGAGCCAGTTGGCTCATAATTCTTTGGGATTCCCGCGCGTCCTGCTGAATTTTATCCAATTGTTCTTGCATCTTATCCTGTATTTCTTTTTGCATTTGTTCCAGCCTTTCTAACCTCTGATCCATTGCTTTTGTTTGGCGACGGGTACCGTAATGATATGTGGTTGGTGGATTCTTGTTGGTTTCCAGGGTAACTGAAATAATTTTACCTAATTAGGGTCACTTCGTGAAAATCTAATGCATATGATGCAATGTAATGAAAATGTATGAAATGAATGAAAAAGAGACGTTGATTCTTGGTTCAATTCTATTAGAACAACTTTACTAGAAAACAAATCTCTTTACATAAAGCGGATATATATACGGTTTTGCCCTCATAGGCGGAGTCATTTGATCCTCTTCTTCATTTGAGCGTTAAGATAAGTTTCACGAACTCTTCAAAAAGGATGTCTTTTCTATCTCCTTTTTACTTGATCCGGGCCATGACTCGTTGCTTACTCAACCTTGTGATGCTCGTTGGCTTCTCTTTTAAGAAAGTTCAGTAGCTCTCGAATAATCCTTGTCACCTTGAATTCTTGGGTAACGGAGCAATGGTTGTGTAGTCCTCCATTAAACTATCATCCCTCTCTTATCACATTTTCTTGGACCATATTCGGACAACCGTATTATTATCCACTTTATCAAGAAACCCATTTCCTTATGACCAGCTCTCTATTTTACAACTGAACGTAAATCAACACCTCTTTTTATGATGAAAATGCAATGCAATCACAACCAAAAAGACAACAGGTTAGTACAAAGTAAAAGCAAGCAAGAATAAATAGAACACCTATTCGGGTGACCACTAGGGGTTTGAAGTAGTTCTTGATGCGGTCGTTGAAAGCACCAAAAATATCCTATCCCTAATAAATAATGAAAAGAATAGTAAAAGGGAAGTAGGGTCAAATCCTCAGGGACTGGACTTGCAAAATATCTTGTTTCGTGATATCCCAGCAAGAGTCTTGCCCAAGACAACTGCGTTCTAAAAAAATAAAAACAATAGAAGAATTAAATTGTTGGATCTAGAAACGAAAAATAAAATAAAAGTAATTAAGAATATTGAATTGAAAATTAGAAAAAAATAAAAAATAGAGTTGAGAGAAAGAAAATTCTTATGGGAGATTCCAGCCTCCAGTTGTCTCGTTCCGCCTTGGGTTAAATCCTCGGCTTTTAGATGATCCTTCCCAAACCGAATAAGCCGGTTATAGTGGAAGAGGACGCCTATGACCACCAGCTCCAATGATTTAGACTTACAATTTGGTGGAACCTGACTCTAGCCAACAATCGCTTCTGTGGGATCGTCTTATGCTAGATCAACGCTTCTCAATGGCGAATCCCACGCCATTTTGTCTCTTGGGCTCGCCAACCTCGACGCAGAAGCTAACGAACCGATCGTGCAACCTTCCCAAAACATACAAAGCGGTCGCCTTTGCATACGTTGAAAAGCTTACTTCTTAAGGGACATGGACGGAAGTGTCATCCGTGAAAGTGAGAAACGATGAATACTCGTTGAGAAGGCTAAGTACGGATTCTAAGCCTCAATAACCCTTTTGGGGATTTTTGACAACCTTCGGCTAGATGGTTTAGTGGCTCATGGTTGTGGTAGAAAAGAAAATAAATAAAATAAAAATAAAGATTTTATTGAAAAGAAATATGAAAAGAACAAAAGCCTAGACTTTTGGGAGAGAGTGTTACTGAGAAAAAGAAAAGATGGGCTCCCTTTTAAGTCACTTCACCCCCTATTTATAGTGCTAGGGGAGATATTCTAATTCTACTTAAATTCCTAAAAGATAAATACATTTAATTGAAGATAAATAAAGATAAAATAAAATCCTAAAAATAATCCTTAATAATTATCTCAATATTAATTATCCTAATATAATAGAGTTTAATAAAATAAAATCTCTTCTTTTTGCATTTCAACCCTTGTGTCCTCCATGCTTGCACTTTTGGCACCAACTTTTCCTTGTGTCGCACATTGGCCAATTTTATCTCTAAATTCACGCTTTTGGCCCTTAATTTCACTTTTGCCTCAAATTTAGTCCCTATGAGATAAAAGATCATAAATAGCTCAAATTAGCAGGATCATACTCAGAATAAATACATAATTAATACATAAAAATACGTTATTCTAGAGTGTTATCAGTTCTACCTAGGGTAGGCTCTTAGGTTCACTACATGAGGTTCGGCTCTAAAGTGAAGGTACCTGAACCAGCAGATTCCTCGATCCTCACTCATTATAGGCTCATACGGATCGAGTTCGATTCAGGGGAATACATTTCCCTATGGCTGCACGGAGATGAAAATCTTACGAAGACATAGGTACGGATGTATCCCGAAAGCGATCCGCTATCCTGCACGGAGGTGAAGACCTCACGAAGGAAATAACTTCTCACTCCCACTTAAAAGGTGTAACCCACGGTCATGCAATGCAATTCAGCAGTATACCAAACTTAAACTACCACAACAATCAAATCACAATGAAAAAAAAACCGAAATAAAGATGCATGAAATGCAATGAAAGGATCGCAAATTTAAACCAAATTTTTAATTTTCGACAACAAGACAAAAGGTAATCAACTCGTGGCTTGACTCACTGATTTTGGCTCCCCAGTGGAGTCGCCAAGCTGTTGACACCATTTTTTTGATGAAAACGGGGTCGACTTGGTTTTTAAAATAAAAACGGAAATGGGAGTCGCCACCAATCCTTTTTTTGATGAGGTGTGATCGGGTCACCTCGAAAAGTGGTTGTTTTTAATAAACGATTTAATTTTTATTAAAACAACGATTTTGGTCTGCGAAATTCAGAAAAACGGGTTCGGGAGTCGGTTACGCACGAGGAAGGGTTAGCACCCTCGATACGCCCAAAATTGGTACCTAGTTGATTACTTAATGTCTTGGTGTCGAAAATTAAAAACTCGAAAAGAATTTAAAAATACGATTCTTCTTTATATTGCATTATTAAAAAAAATTTACTTGGATAAATCAAAATGGAAAATGCCTTCTTATCTCAAGTAACAAGATGTCACATTCAAGAAGTTAGGACACGACACCTCGTATTTTGAGAGTAAGCTTGCATATATTTTTTGTTTAAACCTCATTTATTTCAATTTTAAAATGATATCGAAGCCCAGTAAGTTAGGGCACGATTTCTCGAATTTTCTAAATATAGAATATTACCTTTATTTTTTGAAATTTTATATGTTTGGAAATTTAAAAGGATATTTTGCTATTTAGGTTTAACGAGAAAATCGAGACCCAGTAAGTTAGGGTACAATTTCTCGAATTTCCAAAATACAAAATATTGCCTTATTTAGCAAAATTCCATTTCGAATAATAGCGGGTAATCTATATGAAGGTAGGCATTTGTTTTGTTTGGAATAAAATAAAGTAACCTAAGTTGGATAATTATGTCGGAGTTTAATTTACAATATGAGGACATGGAATAACAATATAATAAACATGGAATAATAGTACATGGAAAAATTACACAAATGTATGACAATAATATGAAAATATGAGTAAACTAATTATGGTACACACAATGACAATACACACTCAACATACATTATTTGAATACTAGCACTAATAAATAAAGACGAATGAATTAAGCAATAATTTTTAAAAAGGTATAAAACAAACTAAAATCAAATAAAATGTAAAAAAATGATGATGATGAGTTTAAAATAGATAAGGCAAAACAAGTGATTTGAGGTTAATATATAAAAACAATTTTAAAAGGATGACATATATAAATAAAACAAGTGATGTACATATATATATATATATAAGTATAAAATAATATAAGAAAAGAAAAAATCTAAAAAAAAGCAAATAAAGCATTTTAAAATAAATATGTTGCATTTAAAAGGTGTTCAAAACTATTTTTAAATAATAAAACACGAATCTGGACTGAAATGAATGCGGGTAAAACAACCAGGGACTAATCCTGGAATTATTCCGGAAGTCCCATGCACAGCGTTTCATTGGGACTGAAATGAATTAACCGCGAAACCTTCAGGGTCAAATTAAAATTTAAAAAAGGATAAAAGGGCTGCATTGAACACAAGCATCAAATCAAAGGGACCCGAAGCGCAAATAGCCCATTCGGCCTTGAAAACGCGCGGATCCTCCGCTAAACGGGTCGGGTATTCGGGTCAGACGTGAAACGACGTCGTTTTGGCCATTGTTGCCTAAACCCAAAACGGCGTCGTTTTAGAATCAATATAAATGAAAAAAATAAACAAAAAAATTCAGTTTTCCCCCACCCCACTAAAAAATCAGAGAGCTCTCAAAAACTCTCTCTCGGCCTCTCCCAAATCCAGCCGTCAGGCCTTGCCTGCGCCGGCGCGATTCCACCGTAAGCGGTAGTCCGATCGACACGGAGAACGTGTTCCCGGCCCGTCCCGATTTCGACAAACAAAAGGGCCAGCGAAGGGCCCTTCAGGCGGCCCCAGGTGACCGTTCCTCTCCCTCTTCCCCTTTTTATTTCTTTATTAATAGTTTTTTTTAAAATCGATTTTAAAAAACGATAAATAAAATAAATGAATGAAACAAAAGGGAAACAGCAACCTTTTTATTTGATTTCTAATGTGTGTTTTTCTTTTTACAAAGAAAATCGAAGAAGACGAAATACAATAACAAGTTTCGGCCTTTATAGCCGATTTCAAACTCTTAAATCTATTGTTTTTGTCGTTTTTTATTTGTTGTTTTCTGCTTTGTTGGTTGCGTGTGGCTCTCTGTTTGCAGGTGTTAGAAGGCGTGGACACGTGAAGCCGGCGATTGGCGACGGTGGCGGTGGCGTGCGTGAGGGAGCCTTGGCAGAGGCATGCGGCACTAGGGTGGTGCCCTAGGGTTAGGGAACCCTAGGGTTTTCTGAAAATGTTAAACATTTTGGGCCATTGGGCCACCTAGTTTTCTTATTTTGGGTTTGGGTTGTTTGGGCCCTGTTGTAAGTGGACTGTTTATCTTTGGACCTATTTTGCTTTATTATTTGGGCCCCGGGCAGATCTTGGGCTTTACAGATTTAATTGGAAGTGATTATGTGGCTAATAGTAACCTTTCGGAGTTGCGATTGATACATGATTTATATAAGCAAGATTTACAACTCAAGTTTCGACATGCCCCGCAAGACCATAATAGACTGGCAGGTTGTATGGCCAAAGCTGCTTCTAGTGATCTTAATAGGTTGTTGGTGTTTGAATATCTACCTGCTCATGCTTGATCTGTGTTTGAAGATGATGCCCACCAAGCATTAGAAGTTATAGGCCTTCATCAGGCTAATTGTAATTAGTTCTTTGAACTTATCTATCTTTATTTACCAAAAAAAAAAACCAACCTTACAATTAGACCTGTCCATGGGCCGGGCGGCCCGGCCTGATGGCCCGCCCGAAATATGGGAGGGTTTGGGTAAAAATATAAACCCGAAATATGGGCTTGGGCAAAATTTAGGCCCGTTTAAAAAATGGGCCGGGCCTCGAGCAAGATTTTTTTGGCCCGGGCCTGGCCCGAAAAATATTAAATATATATTTTTTATTTTTAAAATATAGTAGCTTTTTATTTTAAGTTTATTTACTTTCATTTCCTTGACTAGTGTTACAAAATAATAATAAAACATCAAGTTTGTTTTACTAATCAAATGTTAGATTTTGTTACAACAATTAATACAATTAATACAATTAATAATTTGATAAATTTACTAATCAAATGTTAGATTTTATTACAACAATTAATACAATTAACAATTAATAATTTGATAATTTTACTAACAATTAATTTTAATAACAATTAGTTTTAATTTTATTAAAAAATAATTTTAATTTTAATTAAAAACGGACTGGGTCGGGCCGGGCTCGGACCCCATATTTTTTCTTCGGGCTGGGCCCGGGCCTAGTAAACGGGCTGAAAATTTTCCGTGGGCCCAACCCATGGACAGGTCTACTTACAATCCCCTCAATTCTTTATAATTAACATTTCATTCAATTTATTACATACTATCAAGAATAATGTATTTTTCGTTTCAATAAAGTGTTTTATATTTATTTAAATTTACGTAAAATACAATTTTGATCAAAATTTTCATTTCACAATATTAAATTTTTAGCAACTACTAATATTTTGAATTTTTACACGCACCTAAAATTTCAAGTTTTCTAGCTAAACTTTACAATCAAACTTAGATTATCTTCTTCAAGATTATTCTTAATCAAATATGAATTGATCATTAATCATGTTTTATTTTTGTTGGACAAAACACGTTAGCGAACAAATATAAATATAAATATAAATATAAATATAAATATAAATATAAATATAAATATAAATATAAATAAATTATATAAACAAATAAAACAACTTAAAAAAAACAAATATTTATATTTATGTAAAAAAAATCAGATTTAAATACAATTAAATAAACAAGATATTTGGAAAACCAAAAATCGAATAAAAGAAATTGAGTTTTACTAGATGTTGAGACCTGTTTACACAGTTTCCTTAAGATAGATTCGGCCGCTCCTATGGTATTTGGAGAAACGTTGGTTGACTGTCTCCCAGAATATAACAACAAAATGATCGCGATAGTAGTACCTTTGCAGTGATTAGCGAACAAATCTTGCCTTCCTCTATCACGGAAACGAATGAAAATATGGAGAGAAAAAGAGAAGAATTTCTGGGAGCAAAAAAAAATTCTATTGAATTTCGATGTGTGTGTAAAGAATTCTTTAAGCTTTTATTGACATTTAATATGGTGGAATTTCAGAAATTTAAAAATTTCCATGAATAAAGATGCAAATGTTTCCATTAAAGGAGCCTTTAAATCAATTTAAATAAAATCAAATCAAATTAAAAATCAATCTGATTAGAATAAAATCAAATTGAGATATTTTTCCTTTTAATATAAAATATGTATTGGGCTAAAATATTCGTTTTACGTCGTACAGGTGCGCCCCTAACCTAGTAGTAGGTTTGGACTTACACCTCTTGCGCGCAATGCGAAATTTTAAGTTTAGTCATTCAATTACTTTTAAGTGGGTTCTCATATATATGTATATATATATCTCACACTTGGCATTTAACTAATGTGGGATTTAAGTTTTTCTTTTCCTCAACAAATATTCACAAGTGGCTTACTTTAAACATCAATTTCTCATTCATCACTCAACCATTTTGAGCATATGATATACCGTTGTAAAGGTCTCATGGAATAGAATATAAAACCATAATTTTATGATTCAACTCTTCACCTTTACCAATCGAAAATATTCTTCAAAGTTTTCAAAAATTACAAATTTTCCAACCGTTCTAACTATTTAATGCAATTTTTAAATATACGTTTAGTATATAATTGAATTTTTTATGTACAAATTCCAGACTTCATAATTATTCTTCCTCAAGGGTCTGAACAGTAATTAAAAGGCAGCTTTATTAAATTTAATCATTTTAATTTATAAATTATCAATATAAAATAATAATTATTTTATAGCATAAAATTTGAAAGTGAGTCATGCAAATTATAGCGTCCCATTATTCTTATTCAAATATTTTCGGTGTCCCAATCTTAATGTTGAATTTGAATAGAGAATAATTTAATATGAAACCAAATTTGTCTAATGATGGATGCGATAGAGCATTGAAACTTTGTTTGTGATTTCAAAGAATTTTAATTGATTTTTGAGGAAAAAGGGTTAATCAAAGGTAACACCAGTAATAATGTCAACTTCTATAGAATAGAAGAGTAGTAGAAAATATAGAGAGTGCTTAGGATTTTGTAAAAGCAAATATACATATTTTAATTATTTGTTTAAAATAGTCCACTTTTTTTTTTATGTTTTCAAAATAAGTTAAATATTAATATTTAACATGATGTAACTTAAGAAAATCAACATTGTTTATGTTTTTTATCACATATATTATTTTGTAATTTGATGTATATATAATTTTTTAAACTAATGAAATATTTAAAATTATAATATTATTAAAACATTTGTCAAATTTTATTTAGAGCTTATAATCAACATTAAAATAAATATTTTAATTTACATTTTATAACAATTGTCTTTTATTTTTATATAATTTTTTAAATCAATTGTCATTTAAACAATTTTAAGTAATTAAATAATATGTTAATGTAGGAAACGAAAAAGAGAAACCATTTCTAAAGGAGTTTGTTTTAATCACTCCTACTTGACTAACCCATTTTCCCAAAAACCCTAAATAAATATTTTAAACGAATTCATTCTCTCCATCCTCTCCTCCCCAAACCCTAAAAGAACCGGCGCTCCCTCCCCTTCCCAACAATGGTGAAAAGGAGCAAAAGTAAGCAAAGCTCAATTCTCTTAGTTTTCTGTTTCCCTTTTATCTTTCTTTAAGGAAGTATTTGTTTTATAGTTATGGTTATATGATTTTGCAGAAAGCAAGAGCAAGAGGGTTTCACTTAAGCAAAAGTACAAGGTTATAAGAAAAGTAAAGGAGCATCACAAGAAGAAAGCTAAGGAAGCGAAGAAGTTGGGATTGAACCGTAAGAAAAAGGTTGAGAAAGACCCTGGCATCCCCAATGATTGGCCTTTCAAGGAACAAGAGCTCAAGGCTCTCGAGGCTCGTCGAGCTCGGGCACTCGAGGAATTGGAGCAAAAGAAAGCTGCCCGAAAGGAGAGGGTATTGTTTCAATATCCTTTTCACTGAAAACAAATTCGTTCTTTATACACTTTTACTTTTTTTTTTGGGGGGGTGGCGGCAGGTTTTTTTAAATTGGAATATTTCATGGATAGTGGTGTATTGAAGGAATGAGTTTGATGCCGAGGGGGAGGTTTAATTTTGAGTTTTAACACGCTCTCTAGTTTGTAGTTGATTAAGCCCGTTAAGATCATGTCTATATGATAACCTTTGACTTTTCCATTTTTGTTTTCAGTAACTTATGTTGCTTTTCACTGTCAATGTTGAATTATTTTTTATGGTTTAAGTGTTGTTATGATTCTAAATGTTATTTGAAGTTTCAATTGTTTACTTTTGAACTTTTATGATTGCCAGGCAAAAAAGAGGAAGATGGGTTTACTTGAGGATGATGACAAGGAACGTATTGAAGAGGGAAAGGGAATTAATGATTCTATCGGAACTACTAAAGCCCGGGGTAAGTTGATATTAAGGTAGAGATTGATTTGCTCTTGGTGGATGGATCAGATATTTTGACGTTTGTCTTCTTATTTGCAGATAGCTCAGATAGAGCTTTCTACAAGGAGTTGGTTAAAGTCATTGAAGCATCAGATGTCATTTTGGAAGTCCTAGATGCGCGAGATCCCCTCAGTACACGTTGTATTGATATGGAAAAGATGGTGATGAAATCCGGTCCTGATAAGCACCTGGTGTTGCTTTTAAATAAAATTGGTAAATTCTATTTTTCACTTTCCCTATCTACTCAATGCTTTCCCTTGTGAGATGAATATGTCAACCTTAAGAAATTCTGGGCATCCTCACTCTGTCTCAGAGATAGAAGGGTAAATTTCCACACAGGGACCATTTTATTTCTTAACCTTCTGATATATAGCTGGATTTGGAATATGTTAAGTTTAAGGAACTTCTAGGCATCCTACCTCGGTTGAAATTTCACACAAGGATCATTCCACTTAACATCTGGATGTATTGTTGGATTTTGCAATGTCATTGTATCTGTATGTTCTAGCAAATATTAGGGCGTTGCTTCTATTACTTTTTCTCCTTACGTTGTTCTTTTAATTTTTTGTTGACTCTTTACAATGAAACCTTGCATTTCAGATCTTGTTCCTCGACAAGCTGTTGAAAAGTGGCTCAAATATCTTAGGGAAGAGTTACCAGCTGTTGCCTTTAAGTGCAGCACACAAGAACAGAGATCAAACTTGGGGTGGAAATCTTCTTCAAAGGCAGCAAAGCCTAGCAATCTTCTGCAAACTAGTGATTGTCTTGGAGCAGAAACTCTCATTAAATTGCTGAAAAACTACTCTAGAAGTCATGAGGTACATTCAATTGTTGTTTTGAGGCTGCAATATAATTTTCTCTCGTTGTTGATTCTTAGCAGTAATTCCATCCTCTATGTTAGATACTCTTCTGGTTATCTGCCTGTTCAAATTCATGACTTTGAATCCCTTCTTGTAATACAAATATCAATGTCATTGTGTAACTTATTTTTGCAGATAAAGAAGTCCATAACTGTGGGTGTTATTGGCCTGCCTAATGTTGGCAAGAGTAGCCTAATTAACAGCTTGAAAAGATGCCACGTTGTCAATGTTGGTGCTACTCCAGGGTTGACAAGATCAATGCAAGAGGTTCAATTGGACAAGAATGTAAAATTATTGGATTGTCCTGGTGTTGTTATGCTTCGATCTGAAGGGAACGATGCGTCAATAGCTCTTCGAAACTGCAAAAGAATCGAGAAGCTGGATGATCCAGTTGGCCCAGGTATTTCAACCAGTGAAATTTGTGTTTCATATAGCTGACTGCAACTATATGCATTAAGGCATAAGCTAGACTTTCTGCAATGTATATCTTAATAGGAAAGGTTTTGAAATTAATATATCTTTTCTAATGCCATTCATTTCATAGAAGATGAATAAAATTGATTATGATGTGGGTGTGCTAACTTTGTTAGAAATATACAAGAGGGAATATAGGAGAAATAAATATGAGACTTAGGTCCCAAGTTAAGTGAGAATGTAAACGAGTTGTGGAATTACACTGACATCAAATCCTCCTACAAAATTACGATTGACTATTGAAATATGCTGCGGCATGATAATGGAAATTGAAGTGCATTGCTTGTCTGGGCAGGAATCTGTGAATAAGAGATCATTTAAGTCTCCCACTATTGGTAATATCTTGACAGAAATGAGCTAGCAATACTAATTTGTAATTCTCCTTTGTCAACAATGCAGTCAAAGATATTCTCAAGCGTTGTCCTGAAAGACTCTTGGTAACAATATACAAGATCCCTGGCTTTCAGTCAGTTGATGAATTCCTTCAGAATATTGCCACTGTAAGGGGTAAGCTTAAAAAAGGTGGTATCGTGGATGTTGAAGCTGCTGCAAGGATCATTTTGCATGACTGGAATGAAGGTCTGTGTGTCAATACATTTTCTGGCGGGCTGTTTTACCTGTCTTAACTTAGAAAATCCGAAAATGGATAAATTAATTGTTAACTTTTCTAATATATTTGGTATACTTCAGGTAAAATTCCATATTACACCATGCCTCCTGTTAGAAATCAAGAACCTTCTGAGGCGAGGATTGTTACTGAGCTTGGGAAAGAATTCAATGTTGATGAGGTTTATAACACTGAATCTTCATTCATCGGAAGTCTCAAGTCAACCGATGATTTCCATTCTGTTGAAGTTCCTGCTAGCCACCCTCTCAAGTTTGATGAGGCTATGCTAGAGGTTTGTAATTGCTCTTTGAGGACACTTTTGTGGTTTAATCTTAGTTTTGCATGTTAATAGATGGAATAGCTTGAACTAATGGTGTTATATAAATCTGTTGGATATTTGCGCACCACAGGATAATGCCCAACCCTTGCAATCAATTGAAGGTGATGAAAAGCAAGAAGATACATCTGGTAATGGTGGTAATGATGAGCAGATGGCTTCTGAAGAAGAAGATGCTGAAAAGGCAAAGTCAAAATCTGCCACAAGCAGGCAAAATGAGAAGCTGTATGCAGTAGAAGGCATGCTGAACACAAAGATGAAAAGAGCTGAGAATAAGAGAAGGAAAAAAGCCAAAAATAAATTAACCTCATGGGATGAAGCTATGGATGATGATGATGATAATTATGACTTTGGTGTGGATTATGTTAAGGGAAAGGAGCAAAACTAGTGGAGGAGTTCCAATGTCAGGTGTTGAAGTTGATGAGTGATGAGAACTAGACATACCTAGAAAATTTTATGCAGACACTGAAGGTGTTGGATCCATGCAGGATCAGAAATTTTGTTTAATCGATGTAATTCCTTTCAATGCTGTCACTTGTTAAAGTGTTATTTAATGAATGCTTACATACTTTTTAAGAACCTGAACGTATAAACTTGACAGTTATTTTTTTTGTTGAATATAAAGGGAGCAGAAATAGATTCAAACAAAAAGGATAATGGGGATTAAACACCCTGGATATTATATTTATTTGGTACTGTATCAGATGAAAAGTGTGAAATACAAATAGAGATACTTGGCACTATTCCTTTTTAGTATCAGGCCCAGGGTCTGTATTAGCAGCAGCAGGGTTGGGGGGATTATAGGAGGATGGGGTTGTAGAAACTCCGTTATTGGCAGTTGAGGGCGAAGCTTTAGCTGCAGCCCCATTGTTTGCAGTGGCACCACTGCCCATAGATGTACTTAGGGAAGTAGACTTTGGAATCAGCCTTTGTGCCTCCAATTCCTCGCGTGCCGCTTGCTCTTTGGCTCTTTTTGCTCTTTCCAATACCTCTTCCTGTGTGCATGAATTAAAGGGGATGTCATATTTTAATAAATCATCAAAATGGAGTAGTAAAATGCAGCAAATTTGCAGATGAACGATTTCAATTCCAACAAAAGAAGAAAAGATCCTGATGGCCAATTTGTTATTGCATTTACTCAGAAAATAATGGTACATCCCTATGTAAACCGACAAAGGTCAGTTTCAAAAATGCTGTAGTAGATGTAAAGTTGAATTCTAGCTTGAGCCTCCAATAACTAACTAGAAATGGAATTCAGATAATACAACTTGCTAGAATTTAAGTTGGTGTGAAACTATGGCCATGCAGTTCATGATGAGGTTAAGAGAGAGGGTTGGTTACTGGAAATGCCATTGATACAGTATATTTGAAAACCTGAACGCCATAATTTTCCTCAAAAGAAAGAAAAGGGGTCTCTTACATTAACTCTTCCTATTGTAAATGAAGCAAAAATAATACCAGCATCAAAAGAAGGCATTTAAAACAAATGATGACTGCAATTTCGTAAGGCTCCCAAGAACATATGTCAAGAAAAGAAAAGAAAACCTTTAACTCCTCCCATTTAAATACCTTCAAATTATTGTTATTTTTCCAGTAAGGTTTGGTTTGTAAGCAATAGAACCAATCACTTTGGGCACCATAACATTAGGATTCAGAAACACACGTAATGGTCAAGCAGAACAGAAGTGTATTAGAGCCAAATTTCAAATTCATAAAACTCTCCACTGGTGGCGTTTGTGCATTACCAAATAAGCTATTCCAAGAGCTATGAAATAAACCCAGCAAAAGTGAACACCCCCCCCCCAAAAGAAAGGGCCATGACATGAATCATGAATTTATCAAGGATTAGATTCAAGAACAAAATCTGGTTACCTGGAAATCCTGCACTTGCTTTTGTTGCTCAACCTGCAACCTTCCAACAACACTCAAAAATTCCCCAACTGTGGACTCGATTCTCTCATTCAATGCTTCAGCTACAGCCTTCCCTAAGAAAAAAACATCCAGCACATTCCTGCTTTCATTATCACCTGCAATACTAAGTATCCCACTCAGTTTCACATAGAAAGGAAGAAAAAAAACACACAGCTACAATGTATTATGGGGTTGGGTTCACTCATTCTTCTCAAGAAACACTCAATTTAACCTTATTCCCACAGGTGCACACAATTGTAACCATGTTTATACTATTAGGTCTTTCAATACTTATTTTCCAGCAAGATAAAATCCCTGGTTCATTACTCCAACTATAACCAGCTTAATGATGCTATCTTGATGAGCTCTTCTAGCATTTCGACTATCTTAATGAGCTCATTAATATTATCACGTTGTAAATAGAAAAAAAAATTAGGGATTTATTCATGTATAAATACACCCTCTATTGTATATTTCCACTACAAACATACACAGAGAAATTCTCGATTAAAATCCAAGTTCATGAAGCAAACACAAAATAAACCCAGAATAGTTGGATTTTTGAATCCCAGAAGCCACTTGGCAGTGATGGATTTGAACACCAAATAAAAAGCAAAGGGAATTAACACCAAGAAACTGAAAAGGAACCAGACCTGAACCAGGAGCACCACCAGGTCCAGTGCTACTTCTGGAGATAACACTACTTCTGTGAATCAGTCTGGGGCCACCAAAGCTAAAACTTGTAAGACAGAGATCTGAGGAACATAGCTTAGTAGGAGGAAGCACAAGAGAGTTGCACGGATTGATACAAGGCTTGGTTTGAACCTTAGATTGTTGAAAAGAGGGGAAAGTAGAAGTGGGGATTGAAGATGAAGCCAGACCGCACATGCTTACTCTCTCTAACTTGCTCCTCCTTTCTGAGTTGTCAAACTCCAGCTTCCATATTTGATATTTCTGTACTTCGTTTTATGTCTTTGTCATCAGAAGAATGTAGTAGATTTTCTTGCAAGAAAAATGGGTTTGGGTTTTGGTGTTTAAAAATCAAGCAGACTGGGCTGGGGGGAGCCTTTCTTCTCGGTTGGTTGATTCTTATATTTGATAAACAGCCCTCTCCTAGGGCTACGGCTCTGCCACAACCATGGGTTCTACACAATATATTTTGGCTAAAGAATATCCAAAAATCCATTTAAACTCCTATAGCTCTTTACTATTTACTATAATATATTTGTAATTTTTTGAATATATTATTTAAATATTATTAAAATATATTTTATACCAATTAAAATATATTTCATTTTATTAACATTTTAATAAAAATATAAACATTTATTAAACAAAATGATTTAGTGTGATACTAAACTATCATCGTAGTTTTATTTAGGTAAAAAGACTTCTTCAGTCCCTCTCAATCTCAAAATTGAGCAATCTTTTTTAAAAAATAGAGCAATTTTGTCTTTGTTAATTTTGAAAGTAAGCAACTAAGGAAAATTAATTTACGGCGTTAATGTTTTTCATCGACCACACATGATTTTGATTGGTATAATAACAAAATTAGCCCTCAAATTTTACACATTCTGTCAATTTGGTTCTAATTTAACAAATTTATTCCGTAACATTTGTGGAAATGAGTAAATGTTAAGGCTGAATTTGTTAAATTTTTTTTAAATTAAGGCCAAAATGACAAACTATATAAACATTGAAGGCTAAATTTGTTATTATACCAATCAAAATTATGTGGAATTGATGGAAGGCATTAAAGTCATGATTAATCATTCCTAGTTTCTCACTTTCAAAATTGAAAAGGATTAAATTACTTTAATTTTGTTGAGAGTGACTAATTTGCTCAATTTTAAAATGGAGGGGACTAAATATATCTTTTACCTTTTATTTACAATAAAATTTAGAAAAATACTTAAAAAATAATATTTTTTAATTTTCACCTAAAATTTCTGAAAATACTAAGATTTAAATAGTATTGAATACTTGTTTGTGCTAATAACAAGTATAAATTACAAAATAAATAAATTTATATAAAGTTTAAATTTAATAGTAAGTTCTATATTATAAAATTATTTAAACACTACAATGTTAAGATAATCCAGACAACCATTATTGTTTTTTAATAAAATTTTAAATAATACATGTGAAAATAACTTACTTTATTAATATTTAAATAAATATAATTTATTATATTTATAGAAAAGTATTTGTATTCATTCATATATAAAAGTTTTTCTTTTAAATAATAAAAATTAAAACAATTATGTAAGTGGAAAATAAATAAGAAAATTCCTTTTCCTAAGTAAGTAGTATAAAAATTATAGGGCTAAAATAAATAATAATATTAACCTCCACTTTTCCCATATATAGAAGGCGTTTCCTTTCTTCCTTTTCACGTGTAATCGGATTGTTGGAAAATGAAAATAAAAACATGAGTTTTCTTTGTTTCATTTTGTTGACTTTTATCCATAGTTCCTAAGTAATTAATTATGTAGTTTTTAATGCAAGAAAGATTACATTTTTTAAAATAAAAAAGTTTAAACAACATGTTTTTGTTGCCGAGTAAAGTATAGATACACAATTTTTGGTTTTTATTTTACATAAAAGTTTTAAAAATAATTATTTTTCTTTTATAAATTGATGTCATTTTAGGTTTTGATGGGACGGTTAGGCTTCCAAAGTCAACCGTGTTGTTTAAATATATTGAAATGTTTTTATAGAAATTTATATATATCTTATATCTTATTGTTGCATGCAATTATATTATTTTGTGATCTGTGTTGAGATTTTAATTTTAATTTTATTTATAATTTAATGCATGATGTTTAAAATTGTTTATCATTTATTGTTATTATTATTAATGGGCATAAAACTATATTTAAAACTTAATTTTAAAAAAAAGAACCTACAATATAACTAAAAAAATGTACTTTCACCAAATGAGTTTTAGCTCGATTGGCATAGGTATTGTTGTCAATGTAGGAGACCATGGATTCGAGTGCGTTGAAGCGCATTATCCTCTTATTTATGGGTTGAGAGGGGCTATGGATAGTTCTAGGTATTGTGTAAAAAAAATAAAAAAAAAAGGTGAGGGAATTGACAAGTGAACTATAGGAGTATAGTAAAAATGTAATTTCACCATTTTAATTACTTATATCTTTATAATTTCTAAAAGATTAAATCAAATTCTTATAATTTTTAACGGGACAAAATACAATTTTACATTTACTAATTTAAAATTGATAACCCCTAATTACGCACTAATTCTACCATAGTTAAATGAGTGGCAAATGTCTATTAATTTAAAAAGGTTTTTCTAACATACATTCACTATCATTTCTTTTTTATCTTGTAACACCCCAAACCCGGCTAAGATGTTATGGCCGTATCTGGTGTGTCACATTGAAGTATCTCTCAAAATTTAGACTTGTTAATAAAACTCATTTCTTAAGTTTGGAAACCTCTTTCGTAATGTTTAACGGAACACTTAACCAAAGGTTTGCCTTATTAACTGCTATTATTATATTAAGTTGATTTAAATCGCGGAAGCATTTGAAAACTCTAACGTTTAAAGTTCGTGTATTTAAAAGCAGTGATTATTTTGAAAATTCGTTTTCACCTAACTGGCTGTATAAAATATGTAAGAAAAAGCCCAATTAAAATTTAAAACCCAAATTAAAGGCCTTATTACAAAACAAAACCCAACTTATAATTTAAAGTAAAATAAAAGCAAATGTAAACATCGACAGTAGTTGTGTGGCCACCTCCGAGTCTCTTACAGCCCCGAATCGTCTAAGGTTGAAGATTACTTGCATAATTAAAAGGAGGGGGTGAGTTTACGAAACTCAGTGTGTAATCCCCTACTAGCCAATCACTATGCAACATGCAGAATCAGTCTGGGCCTGAGCCCTATACAATATCAGTACAGTGTAGGCCTTAGCCCATTACAGTAACAGTGTGTGGGCCTTAGCCCAATACAGTAACAGTAGGGGCCTTAGCCCAATACAGTAATCAGTGCAATGTAGTAATGCAACCCATCCCAATCCAGCCAACACACCACTTCGTACCACCAACACACCATGTGGGGATAAAATCGACCCACCCAACCAACACACCAATATCACAAAGAAGTCGCCAAGATAGTGACGCAAAGAAAGTCGCCAAGATAAAGATATGTGGCAAAGCCACCAAGACAAAGATACTTTCCCTATATTAGAATCTCAACCCCATGCAGTATGTCATGTCATAAATCATACGTGTATGCAGTATGTCATACTCAGTAACAATTATATAAATAACATAAAACAAATCGGTTATACACTCATTTCAACTCCCAGGGGTATAACAGTCATTTTACCATGTGAGGGTATTTTGGTTATTTTACCCATTCAGGGGTATTTCGGTCATTTTACCCTTCGAGGGCATTTCGGTTATTTTACCCTTTAGGGGTATTTCAGTCATTTTACCCTTCAAGGGTATTTCGATCATTTTACCCTTTAGGGGTATTTCGGTCATTTTGCCTTTTAAGGGTATTTCAGTCATTTTACCCTTCAAGGGCATTTCGGCCATTTTACCCTTCAAGGGTATTTCGGTTATTTTACCCTTCGAGGGTATTTCGATTATTTTACCCATCAAGGGTATTTCGGTCATTTGCCCATGAATCGCAAGTTGGGCTTGTCACTTGAGCGGTCGCACGCCTGTGTGGTCTCAAACGCCATGTTTACGACTTTTCAACTTTTCATCGATCTACAGTTGTAGTGGGTGATTACACACCTGTTTATGAAAATGCACAACGATCTACGAACATCGAAAATCTGCATTCAAACACGTTTTCCATTAGTCACTAAACAAAAAGGGGGTATTCTCTTTCCTTTACAACCTTAACCAAAAATTGAACTAATACTTGCCTTGACTGGCAATAGTGACTTAGCCCACCTAATCCACTGACGAAAGTTGACTGCACTCTTCTTGACGGATATCTGCATTGCAAACGGATACATTAAACAAGATTGCTTAATCACGTGGTTGAAATCCACACATGATAATTTTCAGAACCATAGGACATACGGCCTACAACTAGGAAAAAACTAGCCTACCTACTTACCTTGATCGAGTGATAAGAGAGAAGTCTCGACGGCTGTAATATCACTTGATACTCCTTCACTTTTCGTGGAAATTGAACCGTTAGAAAATAGTTGTCAAGTCGTAACAAAATTGAATACATGAAGAGGGAGAGAAAAGTAGTATTCAGCCAAGAGAAAAGAAGAAATTAATGTAATATTCGGCCACAAGGGAAAGAGGAAAGAGCCAAAGGCTATTCGGCCAAAACGAAAAGGGCATGAAGGGAAAGGTAGAAAAAAAAATAAACAAACTCGGGAGATACTTTGAAGTCTTTGTAAGGTTCGGTACCAAAAGAAAAAGTAAAAAATAAAATTGCTCACCCACACTGAAGCAGACAGAGAAAAAAATAAAATAAAATAAAATAAAAAACAACAGTCCCTCAAAAGCCGAAAAAGACCCCAAAACTCCCCCTAGCTGAATTCCCCACACTTAAAACTCCCCAAACGGCACAACTTCCCCCTCCTAATCAAATTCCTTTATTTTCTCCTAAAAATCCTCCCCTTATCCCTCTCTTTGATTTTCTCCACCAATTCTTCCTCAACTCCCTTTCTATGACTAGTTCAAACTCTCCACTACTGTGTTTCAATCCAACACTACTACCTACACAGTTCAAGCAGCAAAATAATTACTTCCTTGCACATCATGGGACTTGAACCTCAAACCTCAAGGATACCTCACATGCCACCTACCACTGGACCAATAGTCTCTTTGTGTCATAAACCGGTATTAATATATAAAAGGCCTAAGTGCCAGTGTCTAGATTCATTTAAGAGAAAAACTAAAAATTGTGCCAACGCTAAGACTTGAACCCAGGCTTCTCAAACACTCCCATACACACCCAAATCACTTAGCCAATAAAGCAAATAAACAATTTTTTCCAAAACATACAAAAATTAAAGACTTGAATTTTGGGGAGTTACAACTCTACCCCCTTAACAAAATTTCGGTCTTGAAATTTACCTGATTAGAAAAGATAAGGATATTACTGTCGCATCACCTCTTTAGGTTTCCACGTAGCTTCTTCTGAACTGTGATTACGCCAAAGCACTTTAACTAATGGAATAGATTTCTTCCTCAGTACTTTAACTTCACGATCCAAAATCTGCACTGGCTCCTCCTCGAAGGTTAGATCTGGCCTAACCTCGATCTCCTCAACTGGTACAATGTGTGTGGGATCAGAATATAATGCCTAAGCATAGAGACGTGGAACACATTGTGAATCCTGTAACATCCTAATTTTGGGCCTAGTCAGAACAATGGTCTTGGGACCAACAATTTGATGAGGGAAAAAAATTATTTTATTATATTTTTATGGTATACGATTTTACAAAATGATTTCATGAAAATTTCGTTCAAAAATTTCGACGTTTAGGTAGTCAATTTAGTCAAAAGGACTAAATTGTAATGAAAATTTAAATTAGAGGTCCTTATATGGTAATTATACCATTGGTTAAGTTGGTAGACAAAAATGGACATGGTTAGGCATGTTTCCAAAGTTTTTCATTAAGGGCATTTTGGTCATTTAGTTATTAAAATGAATTAAAAACAAAATTAAAAGCCAATTTTTGTCCATGTTCAACCCCATGGCCGAATTTCACAAGGGGAAACCATGGTTAGGGTTTTTCAAGCTTCTAAGCTTGATTGTAAGTCTGTTCTAGCCCTGTTTTTAATGTTCTTTACGTTTTTGGAGTCCCGGTAACTTGATTTAGCTTGTTCTAGCAATAATTTAACCTAGGGTTCCTATTTGGAAAAATAACCATAGGTGAAATGTGTTTATTTTAATGTTTTATGGTAAAATATGAAGCTTGAAATTATGTTAAACAACTTTTGCTAAGTGATTTTAAGTGAAAACGAGTAAAACGACATAATCGGTAAAAATACCTAATGTTCATAAGTAAGTGTTAGAGTGGGGATTTGATGTTGCCATAGAAGGGAAAAATGTTCAGCATGTCATAAAACATAATAATAAGGGATGAAGTTTAATTTCCGAGCTTTGGGACAAAAGTGTAAATATGCAAAAGTTTAGGGGCAAAAATGTAACTTTGTCAAAGTTTGAGTTAAGGACTGTTTTGATGAATGTGAGTATTAAATAAGCTAAATTTTCTATTATAGATTAAGAAGAACAAAATTCAGAGTTAGACCGGGGAAAAAAAAAGGTTAAGGACTAAAGTGCTAGATTTGATCATATTTTGTACCGAGGTAAGTTTACTGTAAATAAATGCAATATTTTGATAATTATTATTAATGCTGTTATTTCTCAGCAATTATGTATTTATTTCATGAAAATATCTAATGTTAACTCAAGTATGAGATGACAGAGAATCAGTGTTAAAAGGCCCATTTGAAACATGAGGAATGTATTGGATACAAATGTCATGACATTTGGGTAAAGAGATCCCATGTAAGACCATGTTTAGGACATGGCGTTGGCACCGAGATGAGAGGTCCCATGTAAGACCATGTCTGGGACATGGCGTTGGCACCGAGATGAGAGGTCCCCCGTAAGACCATGTCTGGGACATGAAATGGGCACCTATATGAGGACTCTCATGTAAGACCATATCTGGGATATGGAATTGGCAGTACCAGAAACATCCCATGTAAGACTATGTCTGGGACATATCTTTGGCATGTTATATTCAGACAGGAGACTCGGGTATCCTTAGTATTCCAACTGATTCAACGGGCTAATAAATAGACGATGTTACATGAAAGTTCAGGTAAAAGCCTAATAGACAAGTTTAGGTGAGTTAATAAGATTAAGAGTATCTTAGTTATCAGTTGAGAAAAGAAATTTCAGCAACGAAGGAGTAAGTTAAGCAAGCAAGTAAGTAAACGAGTAAGAGAGTAAGTAAAGAAGAAAGTAAAGATCTTAATGCTTAATAAAAATTTATGAATATAATTGTTTATGATAAATGTTGTTATTTATTTACTTGTAGACTTACTAAGCTTTATGCTTATTTATTTTATTTCTTTTTCTTTCATATAGTATTATCAAGCATAGTCGGAATTTTGAAGACGTCGGAGAGCGTTCACACTATCAACCACCACAACTCGGTATTTTAAGACGATAAATGTTTTGAGCTATGGAATGTATAGGGACTTGGTCATTTCGATTGTATATTCTTAAGATATGACCAAAAGATTATATTTAAATATTTGATGATTAATAGTTATTAAAATGGCTAAGTATGAAGGTTTTTGTTGTTATAAATGTCTAGGTGATAAATTATGCGTAGAAATCATGAAAAAGTAAAAATTGGTAGTGAATCAGTTTTGAGACAGCAGTAGTGACTTGATTTTGAAAAATCACCAAGGATAGTAGAAAATGAATTAGAGGGTGGATGAGATATATAATTAAATCTTATTGAGTCTATTTTCATAGAAAAATAATGGTGTAGACAAAGGAATTATTTATTCTGATATATTTGCATTTAAGTTAGACAAGGTCAAAGTGGTTTTCGGCATCCCCTGTTCTAACTTTGGAAAATCATTAAAAATTGTATAAAAATATTTATGAGTTGTATTTATATTTATAGATTCCTTATTGAGTATATTTTCTATAGAAACAAGTGAGAACACTATATGAAGTCTGCAAAATGAGATAATTGAATTTTAGTGACGAGAGGTCAGGACAGTCGATCAGTGAAACTTGGGAGACTTTAACTAATAAACTGTACTAATTGGCTAAACAAAAAATTCTAAAAACTTTATGGTAAAAAGATATATGAGTCTAGTTTTAGGAAAATTTGCGGATCTAAATTTTGAGTTTCGTAGCTCGAGTTATAATTGATTTAGTGACTGCTGCGCAGGTGGACAGCCTTATTATGAACAGTGAAAGAACTGTTAAAAGTAAATTTTTATGCCCCGAACTTTTAAGTTAAGTCAAGTAACGCCTCATGCTTGTCTCCGACAACGGTCTCGGGTAAGGGGTGTTACAAATCCAGTCTAACTCTGAAGGCAACTCAAGTTGATATGCGACTGGTCCTACACGCTTCAGTATACGGTAAGGCCAATGAACCTAGGGCTAAGCTTACCCTTCCATCCAAACCTCAATATCTTTTTCCATGGAGAAACCTTGAGAAATACATAAACCCCCACAGAAAACTCAATCTCTTGGCATTTAAGATCTGCATAAGACTTCTGCTTATCAGATGCTTCCCTCAGTCGGTCTCGAATCAGTTTTACCTTCTCTTCTGTATCAGAAACTAATTCTGGCCCCATAACTCGCCGCTCACCTAACTCAGTCCAACAAGAAGGAGTACGACACTTACGACTATATAACACCTTGTAAGGTGCCATTTGAATATTAGACTGGTAGCTATTATTATACATAAACTCTGCTAACGGTAAATAGTCTTCCCAACTACCTCAGAAATCCAATATACAACACCTCAGCATATCTTCCAGTACTTGAATCACCCTCTTTGACTGACCATCTGTCTGGGGATGAAACGTAGTACTAAAGTCCAATATTGTACCCAAAGCCTCGTGTAACTTCTTCTAGAATCGAGATGTGAAGCGAGGGTATCTGTCTGATATAATAGAAACTGGTACCCCATGCAGTCTTACAATCTTAGCCACATATAACTTAGCCAACTTCTGCAACGAGTAATCAGTACGAACCAGTATGAAATGGGCAGATTTAGTCATTCGATCAATAATGACCCATACCAAATCTTTCTTGGTAGGCGTTAAAGGCAGCCCACTCACAAAATCCATGGTTACTCTCTCCCACTTCCAAAGTGGAATTTTAACCGACTGAAGGAACCCTAAAGGTAACTGATGTTCAGCCTTCACTTGGTGACAAGTCAAACATTTACCCACAAGATCAATTACTTCACGCTTAAGACCAGGCCACCAATATAACTCACGAAGATCACAGTACATTTTATTCCCGCCGATATGCATAGCATAAGGACTACTATGCGCCTCTTGCAGTATAGACTGCCTCAAATCATTATCCCTCGGTAGACAGACTCTTACACGGAAACACAGTACTCCTTCACTATTCAGCCCAAAATCTGAAGTTTCCACATTCTCAACCTGACGGAAACGAGGAACTAGTGACTCATCCAACAACTTTTACCCTTAATCTGTTCAGTCCACGTCGGTCTAACTTGTAGCTCAGCCAACAAGCTACCATCATCAAACAAGCTGAGACGAGCAAACATCGCTCTCAAATCAGATACAACCCTACGGCTCAATGTGTTCGCTACCACGTTAGCCTTACCAGGATGGTATTCAATTGAGCAATCATAGTCCTTAAGTAGTTCTATTCATCTTCCCTGCCTAAGATTCAACTCCTTCTGAGTGAGGAGGTACTTAAGACTCTTGTGATCTGTGTAAATAGTACACTTCTCACCGTAGAGATAATGCCTCTAAATTTTTAGTACGAATACCACCGCAGCTAACTCCAAGTCATGAGTAGGGTAATTCACCTCGTGAGGCGTAAGCTAACGAGACGCATAAGCAACCACCTTACCATTCTGTATCAGCACACAACCCAAACTAACGTGTGATGCATTACTGTAGATAATGAATTCCTTTCCAGACTCTGGCTGTATTAAGACAGGGGTCTCAGTCAGAACTTTCTTCAATTTCTCAAAACTTTCTTGTTGCTTATCAGTCCAGTTAAACGGTACCCCTTTACGCAAAAACTTGGTCAGAGGTGCAACAATTAAGGAAAACCTCTCAATAAAACGTCTGTAATACCCTACTAGTCTCAGAAAGCTTCGAATCTCAGATACAGGCTTAGGTCGTTTTCATTCTAGCACAACTTTAATTTTTTGAGGATCTACCCTAATCCCCTCGGCAGGTACCACATGACCCAGAAAAGTCACTTCTCGCAGCCAGAACTTACACTTGCTGAACTTAGCATACAGTTGTTTTTCCCTTAAAATTTGTAGGACAATTCAGAGATGCGCATCATGCTCATCCCCAGTTCTTGAATACACCAAGATGTCATCTATAAACACCACCATGAACCGATCCAAATAGGGCTAGAAAACTCGGTTCATTAGGTCCATGAAGGCAGCTGGTGCATTCGCCAGCCCAAATGGCATTACTAGGAACTCGTAATGCGAGTCCTAAACGCAGTCTTATACACATCAGCCTCTTTAACTCTCAACTGATGATACCCAGAACGAAGATCTATTTTGGAGAAAATCGAAGCTCCTTGTAACCGATCAAATAAATCATCTATCCTCAGCAAGGGATACTTATTCTTAATAGTTAGTTGATTCAATTGTCGATAGTCGATGCACATGTGCATAATCCCATCCTTCTTCGTAACGAACAACACTGGTGCTCCTCACGGAGACACACTAGGTCGAATGAATCCTCGATCCAACAGTTCTTGGATTTGAGCTTTTAATTCCACCAGCTCCTTCGGTGCCATCCTATAAAGGGCGATAAACACTAGAGCCGTTCTTAGCAAAAGTTCAATTCCAAATTCAACTTTGCGACTTGGAGGCAACCTAGGGAGCTCATCAGGAAAAACATCGGGAAAATCCTTAACAGTTTTGATATCTTTAACTAAAGGACCTTCAGAATCAGTTACACCAACATAGGCTACAAACGCCTCACAACCCTCGCGAACTAGTTCTTTTGGCCCTTAATGTAGCGATCACATTAGACAGAAAGTCTCTTCGCTCCCCAATCATAGCCACCTCCTCATCTTCAATAGTATTTAACACCATACGCTTAGCAGCGCAATCCAAACTTGCACGGTGTTTAACCAACCAATCCATCCCCAAGGTTAGGTCGAAGTCACCAAATGGTAGCTCTATTAAATCTGCTAGAAATATAACTCCTTGAACCTCTAGGGGTACATCTCTGAACAACTTGTCTACCCTTATTGATTTTCCTATTGGGCTTAACACAATCATCTTATTAATAGTACTCTCACATATGATACCCAAGGTGCCAGACACAGTGCATGCAATGTATGAATGTGTAGACCTTATATCAATTAAAACAGTGTAAGGTACATTATAAATTAGGAACGTATAGGTTATAACATCTGGAGCGTCACCATCCTCTCGACGACGAGCAATATAGACTAGTGCTGGCTGTCTTGTCTCACTATTACCAATGCCTCTGCCAAACATTCCACGACCTCGTCCCACACCATTACCACCTCTAACCTGCCCACGGCCTCTTAGTGGCTGCTGACCACCTCTTACTGGCTGAACAAACCTTGACCTGTAGCTTGCATCTGAGTAGACCTCTAAGGACGATCCTTAACTTGATTCTCCTTAGACCCACATTTGAAACATGCCCCAATCTTCTTCCAACACTCACCCAGATGATGTCTCCCACAATCAGCAGAAGGTTGAGGTCTTGCACTAGAAACCCCAGCTCAGACTGGCCCATCAAACTTAGCCTTCTTTTTAGGCTTTAGAAAAACTTGAGGGCTCTGAATCGCTCTTAAACCTGCTCCTATCTTTCTCACAATTCTGGCACTCAAAGCGCTTCACATCCTTGGTGATTTTTTCCTTTTCAACTAGGGCAATAAAATCTCGCTCCCTCTGCGGAGTCATCAGGACTCACAACTCATCTAGAGGTTGTCCTCAAACCGCACATAGCGTTCATACTCAATTGCCACTATCCCCCATGCATAACGACTTAGTCATAGGAACTCTCTGCCTCATATTCTGCCACATTCTTATTCCCCTGAATCAAACTCAAAAATTCCTTTCTTCGGACGTCCACATAACTTGCCCCCACATACTTCCCTTGAAAAGCTAACTTGAAGAAATCCCACGTTAACCGGTCGGCCTGAGTACCTTTTCTCAATGTAAGCCACCACTGATAGGCTTCATCTCGTAGTAAAAACACTGCACTTTTTAGCTTTTTCTCAGAAGTTCAGTCGAGGTCATCCATTATTCTTTCTGTGGCTTCCAACCAGTATTCAGCCACATTAGGGGCTACTCCAGAAACACCCTTAAAGATTTCTGCTCCATTCGACCGAAGTCATTTTGAAATTGACCCACGGCCTACAGCACCAGTACTGGTCCCTGCGACCATTTTCAGAATGCGAAGCATAGTTTAGGATAATGCATCATCCCCAGCTGCTCGATCGAATGATCCCATATCAGTCACTGGTGAAGCTGGTGCCTCCCTAGCCTCAACATTGGGCATGTGGCCTGATGTCGATGACCCAACCCTAGCACTACCTCGGCTTCTACCGCAGTCTCGTGTACCCCTTCCGCGAGTACCTCTAGCGCTTATATCGAATAAAGTATTATCTGTTTACGAGGTTTTATGCATTAGTTTACAGTTCCAGTAATTATTAACATATGTCTTATGAACAGTAGTGATCAGAGTTTTATTTTCGCAAATCAGAGTCTCCCTACATTTTCCAGTTTCCTACAGTCTCAGTTTACTCTAACTAAAGAGTTTTAGTACAGTCTTACTATCTCTCAATATATTTCAGTTTAAGCAGTCTACAATACATAAAAACTTACAGATTCGGCGCTAGAGTCTCGGTGTGCTACACTTGTAACCTTCAAAAATAATTTGAAACAGTTTTCTAAAATTTTAGATATTTTCAAACCTATTTCACAGCCGAGTTTTGTAACTTGACTCTGATACCACTAAATGTAACACCCCAAACCTGGCCTAGACTTATGGCCATATCTGGTGTGTCATATTGAAGTGTCTCTCAAAATTTAGACTTGTTGATAAAACTCTATTCTTAAGTTTGGAAACCTTTTTAGTAATGTTTAGCGGAACATTTAACCAAAGGTTTGCCTTATTAACTGCTATTATTATATTAAGTTGATTTAAATTGCGAAAACATTTGAAAACTCTAACGTTTAAAGTTCGCGTCTCTGAAAATAATGATTATTTTGAAAATTCGTTTTCACTTAACTAGTAGTATAAAATATGTAAGCAAAAGCCAACTAAAATTTCAAACCCAAATTAAAGGTCTTATTACAAAACAAAACCCAACTTATAATTTAAAGTAAAATAAAAGCAAATGTAAACATCGACAGTAGTTGTGTGACCACCTCCGAGTCTCTCGCAGCCCCGAATCGTCTAAGGTTGAGGAATACTTGCACAATTAAAAGAAGAGGGTGAGTTTACGAAACTCAATGTGTAATCCCTTACTAGCCAATCAGTGCAACATGAAGAATCAGTCTGGGCCTGAGCCATATACAATATCAGTACAGTGTGGGCCTTAGCCCATTATAGTAACAGTTTGTGGGCCTTAGCCCAATACAGTAACAGTGGTGGCCTTAGCCCAATACAGTAATCAGTGCAATACAGTAATGCTACCCATCCCAATCCAACCAACACACCACTTCGTACCACTAACACACCATGTGGGGATAAAATCGACCCACCCAGCGAACACACCAATATCGCAGCAAAGCTGCCATTAATAGTGACGCAGTAAAGCTGCCAGTAACAATATATGTGGCAAAGCCACCAGTACAGTATACTTTCCCTATATCAGAATCCCAACCCCATGCAGTATGTCATGTCATAAATCATACGTGTATGCAGTATGTCATACTCAGTAACAGTTATATAAATAACATAGAACAAATCGGTCATACACTCATTTCAACTCCTAGGGGTATAACAATCATTTTACCCTATGAGGGTATTTCTGTTATTTTACCCTTTAGGGGTATTTCGGTCATTTTACCATTCGAGGGCATTTCGATTATTTTACCTTTCAGGGGTATTTCGGTCATTTTACCCTTTGAGGGTATTTCAGTCATTTTACCCTTCAAGGGTATTTCGATCATTTTACCCTTCAAGGGCATTTCGATCATTTTACCCTTCAAGGGTATTTCGGTTATTTTGCCTTTTAAGGGTATCTCGGTCATTTTACCCGTCAAGGGTATTTTAGTCATTTGCCCATGAATTGCATGTTGGGCTTGTCACTCGAGCGATCGCACGCCCGTGTGGTCTCAAACGCTGTGTTTACGACTTTTCAGCTTTTCACCAATCTACAGTTATAGTGGGTGATTACACACTTGTTTATGAAAACACACAACGATCTACGAACACCAAGAATCTGCATTCAAACACGTTTTCCATTAGTCACTAAACAAAAATGGGGTATTCTCCTTCCTTTGCAACCTTAACCAAAAATTGAACTAATACTTGCCTTGACTGGCAATAGTGACTTAGCCCACCTAATCCACTGACGAAAGTTGACTGCACTCTTCTTGACGGATATCTGCATTGCAAACGGATGCATTAAACAAGATTGCTTAATCACGTGGTTGAAATCCGCACATGATAATTTTCAGAACCATAGGACATACGGCCTACAACTAGGAAAAACTAGCCCACCTACTTACCTTGATCGAATGATAAGGGAGAAGTCTCGACGACTATAATATCACTTGATACTCCTTCACTCTTCGTGGAAATCGAACCGTCAGAAAATAGTTGTCAAGTCGTAACGAAATTGAATACATGAAGAGGGAGAGAAAAGTAGTATTCAGCCAAGAGAGAAGAAGAAATAAAGGTAATATTCGGCCACAAGGGAAAGATACCCGGGAGAACCTCAGACCTCATGGATACCTTACACGCCACCTACCACTGGAGCAATAGTCTCTTTGTGTCATAAAACCAGTATTAATATATAAAAGGCCATGACTTAAACCCAGGCTTCTCAAACACTCCCATGCTCACTCAAATCACTTAGCCAATAAAGCAAACAAACAATTTTTGCCAAAACATACAAAAATTAAAGACTTGAATTTGGGGCATTACAGATCTAATTAAATGAAATGAATGAATTAAATATATTATATTTTATGTTTTACTCAAATTCACTTTTGTAAATTTTTATTTTAATTGAATTAATTTCCAATTCATATTTAATTTTTTATTCATATTTTATAGTTATTTTTGTAAAAATAGAATGTCGATAATGACAATATCACAAAGGAAAAAAAAGAACACACAGATTTTACATGGAAACCCTTTTGGGAAAAAACCGCGAGTAGAGGAGAAGAAAATTCACTATGTTGAATTCGAATAATTACAAGAGGAGTAGACTATGTCTATTTATAGGTTTGTAAAACCATATTCTAATAGGAGTGTTGTAAGATTGAAACACCTTATTTTAGTCAATATCAAACAGATGGAGTTTAATAAGGTTTAAAAAACCTTATTCTAAAATAAAATAAAAAAAATATAATTCTATAGGGTTTTTACTTTTATTTTATTTTACCACTGTATTTTATTTAAATAAGGATTCGGGTCACTTAATTCTAACAATCTCCACATTGACACAAATTCTTAATGAACAAGTTCTTCATCGCGAACTTTCAACGAACAAGTTCTCCACCTCTTCCATAAAACCCCTTAAAGGTTTAACTTCAACAATGAACACCAACCAAGTCTAAGCAATGCTCAAACTTGGTTATAGGAAGTGACTTAGTCGTCGTATCTGTAGGATTTTCATGAGTACTAATTTTTGCTCACAACAATATCACCACGAGCAATAATATCACGAACAAAATGATACCGAACATCAATGTGTTTTGTTCTATCATGAAACATTTGATCTTTTGTAAGGAGATGACACTCTGTCTGTCACAAAATACTGTATTGATTTGAAGGTCTTCATTGAGTTCACTAAAGAGTCCCTTCAACCAAATAGCTTCTTTACAAGCCTCAGTAATCATCATGTACTTAGCTTCAGTGGTAGACAAAGCAGCTGTAGTTTGCAAAGTGGCTTTTCAACTGATTGCACAACCTCCGATTGTAAAGACATAACCTGTGAGAGATCTTCTTCTATCAAGGTCTCCAGTAAAATCAACATCAACATACCTAATGGCTCCATCTCTAGTTCTTCCAAACTATAAGCAAACATTAGTAGTACCTCGTAAGTATCTTAAAATCCACTGAACTACTTTCTAATATTCTTTACCGGGATTCGCCATGTATCTGCTAACTGCATTGACTGCATATGATAAATCTGGACGTGAACAAACCATAGCATACATGAGAGATCCCACTGCACTAGAGTATGGAACATGTGACATATACTCAATCTCATCATCTGATTGTGGAGACAAAGCTGATGAAAGTCTGAAATGGGCTGCTAAATGAGTACAAACAGGCTTAGCATTCTGCATATTGAATCTGCAAAGAACTTTCTCAATGTACCCCTTCTGATTTAGGTACAATTTACTTGCTTTTCTATCTCTGAGAATCTCCATACCAAGTATCTTCTTTGTTGGTCCCAAATCTTTAGTCTCAAATTCTTCACCTAGTTGGGCTTTGACCTTTCTTATCTTTCCTTTATCTTTCGCTGCTATCAACATGTCATCAACATAAAGGAGTAAATACACAAAAGAACTATCACTGTTTTTCTTAAAGTAAACACAACTGTCAAAGCTACTTCTTTTAAAATCATAAGAAGTTATAAAATAATCAAACCTCTTGTACCCCTTTCTTGGTGACTGTTTCAAACCATAAAGAGACTTTTTCAGCAAGCAAACATAGTCCTCTTTTTCTGAGACTGTAAAACCCTCTGGTTGTTGCATGTAAATATCCTCCTCAAGTTCTCTATGCAAAAATACAGTTTTTACATCTAACTGCTCAAGCTCCAAATCATGCATGGCCACAATACCAAGCAAAGCTCGAATCGAACTATGCTTCACAACTGGGGAGAACACATCTGTGAAGTCCACTCCTGCAATTTGACTGTAACCCTTTGCAGCAAGCCTTGCTTTATATCTGGGTTCTTCAACTCCTGGAGTCCCTTATTTCTTTTTAAACACTCATTTACAACGAACAACCTTTTTACCTTTAGGAAGTTTCACAAGATTCCATCTTTTGTTTTTGTGGAGTGATTCCATCTCCTCTTGCATAGAAAACATCCATTTTTCTGAGTCTTCACAACTAACTGCCTTAGAATAATTAGATGACTCTTGGTTTGCATCTATTTCTTCAGGCACATTTAAAGCATAAGCAACTAGATCAGCCTCGGTAAATGTTTTTGGAGGTTTAATTTCTCTTCTAGTTCTGTTTTTGGTAATAGAGTATTGTGGTGAAGAAGCAACTCTATTCTAAATTTTTGTACTGGCTTGAGGAGTCGACTCTATTGTAGATTTTGGATTAATATGATGCTCCACCTGCTTTTGATTTTCTTTATTGGAAGAGCCTTTAAGAGATAAGTTAGGTAGCATAACCGTTTCATAAAAAACAACATCTCTGCTAATCACAATTTTTCTATTTTTGGGACACCATAACTTATACCCTTTTATACTGGCTTTATAGCAAAGAAAAACACATTTAATAGATCTCAATTCCAATTTTCCATTATCAAAATGAGCATACGCAGGACAACCAAAGATCTTTAAATTAGAATAGTTAGCAGGATTACCAGATCATACCTCTTATGAAGTCACTTTCTCAATGGCAACAGATGGAGATTGGTTGATAAAAAAACATATAGTAGAGGTTGTTTCGGCCTAAAATGACTTTGGTAAGTTGGTATTTGACAACATACACTAAACCTTCTCTATGATCGTTCTGTTCATTCGTTCTGCAACGCCGTTTTGCTGTGGAGTATGACGAACTATCAAGTGTCTTACGATCCCTTCTGACTTGCACAGTTTATTAAACTCATCAAAATAGAACTCTAAGCCATTGTTTGTGCAGAGTTATTTTATTTGTTTTCCCATTTACTTTTCAATCATGGTTTTCCAAGACTTAAATGCAGAAAACACATCGTTTTTCTACTTCAGGAAGAACGCCCACACTTTTTTGGAAAAATTATCAATAAAAGTTAGCATATAATTAGCTCCACCTCTCGAAGGCACTCTGGATGACCCCCATAGATCATAATGAATATACTCCAACGTTCTCTTCGTATTATGGATTCCTCTGGTGAATCGAACTCTCTTTTGTTTCCCAAAAATGCAGTGCTCACAGAACTTTAGTTTGCAAATTCATTGCCCATCAGGAAGTCCTCTTTTGCTCAATTCTACCATGCCATTCTCACTCATATGCCCTAGGCACATATGCCAAAGTTTAGTAATATCATCATCTGACAGGAAGAGGATGCGACAGCTGCATCACCAATAATAGTAGAACCCTGCAAAACATATAACTTGGTAGTCTTTCTCTGTCCTTTCATCACAATGAGGGAACCTTTGGAAATCTTCAGAACCCTACTTTCAGCTGTGTATTTGGACCCTTTTGAATCAAGATTACTCAACGAAATTAAATTTCTCTTCAATTCTAGAACATGTTGCACGTCACTAAGTGTTCTGACAACTCTATCAAACATCTTAACTTTAATTGTTCCAACACCTGTAATTCTACATGAAGCATTATTTCTCATCAAAACAACACATTCAGACACTGTTTCGTAAGTTGTAAACCAATCCCGATTGGGACTCATGTGGAATATGTAGCCCGAATCAAGGATCCACTCCTCGGTAACTTTAGAATTATTGACAGAAGCGACTATAAGTTCACCATCACTGTAGTCTTCTACAACATCAGCTTTACCGAAATTTTCTTGTTGTTTTCCATTTTGATTCGCAACCTCCCTTTTGATCTTGTTCTATAACTTATAACACTTAAATTTAATGTGCCCTTTCTTCTTGCAGAAGTTACAAGTTTTACCCCTGTTTGAAGACTTCAATCTACCCTTAGATTTACCGCGAGGATTCCATTCTTGTGTCCTTCCATGATCATCATCAGCATTCTGATCTTGTCTTCCATGAACAATGAGACCCTCTCCTTGAGAGTCAGTTTTAACCACAAGATGCTTCATCTTATCATATGAGGTTAAAGAATCATAAAGCTTATCAACTGTGAGAGACTCACGGCTATATAAAATCGTATCTCTAAAGGTTGAATAAGACGGAGCCAACGAACAAAGTGGAATCAACCCTAGATCTTCCTTATCATACTGAACCTCCATGGCCTCCAAGTTTGAGAGAATTTCTTTAAACACTATTAAGTGTTCGTGCACAGATGCACCTTCCTCCAAACGATGATCATAAAGACGTTGCTTCATATACAACTTGCTAGTTAGAGTTTTCGACATAATCCAGCGGCGCTCTTCCATAATCCAGCGGCGCTCTTCTCCTTCATCACATCCTATAAAATTTTGTTAGACAAATGCAGATGTAACTGTGTTAACGCCTTTCAATCCTTGTGCTTCTTCTCTTCCTCCGTCAATATTGAAGGCATCTTATCTACCCCTAGCAGGGCTTCCTCTAAGTCCATCTGTGCAAGAACTGCCTGCATCTTTATCTGCCACAATGCGAATCTGGTGTTGCGATCCATCATTGGAATTTCATACTTCAAAGACGCCATTACCGTGATTGAGATGAACAACCCGGAAGCTTGGATACCAATTTGTAAAAAATAGAATGTTGGTAATGACAATATATCACAAAGGAAAAAAATAAAAATAAAGAACACACAGATCTTACGTGGAAACCCTTTTGGGAAAAAACCACTAGCAGAGGAGAAGAAAATTCACTATGTCGAAGTCGAATAATTACAAGAGGAGTAGACTATGTCTATTTATAGGCTTGTAAAACCATATTCTAATAGGAGTGTAGTAGGATTGAAACACCTTATTCTAATCAATATCAAATAGATGGAGTTTAATAAGGTTTACAAAACCTTATTCTAAAATAAAATAAAAAAAGTATAATTCTATAGGATTTTACTTTTTTTTATTTTACCACCGTATTTTATTTAAATAAGGATTTGGGTCTCTTAATTCTAACAATTTTAATTTTGACAATATCACAATGGAACCTACTAATGAAACTAGAAATGAGTTTATTGATTTAACATTAATTTTATTTCATCTTTGAGGAAAAATAATGTATATGTCACTGGAAATTGAATGCTTCAAATTTTTAGTAGTTACAATCAAATCCTTTTTTTATTATAAGTTAAACAAATTTTATCTACCATAGTTTAACATAATGCTTAGTCTTTCAACAATAACTTTTATACTTACCTATATATATTTTATATATAAATATAAAGATTGTCTAGCATTAAATTTATTTTTGCATATTTTAAGTGTTTAATCTTAATAATTTTCTTCGCATATATTCAAAATATTACAAATATAGTATATTCTATATAATTTATACAGATAATAATTTTGTGAATCGCACGCGTAAAAAAACTAATATAGATATAATGTTTTTATCGATGATAAATTAATTAAGTCTTTTATTAATTTCATTGCGTTGATTATTAAATTATAACAAATGATAACATGTGACGATGACACATGGCATATCATATGAAATCAATGCTAACAACATATTATTAGATTAACAAATATTATAAATGTAAATTAGAAAATATTATAAATAAATATACGATTGAAAAAAAATGTTAAACATTTTCCCTCTCGCCTTTCTTCTTTTCTTTTTCCTATACTTTCAAACAAAGTTCGAAAGAATCTTTCCATTTCTTCTTCCTTTCCTCTCTAATTTGTATCTCAAAGTTGGATCACCACTAAAGCATCGTCATGGTCACTTATTTTTTAAACTCATATTTTAGTCGTCAAAGATTTTTAGAGAATACCCTAAAACCTATCATGTAATACCTCAAAATCCAGTACAATAAACAGTAATATCCCTAGACTTGATATAGTGAAATATAAAAGAGAATTTGAAGATAAGTTTTATAGATGAAGCTTTAAAAGATTGTTTTGATTCCTAGAAGAGGAAATTTGAGAGAATGATTGTGAATATAAAATTTTAGTATAAATGACCAAATTATAAATTTTGAAAGAGTTAAAAACAATCGTGTAAATTGACCAAAATGGGAAATGTGAGTTATTAGTGACAAATTGGGGTAAGAATAAATTGGATTGTATGTTATTGTGATAAAAAACACTTTTGGGACCAAATTGGAAAAATTAAAAGTATAGGGACCTGTAGTGAAAATTGCCCAACAATGAAAGAAATTAGTTTAAAAGGATTATAAAGTGATTTACGATCAGTATTGTAACTATGTGTAAGGAATAAGGACTTATGGGACTGAATTGAATAAAAAAATGAGAGTTTAGTGACTAAATCATAAATTTCCCATTTTTTATCGAAAAATGTCCTACATTCAAATTATATAGATATATGATGCTCATAGTTCATGAGTATAAACTATGAAAAATTTTGGGTATTAAGTGCCTTTATTGAAATAAAGAAAAAGTGATGAGACAAAAAGGGGTTAAAGTGCAATTTTCCACAAAAAGAGCAATATGGTCACTTTCACGTTAAATTCGTAGTAGAAATATTATTTTATGGGATATTAAGATATTGAGATTAATTTGAGCCATTGGGTGTGTTTAAAGATCTAAGACTTAATAAAGACAACACATTAATTAGATATTTTTATCAAACTTTGATTTTGACTATAACTAATCTTTTAACTGAAAAAAAAGAAAAAGAAAAAGATGATATTTTTCTCATCTCTTTTTGTAACACTCCTCACCCATACCGACGCACAACATGAATGGAAGATGCTGCCAAAACACTTCCTTAGCTCGTGCAGAATTTTTCTTTTAAGAAACATCATTTAAATGCTTAATAAAAAATTCCTTTAAAAACATTTTTAACATTTAGAAAATTTGAACACATTTTTTAAAATTATTTTGGAACATTTCTCAGCGGTTTGAAGATGCCCAAAACTTGAAATAGGGTTTTGAGGGCGCAAAACAATCAAAACCTAAGTTGTATGGGTATAAGGGTTGCAAGTCTCAAGACTTGGCCTGTAAGTCTCGATACTTAAGCCTTAAGTCTCTAAACTTAGGTGCAAAACTGTAGATATTTGGCCTCGATGTTTGTAAGTCTCAAGGCCCTTGGACCCTTGGAGCAGGAATTGGTTGAAAAACACTTCAAACCAATTATAAACTTCATCAAAACATGCCAATAAGTTCAAAATTAATTTAAAAAACCATTTCAAAACTAAATTAAAAAAATTATAATCATTCAAATGCTTGAATGGAGTAATGAAATAAAAGCTTATAAAAGAGATATGAAAAGAGTTTAACTTTACAAATAACCTTACAATTTCAATTCTAATAAATGTCTTTGTGCGCATGCCAAGATTCAAAACCAATTACAACTAAATTAATGAATTACAACCTCAAACTCAAGTGGCAATGTGATGCTCCCAGGTCAAGGACATAATTTCCTTGAAAGTCCAAAACCTATGTGTTTTAAACAACTAACACATGAGCTTAAACAGCATAGTAAGTATCAATGGATAAAGTTACTTATCCTATCCTTATTAAGGTTGAGTCCCTTTTACAGATACTATGCCAATTTCATGCAAGCTCATTATACTACTACTCATTGGTCCATTTCGGTTTACAATGAGTCAGGGCTCAACTTACATGTTGATTTTTTTTAATCAATTCATTTAATGGAATTCCTATTTGAGACTAATATGTATAGTTCTATAGTCTCTTGACATGTTCTTTATAACAGGTATATTATATAGCATATGCTTCCTATATGAACCATGCACTTCATTTTAATTTCTTCAAAATAGAGTATGCTTGAATCATCAATTTCCTTAATATCATTAAGGTAAGTTCACTAGGCCATATAATTTTAGAGCACATTAATCATATTAAATTCTTATCAGCGTACTTATTCATGTACTTTCTTTTCATTTCACTTAGTTATAACTCTTTTATCTCAAAAAACTATGTTTTTTCTTTTAACCATTTATATTTGTTCTTACCATTTTTCATCATCCTTTTAGTTCCTTATCACTCATAGAAGACTCTAGTAAAATATGACTTAAATACACGAGACTCCTCCACCACACGTGAGAACCGAAGTGCTAAAATATAAGATAGCATAACATATCCCTTCACCACACTAATGAGCTCATGAGAGCATAACTACACCACACCAAGATGCACATAAGTGTAAGGCTCGAAGGCGATATAAAGCACACATGAGTTCAAAACCTCCAATAGAACTCCAAACACGCTATAACCCCTAATTGGCATGCCAACTGTATCCTAACATTTCACCAAGTCTACTAGGGAACATTACAATTATAATTAACATAAATCCATTAAGGCCATTAAATTTTCTTCAAAGGCAACAAAGCCTAGCAATCTTCTGCAAACTAGTGATTGTCTTGGAGCAAAAACTCTCATTAAATTGTTGAAAATTACCAAGAAGTCATGAGGTGCATTCAATTGTTGTTTTGAGCCTACAATATAATTTTCTCTCATTTTTTATTCTTAACAATAATTTCATCCTCTATGTTAGATACTCTTCTAGTTATTTGCCTGTTCAAATTCATGACTTTGAATCCCTTGCTGTAATACAAATATGAATGTTGTTGTGTAACTTATTTGTGCAGATAAAAAAGTCTATAATTGTGGGTGTTATTGGCCTGCATAATGTTAGTAAGAGTAGCCTAATTAATAGCTTGAAAAGATGCCATGTTGTCAATTTTGGTGCTACTCTAGGGTTGACAAGACCAATGCAAGAGGTTAAATTGAACAAGAATGTAAAATTATTGGATTATCCTGGTGTTGTTATGCTTCGATCTGAAGGGAACGATGCATTAATAGCTCTTCGAAACTGAAAAAGAGTTGAGAAGCTAGATGATCCAATTGGCCTAGGTATTTCAACCAGTGAAATTTGTAGATGCCATAGAATTTCGATTTTAACAAAAACGATCCTACCTCACCGTTACACACCACAATTGGAGTTCCCCTGAATTCCAACCACTAACACATTGGATTGTGGCTTAGCCACTATTGGTTCGCAGATAAACTACCAATGGTTGTGGGTACACAACAAAGTCTTGCAAATGAAATTTGCCTCTAGCTGTGGATTACACAACATTTAACCCCGGATGGAATCTGCCCTTGGATGTGGATAGACAACAAATAACATACAGATGGAATTTTCCACTGGATGTAGGTACACAAAAAATTTTTGCAGATAAACTGCCAATCCTTCCTCCATTCATATCCTCCCACCCCATGCAATACAATATTTCATGCTCAAAACAGATCAATAAAATAGCATTTAATATGCTTTTAACTGAACAATACGGCTGCAATCAATATACTTATAACAATTCGATATAATATCAAATAATATGCTTATAACAAATCTATTCAGTAACACATATCATGCTTATTATTTGTTCGATTTAACGGTAACATAAGGTATGCTGAACATACAATTTCAAATGCAGATACAATAGACATATGTATTAATCACAATTCAAGCAAATATATATAGTATTAATTTAGTCAATCAGATCATGGATTCTAATATTATTCATATAATCAGGGGCTTAATTGAACAAATTAAAACACTAAAATAGTTTGGTAACCATTCAGGGACTAGATTGAAAAAATAATAAAATTCTGGGTAAAATTGTAAAATCTGAAAAATAGGGACACACGGCTGTGTAGGATGCTATACCATTTGGAGGGGTTACACGACCGTGTGGCCAGGCCATGTAACAGATTGTGGTCGTGTGGAAATTACAAAATTAACCTACAAGAGAGACACAACCGTATGGTATGTAGTGTTTAGGGTTCTTAATCGTGTGAGACTTGAACTAGCCTAGGGTTCCAGTGCCACATGGCCATGTGAGAGATCGTGTGGTCCACATGCCCATGTGGTTGGCCGTGTGGCCTTAATTTGAGGCATGATTTACCCCAATTCCTTTGTAAAAGAGCACACAACTATCACTAGAATCTCGACCGACGTTCCTCGCGCTCAAATCTAGGTCGATACACCTAAAACGAGTCCTTCAAATGATATTTATACACAAGCTAATGTTTTGTTTCAAGATTTATCAAGATTATCGGGAATTTTGACAAGATTTGTAAAAGATTCATTAGTTTGAATGAAAGATTAGCATCAGATGTAGATTCTACGAGAATTTGGGTTTAATTATCGAAATTGAATTATACTTACTGATTCTTGGAAAATATAGAGATTCTATTGACGTTAACTCTAAAATTGATGTACAGAACAGTCGAATAGATGATATTTTTATCTGGAACGGTAAAATATTCAGTAGCAAAGTATGTAAAATTTGATGTAAAAAAGAGGAAAGAAAAGAAAAGAGATAAGAAACAGAGAAAAGAAGGAAAATCCTATTTGGATTTGAAGAGAAAACAAAACCCTAGTTCAACTGGGGAAAGTCAGATTAAATATCTGGGGTTTGGGAACCCTGGGGCAGCAGGAGAAATTTTCCCAAAGTTATGGGTTAAAATTTAAAAGAAAAATTGAAGAGAAAAATAAAAGAGACAATTTTGAGGATGAGGTGGCTCAAGCTTGGGTATGCAAGGGGAAGGATGAAGGCTTAACCATTGGGTTATTGCCCATTTCTTGTTAAGCTTTTACTCCAAATATTGTATGTTCTAATGTGGTTTTTATCTTAGTTTGCGAAAAAAAAAAAGAAAATAGATGAGAGAGGAGTGGATAGAACCTAGGACCTTTAGGGAGTGCACTAACTACTTGATCATCAAGCCTAGGTTATTTCTTGGCTAAATATTTCAATTAAGCCCCGATATTTCGAGCCATGGCAAATTTACTATAGTTCTCCGAGAAAAACTACGTTATGAAAATGAATCAGAAAGAATTGTCCTATGAGTATGAGTGATGGTTCATGATTAGCTTATGGTTAATGCGTTTATTATGTTACTTATATACATGTTAAGCTTATTATGTGATAATATACTAACCAAATTTTGGTTATGGAATAAGTTATGTAAGGTGATAAAGAATACTATATTTGTATGTTATTTTCAATTATTGAGATATGAAATGTCAGGTATGTTGTGTTTAATTTTATATGAACTTACTAAGCTCTGAGTAAGCTTACCTTTTGTTTCATTTTTCTTCCTTGTAGATTGTTACAAATCGGGCATTCGGTTGGATCAAGTTGGAGCTCACACTATCTTTAAATCCCTCTGGTAGACTTTTGAACATCTTGGCCCGGTTATAAGTGGCATGTGAATAGGTGTAAACGGTTATGTATATATATATGTGTGTGTGTGAGATTGAAACTTATGTTTTTGGTACAATTTGATGTAGAAATAGGTGTAATGTATGAAAGTAGTAATGTTGTTTTGGTCGGTTTGTTACATGAAATGGCATGTATGCTTTGGTTAATATTGTGTATCTTACTTGATGAGTTTTGGCACTTAGAAATGAAAATGATGTGATAAAGCTATATGTATGGATGTTAAGGTAGGTTTATAAGTGAATGGTTTGATTTAGTCTTGTTGTAATGTGGTGCCAATTGTGACATATTGGTTAGATATCTAGGGTGATATTAAGTAGTATTTTTTGTATGAAATGTGAATTTTTTGGACAAGTATTGATTAATGGATATGTGCATTATAAGTTCACTTATGGTTGGTTTAATTTACACACGTAAAGACCTATATTTTCCCTACATGGTTTGACACACGACCATGTGTCACACACGGGCTTGTGACACAACTGTGTGAGCTTTAGAATTTAGATAGCATGTACACCACATGGTTCCCGATTGTCACACGGGTTGACCACATGTTCATGTGGTACTGTTTATTTGGTCATTGAACTTTCACACGGTCTCAGTTAGTTACATGGCCCCGGTACACAACTGTGTGACTTTTAATGAACTTATTTGCATCAGGTCCACACAGCTTCAATGAGTTACACGGCCTGGCTACATGGCCGTGTGACTCCCTTTCACACGGTTGCAGTTTACCAAACGGTTGGGTGACCCTTTTTTACTGAAACTTCCAAACTTTTTGACAAGTTTCCAATTAAGTCGCTATATGTTCTCGAGTTGGTTTAAGGGCTTTTGTAAGCTCATTTGAGACTCGAATTTGTTTGAAAAACATGTTATGCTCAAATTGTAGAATGTTCTAGTACTTGATCGAATGTCTAAAGTTGAATATGTTCGTTTTATGCTTGTTTCACTATTGTAGAACCCCCATAGCTTAGGTTTAGCGGCCGGACTAGGTGAGGGGTGTTACAATAGTTTTCTTGCACAACGGAAAATTAAAATTTTGAAAATTGACATGGTTTGTGTTATTTATAGACCGAAATTGTATTAGACCCAATTATACATTAGACTGAAATTATACTTGTTTTTTTGGATAAGCGGATCCTTGATATTTTCTAGCTTTCAACCAAATGATCTTCTATGCTATTCTCATACCACGAACTACTTTAAGTGTGGGCTCAAACTAATTGAATCAAAACATAGAACTAGGAAAAAAATTTCTTTTTAGGGTGAAAACAAAAATTCTCTCTTCAAAATAGAAATCTATAAAATTATTATTATGGAAAAATATATTTAATAGTTGAGAATAAATTATCTCTATTTTTCGGCAGAGTAACAATATCTTAAAGCTGTTTTAAATAGCTCTACCGGTGCTATCTATTTATAGGGAGAAAAAGTAGAACCCTTGTTGAATTGTAAAGGTTTATTTCAAATAGAAAAACAACTTCCTAATCCAAATAGGAGAGAGGGGGACTAATAAGGTGTGTTTTCCCTCATATGTATTATGATGGGGATTCGAGCCTCTCATTGTATTGGACCCAATTATATGTGCTTTATGAACATTTAATCTAGCGCTTTATAATTTAATCCAACTCATTGCATATTTTTCTATTTTCCAAAATAAACCTTAATTTTCCAATTAAATAATTTTCACATCCCAATTTTACCCTTGGTAAAATTATGACGGTTTTATCCCTCATAAAATTTTGAAAAAATATGTTAATATTGCACAATTCAACTTGTTTACCCTAAACTCTAAACCCAAAACCCTAAATCCGCATCCTACTATCTATTGCGACAACTCTCGATTACGAGATCTAGAAATAGATGTCAAGACAGTGTTTTTGAACGACTATCTTGAAGAGAACATTTATATGATGCAACCCACCGGATATATAGCTAAAGGAGACGAGCATAAAGTTTGCAAACTGCTTAGATCCATATATGAACTTAAGCAAGCATCTTACTCAAGTGATCAAGCTTTTTGGATTTGAGAAAAACGTAGATGAACCTCGTGTTTACAAATGTTTAGGAGATGGAAAGGTGGTCTTTCTCGTTCTATATGTTGATGACATTCTACTAATTGGCAATAATGTATGGACATTGTCATCGGTTAAATTATGGTTAACCCGATAGTTTAGCATGAAAAACTTAGTAGAAGCTAATTTTGTTCTAGGCATTTGAATTTTAAGGGATCAAAAGAACTAAGTGATAGCACTATCTCAGGCTTTATGCATAGAGAAAATATTGGAGGATTATGCAATGACCGATTCGAAGAAGGGAAATCAATCCTTCATATCAGGATTTCATCTCTCTTTAGAGAACATGAGAAAGGTTCCTTATGCTTCAGCAGTAGGAAGTCACATGTATGCTATATTATGCACACGCCTAAATATCTATTATGCACTAGGGTTGGTAAGTCAATATTAGACGAATCCAGGACCAAGACACTGACAAGCAATTAAGCATATACTCAAGTATTTATGGAGAATGAGGGATTATATGCTTGTGTATTCTAGAGGAGATCGCACTCCTATCGAATATACCTATTTTGAGTTCCAAATGTGTCAGGATTTAAGGAAATCGACATCAGACTGTGTTTTTGTCCTAAATGACGGGTCCATAGTGTAAATAAGTGTCAAGTAGGGTTACACTACTATCTTCACTATGAAAGGTCAAATATGAGGAATGGAAATGTTTTGACACTATAACAGTCTGGATATAGCTAAACCTAAAAGAAACCACATAAGGACAAAACACGTTGAGAGAGACAATATTGTTTGATGGAATAATGAATGTAGTGAAAGAACGCATTTGAAGACATACTCTGGGGATTTGTTTTACTAAGACTCTACTAGCTAGAGATTTCTCTGGGAAACATATGGAAGGGCACAAGAATGAGAAGCATAACTCATCTAATTTACTAGGGCAAGTGGGAGACCGTTGTATCTGGTGCCCTAAGTGTAGTATTTTCATCTAAGTACACTTGTAATTTTTTGAACAGATTGGTTCATAAAACAAATTCATTCATTATAATTAATATAATTTGTATTATTGTCCTCAAATGGTTTTTGTACACAAAGAAAAATGGAAGCAAATGTTGCTCATTGATTGTCTAATGTTTAACTAGTACTAAGTGGTATTACATGGAAAAATCGTAATACGAAAAAATAGCTTGTATTAGTAGACAAATCTAAACATGTCCTTAGTCTAATTCGAAATGACCAGACTAATTTGTGTTTTGATTCGATTGGTTTGAGCCCACACTCAAAGCAGTTCATGAACGAGAATAGCGAAGAAGATCGTTTGGTTGAAAGCCAGAAATGTCAAGGATCTACTTATCAAATAACACCGGTATGATTATGGTTCAAGTTTTATTGCTATAAATAACACAAACCGGGTCAGCTTTTAAATTTTTAATTTTCCACTATGCAAGAAAATTGTTTTCAAGTCAATTTTTTTCCAACATAGAGTACCTGGAGCGGTTAGCTGAGATAGAATCTCATTCCCTATGAGGTATCCTAAGAACTCATCAAATAAATATTCCCTACCTCGATCTGACCGAAGTGTCTTTATAGGTAAACCTAGTTTTTTTCTCCACTTTAGAATGAAACTCTTTGAATTTAATAAATATTTCACTCTTGCAGTGCATTATGTATACATACTTATATCTAGAGTAGTCATCAATACAGGTTACATAATACTTGTAACCACCTCTTGTACTAACACTCATGGGGCCACATACGTTAGTGTGCTCAAGTTCTAAGGGTTTTCTGGCCCTCGTTCCTTTTGTATTAAAAGGTCACTTAGTAATCTTACCTTCCAAGCAAGATTTGCATTTGGAAGATCAACTTTTTTGATTGAACTTAAGGTGTCATCTTTCACAAGTCTAGTGATTCTTTCTCGGTTAATATGACTAAGTCTCAAATGCCAAAGGTACGCCTCATTAGAGTGAGAATTTTTAAGTGTTTTATTCGATATTTCAATTTCAAGTAGTGTGCACATATTTGATTTGATAAAATAAATATTATTTGACATCCATCTATTACAGATAAGATTGCGATTTTTAAATATTCCAATTCCATTATTAAAATTCACGGTCAAACCATCTTTATATAAACATACAACAAAAATTAAGTTTCTTTTGAAACTTGGTACGTAGAAAATGCCCCTTAAAATAATATTCTTAAAATTATCAAAATAAATATGTACATCTCACATTCATTTAGCTGCTACACTTGTCTCGTTCTTGGTCTGCAATGATAAGCTCTTATCTTTAAGATCTTTCGTCTCCTCGAACCCCTGTAGAGAAACACAAACATGATTAGTGGCTCCCAAATTAATGACCTAGTGGTCTATCAAATCCTCCACTAAACAAGTTTCTATCACAAGAGTTCCATACCCTTGCCTTCGGTGGTAGGTATTCCTTTCACTCTCTGCTGTTTTCCTTGAAGAGCCCTTTCTTACTGCAGAATAGGCATTTAGACTTAGATAAGTCTTTAGGCTTCCTGGTTTTCTTCCTTTCCACTTGTGGTGTCCCAAAGACCTTAGCCTTTCTTTTCTTAGCGTATTTTTCTTTCCTTTTCGAGGAAGAGGCAACAACTATGTTTGCTTCTACTCTTTGGGCGGCTGACCACTATGTTTCCTTCACGAGTTGTGCAAGCATCAAGTTTTTGTTGACAAGGTTATATGCGACCCAACAGCCAGTAAAATCCTTGGAAAAGCTTTTGAAAACCATCTTATTATCCGCGGTCTCGGCAAAGTATCCCAAAAAGTAATCATATGGTCTTTGACCAGAGTGTTGGGCTTTTGCTGGGAATTCATCAAGCTAGTTATAGTAAACTGTCGAGCCAAGGCAGCTTGGCCTCTGAACATGTCTTCTAGCTTATCCAGAATTACTTTCGTAGTCTTACAACTCTCTAATTACTTATATAGGGTGCTGGTCACACTTGCTAGCATATAACAACGAGCTATCTCAGCAGAGTCCTTCCCAACATTTTCTAGCCTCAGCTTAAGTAGCCGGAAGACACTTATTATCAAAAATTGTTTTAAGTTTCCACAACTCAAGACAATTATCAGGTTCCTTTTCCATTCCTTATAATTATTTATGTTCAGTTTGTTTTCAGTGAGTATGTTCAATAAGGGAGTTAGTGTCATTTTTGAACTGAAAATAAAATATTCATATATTAATATTTTTTTTGAATAATTGACTGGGGTATTATTATATATAAAAGAAAACACAAGAAAACATCCCATAACATTGCTGGGCTGGCCTATAAACAAAGACATAGTCTGCAAATTAAAACAACCCATAAAACCAACCGACTAAAATGTTCAGACTTTAAAAACCTAATTAAATAACAAAATAAAAATAAAAGAAGCATAAAAAACCAACCGTCATTTCCCCAGTCACTTCAAACAGCCTGTAACCATTACTCTTCTAGACTTTTCATTTCAAAAGAACGTCAGGTCTGTTTCAAAAAGATAGCAACAACTTCCAAGAAATCTCCTTCTTTGCTTTCTTTTACCGTTTCATTTTGTCTTCCTCTTCTCTCTTCAATCTAGATTTTGTGCCCGTCTTTCTTCTGGAACTATCAGGTATATCTCTTCCCCCTTTTTTAAGTGCATCTTTTGCGAGAGTATGAGCTTGGGCATTTTCTGTTCTTTGAATAAATCTGAAAACAATTTTCTGAAAACGAGAGCTATTACTCTGAATATCATGAATAATCGTCCCGACAACTGATTTGTCCCTTGTTGTTGATTGACATTTGTGAATAACTATTTTCGAATCCCCCATAATCGTGACTGATTCTATCCCCATGCTGATACCTAACTTGGTTGCCTCTTAACATGCATATGCTTCGGCAACAAACGGAGATGAAATGTTGAAGTGCAAAGTTGACTTTGAGGCTCTAATCACACCATCTTGATCCCGAACAACCATTCCTGACACCGATCTGAAGTTCCTGATATCAAAGGCTGCATCAAACTGTATTATCTCCCTTGATGTATCTCTGTCTTGTCCTTCAGCTTCAGTAAACGCGTGAGAAATCTTACTTCCCTTAATTCCTTCAAGTTCCATTAGATAACTCTGTATTTTTTGTGAAAGATCTAATCCTAATGTGGCTTTCTTCTCATGTATCATCTGATTCTTGCGAGCCCCATAAAACCCATAGAGCACAACAAAACAACCGAGTCTGCTCCTTTGTACCTCTACCAAAGACCCAGGTGAGCCAACTCCAAACATTCTGATCTGCATATTTTGTTACCCATGTCATATTGAGTCTAATCCATACTTCAATGCTTACAGGACATTTTCGAAACACATGATGGCTATCTTCCTCCTCAAATTCGCAACGAGGGCATCTGGCATTTGCAGTTACTCTTTTATATTTCAGATTAGCTAGGGATGGAATATAGTTCCAGGAAATTCTCCATATAAGGATTAAAATCTTTTGTGGTAGTTGTAAATTCCATAGGTTCTTGTAAAATTCTTTAGTTTCAGTCTGTACTAAGTAACTATTAGGATCCAGACTAGCTTCTTGTAATAGTTTGCATGCACTCCGAACTGAGAACTCACCTGAATGTTCACCTTTCCACACCTACATGTCTTCACAGTCTGTTCTTGCTAGAGGAATCTGCAGAATCCTCTGAGCGACATCCCCTTGGAAGGTAGTTGTAATTGTTTCTACTTTCCACATCTTGGTTGTGCTGTCAATTAGGTCTGATACTAAGTTTAACCCCTCATTTCTTTCTCTGTTATGCCATATCTCAAGTTCAATCCCTGGTATCCATCGATCATTCCAAATGGATATTGCGGTTCCTGTCCCCACTCTCCATCTTAGCCCTTTGAGAAGGGTTCCTTTCGCTGGCCAAATGCTCCTCCAGGTAAGAGATGGTAAGTTTCCCAACTATGCATTTAGATAACTCGTCCGTGGATAATATTTAGCTTTAAGCACTCTTGCTAAAAGGGAATTTGGATAATTTATTAAACACCACCCCTGCTTGGCTAATAAGGCGATATTAAAAAGACTAAGCTTTCGAAAACCTATTCCTCCGTTTTCCTTTAAAAGACAAAGGTTTTTCCACGAGCACCAATGTATACCCCCTTTTCCACGACCTTTCTGCCACCAATATTTTGCAACAATACTTTCCAGATCTTCGCATAGTGATTTTGGTAGTAAAAAACATGTCATTGAATATGTCGGTATGGCTTGAAGAACAGCTTTTATGAAAACCTCTTTTCCCCCTTGTGACAAAAACCGATTACTCCAATTCTCAATACGCTTCTTCAATCTATCTTTCAAGACCCTAAAAGATTGTTTCTTTTTTCATCCAACCATATTCAGCAAACCCAAATAATGTTCCCGTTCATCTGAACTTCGAACACCCAGCAAATGAACAACTGAACTCCTTTCTTCCTCTGACATGTTTTTACTAAAGAAAACGGTAGATTTAGCAAAATTCATGCACTGACCCGAACATCGCTTATACTCCTTTAGAATCTCCTTAATTGCAGTAGCTCCTTTTCTTGACGCTTCCCCGAATAAAATGCAGTCATCTGCAAATAATAAGTGTGTTACTTGTGGGCCACTTCTGCTTGCCTTGACTCCTTTTATTACCTCATTATTTGAAGTTATTCTCAAGAGACTAGATAATCCCTCTCCACAAATTAGAAACAGAAATGGACTCAGTGGATCCCCTTGTCTCAGTCCCCTTTTTGGATTGAAAGTTTCTCCAATACTACCATTGACCACAACTTGATAAGAAACAGTAGACATACAATTCATGAGAGAATCTATCCATTTTTTGACAAAACCCATCCTCAGCATTATTTCCCGAATAAAATCCCATTCAACCCTATCGTAGGCTTTACTCATGTCAAGTTTAACTCCCATAAAACCCTTCTTCCCTATTCTTTTTTGTTTCAATGTAGGTAATAATTTATAGGCCAGCAATACATTGTCTGAAATGAATCTTGCCGGTACAAAAACACTTTGCGCACTGTCAATGCATTTATCAATAATCCCTCTAAATCTATTTGCAATAGCCTTAGCCATGATTTTATAAATAACATTACATAAACTGATTGGCCTAAAATGCGTCATATTAGAAGGGTCACTAATTTTTGGGATAAGAACAATATGCGTTAAATTAATTGAACTAACCACCATTCCTCCATTTAAATGAAGTAAACAAAATTCCATAACCTCCTCTCCAATGAAGTGCCAACATTTTTGATAGAATAGAGCCGGGAAGCCATCTTCACCGGGTGCCTTCGTGGGATGAATTTTAAATAATGCCTCTCTAACCTCTTTTTTTGTATATGGTTCTGTAAGCTTTCGGTTATCTTCTTCAGAAACACATCGATCAATTCCCGTAAGTAAATTATCAAAATTCACTTGATTTGTTGTATTAAATAAATTCTGAAAATAGGACCGTGCTATACTTCCCATTTCTTGAAGGTCGTCTGTTACCACTCCGCAATCGCTTTGTAATTTGTTTATCATATTTTTCCTCTTCCTCTGCGTTGCTTGACTGTGAAAGAAGGCTGTATTCCTGTCACCTAGTCTTAGCCAGTTTTGTCTTGCCCTTTGTTCCCAGTATCTTTCATCCTTTTCAATTTCAAAATTTAATTGAATCTTTGTATCAATCAGCTCGGCCAAATTAGTATCGTCACTTTCCTCTTCCATCAGTTTTAATAGCTTTACTGATAAAAGTTCTTTTTTCCCATGTTTCCTTTTCTGTACTTGTCTCGCCCAGTTTTCCATTCCTCCTCTTAAACTTTCCAATTTCTGTAAAAAACTCCCAGAAGCTGTTTCCCATATATATTTGGCTTCATCCAGGAAAGAGTCTTCCAAGATGCACCAGGCTTCAAATTTGAAATGGCTCTTCAGTCTTCGTTTATCTTCCTTAGCTGTGTTAATTAATAAAGGACAGTGATCAGAAAAAGAGTGAACCAGATGTTGAACCTTCACCATAGGAAACATAGAAATCCAATTTTCGTTTGCAACACCCCTATCCAGTCGTTCTTGTATGCATGTTTCTGGTAAATTCCCTCTTTCCCATGTAAACCATCTACCAGAATATCCCACATCAGTCAACTGGCAAAATTCTAAAGCTTCACGGAACATCTCCATTCTTTTTTCATCTCTCAGCAAACCTCTTTTTTTTTTCAAAACCGTACATAATCTCATTAAAATCTCCACATACAAACTAGGGAATTTCTTCATTTTTTCGGAGACTTTTCAGGACTGCCCATGAATCTTCTCTATCGCGCGCATATGGTGATCCATAAAAGCCAGTAAGTCGCCATGAAGCATCTCTTTCATCATCAACCACCATCACATCAATATGTCTTTTAGAGAAATTCTGGAGCGAAACATTAATATCATTTCGCCACGCCAAACATAACCCTCCTCTAGTACCCTCTGAATCCACCTCAATACCATTCGTAAAACCACATCTACGACGAATTATTTCTATCCGATTTCTACAAAGCTTGGTCTTCATGAAGAAGATAATTTGGGGATTATAATTCTTCAGCGAATGCTGAAGTCTTCGAACTATCCGTGATTCCCCAATCCACGGACATTCCAACTTAGTATTTTTATTGCGTCCGGTCTGCTTGTCATTTGACAGCCGCCGATGTTAAATGATTGATTTCCACCACTTTCCTACTTCTTACCATCAAATTGTCCTTCTCTTCTCTTCCTGCACAATCTTCAATTTCCCTTCTAGTTCTCTTTTTTCCTTCCTCCCCTATAATAGCAACTTCCTCCAAATCATGTTCCATCATAATACTCGCGCATTTTTCCTTTCCTCGGCCTACGCAACAAATACCTCCTTCCAAATTAAGACCAAGGATTGGATCAACAGTCTTTCCAAATATTAATTTTCCCCTTTCTTCTGTTGCCCCATTCGGACCTCTTTATTTTCTTCACCAGGTCCTCCCCTATCACCATCTGTTTCCTCCCGTAACCAGATACTCTTCATTGATAGTGACCTTCGGGATTGTGCTCTGATAGATAAATCCCATCCCATATCTATCATCTCTACTCCGATATTTATTTTTGTTTCACAGAACGAATCACTATGACCCAGTCTTCCACAGAAAAAACAAAAAAGTGATAGTCTTTCATACTTAAAAGTGATGTATGAACGTCTCTCCCTATATAAAATTTGTTTCCTCCTTTTCAAAGGACGCCTTACATCAATTTGGACCCTGATCCTCATAAAGTTCCTGTTTTCTTTCCCCAAGTATGAGACGTCATATTCCATAAAATTCCCCAAAAAATTCCCCATCTGCGTAGCTAAATTTTCGGAATATAGACCAATTGACACCTCATGGATCTGAACCCAGAAAGGTGGGAAAACTAAAGGGACCTGTAACGGATCCTCTCCAACTTTCAATTTGTAAAGTATCAATAGATGGTTGTTAAAGGTCCAAGGTGAACCCTTTAACACCCTGTCCATATCCATAGCATGAAAAAATTGAAACAAAAACCTTTTTTCCCCCAGATATCGAATTCGAACACCCCGAACCAGATGCCACAAGTTTGCCATTGTACTTTTCATAGCAAAAAATTGAATCATACTAGCTATGAGAAAACATCCCACAAGTTGAAAAAACTCACCCTCTTTTTCTAGATTTGGATCTATTGGTATGAGAATAGCATCCTCTTCTTCCTTATTGATTGACAAGTGGGCTAATTCATTCTCCATCTTTTCCAAGTCACTACTATGGATCCACTTCCTGATGCGGTAGATAAAACAATTAGGAAACACAGAAATCAAAGAACAAAAATTCCACACGAACAAGGAAAACAAAGACTTCTACCAACGGCGGTAGACAAAAAAACGTGCTAGGGTAACAGACATCTTACTATCCCACTTAACATTGATATATATTAATATCTTTGTATTAAGCAAATGTTTGAAAAAGTTTTGCAACATTATGATATGCATTAAGATGATGCATGCGTCTTATATAAAACCTTGAAAGCATTTGTAAGCTGTTGCAATGATAATTCTTACACCCATTGAATTAAGCCACATTAGGGTGATCATGATCAACTATTAAGAACATGAGTTTCCATCCAATTAGTATATGAACGTAATTCCTTAGGCATTCACACGTGCTAATAATCGTGCAATGTTTAACCATCATTTTAACTTAGGCATAGCTCCTTATGGAGTTACTTAACTTGATGATCTTAACTGTATAACCATCAACTCAACACCTATCACATCATGCACCAAAAATGAGTTATTTTGGGACAATCTCACCAAGTAGCATGTTGTGATTAGTTGTCCTATTTGATACAAAATTTCTTGATATATCGCATGATGATACCTACCACTGAGGTCGGTCCAACTATCATACAATTATAAGAAAATTTTACTTAATTTTAGGAAGTCTCCTCAATGAGATCCACATGACAATGAATACCTTGGGGTAGGTTCGTTTCATGCTATCACAAGAGACCATTGATAGAGGTTGTATGTCTTTTTTAGGGACCTTCTCCCATTTAATATTTTAAAAACATGCAAGATTTTTAATTTCCAATTTCAATTATGAATGATCAATATATGCATGACAAATACGTGTGACATTTTCCCCTAATCTATATGACATGTTTATCTCATATATGCATCGACATGTATTTGTAGTCATGTAATTATCATCATGCTTATCTCATAGAAAATAAAAAGTATAAAATTAAATGACTCTTGACCAACTAAAGTTTCCATGATTCCATCCTAGAAAATAAAAATTGTAAAACATCAAAATTCACCCCAAAACAGACTTCAAAACCACAGTCTTTTGTTACGGTACCGGTTCACGTTTCTGTCGTCACAACCTTTCCGTCATCGTTTCCATGTCACTGCCAACGCTAGCCATCGTTGGGCCATCATCGGACCTCAGTCGGCCATCGCCGTCGAACCACTACCGGCTCAACTGGGTCAGTTTTCCATCATTTATTTTTCCAATTTTTTTGAGAAAAAATTAGGTTACAAAATTCCTATGTCTATTTCTGGCTCACATATTTTATTCTAAATAAATAAATAATAAAATAAAATCTTAGGTGGAGAAGATAGTCTACGATTTAAAAAATACATGCCTGAAAAACAAACTAAATTACAAATAAATTTCTAGGAACCACAACTTTGTCAAAATTACTTTATCATCCATAACAAAAAAATAATTATATACATCCATTCACACACATTCCCCTAAACATGCAAATAATTACAAGAATGCCACCTCTTATCAAATATTAATCAAACAAGATGAAGAGAGAGATTCAACCTTAGTTTACACTATAAGAATAACACATCTTGACTTTGATACTAATTGTTGGAAAAAATTCGGTTTGAAATTGGTTTTCTTGCACAACGAAAAATTAAAATTTTGAAAATAGACTCGATTTGTAATATTTATAATAATAAACCTTAGACCAAAATGGTACATGTGTTTTTGGGTAAACGGATCCTTGATGTTTCTCAACTTTCAATCAAACGATATTTTTTGCTATTCTTGTACCACAAACTATTTCGAGTGTGGACTCGAACCAATTGAATCATAACACTGAACTAGAAAAAGTGTTCTTTCCTTTTTAGGGTGAAAAAGAAAATTCTCTATTCAAAATAGAAACCGGTAGAATTCTTATTCCAGAAAAATATATTTAATAGTTGAGAATGAATTCTCTCTATTTTTCGGCAAAATAATAATATCTTAAAGTTGTTTTAAATAGCTCTACCGGTGTCATCTATTTATAAGGAGAGAAAGTAGAACCCTTGTTGAATTGTAAAGGTTTATTTCATACGTAAAGGTCTATTTATAAAACAACTTACTAGTCCAACTAAGAGAGGGTTTAATAAAGTGTGCTTCTCCTCATATGTATTATAATGAGGATTCGAGCCTTTTATTGTATTGGACCTAATTATATGTGTTTTATAGACTTTTAACCCAACACTTTATAATTTAATCCAACCCATTACATATTTTTCTATTTTCCAAAATAAAAATTAATTTTTCAATTAAATAATTTTCTCATCTCAATTCTACTCCCAGTAAAATTATGACGATTTTACCCCTGATAAAATTTTTGAAAAAATTATGTGTAATGCCCTGAATAATTTATTTTTTTCTATAAATTCTGACACAAATGTGTATATGTTTTAGTGGCTAAGTGTTCTGGGTGTGTTTCAGAGGTATTGCGTTCAAGTCCTACATTTGGGAAATTTTTGTTATTTTTTATCCTAGCCTTACCCTTGTTGAGGCCTATATAAAATTGTTTGTTAATTCATATCAGAATGAGTCTGTTGGTTCGAGTGGTAAGAGGGTTGTTGTGCTGGAGGTCCTGTATTTGAATCCTTGCAGGAGTGAGGGTGTTAATTTTTGTTTCGATTGGCTGAGAGAGTTTGAGTGGTCTTGAAACTCTGAGTTGGTCGGGTTGTTAGTGAATGTAGTGGGATTGTAATCAAATTGGTTATTTTATTTTTATTTCCTTTCTTCTTCTTTTTTTCAAAATTGTTCTCTCTCTTCCCAAAAATCTAACGTAAATTTTGTTTTTCCTTTCTCTGCATTTTCGTTCTTCTCTTCTTTTTGTTACCTCCTTCTAATCTATTTACAAACTATCGTCAAATCCCTGCGTCTTGGTTATTCGATTTCCTGCATTTGTTTTGGTAAGTGGGAGTTTAGTATTTCTATAGCTTTCAATTTCCAAATTGTAAGTAGCTAAGGGATTTAATCTCTGTGAATATGTGTTGTTTAGGAGAAGACCGTGAGGCAACGAATTGCATTCTCACGGCTTAGTATGCGTTAGCAATGGTTTGTGGTCAGTGGTAAGTCAGTTTCGCATTAGATTTTTGTTGACGAATACGTTAATCAATCTTCTAAATCGATGTTGGGTATTCTATTTTTAGGTTTTGGAAGGCTCGAGATTTTTTCGCATCAAAACCGTACCAAGTGTGTACCCTAAACACAAGAAATTAAGGTTCGACTAAAATCGAAAAAGGGCACTGTCAATGCTACACGAGCGTGTGCTTGGCTGTGTACGAGACACGGCCATGTATTTGACGAAGGAGTGGCCATACGCAGGACACAACCATGTGATGGTGTGAGTGTGGCCGTGTAGGCCACACGGGCTAGGCCAGATTTGGCGTGTCGGCCACAAGGGCGTGTGGGCCTACACGGGTGTGTGGGTTTTGAGCCATACCGTGTGGGCCATACGGGTAAGGCCAATTTGGGCCTGTGGGACTAAAATTCTAAAAATTTCCCTAAGGTTGCACAGGTCGTTCCGAACGACTGTGGGCCTACTGTAGGCTCGATAAGCGCTAACCACACCCTAAATTATATGATCTGATATTCTAATAGTTTTCTCTGAATAGGACACGGACATTTATTCTGACTGTGTTGTTTAAGTATATATGTTATCTGTATATGAGCATGACATGCATGATATTACTATATCTGTATTTTGTATCGTTGACTGGGATGATAATTATATATGCGGAGGAAGTGATCTGTATGGCAACTCTTTGCCTATATTCTGACAGCTTGTCTACATATTATCTGTCATGTGTTGCATCGACACTATATAGTGTGTAAGGATGGGTGGGTATTTTTAACCCCATATAGTGTGATGGGATGGTCGGAGATGGTGTGTAGAGGATGGGGGTAGGATTCTGGATATTTTCTCTATTTATCTAATTCTATTATCTGCATCTGCTATGGACCTAAGTCCAAATCTTTATGTGTTTGTATATGAGATTTCTGTGTATATTGCATGAATACTTTTTGTTTGTTTTGTTCAGGTAATACACAGAATTAGGTGGGATACTTCTATGTATATTGCATGAATACTTTTGTACGACGGAGGCTCAGCGGTGACCACTCGATCGAAAACTGGCTATACTTAGAAATTAATGGTTTTATTTTAAATTATGGATTTATTTGATAGTTTGTAATTTTTGGGACTCTCTGGACTGTATGATTTTAACTGTTGGTTTTGGTTTCGTTTGCTTGCTATCCTACGTGGTTTGACAAAATGATTTATAAAAACGTTAGTTTTACGCAAATAAAGGATTTTCTAAAAATACGAACTGAATTTCCAAAATATAACAGTTTCTAAGGCTTTCACTGTAAATTATATTTTGGCAAATTAATTAATTAAATAACGTTTTCATTAATAGTTGTATAAACGAATATGAGTTGTAAAACTTAGATGATTTATTGAAGAACACTAATTTTAAAATCCTTTATCGTAACATTACCAGATTCAGCCATAACATCTAGGCCGGATTTGAGGTGTTACATTTAGTGGTATCAGAGCTAGGTTACAAAACTCGGGCTATAAAATTTTGGCTATAAAATAAGTTTATTTTTATGAGTAAAGTATGTGGTACACCGAGTCTTTAACACTGATCCTGTAAGTACTTCAAAACTTAGAATATTGTAGTCAGAATTGTTAGAAACTATACTGATTTAGTTAGAAATTAAGACTTTTGAAATATTTTAGAAACTTCTGATAAATATCTGAAACATAAAACATTTCCTAATAAACATTCAAACTGATGCATAAAATATCGTAAAGTAGATAAAATTTTGATACGATAAGCGTTAGTAGAATTCGCGGTCATGGTATGCGTGGCTGCGACGGGCGCCATAAGTGGGCTCGAGCTGAGTCTTCTTCTCTAGGTAGTATGCCAAATTTAGACACGAGTGAGACACCGATTTCACCTACTACTGAGACTTGGTCTCAAAGTCACTCGGCTAGGGAGGACGCATTGTCCCAAGCCATGTTGAGAGTGTTGGAGAGGGTTGCTGGACCCCATTCTAGATCTGAGGGCTGTGGGTCGGTAACTGAATGACTCCAGTCCAATGAAGCTGAGCTATTTAGGGGTTTCACTGGAGTCGCCCCTACTGTGGTCGAGTATTGGTTAGAAGCCACCAAAAATATTATGAACGACATCGATTGTACTCTTGAGAAAAAATTAAAGGGTGCAGTCTCTTTGCTTCGCAATGAGGCATATCAGTGGTGGTTGTCGGTTGAGGAGGGTACTCAACCAGATCATCTAAACTGGGACTGCTTTAAGACTGCCTTTCAGGGAAAACATGTGGGCGCGATCTATGTTGATGCTCGTAGACATGAGTTCATAAATCTCACGCAATGTGATAAATCTGCGATCGAGTATGAGGCTAAGTAGATGAGGTTGAGCCGCTAAGCTTGAGGCGTAGTGGCATCTGAGTATGAGAAATGTGTCTATTTTGAGGACGGTTTGAGGGACAGTTTGAGGGTTCTGATTACTCTACAGAGGGAGTGTGATTTTGCTATTTTGGTGGATAAGGCGAAAATCACCGAGGAGGTTAAGCACGTGGAGTGCCAAAATAGAGATCGAGAGCTAGACAAGAATAAGAGGGATTCAGAGCCTTCTAATTCTGTTCAGAGGTCTAAGAAACGGGCCAGACTTGATGGGCCTGTTAGAGTGGAGGTTCCTATTGCTCCTATTGGGATTTAGCCTTGTGGTGACTGTGGTAGGCGCCATTCGAGTGAGTGTTGAAGGAGATTAGAGGCTTTTCTGCGGTGTGGGTCTTTGGAGTATTAGATCAGAGAGTGTCCACATCGTGTTGATCAATGTAAGCTTTGGGAATAAGTTTTGTACAACCTGAGAGGGCAGCTCAGCAGCCACCTAGAGGCCGTGGACCTGCTAGGGGTGGTAATGGTATGGGCCGAGGACAGAAAGTATCAGGGAAAGGTGCTAGTCAGACTGAGGCGAGGCAGCCTGCACTGATTTATGCTGCTTAACGTTGAGAGGATAGAGACGCTCTTGATGTGTTCACGGGTATATTTTTAAATTTTGATGCTTCATATACTGCTTTGATAGACATAGGTTTTACTCATTCCTATGTAGCTAGTACTGTTTTCGAGAACTTGGGGATTTCTGTTGAGTTTTATTCTAATGAGATTACTGTACTGAGTCCATTGGGGGTATTTTGTTCGAATAAATAGACTTTATAGGAATGTTCCGTTAGAAGTACAAGGGACTGTGTTTCCGGTAAATCTGATGGAGCTACCATTTGGGGAGTTTGACTTAATTCTGGGTATGGATTGGTTGGTTGAGCATCGAGTTAGTCTGGACTGTATGACTAAGATTATTGTTTTGAGGACCATGGATGATAAGGAAACTGTTGTGATTGATGAGTGTCGAGATTATCTGTCTAATATGATCTCTAATCTTGTGGCTGAGAAATTTGTTCGAAAAGGGTGTGAGGCGTATATGGCTTAAGTCAGTGTTTCAGTTTCTAAGGACTCTTCCGTAAGGGATATCAGAACAGTGAAAAAAAATTTGGATGTTTTTTTTAAGGAATTACTAAGTTTACCTCTAAATCAAGAAGTTGAGTTCGGTATTGAACTTCTACTGAGTATAGCTTCGGTGTCCATCGCTCCATACTGTATGGCACCGAAGGAGCTTACAAGCTTAAGGCTCAATTTTAAGAGCTTTTGAATCGTGGTTTCATCTGTCCTAGTGTGTCTTCGTGGGGGGTACTAGTTCTGTTTGTAAAGAAAAAAGATGGTACCATGAGGATGTGCATTGACTACCGGCTATTGTATAAACTGACTGTGAAGAATAAGTTTCCACTTCTGAGGATCGACAATTTGTTTGATCAGTTTTGAGGGGCTTCAGTGTTCTCGAAAATAGATATCTGATCTGAGCATCATCAGCTCAGAGTTAAAGAGGTTGACATACATAAGATGACATTTAGGACTCGTTATACGCACTACGAGTTCCTAGTTATGCCCTTTGGTTTAACGAATGCTCCAGCCGCATTCATAGATTTGATGAACCAATTTTCTCAACCATATTTGGATCAGTTCATCGTGGTCTTCATCAACGATATTCTATTTTACTCTAAGACTGAGGATGAGCATGATGAGTATCTTAGAGTAGTGCTTTAAATACTCCAAGAGAAACAACTTTACGCTAAGTTGAGCAAGTGTGAGTTCTAGTTGCGAGAAGAAACTTTTCTAGGACACGTGGTTTCTGCTAAGGGGATCTGAGTTGATCCTAGAAAGATTGAGGCTGTGCTTTATTGGAAACAACCTAAGAATGTATCTGAGATCTGTAGTTTTCTGGGTCTTGCAGGATATTATCAGCGGTTTGTTGAGGGATTCTCTCTGATCGTAGCTCTTTTAACTAAACTTCTGTGTAAGGGTGTTTCTTTTGTCTGGACTGATGCACAACAACCTGAATCTGGTAAGGAGTTTGTAGTGTATAGTGATGCGTCGCATGTCTGTTTGGGATGTGTACTAATACAAGATGGTAAGTTTGTGACTTATGCGTCCCGTCAACTTAAGTCACACAAAGGGAATTATCCGACACATGATCTCGAGTTAACTGCTGTGGTATTTACATTTAAGATCTAAAGGCACTATTTATATGGTGAGAGGTGTATTATCTACACCGATCACAAGAGCCTCAAGTACCTCCTTACTCAGAAGGAGTTGAATATTTGACAGCGTCGATGGATTGAACTGCTCAAAGATTATGACTGCATGATAGAGTATCATCTTGGTAAAACCAATGTGGTGACTGATGCTCTCAGTTGAAAAGTGATGACTAATTTGAGTGCGATGTTCGCTCGTCTTATTCTGTTCAATGATGGGGGTCTGTCATTCGAGTTACAAGTTAAGCTGACTTGGATTGGACAAATTTGAGAAAAGCAATTAGGGGATGAGTCTTTGTTTCTGCGGTTTCGTCAAGTAGAGAGTGGCGATTTCGATTTTGGGTGAATAAAGATAGAGTTCGTGTTTCGAGGTCGGTTTTGCATCGAATGATTCGGTGCGAGACGATCGATTCGAGGGAGGCGCATAGTAGCCCTTATGCCATGCATCCTGGTGGCAATAAGATGTATCAGGATCTCCGAAAACTGCACTGGGGCCGAGCTTGAAGCGAGAGGTAACGAATTTTGTTGTTCGTTGTCTGACGTGACAACAAGTTAAGGCTGAGCACCAGTTGCCTTCAGGTTTGCTACAACATGTTAAGATTCCCTTATTCTGGTTCGGACGGACTACTCTCTGCATAGGTTAGTGAAGCCTTATATCTTCGAGATAGCAAGACTGTATGGGGTTTTGATTTTGATAATCTTTGATAGGGATCCCCGTTTCACATCTTGGTTCAGGAAGAAACTGCATGGGGCTCTGGGTTCGAGATTGGACTTCAGTACTATGTTCTATCCTCAGATCGATGGTCAATCTGAGAGGGTGATTTAGATAATAGAGGATATGCTTCAGAGTTCTGTGATTGATTTCTGAGGTAGTTGGGAGGATTTTCTGCCGTTAGCTGAGTTTGCAAACAATAACAGTTTCTAGTCTAGCATCCAGATGACACCTTACGAGGATTTGTATGGTCGTAAGTGTCGTACTCCGTTATGTTGGACTGAGTTGGTTGATCAACGAATTTTGGGTCCTGAGTTGGTTTCCAAGATTAAAGATAATATTAGACTTATTCGGGATCATCTGAAGGCGACTTCTGATAGACAGAAGCCTTATGCGGATTTAAAAAGGAGAGATATTGAGTATTATATTGGTGACTTCGTATTTCTTAAGGTTTCTTCGTGGAAAAAAGTTTTGAGGTTCGGTCGTAAGGGCAAGTTGAGCCCTAGGTTTATTGGGTCGTATCGGATTCTGAAGCGTATGGGACCAGTCGCTTATTAGTTGGAGCTACCTCCAGAGTTAGACCATCTCAATGATGTGTTTCACATCTCGATGTTGAGGTGGTGTCGGTCTGATCCATCTCACGTTGTCTCTGTTGAGGAGATTGAGGTTAGACCGGACTTAACTTTTCAAGAGAAGTCGGTTCAGATTTTGGATCGAGAGACTAAGGTTTTGAAGGGGAAGTCAATACCGTTGCTTAAGGTTCTGTGGCAGAATCATGGCACTGAGGAAGTCACGTGGGAACCTGAGAATGCGATGCGTCAACAGTATCCTCATCTAATCGGATCAAGTAAATTTCGACGCCGAAATTTCTTTTAGGGGGTAGAGTTGTAACTAGATGTGTTCATGGGCCGGGCCTAGAAAAGAATTTTGGCCCGAGTCCTAGGCATGGGCCCGGCTTGGCCCGAAATATGGGCTTGAAATTTTGTCCAGGCCCGGCCCTAGAAAAATTCCTAAGCCCAAGCCCTGTTCGACCCATTTTTTAATAAACACCAAAAATTTATTTTAAAAATAAAAAAATTTAAAAAAGTAGTTTAAAAATATTTTAAAATTAAAAAAATAAAAATATATATTTATTATATTCGGGCAGAACCGGGCCCGAGCCAAAAAAGTGTTGCCTGAATCCCAGCCCGTTTTCCAAAAGGGCCTCATTTTTTCCGAAACCCATATTTCGGGCCTATATTTTTACCCGAACCCTCTCATATTTCGAGCCGGCCGTCAGGCCGGGCCGGGTCGTGCGACCCATGACCACATCTAGTTGTAAAGCACTGAATAATTTATTTATGTTTCTGTAAATTCTGACACAAATGTGTATCTGCTTTAGTGGCTAAGTGTTTTGGGTGTGCTTGAGAGGTCTTAGGTTCAAGCCCCACATTTGGGAAATTTTGGTTATTTTTTATCCTAGCCTTACCCTTATTGAGTGGGCCTATATAAAATTGTTTGTTAATCCATATTAGAATGAGCTTGTTGGTTCGAGTGGTAAGGGGGTTGTTATGCTGGAGGTCCTGTGTTTGAATCCCTGTGGGAACGGGAGTGTTAATTTTTGTTTCAGTTGGCTGAGAGAGTTTGAGTGGTCTTGAAACTCTGAGTTGGTTGGGTTGTTAGTGGATGTAGTGGGATTGTAATCAAATTGGTTATTTTATTTTTATTTCCTTTCTTTTCTTTTCTTTTTCAAAATTCTTCTCTCTCTTCCCAAAAATCTGACGTCAATTTTGTTTTCCCTTTCTCTGCATTTTTGTTCTTCTTTTCTTTTTGCTACCTCCTTCTATTATGTTTACAAATTATCGTCAAATCCATGCGTCTTGGTTGTCCGGTTTCTTGCATTTTTTTTGGTAAGTGGGAGTTTAGTATTTTGTAGCTTTTGGTTTCCATATTGTCGGTTAGAACTTTATTTCTGGTTTGGCGAGATGGTGAGTAGCTAAGGGATTTAATCTCTATGAATATGTTCTGCGTAGGAGAAGATCGTGAGGCAGCGAATTGCATTTCAATTGCTTAGTACGCATTAGCGGTGGTTTGTGGTCGGTTCGATTTCGCGTTGGATTTTTGTTGACGAATGCGATAATCAATCTTTTAAATTGATGTTGGGTATTTTGTTTTTAGGTTTTGAAAGGCTTAAGATTTTCTCGCATCAAAATCGTACCAAGTGTGTACCTAAACATGAGAAATTGAGGTTTGGTAAAAGCCAAAAAAGAGCACTGTCGATGTCACATGGTTGTGTGCCTGGCTATGTGGTTGGCCGTGTGCGAGACACAGCCGTGTGTTTGACGAAGGCGTGGCCGTGCGCAGGACACCGCTGTGTGATGTTGTGAGTGTGGTCATTTGGGCCACACGGGCTAGGGCAGATTGGGCATATGAGTTTTGGGCCAGGCCATGTGGGCTACACGGGTAAGGCCAATTTGGGCGTGTGGGACACACGGGTTTGTGGGCCTACACCGGCATGTGGGCCCAAAATTTTAAAATTTTCCCTAGGGTCGTACGGGTTGTTCCGATCAACTGTGGGCCTACTGTATGGTCGGTAAGGGCTAACCAAACGCTAAATTATGTGATTTGATATTCTGGTAGTCTGCTCTGAGTAGGACAACAATATGTATATCTGACTGTGCTGTTTAAGTATATATGTTATCTGTATATGAGCATGATATGTATGATATTACTGTATCTGTATTTTTTATCATTGATTGGGGTGGGAATTGTATATACGGAGGAAGTGATCTGTATGGCGACTTTTCACCTATATTCTGGCAGCTTATCTGCATATTATCTGTCATGTGTTGCATCGACACTATATGGTGTGTAGGGATAGGTAGGTGTTTTTAACCCCACATGGTGTGATGGAATGGTCGGAGATGGTGTGCAGAGGATGGGGGTAGGATTCTGGATATCTGCTCTATTTATCTGATTATGTTATCTACATCTTCTATGGACCTAAGTTTGAATCTGTATCTGTCTGTATTTGAGATTTCTGTGTATATTGCATGACTACTTCTGTTGGGTTACAAACTGAGTTTACGAAAGCTCACATTTTTTTTGTTTATTCCATTCAGGTAATCCACAGACTTAGGCAGGTTGTTGCGACGGAGGCTCAGCAGTGACCACTCGACCGAGAGTTGGTTATACTTAGAAATTAATGGTTTTATTTTAAATTCTGAATTTATTTGAGAGTTTGTAATTTTTGGGACTCTCTGGACTGCATGGTTTTAACTGTTGGTTTTGGTTTCTTTTGCTTGCTATCCTGCCTGGTTTGACAAAACGATTTATGAAAACTTTGGTTTTACGCAAACAAAGGTTTTTTTGAAAATACGAACTGGATTTCCAAAATATAACGGTTTCTAAGACTTTCGCTGTAAATTATGTTTTGGCAAATTAATTAATTAAATAATGTTTTCAGTAATAGTTCTATAAATGAATATAGGTTGTAAAACTTGGATGATTTATCGAAGAACACTGATTTCAAAACCCTTCATCGTAAAATTACCAGATTTGGCCATAATGTCTAGGCCGGGTTTGGGGTGTTACAATATGTTTAATATTTCACAATTCAACTTGTTCAGTGTCATCGAATGATTTATTTTCAATTTCGAGCTTTAAAATAGCTCAAAAACATAAACTCATCCTTTCGATCATTTTTAACTAATTCATCTACATTTGCAAATAAATCATTTCTCATTTTCATTTCTATTTTGAGAAAATTACATTCATTTCCAAATTATTCCATTTCTCCATTTTGGAGAAAACCATAATCATTTCTGAATGTTTTCTATTTCTCTATTTCTATTCATTTTGTTCATTTTGATTCAAACATGCAATTCATTTATCGTTTCAACAAGCTAGTGGAAGGACCGATTGAACATTTGTAATTAGGTCTTACATGATTTATAATTAAGTTCAGGTTTTTCGCCTATTAATTATAAACTTGTTTAGTGATGAAGTCATTCCACTATAGTATCGTGACTGAGCTCGCCCTAACGACATACCATTACGAAAGCAACTAATTAGTGCTCGTCCAATGACCTTGTCATAAGTGTGTTACCATCATAGTGTTAGAACGTCGGTACGCCTCGTGGCGTAGCGAAAAAATTATTCTGGCGATCATCAACCATGGATGAGGAATGAATCAAGTTGAAAAGAGTTAAATATAAACCTTTAGGATCTGATTTATTTTGCGATGTCGATTCTAAACCGCAACCAAAAGCATCTCGGCCTCTACGTACTCCACCCAATCAAAGAACAAACAACAAAAACTCTTTGAACTTTTTCAGAGAGAATTCGAAAAGTGGCTGCTAGACTTTTTCTAATTTGTTTTTCTTGGTAACCCTAACACCATCAGAGATTCACTCTCTTTTTTCCTTTGATATCACATAATAAAAACAAAAATATTCCATTAGAGAACGTATAGAAAGTTTTATTATATTCTTTCCAAAAGAATATTATATTTCCTGTTATTTATCTTTGACCGAAATTATTCTAGCTATTTATTTTAATAATTTCGATAAACTATATTCGATTAATATTTATATGAATCAAATTCATAAATTCATTTTAACTATGTTCTCTGTTTGTGAACAAGTTTGCACATATAATGAGTTCAATATTTAACTGTCAAATTAAATTAATTTAGTATTTAATTTAATTCATGTGACAACTAAATACAATACCAATTTTGTTAGGATTCTGTTCACTTCAACCATAAGGTATGACTCTGAAGGCTCTTGTAATGTTAGTAGTAATACTAGAACATTTCTAATGTTACAAGAAATGACTAGCATCCAGCAATGCATCATTGCTACCCAAGGTACAAGAAGCCGTGAATCGACATAACATTTCTGTGATAAATTTTCATGTATTATATCATTTTATCCTTTATATCTGGATTGGGCACAAGTTATGGAATAGTCATGGTCCAATCTTATATTTCTTGATATTCCGAGTAGACTACAATAAGTCAATAAGTGTTATATCTCATATCAACTTATTTGAGCATGGTCATGCACTTCTAGTCTTATCCCATCAAGTAGTCAAGATATTGCTCCCATTATGTAGGAGGGACAAACCATATCTTGATTAATCATATTCCACTACATAGATTGTGGCATATCCAACATCAATCTTTATAGTACAACTTGTTATGGTAGACGTTTGACTGTATCAAAATATACGACTCATGATGTTGGGACAATGATGATCTCAAGTCTGAGGATCGTATACATAATTATCACTATGAGTAATGTTGTGACTATTACATAATAATCTAAGAAAAATACTCATAACGGGTCAGCCCAATAGGTTGTTCTCTAACTCATACTCATGTATTGATTTTGACATCCCTATGTCAATGTTAACACTTTTTCATCAATCAACTACACAATGGTCTCAATGCATTATTATTGCCCAATCCTACAATAATACTTGAATAAGGATCTTTTAAGAATAATCATATTATACTCAGGACTTTATTGTTAATAAATTTATTTACACAGAAAAAGAAACTGAAATAACAATGGCAATGTCTTATATTAACAAATAAGATAAAATGATTAAATGATTACAATCATCTCATGATTGGTCTTTGGGCATACTCTAACACATAGGACATCCTTAATCTCTTTGGAATAATATTCGCTCTCCCAATATGATCTTGTTTTATCTCATGATAATCATTACATCTTTTTTCATGAAAAATCAATCACTATCATATAGTGATCAAGTCATCCATCACAAAGACAGACGACCCATGGCCACGTTTACTTTTCATCAACCATGTAATGTCAATCAGAGGATATCATCTACCCATGTTTTGGGCTATGAATTCCACTATTGTGAATGACGCTACATACTGCAGAAGTCGTACACCCAACGCACCAGCTTTCGATTCCTTATCTCACGCTTTTACTTACATTAAAGTGTACCAGTCACGCATACATAGTCTGTCATCCACTTAGGATTTAGGTATGCCACACTATGAACATCACAAGTGAATAAATCCATAAACAGATTCAAGATCTATTCTTCTTAGGTCCTGTCCGATGTACTATCAGTTCAGTCAGTCACATCTATGTCTCTATCTTCTGGGATTCATCCGCTCCGATACTTGCCCAAGACAAAGCATCTCCTCAATTGGACTTGATAGATGAGATATTAGACATTCAATCAGTTTGCACATTTTCGATTAGAATAAGGACATATCTAATTTCATCTACTAATACAATCTGTCTTTTCATATTACAATCCGACCATGTAATACCTCTTAGTATTAGTTAAACATTAGACAACCAATGAACAACATTTGCTTCCATTTTGCTTTACGTGCAAAAAAACCATTTGAGGAAAATAATAAAAATTATATTAATTGTAATCAATGAATTTTTTTATTAACCAATTTGTTCGAAAAAATTACAAGTTTACAGATGAATATATTACACCCAGGGCACCAGATTCAACATACACCAATATATTCGACACTCAATGCCTCATTGGTATGTTCAAAGTATAATGTGCTTTGCACCTAATAGGTATAAATAGAAGTAAATATATAAATGTGCCTAGCAACTCATCGGTACGTCTAAAGTATAAAATGTGCTCCATGCCAACTATACCCAACTTTATCTGAGACCATTAATAGGGTAATCATTTTCTCAACATATGTATATTACATTATATCAACCATTATATAGCAAGTTCATATCAATCAAACCATTTAAATATCAATACATAACATTACTTAACACATCCATATCTTCAATTTAATCATAACATGCATACTTACCAAATCATGAGACAAGTACCGGTGTTACCTTAATTAAACTATATTTAATGAACCGCATACATATTGAATTCAAAGTCATGAAAGCACAAACCAAAATAGGCTACTCATCTACGGCCTTCACCTTTCCTTTATCTCAAGATGGCCTAATGTCATTTAGCTATGTACGATAAATTTAATAATAGAAATAATATTAGTTTCATAAAAACACATGAAACACAACAATTTAACATAATTTGTATTTTATTCATGTTAGTCCCTATATTTGAAATACTCATATCTTTCAATATTTAGTATCATATCAAAATTTGATTTTATATTTATTCATTGTGGACCTCATACTTTTAATATATTGCTTAATTTATTAACAATGTTTAATTTATTCAATTTAGTCCCTAATGTCATAAATCAACCATATAGCTTAAATGGATTTCTAATCAATTCCAACACTTTTCTATATCTTTTAACTTAGTCCTAACATGCTCAAAACTCATACTTCAAAATCTCATCAAAACCAAACTTAATTTCATCAATATTCATTAATGGCAATTAGATTAAAACTCAACAATTAGAGAATCTAATACATGGGCATGAATTTTAATCTTATATAATTAAAATTCTATAAAAAAAGGAAATATTTCTCACCTTGATTAATTGATGACCGAATAAGGAAGAAAACTTAAACCCTTTATAACTTATTTTTCTTTGTTTTAGTTAGAAAAGATGAGAAATATGATGTTTTAATCTTCTCTCTCTCCCACTAAATATCTAGATATATATGTAATTAGTAATTTAATTAAGTTAATAAATCACTAACTTATCACTAATCACGTGTTTAATGTTGATAAATGAATATTAGTGGAGAAAACCATGGAATTCCACTACGACCATATTAATTATGGAATATTTATTTCCAAGGACTCAGTTGTTAGCTTATTAAGGACTCATAAAATTGCAAATACATTCTTTATTCCTTTTTAATCACTATGCAATTTAAACCTCGTACCAATCATACTAGCTTAATTGATTTGGTTATTAACTAATTTTTCATGATTCAATTTTTTGAATAAATCAACTTAATATTTTTAGTCAAAACTTGACATTTTCGACACCAAGAGAATCAGGACATTACAATCATGCTAGGAGAGTTAGAAAACCACCATTATTACCTTGTTGAAACTTTCTCTTTCTAACCTCAAGTTCTCACACTAAAATCCTTCAAATCCTATGCTGAAAATGAGGTTTTTGATAGTGAAAAACTATTATGGAGGGTTTTTTTTTCTAAGAGATTTTAGCAAGTTTTCAAAGATTAGGTGTTGGGTCTCTAGGAAATTTGGAGAGTAAAGTAAGGAAAAATGAAGAAAAAGAAGGAAGGGGAGCCATGGGAGAGGGATGGTGGTAGAAAGGGGAAAGAAGGCTTATGGGGGTTTCTTTCATCCTTTCTTCCTCTTTAAAAAAAAACTCAAGTGGGCCACAGGCCCATTTCATCTAATTTAAACACAAAGCTTAACAATTGAAGCCCAATCTTCTTTAATCATGACCTAATGGTCCAAATAATTTCCATATATTAAATGTATCATCAAAATAATATTTCCATCAAAAAATACTTGAAGAATGACCAAACTACCCTTTTGTTACACAATAACCATTTTACCCTTTTTTACTACTTAGCATAATTTCTTTCAAAATTAGGCATTTAATTCAATTACGACTCATAATGCATAATAAAATTTTATTACAATTCACGGGTGGTAAAATTTAGAATTTTACATTTCTCTCAAGAAAAATGGGAAATTTGTAATTTAGTCCATATACTTTTAAAATTTTTCCAATTTAGTCCAACAAATCTCACTAACATATAATCCAACAAGTTTATATGTCAAAAATCAATAATAATTCATTTTTCCTTTTTGTTGAAATTTACACTTTAGCCCTTGAACTTTTTCAAAATTTGTAACTTAGTCATTTCCTCACATTTTCACTTCCAAAATTCTTTTCATTAATTCTCATATCCAAAATCATTTATTTTCATAATAATTCCTTTAACTGACTCATTTTCCAAGTTTTCTCAAAACTTCATTATATCTGCTACTGGAATAGTGTCACGGGTCTAATTGGAAATTTTGGGATGTTACAACTCTCCTATCCTTAAGAAAATTTCGCCATTGAAATTTCATCTAGGTGGACACCAAGTAACTTTCTTGATGAACTAATTCTTTTCCATAATTTCTTTTCAACTTTCCTAGGGCATCGATACTTAATTTACTTAATATCATACGTGATCTCAATTCAAATAGATATTAGCTCGAGTCAATATTATATCATCAAAATGAATTGAACAGATAAGGGTTTTACTATTGATCTTTCTTAAAATATAAACTTATAGCAAATATCAAGAATCTATAACCAACTGAAACGAATTCACCCCACATCTTAGAAGTTCATATTTTACATCCTTTTCCAAAATCCATCAGATTTCATATCCAAACACTTCCTAAATCATTTAGGCTCACAACATATCAACTTTTCAAAGAAATCATATCATATTAAAAACTTTTCCATACTAATAATTGAACATATCGAATTCTGTTACACCCAAAAATATTAAAGGTTAAGGGCAACGAAAATTATGGGTATTAAATTAGAAAAACTTTCTTTTAGTGGGAAACATTATGATTAAGGGTATTAATAATACTGACCAACTTGGGATTAATGGAAACGGTAGTGGAAAGATTATATATGGGAGGATTATTTCATTCTGGTATTCATTTTTCTTTCTGCCATCTTCTTCTCTAGTTTGTTCGTAAAAAGAGAAAAGTTAAGAAGCAATCTGCATGGAGGGAGAAAATAATGTATTAGCTTAAGTGATTGAGGATTTAGTAAACTGGTAATCTTTTAAGCTTTTTTGTATTTTTTTATTGAAGAAAAGGGAAGGAAAATTGAAGATTTCTGTTTAATTCATCGAGCTTGTATTGAAATGTTTATGGCTAAAGCTAACCTTTAAATTATCTCTACATGCAAATAAATAATAGTTTTCTTATATATGAATGTCTTTATTTTGACCTTGATATGGTTATTATGTTTAGTTAACCGAGAAGGAGAAGGCTTAGGTGACAAGGAAAAGTTAAGCAATTATAATCAGTACCAACTTTCAGGTATTTTGCTGGTGAGTTTCTGAACTCATATCCTCAATGCTTGTTTTTTTGTATACTATTATTGTGATGTAGTGGTATGTTTGACTTTTGTTCTACTGATGATGAGTTGAATTATTATGGGTTGTTTGTTGTTCGGTTGAAGTGTGCAAAATAATGATTTACATATGCATGTTTGATTGTACGTATCAGTTCATTGCTTTGCTAAACTTTTACTAGTAAAATAATTACTAAAGAAGTTATAATTGGAATTGTCTGCTAAAAGATATGCTTAGTATGATCTATGTTGTGTTATTAATAGAATAATTAGTTGAATGCTTGTTATATGTCTGTCATAAATATGAATGATATGTGGAGTATGGAAGGATGTTTTGGCAGATGAAAGATGAAGAAAGGACATGTTGAGCACTCTGTGCCACATGATGTTGGTTTTGCGAAGGTTCGGACGGATTGTACGAAGAATGTATATGCATGGTATTTAGTTTTGTGAAGGTTCGATTAGATTGTACGGAGATATATGCGCACATGTATGTGATAACCCTACGTGGGTTCTTACAAGTATGAGTCCCTGTTGAGTCTAAGGCTTAAAGCCTCATATGTGTAAGCAAGTCCATGGTCATGACATATGTAAGTTATGAAAGTTTGACGGACTTGTTCTTTAATTTTTCATCAAAGTTATATGTGGGAGTTCACCATACGAAGTCCGTGATAAAATCCGCATATGAAAGTCCGCCATACTCATGAATATTTTTTTCTCAATCTGAATGAATGGCAGTCCGCCAGAATTGTTCTCTAGGTTTCATAACAAAGTTATATGTGGAATTCCTTCATGAAAAAGTCTACGGAACAATCTGCGTATAAGAATTTGCATATATATGTAAATATTTGTTTATGGATTCGCATGTATGAGTCTGCCATATATGAGTTCGCACCCATAAATCTTCAATATGAATCCATATGTTTGACAGTCAGCTGGATTTATCATTATGATTCAAGCTATGGTAGTCTGCTAATCTTATATTCATGTTTTAAGTTTAAGATAATAAAGAGACTATCCAAGAAAGAGACCGTCTGGGCTTATTCTTATGTTCAAGCTATGAGAGTTTGAATGAACAAGTTATACCAAGCCAAAACCGAAGGGATCGTCTTTACATAGGAGTCCACCAAGGGCTATCTTTAAACCAAGAGGTGACTATCCGCCAAACAAGTGTTTGGCAGCAACTATTATTTAAGATGGAGTTCACAAGTAAGAACCCGTATGTATGAATCTGCAATTATGATTTCGCTTATAAAGGTTAGTAAGTAAGGTCTGTAGGTATATGTTCGTCAAGCTTGAGTCCACGTATAAATGACTTTAAGTGTAAATCAGCATGTAAAAGAAATTCTCCAAGTGTGAATCTCCATGCATGAGTCTTCTAAAATTAATCTGTTGTACATAAATCCATGATAATAACTATTGCTAAGGTAATTCACATATGTTCTACTGGAAAATGGGGTAATATTACATCTTGCAAGAAATCAGTACAAATGGGTAAGTAAAAAAATCAATTCACGTTGTAGCTTATAGTATGATTGATAGGAACAGAGGATTGTGTCAATAAAGCAAGTGTACAAATTCTCAAGATGAGCCAACGTAAGGGAGGATAGGAGTACGCCAGAAAGAATGTGTGAACCCTACTTGTGCAAGCGATGTCAAACAGGAGATCAAAACCATAAAGTTTTTACTTCTAATTCATAAAAGGTATATTGTATTGAAAACTCATTAAGTTCATTTGAACTTACTTAATTTTGTTATGTTTTCCATGTATGATGGTTTATATAAAGAGCTGAAGAGGTATCAAGCTAGAATTCGCTCAAGCTTAGGCGAACTTATGTTTTTCATTATAACACACATATAGTGGGGTAACCTTGAGGTTGAGCCTGAAGGTCAAAATTATCCTTTTGTAACTAAGTATGAATTGTATAAAACAAAGAGAAATTGATTTAAAATATTAGAACTGTTATCGTTAATTTTCTATAAGTCTGCTTGTTAAGACATTTGGTCTAGAAGTTGATAATTGTGTTTTCGATTAGCAGTTCAACAAACTAAGTTATGTATGATTAAGAAAGTGTATTTGGTTGATTTAGTTATGTTAGATTTACAATTTAGTTGAAATTTGTTTGTAGTTTTGTTTTGAAGTCGATATGACACTTTGTATCCGGACCCATCGATTAGGTCGGGTATAGGGTGTTACAAATTCACTTATCTTCCCTAACTAGACCAACTCCTCATAATCATGCATTGACCAATATCACATAATTTTCTTCTTACATTTTCTCATGATATAATTTCATTACTAAGATCTCACGCGTACAATATTTTTACTTCCCTAACTAGATCGACTCCTCATAATCATGTATTAACCAGCTTGATAGAACAACTTGTTGATATTGAAAGTTGTATTTATTTTGACCTTTAGGTTGGTTCTCAAGGAAGATGAGCCATGTCACCTATGCTCACCACACCAATTATTGTTACACTAAGTGGATTAGAGTAGTTAATGATGGTGCACATTGTGGCTTTGGGAAAAGTTGTTTACGATAATTGTATAGAGGTTAAATGAGAAGAGAAGGGTCTTAGAGGTATTTAGATAGATTTTCCCCTAATAAAGGTTGTTCTTCTCTCTATATGGGTGAGAAGAGGGCTTATAGAGTCTATAACCTGGGAAATGGGTCCCTTAGACAAGTGTCAGCGTGAGTGAGCTTAAAGGATAAGTCATAGTGAGTCTCCCGCATGTGTGTTTGAATATGATGGAGCTTTTAGGTGTTTCCTTCAAGCATTCTCAAATAATATGGATATGACTTACCTTTTGTACACTTGTAGAGCATGCATGGGACTAATAATGTAAGGTCCCACTAAATTTAGTTAATTATGATTAAGGATTTGTTAATTATAGTTTAATGAAATTAATTATGAATAATTTAGTTTAATTGAAGTATATAATTTAAAATTTAAAGAACAACAAGTCATTTTCTATTCATCTTATTCTCCATTGATTGTGAAAAGAATAATAGGGTTTCAAAAGTTTCAAACTTTCAACCAAAAATCGGTAAGCTCAATTAAGTCATTTTCTTGTAATTTTTATATTTTTGAGGTCATGGGAGCTTGATTTAGCTAACCTATGTACCAATTTGAAAAACTATTAAAGTTTTTGAAAGTTGTCATTGTTGTTTTCGTGAAGAATTTTGTGTTAAATTGATAATTTTAGGCCTAGATGTGAAGAAGGACCAGATTGTAAAATTTAAGTGTTAGTTTTTTCAAAAGGACCAAAATGCATAAATTGTATAATTTTTGTAAAATTTCTATAATAATATATAATAGAGGGTCCTAGGAGGATATGATTGAAATCGATTTTGAAATCGAAGCTCAAAATTGAAAGATATTGTTATTTCGGTTTTAGAGACTAAATTAAATCAAATGCAAAACTTTAGTGGCATTCAAAAAATGATATTGAACTGGTTCATGCATATTATAGGATGATATAAAAATGTTTTGTATTATTAAATTAAATTGAATAATTGTATAGATCGGGAATTGAACCAAATCGAAGATAATCGAGGAAAAGGTAAAATTGTAGAATAGTCCTTAAAAATATAATTTGGTTTCTATTTTGCCGCTTAATTTCATATGGAACTTACTATTTTTTTTATGTTATGTTTTATTCTATCGACATGTTTAGTCTCAAATGAATTGTAAAACATGAAAATGTTGGCTATTATGAAAGGGTTCAAGGTACCAATATGAATTGGTATAATTGGTTTATTTTGGAATGAATTGTAAAACATGAAAATGTTGGATATTATGAAAGGGTTCAAGGTACCAATATGAATGTTAAATGTGTACACGATATGTGTGACATGTGTATAATGGTACAAGATTCAAAATGATACAATTACAACAACGATGCCCAAGTGAACTTAGTAAAATATTAGTATATGTATGGTATGTCGGTAGGGTTAAATACGAAATTGATCAGGGATTTACATTATGATATGGGATCCAACATTTGTTGTGAATTCTCAGTTTATATGTATCGTTTATTTAGCCTGGACTGGTAACCTCGATCTGATGTCAGCTTGTGTGAGCAATTCTGATCTCTGTCAACTTGTGTGAGCAAAATAGTCTCGTATATTTTAGTTCAATTTACTAAGGTGCTCTCGGGCAAAATTTAACCTAATAAAATTGGAAACATTGAAATGGTTTGGATATGAATTGAATGGTACATGCTTCTAAATTGAGTTGTTGTATATGATCATTGTTACAAGTTTTTGATATGAATATGGTGTTATGCATTAGCCATTTCAACATATGTCAAAGAATGCCATATTGATTGCTAATGTGTTAAATGTTTAGCTTATTGAATTATTAAGGTAATTTAAGTAAAATTCATATGAACTTACTAAGCATTTTTTATGGTTACCCCATTGTTTTCCCTTTCCTTGTAGATTTCACCTTGCGGAAAAATGTCAATCAAATTGTTCAAAGCTTACATTGTCCCATTTTGTAATCAGTAGCTTTTTTATTATTTTAAGTCCTAATTTGTGGCATGTACATATTTATTTTGTATATGTTAACTTTGAATGTTGAACATTGCTAAAATCAACCTAATGCACAATTTTGGCAATGTTAATGTCTTAATGAAATGGTATGTTTTAGTAAATGGTTTGAGATGTGTATGTGGAAATTGAGTTGGCATATTTGGATATGAATTGGTGTTGACAAGTTGGTATTTAGGTGATTGTTTGATATATATATATATATATATGCCACGGTAATAAGATGATATGTCTAATGGTTGATTAGGTGATATAAATTGTTAAGAAGTTGATTGTGTTATTTCCACTTATTTTGGTATGTGTTTTAAAGTGTTTTGGTGCAGGTGAAGTTATTCATTTGTGCATAAAATGATAAGTTTGTGTGGAAGCTTGAACTAAGTACCAAATGGATCAAAATTTACCAAAAACAAAATCTGCATCCCGACATGCAACTTAGCTCATCGCAACATCAACCAAAACAATGAGTCACATCACGACGTCGAGTGGCCTGAAGTCACGATGTGACATACTATTTTGACGACATCACAACATGGAGAAAGTGACATCACGATGTTGGCCCTGAATTTTTAAAACTTCGCAATCTGGTCATATTTTGTGTTCAAGTTATCAAAAGAGCTTTCATAAGATCAAATTTGATTTTTTATCATAATTTAAAGGTAATTGAATCATATTAGAATTTATAAATGATTGTTTTATTGCAAACTTGACGGTAGTTACTCCGGCAACGATTGTGCCATCTTGTAGCTCGGATCTGGCAATCAGGTTGGGTGAGGGGTGTTACATCTATAGCCAACTGAAATGAATTCACTTCACATCTTAGAAGTTCATATTTTGCATCCTTTGCCAAAATCCACCAGATTTCGTATCCAAACACTTCCTAAATCATTTAGGCTCATGACATATCAACTTTTTAGAGAACTCATACCATATTAAAACTTGTCCATACTAATAATTGAACAGATCAAATTCACTTATCTTCCTTAACTAGATCGACTCCTCATAATCATGTATCGGCCAACATCACATGATTTTCTTCTTACGTTTGTTCAAGATATAATTTCATAACCACGATCTCATATGTACAAATTTTTTAATTACCTATACTAGACCAACTCCTCATAATCATGTATTGACCAGCTTGGTAGAACAACTTGTTGATATTAAAAGTTGTATTTATTTTGACCTTTAAGTTGGTTCTTGAGGAAAATGAGCCATGTCACCTATGCTCACCACACCAATTGTTGATACACTGAGTGGATTAGGATAGTTGATGATGGTTCACATGGTGGCCTTGCGAAGAGTCATTTAAGATAATTGTATGGAGGTTAAATAAGAAGATAGGAGTCTTAGAGGGATTTAGATAGAGTTTCCCCCAGTAAAGGTTGTTCTTCTCTCTATATGGGTGAGAAGAGGGCTTATAGAGCCTATAATCTGGGAAATGGGTCCCTTGGGCAAGTGTCAACTTAAGGGATTTAAAAGGATAAGTCATGGTGAGTCTCCTGCATCTGTGTTTGAATGTGATAGAGCTGCTAGGTGTCTCCTTCAAGCATTCTCAAATAATATGAATGTGACTTACCTTTTGTACACTTGTAGAGCATGCATGGGACTGATGTTGAGCAAAAAGACCAAGATTTGACCAAGTGGTGAGGTCATTTTGGACATGTTTTAGCAAGAGACTTTGGGCGATCTTCATCTTGATTAGATGAGGTAGAGACTACTACAAGTTGCAACAACAGTTACGCCACTCATCCATGTTTTTTAGTTAAATTTCATTGCTTAGTGTTAAGATTGCTTAGTATATTACTTGTTTTCTCTTAAAAATCCATCTTTCAGGGGTCTTTTAGGCTTAAGGCTAACGAGAAAGAAAATATAATAATTATAATTAATGTTTAATTGTTTTTAAATAAAACTATTAATATTTATTTATAAGTGATAATAAATCATATTATTATTTAACGACCGTACACGAGACTCTGCATCAAATACCAAGGTTGTGGAACTCAAAGTTTTGTGTGCAAAAGCAATAAATCTGGTGGCGCTGATTTTTTGCATCAGCTGTTGTTCTTGGCATAACACCAAGCATTTGGTGGGCTAGCTTACAATGATATACACCGATTGTATACATAATTATGTTGATAAGGGTCTACTGGTGAGGGAAAACGACCATTTAGCTTAACCTTTTTTTTTTTTCTTTTTTTTTAAATTTGGTGGTTCAGTCAGTGGTTTTCATGAGATTACCCTGCTTTTATCTTTTGCAAAATCGTCCCTAATAATGTTGGAATTGATTGAGAATTTTTCGTTCTAACTAAAGCAAAAAAATAAATAAAAGGCCAGAATTGCTTCTTTTGACCTGACCCCATTGTTTGAATTATACATAATAAATAAAAATGAAGAAAGAGTCATGAGGACGGCCGTGAATAAGAAACTTCTCAAACGAGAATAGATCAAAATGTGATTTGAAAATTATTTATTCTAGAAACACAACGCAAACCCAAAGCTAAACTGCTCTCTTTTTTATCATTTATATATTTAGGTCATATTCTGCTTTTCATCCTTCTACTATCCTCAAATTCACATTCTTTCATTTCTTTTCCTTCTTTTATAATCTCGTTATTAAAAAAAAATATAGTTACGTTCATCCAACTTTTTTTTTTAGTCACTAATTCTTTTGAAATTAAATATTTTAGTCACTCACCCGTTGTAATTAGATGACTAACAGAAAGTTGACGTGGGCTTTTTTATTGGTCTAATGATAATTTTAGCCTTCTAATATTTATACACTCTATCATTTTATCCAAAATATAAAAAATTCAACAAATTTCGCCTTAATATTTACAAAACCTTATCATTTTAGTTTGAATTCTAACAAAAATCAATTATATTTTGCATACGTGGGATTTATAAAATGTTTTATAGAAAATTCAACAACTTTAGTCATTAATATTTATAAAATTATGAAAATATTTTTTGTATTAAAATAAGTCATATTATTTAAATATATTTAAATATTTTCATTTTAACAAAACCAATTATAATTTGCATACGTGAGATTTAAATTTGCACTAATTAGATTAGTAAAACCATAAATTTACCACTCAACCAAAGCATCATTTTAACGTGTTTTGCACATTTTTATTTTAATATGCATAATTCATTATCACCATCAATTGTATATATGTACTATTTATTAAGTGTTTTCTTGAGTTGGTGTCACCTCAACTAGGTCACCAACTCGATTAGAAAAATGATGAAATACATTTTCATAATTAAAATAAATTATATTATTCAAGGGTTTTTAGTCTTTTCATTTTAACAAAACACGTAAAAATATGTATATAATAGGATTAAAACCTACACCAATTACATCAATAAAACCTTAAATTTACCATTCAACCAAAGTTTCATCTTAATATCGTAATTTATTATCCCTCATTAGTTGTATATATTAACAATGTTGTTAATTGAGTTGATACACAAGTAAACTTGACACTAACTCACAATCGATGGCAACATCATGCAAAATATTTCTAGTGCATTTAGTTTTGTTAATCGATGCATTTATGTTGTTAATTTCATGTGTTATTATGATTAATTAATTTCAAACCATATGTTTCATTGTTTATTGTATGTCATTTGTAAACATATATATGTGTTTTAAATATGTGGATTTCACACATACGCGTGTGATATGATTTCTAGTAAAAATATGAGCATAAAGATTAAAAATCAAATTCAAGTATAAATGGAGGGGCCAAAACCAAATTTGACCATATATTTGTTTATTTAAAATGAAAATATATTTCAATTTCAAAGTTCAGACTCCGTGGCATGGCCGCCCCGGCCAATTAGATAACCATTCACGAAATTTGAAAAAAAAAAAGTCTCAAGGAAACTCAACTCTCCTCCTTCCTTTCTTTTTCTTCTCTTTCAGCAATAAAATCCTTTCCATTTCTTTCTCTCCTGTTACCCTTCGCAAAGCAAAGAACCTCAAATCCTCTTCTATCGTCCTTTGTTTACAGAGATTTGTATTTGTTTCTATCTGATAGGGTTAAGGAGTTAGTGTGATGGGGCAACAATCGCTGATTTACGCCTTCGTGGCGCGAGGCACCATGGTTTTAGCGGACTACACCGAATTCACCGGCAACTTCACCGGCATAGCTTCTCAATGCCTCCAGAAACTTCCTGCTTCCAACAACAAGTTCACTTACAACTGCGATGGCCATACCTTTAACTATCTCGTCGATAACGGCTACAGTAATCTCTCTCTCTCTCTCTCTCTCTCTCTCTCTCTATATATATATATATATATATATATATATATCTGATCTGTCTTTTTACTGCTTCATTGACACGGCGCGAAGTTGTTACTGTTCCTGTTCTCGTTGTTGTTGATGATCGGTATTTCTTGGCTGCTTATTTGTTGTTTATTACGTATTTTTTATTTGACTTTTCTTTTAAGTGATTTACTTGATTGATAGGAAAAGTGAGAGAGATAGAATCGGTTGGATTCTTGCTATTTCAAGAATAGAGTTGGTTAACATTGTACAATAAATGATGTATGCATCTATTAATGTGCTATTTAATTTTGGGAAGTTATGCTTTAATTTAACTTGTAAATCAAACTTTCCGAAACTGAGTAGGAGTTAAAACTAAATGATTGAATGTTCGGTCGATTCAAATGAATTAAATCTGCATAGTAATCTTGTGACAAAGGCTATCTTAGCCATATCTCGAAGCAAAAAAAAAAACGTTAATCGCATTTTCATACAAGAGTAAATTCATTATATTTTGAATAACTAAAAAAAAAAACTTAAAACTTTTCCAACAACGGAAACGCAGATTTTACTTTTATATAAACATTTATGCATGAACATGTTTTATAACTTAATCAGTTGCTCATTCTGATATATGTATTTTTTTCCTTTGTAAGTTATCATTTTATAGCGTTTGTTGTCTTTTGTATGCCTATGCACCACTACGGTACATAAGCCCTAAAGAATCAACATGAGCTGGAGCTAGAATGGTTAGAACCTTGCTTGGTTTCAGTTCGTCCTTTTCGGTCCATGATTTCCCCTGAATTTTCTTTTGCTCAAATTATGACATGTTAAAAAGTCAACAATTGTATATCTATCTACTTGGAAAAATATCATTTGTTCTAGAACATCCATATTCTTAAGCTCAATTCCCTTACATGGTCACATCACAAAATCTTGTGGTCATAACAGAGTACGAGTTACATGTTTGCCATTTTTCATTTCACTCAAGTGTGTTATTGTGTGCTTTCACTAATATATATATTGAAGTGGATTACTAGTTATGTAACTTCATCACTTTAGCAAATAGTTGATGTCCTTTGGTCACATCCTCCATATTTGTAGAAGAAGAGGAATGTTTGGTCCTTTAATGTTTGCTTATACATTGAAAGCCTGAAAGCTTAAGAGTTCATTTCCTTTTGCTTGCATGATTTTTTCCTGTTACTTCACAAGTTGTTCTGCATCCTCTATCATGAAACACCACCACCATTGCTAGCTTGAATGAACCCTCCTTCCTTTCTCTTTGCAGCTTACTGCGTGGTTGCTGTTGAATCCGTTGGCCGACAAGTCCCAATTGCCTTTCTTGAGAGAATTAAGGAGGATTTTACCAAGCGATATGGTGGAGGAAAAGCTGCAACAGCTTCTGCAAACAGCCTTAGCAAGGAGTTTGGGTATTTTATATTCCTTGAATTAAATACAATGCCTTCTTTGTTATCAAGTACATTGATGCTATGTGTTTATTATCATTGACCTAGGCCTAAGCTAAAGGAGCATATGGAATATTGCATTGATCATCCAGAGGAGATTAGTAAGATTGCCAAAGTGAAAGCTCAAGTTTCAGAAGTCAAAGGAGTAATGATGGAAAATATTGAAAAGGTGCTTGTTATTTTTCATAGTTGCTGTTATATACTTGATAAAAGGAGTGCAATTTAAGGGTTTTAAGTGGGCAAAGAGTTCCACTTCACAAATTTCTAGGTCATGAATGATAAATCATTTGGATCTTATTATTATTATTATTATTATTATTATTGACATTTTTTTTGCAGGTTCTGGACCGTGGCGGGAAAATTGAGATTCTGGTAGATAAAACGGAAAATCTTCGCTCTCAGGTCAGCAAATATATCTCACACTGTACCTTGAAGTATGGGCAATGTCCTCTAAAACTGCCAAGCTTATTATTTGGACTTGTTTAGGGGACTGACTGGTAAAACCATGCTAACCCCTACTTGAAAATGAAATACAAGTATACATTTTCCAATTTTTATTTAGAAAAGTTAGAATCACAGGTTAACTGCTTTTGGTTAGATCGAATGTAGTGCAATGTTTGGGCTTCTTGTGTGACTATTTGGTAAAGCACAAAATAAAGTACATTTCATGTTAACTATTACTGTTAGCTTCATGAGATAAGTCCAAGACAGGAATATGTTAATCAATTGTGCATTTCATTTCATTTATAAAAGCATTTAGCAACACCATTTCTCAGAATTTGAAGGGACTAGCTGAATAGTTGAATTCGAAAACTGGAAATTTTCTTTGCAGGATTCTTCAACTGGTGAATTCAAAATTATAGGCAAGGATGCTTGTCTTAGTTTACTTATTTTCTCTACTCTATGGGTGCTTTTTGGTAGGCACAAGATTTCAGGCAGCAGGGAACCCGGATGAGGAGAAAGATGTGGTTGCAGAACATGAAGGTAAAGCTGATAGTTTTGGGAATCCTGATCGCATTGATTCTCATTATCGTGCTGTCCATTTGCGGTGGCTTCCATTGTTGAAGAGAATACGCTCATCTGCTCTGCTATGGACTCTATTTCCACTTCATTGATCAGAGGTATTGTTGCAGTCGCACAACTGTATTGATGCCCGTCTGCCTATACATTTCTTGATTACACGTTCTTTTTTATTTTCTGGTGTAGCCTAAATCACAAGACAGTGTGCTGTATATTACAGTTTGGATTCTTTTGATTGCATTAAGTTCATTGATGTGTGGAAATTCATTATCCGTCTTTTTGAAACTGGATTTTGATATATAAAATTGAATAATTATAATTAAATTACATATCCGTCTCTTTGACAAATAGTTGGGCAATATAGCAAGCAACTTTAAAATTTAAGCATTTTAAGATGATCGTGTATTCACGACATCATGGCTCAATGTGCTTTTTAAACTCCATTGCATTTTCTTAGGACACACGCTTCATAACTCCAGTATTGGAACAGAACACAGAATATTATTATTATGAATTTAAGCCAAGTTATACAGTGTGGACTGATTTGATTATGGATGCTGTTCGGCTCGGTTTATAAAAATAAAAAAAACCAAAATGTTACACATTAACCATAGAAAAAGAACAAAATTAAACCATTACCACCCTAACTTATTGCCCCTCCCAAAAAAATAAGTAAGTGCATTAGTCTGAAGACGGAGAGTTTCATATGTCGATTTCCATGTTATCTATCAGCCTAACCTTGCCAAACCAAGCAGCAATGCAAAAAACAACAGGACCCTTAATCTCTTCCACTGACTTCAAATTCTCCTGATCAACTATCTGCGAGAACGCAGATTACGATTGAAATTAGGGAACTACCAATAGAATACGAGAACCCGACAAGGGCATGGCATCTTTAATAAACATGGTCCCAATTTTGACAAAGAATTTATGTGTTTACGTCTCATGACATACATGGATTGTAAAGTCATGGCATCTTTAATAAACTTTTATTACACCAGAAATTAGGATCATTTTCACTCACTAAACACTATATCATGGTCCTTTTAAAGGAAAAACAGCTACTCCTAAAACCTGCAACATGAAATATATATACATTGCAGCCAAAAATAATAAAAAAAATTCTAATACACAACATTGGCATTAAAGAGGGATCACAGTGGATGTGAACTTGGCAAATTGCTGGTAAGAGGGTGCAAGCAAGTATTCAAACTTGATGCTTATCCTGTTTGCTGTTGGTTTCACACCCATAATGGGAATGAACCAGTTGATAGTAACTTCACCGTAGTCCAACAGCACTAACAGAATACCAGAAATAATGATGACAAAATGACCAAATAGGAAATGAATGGTTAGGAGAAAGAAATGAATTAATAGAACTAGACATGGTGGGCATTTTGGAGGGTTCATGGGATCAGATAAACTTGGGTGCGTTCTCAGCCATGCACACTACTTGAAGTTAGGCTTATTGGACAGCCAATAAAAAAAATCCCCACAAACTGTGGTTTGGACTCTGCACCATAGCCAGGGAGGGGGCCCAAACATCATTGGCACTTGAGGTGGAGGAGGGGGGCAGGACAATAAACAGGCTCTCAATATGACAATAACTTTTCAGATTTTTTTGTTCATATCAGAGGCTTCAAATAGTTAAGTAAAAATGTCATTTAAGCATTTATGCTTCGTTTGCTAGGAGTATTATTTTTTCAACATGTCTTAATACAGGAATTAATAATAAACTAATTTCACTTGATAACTTTTAGCCACTCACATGACTTGTTTTCAGCAAAGAAAAGGAAAAAGACATTACATTTTCCGAAGAGGTCTTATTTTTTACTAGAGTTTTACTCGTCCTTCTAATTTCAAGTTTAAAATTACACTAATTATTGTTTATGTTATCACAAACTATTTTAATAGTTATGCAAAAATTAATATTCTTGTGTTAATACACTAAATAACCAAACGAGGCATTAACTTCTTAATTACTCCAAGCTATATAAAAGATCAAGTTAGAACAAGAAAGATTGTAGCTAACCTCAGCATAATCAATTCTTCCCCCAGCTTGAGTTATTGTTAGGATAGCTGAATCCTTTAGTTCTCTACATTTAACTTGCCCTTCTTTAGCAGCAGCTTTAGCCTTTGACAATGACCTGCTAATAGACAATGCCTGCAAGATAAAATACGAACTAATTCAGTCACATTCGTGTGGAACCATATTTGCAGCCTAAAAAACAGGCTTTGTAACAATTAGTATAAAAGCTTAACGCAATTTATCCACTTCGCTAGGCACTACATAATGAGAGTTAAGCATCTAGACAAATAGCATCTCCATCAAACAGACCATCGAATAAGTACAATAATGAAGGAACCTTTTGCCTTTCTTCAGGGGAGAGATGCACATTTCGTGAACTCAGCGCAAGGCCATCGCTATCACGGGTTATCTCAGACCCCACAATTTCAATGGCGAAATCAAGATCTCGAACCTGTAGCAAATAAAGACACAACAGTTTAAAAATATAAAACAATAAACCGATGTTTATGAATTACCATATTAAAAACTACTAATAAGATGAAGAAGATAAATGAGTTACGAAAATCTCACCATCCGTTGTATTATCCTCCACTGCTGATAATCCTTTTTACCAAAGACAGCAACATCAGGTTCCACAATGTGAAACAACTTGGTCACAATGGTGGCAACCCCTCTGAAGAACACGGGCCTACTTTTCCCACACAATCCTTTCTCCAATCTTTCAACTCTCACCCATGTTTCATGCCCACTCCCCTTCTCCTCCACACATGAAACCACCCCATTCCCATCCCCACCACCAGCACCCAAATTCTCATTTCCATTCTTATTCTTTTGCTTCTCATCACTATCATTGTTATAGTCATACAGATTCTTAGGGCAAAAAACAACATCAACTCCACCAGGAACAGACTTAAGCTTAAGCATATCACCATGTAAATCAGATGGGTATGTTGAAAGGTCCTCGGAAGGAGAAAACTGACCTGGGTTTACATAGATAGAGACAACTATGAGGTGGCTGTGCTTGTGTGCTTCTTGGATGAGAGACAGGTGGCCCTGGTGAAGGTAACCCATGGTAGGAACTAACCCAATTGATTTGCCTTGGGATCTCATCTTTCTCGACCACTTTCTCATCTCATCTTTGGCTGTTATTACCAATGGCTCTTTAGCTGCCATTAGATTGGAGCTATCAAAAGTTACAAAGTTTTGTCCCTCAGGAATTTGTCGCTCAAAAATATCAACTTTTGAGGGTGGAAGGCCTGAGGGAAATTTTCGGGCTGGCTACCGCCTTTGGTTTCTTTAGAGCGGCTAGTTTGGAAATTGGAAAGTGAGAGTAAAACGCCGCCTAAGATTGACGGTTGAACCAAAACCATGATTTTTACTTAATAATAGTGGTCAAATTCTGCTATTAGACCCTGTACATTGTGTAAGTTTTAGATTTAGTACCTGTACTTTAATTTGATCAAATTTAGTCCCGGTACTTTTCGAATTTGGAAATTTTAGTCATAACCAAATGGTAGCAGTTAATATGTTTGATTAAATTATGCTATTAGTCCTATATTATGTTTGAAGTTATAAGTTTAGTGTATGTTCTCAAACCTGAATCATTATTAGTCACTATATTTTTGAATTTCAAATTTTAACGTTTGTCATTAAATCTATTAGCTGATCTTTTTGTGAGTAATATATGGAAATAACAAGCTAACATAGTATTACACATGCGATAATATATTTAAAACATCAAAATTTGAAAATAATGAACTTAACTTAAAGAATTTAATAATTACAAGTTGGTCAAGACTAATATTTTCAAATTCTAAAAATACGAAACTGAAAATAACCAAATTAAAGTACATATGTTAAATATACAACTTATGCAAAATATAGAGTCTAATAGCCGAATTTGACCTAATAATAGTAATGGAAGCACCTTTAGAAAATGTAAACTACCCGATAGGTCAATCAATTTTCAAGGTGTTGTCATTTTGGTCACTTAAAAAATTCTTGTAATTCTATCATTCAATTTTTAGGGTGCTTAGATTTTAGTCACCTAAGCATTAAACCTTAATCATGGCTAAATGTACATACCAAATCATGTCCACGTCATGTTTACATTTTCATTTAGATTACTCAACTTCTAGGTCTCTTTCATTTTGGTAACCAAAAATCTTTTCTTTAAGGTCTTATCCAGGTAAAAAATATTAAAGATTAAAGTGAAAAAACAGTATTAAACTAAAATAATGCATTAAAACTTATCAAATTATACATGTTTATCCCATTATCAAAATTTCTAAGTTTCTTTTTCTTCAATCTTGAAATTTAAAACATCAAAATCAATTAAATAAATTTTTGAGATTTTTTATCCTTTGATAACTTCAACCAATTTGTTACAATAAAATTGGAATTAAGTGAATTAATTAATTTAATATCCTTCTAAATTTTAATTATTTTATATTTCCAAATTATTTTTAAAGAAATCAACTGAAATAACTCATATTTAATAATTATTTACGAACTTAAATTTCTTTTGATTATATAATCTCGAATCGTCCATGCTAAGCTAAAAGCAAAGAAAAATTGCTTGTTCTTCATTTGAGTAAATAAGTGATGAAAATATTTTTAGGTTTTGTTTGGCATGTAAGATACAATTGCTTGATCTTTGTTTTGGTAAAGAAGTGATGAAAAAATAATCACAAGAAATTTGGAATTTGTAGTCAAATTGATTTGGTTTGGACATGATTTTGAATGTTTTAAAGACTCCAAGGGTGGTTCCAATATATATATATATCCAGGTGTGTATTTCGGTACATCATCTGTGCTATACTGATACATGGCACAATGTTCCGGCACATCATCCATGATGTACAGATACCTGGAAGCAAACATGGGCCATTACACTGTTTTGGGCTTTTTGAGCCCACCGAGCACCCTATACGATTTCTAAATGATTTTAAAATGTTGTGTTAAATTTATTTTATGAGGTTTTTTATTTGAATTATTTTCTAACGGTTGTTTGCAACTTTTAATTTATTTGATTTATTATATAAAAAAAGTTCCTAGAAAATAATTCAATAATTAATTAGGTTCTCACTCGGAAACAACACTCAATTGAGTCCTCAATCGAATTTAAACAATCAATTAAGTCCTCGTCCTTTGATGTCGTTAACTTCGTCACGTGGCATGTCGGTCATTTCTGCTATATTTGTTTAAACAAATTAAAAATTCTAAAAAATATAAAAATTTAGAATTTTTTTATTTTTTAAAATATAAAAATAAAAACATTTAAAATAATAGAAAATCATTTAAAATATTTTTAAAAATAGAATTTTAAAATTATAAAATTAAAATTTTCAAAATTATAAAAATTATAAAATGCTAAAAGTCATAAGAAAATTAAAAAAATGGTATATATTTTTCTCTTTTTATTTTTTGTACTATATTTCCCTTTTCCTTTACTTTTCTTTCTTTTTTTCTTTTTTCTTTTTTTTTTGCGATTACTATTTTGACTAGGAAAATTTGAAGCCTCACTTTTTCTCCTTGAGAAAATAGGATGATGATAATGGTAATGTATTGCAAATAAAAGAGAGAAAATAGAATACACAAAATTTTACGTGAAAACCCTTTTGAGAAAAACCACGGACAAAGGAGAAAAATCCACTATGTCGAATTCGAATGGTATAAGAGGAGAGACGATTACATCTAATTATAGATTTAAAACCTTATTTTAATCAAAGTCAAATAGAAGTAATGCAGTAAGGTTAAAATATATTATTCTAATCAACATCAAATAGAGGAAGTAAACTTCTATACAGATTCCACTTGTGCAGCTTGACTTGTATTTTATGTTTAATAGGAATTTGGGTTAAACAACTTGTATTTTATGTTTAATAGGAATTTGAGTCACAGAACTTCTAACAATCTCCATCTTGACACGAATTCTCAATGAACAAATTCTTCATCACGAACTCTCAACGAACAAGTTCTCCAGCTCTTCCATGAAACCCCTTTAAGGGATTATCTTCAACAATAAACACTAACCAAGTCTAACCAATGCTCAAACTTGGTTATAGGAAGTGACTTAGTCATCATATCTGCAGGATTATCATGAGTACTAATTTTGCTTACAACAATATCACCACAAGCAATAATATCGTGAACAAAATGATACTGAACATCAATGTGTTTTGTTCTCTCATGAAACATTTGATCATTCGTAAGGAAAATGACACTTTGACTGTCACAAAATATTGTACTAATTTGAAGGTCTTCATTGAGTTCATTAAAGAGCATTTTTAACCAAATAGCTTCTTTACAAGCCTCAGTAATCGCCATGTACTCAGCTTTAGTGGTAGACAAAGTGACAGTAGTTTGCAAAGTGGCTTTCCAACTGACTACACAACCCCCAATTGTAAAGACATAACCTATGAGAGATCTTTTTTTATCAAGGTCTCCAGCAAAAGTAGCATCAACATACCCAATGACTCCATTTCTATTTCTTCCAAACTGTAAGCAAACATCAGTATTACTTCATAAGTATCTCAAAATCCACTGAACTGTTTTCTAGAGTTCTTTACTGGGATTCACCATGTATCTACTAACTGCACTGACTGCATATGATAAATTTAGATGTGAACAAACCATAGCATACATAAGAGATCCCACTGCACTAGAATATGGAACATGTGACATGTAGTCAATCTCATCATCTGACTATGGAGACAAAGCCGATGAAAGTCTGAAATGGGCCGCTAAAGGAGTACTAACGGGCTTAGCACTCTGTATATTGAACCTACAAAAAACTTTCTCAATGTACCCTTTCTAACTTGAGTACAATTTAGTTGCTTTTCTATCTCTGAGAATCTCCATACCAAGTATCTTCTTTGCTGCTCCCAAATCATTCATCTCAAATTCTTCACTAAGCTAGGATTTGACCTTTATTATCTCTCATTTATCTTTTGTTTCTATCAACATGTCATCAACATAGAGGAGTAGATACACAAAAGAACTATTACTGTTTTTCTTAAAATAAACACAGCTGCCAAAATTACTTCTTTTGAAATCATGAGTAGTCATAAAAGAATCAAACCTCTTGTACTACTGCTTTGGTGACTGTTTCAAGCCATAAAGGGACTTTTTCAGCAAGCAAACATAGTCATTTTTTGTGACTGTAAACCCCTCTGATTGTTGCATGTAAATATCCTCTTCAAGTCCTCTATACAAGAAAAATGTTTTTTACATCTAACTGTTTGAGCTCCAAATCATACATGGTCATAATACCAAGCAAAGCTTGAGTAGTATTGTGTTTCACAACTGGAGAAAACACATCTGTGAAATCCACACATGGAATCTGATTGTAACCCTTTACAACAAGTCTTGCTTTATATCTAGGTTCTTCAACTTCTGGAGGTCATTTTTTTCTCTTGAACATCCATTCACAACGAACAACCTTCTTACCTTTAGGAAATTTCATAAGACCCCATGTTCTGTTCTTGTGGAATGATTCCATCTCTTCTTGCATGACAAACATCCACTTTTTTTAGTCTTCACAGCTAATTATCTCGAAATAAGTAAATGGCTCTAGATTTGTATTTATATCTTTGGCCACATTTAAAGCATAAGCAACTAGATCAGCCTCAGCATACCTCTTTGGAGGTTTAATTTCTCTTTTAGTTCTGTTTTTGTCAATAGAATATTGTGCTGAAGAAGTGACTCTATTATGAATTTTTGTACTAACTTGAGGGGTCGACTTTATTGTAGATATTGAATCAATCTGAAGCTCCACTTGCTTTTGTCGTTCTTTATTTGAAGAGTTTTTAAAAGATAAGTTAGGTAGCATAGCAGTTTCATCAAAAATAACATCTCTTCTAATCACAATTTTTCTATTTTCAGGACACCATAACTTCTACCCTTTAACACTAGCCTTATAGCCAAGAAAAACACATTTAATGAATCTTGGTTCCAATTTCCCATTATCAACATGAGCATACGCAGGACACTAAAATATTTTCAAATCAGAACAATCAGTAGGATTACCAGACCATACCTCTTGAGAAGTCTTTTTTTCAATTGCAACAGATAGAGATTGGTTGATTAAAAAATATGCAGTAAAGACTGCTTCAACCCAAAAGGACTTCAACAAATTAGCATTTGACAATATACATCGAACCTTCTCCATGATCATTCTGTTCATTCGTTATACAACGCCGTTTTATTGTGGAGTATGACGAACTGTCAAGTGCTTCATAATCCCTTTTGATTTGTACAATTCGTTAAAATCATCAAAACAAAACTCCAAGCAATTATCTATGCGGATGTGTTTATCTATTTTCTTGTTTGTTTTTCAACCATAGTTTTCCAAGACTTGAATGTGGAAAACATATCACTTTTCTACTTCAGGAAGAATGCCCAAACTTTTCTAGAAAAATCATCAATAAGAGTTAGCATATAATTAGCTCTTCCTCTCGAAGGTACTTTAGATGGTCCCCAAAGATCAGAATGAATATAATCTAATGTTCACTTTGTATTATGGATTCATCTGATGAATCAAACTCTCTTTTGCTTCCCAAAAATACAATGCTAATTGAACTTCAGTTTGCAAATTCCTTGCCCATCAAGAACTCCTATTTTGCTCAATTTTTCCATGTTGTTCTCACTCATATGCCCTAGACGAATATGCCAAATTATAGTAACATCATCATCTGAAAAGGAAGAGGAAGCGACGATTGCATCACCAATAATAATAGAACCTTGAAAAATATATAACTTGGCAGTCTTTCTCTATCCTTTCATCACAATAAGGGAACCCTTACAGATCTTTAGAACCCCACTTTCAGTTGAATATTTGTGCCCTTTTTAATCAAGAGCACTCAATGAAATCAAATTTCTCTTTAATTCTGGTACATGTCGAATGCCACTAAGAGTTTTGACAACTCTATCAAACATCTTGATTTTTATCGTGTCAACACCTGCGGCTTTACATGAAACATTATTTCCCATCAAAACAACACCTTCAGACACTGTTTCGTAAGTTGTAAAGTAATCCCAATTGGGACTTATATGGAAGGTGCAATCAGAATCAATAATCCACTCCTCGCTCACTTTAGAATTGTTGGCAGAAGCAACTAGGAGTTCACCATCATTATAGTCTTCTACAACATCAGCTTCACCAAATTTTTCTGGTTATTTTCCCTTTTGATTCGCAGTTTCCCTTTTGATCTAGTTCTACAACTTATAGTACTCAGATTTAATGTGCCATTTCTTCTTACAAAAGTTGCAGATTTTACCTCTGTTTGAATATCTCAATTTACCCTTAGATTTATTACAAGAATTTCGATCCTTTGTCTTCCCACGATTATCATCGATATTTCATTCTTGTCTTCCATGAACAGTGAGACTCTCTCTTTGAGAGTCGAACCTAACCACAAGATGTTTTATCTTATCATATAAGGTCAAAGAAGCATAGATCTCATCAACTATGAGAGATTCGAGGCTATACAAAATTGTGTCTATAAAGGTTCAATAAGACGGGAGCAACGAACAAAGTAGAATCAACTTTAAATCTTCTTTATCGTGCTAAAACTCCATGGCCTCCAAATCCGAGACAATTTCTTTAAACGCAGTTAAGTGTTTGTGCACATACGCACCTTCCTCCAAACGATAAGCATAAATATGTTGTTTCATATGCAACTTACTAGTCAGGGCTTTTGACATGCATAGCTGTTGCAGTTTTACCCATAATGCAGTGGAAATATTCTCATTCATCACATCCTTCAGAATTTCGTTAGACAAATGCAGATGTAGTTGCATCAAAGCTTTTCGATCTTTACGCTCATTTTCTTCCTTTGTCAACGTCGAAGGCATCTTATCTATCCCTAGCAGGGTATCCTTCAAATTCATTTGAGTAAGAACTGTCTGCATCTTTATCTGCTACAATGCAAATTTGGTGTTGCGATCCAACAACATAATTTCATACTTCAGTGATGCCATTACCGTCATCGAGATAAGAAACATAGAAAACTCTAATACTAGTTTGAGAAAATAGAACGACGATAATGGCAGTGTATCACAAAGAAAAAAGAGAAAATAGAACACACATAATTTTACATAGAAACCCTTACAGGAAAAACCACGGGCAGAGAAAGAGAAAATTAACTATGTCAAATTCAAATGATACAAAAGGAGAGACGATTACATCTATTTATAGGTTTAAAACATTATTCTAATCAAAGTCAAATAGAAGTAATGTAGTAAGGTTAAAATATCTTATTCTAATCAACATCAAATAGATGAAGTAAACTTCTAACACTCCTCTATCCTTAAGCATCCTCCTTGTCCTAGATTTAAACTCCTAATATGAGCTACAACTACCATGGAAATAGATCAAAGTGTAGTCACTAGCACTATCGACAACTCCTCAAACCCACCGATGGAACTTCTTTATGTGGAGATGGGTATTAGTTATGATCCGTAGAGGGTTCTTTTGATGGAAAGAGGAAGTGTTGCAAACAAGTGAACAGGATGTACCAGAAGAAGGCGAAGAGGAAGAATAGAGGGTTCTTTTGATGGAAAAAGGAAGTGTTGTAAACAAGTGAACAAGATGTACCAGAAGAAGGCGAAGAGGAAGAATGGAAAATGTGACTAATGATTAGGCTTAACAAAGAAGTAATTTGAGAGAATTCAAGAAAGAATCTTTTGAGAGTTTAGAATGCCGAAAGTGTCAAAAGTTCTCTTATCTGTTGTGAAAGACTCTTATTTATAGTGTTTCAAAAATAATAGTTAAAAAGCTAATAATTAATAAGAGTAATGATAGATATTTTTCAGTTACAATGGCATTAATGATTAAGATGGAATAATGAAAAGTTTTGTTGGTGGTGGTGAATAGTGAAAAAGAATTCATTATATTTTTGAAATGAGGGAAAAACACTTAGTGTTACAGGAAAAAGATTAAGAGGAGAACTCTTAACTACCTCCATATTTAATCCACCAATCCAAGCTCTTCGAAACATCCCAAGAGTGAAGATAACCCAAGAACCTTGCCATATTTCCGGGTTACTTCCACTTCTTCTACTTTGGTGAAGCGGTAACACGTGAAACATTTTTCGCGAAACATCTCTTGAAACGTAAGATGATGGTTGTTCTTGGATGAGAGTTGTTCCCAAATAATGATTATTTTTACTTGTTCCAAACTTGAGTTGTTCTCGACATAGTTGTTCTCAAAGTAGAGGTTGTTTCAAATAAGAGTTGTTTTGTGGTGATGTTTTTCTTGGTAAAGCTTATTTTGAATAATGGCTCTTCAGGAAAAATACAATTGTTCTAAATACAGGTTGTTCAAAACAATGATTGTTCTAAACATAACTATTCCTAAAATGTCATTATTATAAATAAGACTTGTCCTGAACTTTAGTTGTTCTCAAATAACAACTACATTGCATGACAATTATTCTAACTAAAGCTCTATACTGAACATAGTTATTCTCAAACAAAAATTGTTCTGAACAACAATTATTCTAAATAAGAGTTGTTGCTAGGGGTGTTCAATCGGTTAACCGACCGGTTAACTGACCTGAATTACCATTAACCGAATTAATCGACCTTTTTAAATCCTTAACCGTTAACCGAACCAAAATATTTTAAAAAAATTAACCGAACCGAACCAAACTTTTTCGGTTAATTCGGTTAACTGACCGAATTAACCGAAATTTATATATATATTTTTTTGTTAAAACATGTATAAAACATATAAAAAATTAACCTACTTAACCAACCGATTAATTTATATTTCCAAAAAATTAATCGAATCGACCGAATACTTTTGAACCGAATTAACTGTTAACCGAACTTATAAAAAATTATTAACCGACCCCGACCGGATTAATTCGGTTAACCGACCAATTAACCGAATTCAGTCGGCTAACCGAATTAATTCGGTTTTACCCGAAATTTGCACATCCCTAGTTGTTGCTCTAGAAGAGATACACTTGGTAGCATAATTCCCTAAAATATAATATTATTTATTTCAAAGAAGAGATAATGTTAGTAGTCAAAATTGAGTATCTACATGTTGCCCCCTGCATGAGAATTCTTAGTAGTAGAAGTTCTCATGCAAAAAGAGTGTAATAAAATAAATAAATAAATAAAATAATTATATACTCGTAAAAAAAATCATGTTGTGTAGGAAAAAAAATTGTATTTCCCACTTTGTTACCTATTGCATGAATTTTTGTTTTGATTAGAGAAAAGAAAAAATAAATCATGTATAAAAGCAAATGTATTTACAGAAAGTCATGACAATGCTTTCTCTTTAAAAAGAATTGAGAATAGCGTGGCTTTTTTATTAAAAATAATATTTAAAAAATTAATTAATTACAAAAGAGTACGTTTGCTACAATACAATATGGTGCCGCCTGACACATTGGAAGCACCACCCCCTTTCCCCCTAATCATCACGCAGTCATCACCTTTTTTTAAAAAAAAGAATTTTTTTTGGGATCGCTACTGTGTCAAGCAACACCTGCATATATTTTTAAAAATGCCAATATTTTCACGGGTATACACGGTGGAAAAAAGAAAAAAATATTTTTTAATGGTATTGTCGATTTCTCAGGCGGAACCGATCATGTTTTTTTACAAATTTTTCAGGTGAAAGAAAGTTGAAAAAATATCTTTTAATTGGTGTCGTTAGTGTGTCAGGTGACACTGATGATTTAAAATAAACAATTCTCAAGTCAACATTTTCACACCCAAGAGTGTTACTCGTACAAAAGGCTTAAAAGCTTTAGAAGAAGAAATCAAAACATTCAACCCCCCATTCTGTCCTCTCATCAATGCCAGCAGCAGCCTAATTTTATATAACCTTACAAGCAAACTAACCCATCACTTCAACCATTCTTGGTGACTTCAAACAAAAAAAAATGGGTTTTTGTTGTTGGTTCTTCCTGGTTTTTATACTTTGGCAAATGATGAATGTTCGAACACAAGTAGCTATAACTATTGGTGGTGGTGTTGGCATCAATATTGCCAATGGTGGCGGTGCTGGTGTTTAGTTTGGTGCAGAAATCAACATCAACATCAACAACCCAACACACTCTAGTTGTAGCCAACTTCTATCGGTAGAACGCACTCTAGTGTACAAGGTAGTTTTGGCCTAGGATCTCTACCAGTACCTTGAGAACTTTTACCGAAACAAGTCAAGGTAGTAGCCAAAGTTCAGCTTCCCCTACACTTCTACCAATACTCTCCTGGGTTCTACTGATACCAGTTGAAACCCTCAGAGTTCTACTGGTACAAGGGGACCTTTACTGATACAACGAGCCCAACGGTCATATTTTGGAAGGACTTCTACCAATACAACAAAGTTGGAGACTACATTTAATGCTAGTTTTTATGGCTGCAACGACTTTATTTTGTTTCTAATGTCTACAAACATCCACAAGGTTGTTAGAGAACTTAAATACAAGGCCAACGCTGCTTATTAACATATAGAAACAAGTGCCTAAATTCCAAGAACTAAATTTTCCAATCTTTCTCAATCTTTCTCAATCTTTTACTAAATATTTCTTGTACACACTTGTGGGTTAAGTCTTCTATCATTCTTTCAAGTGTTGTAACTTTGTGTGAGAGTGCTTAATTGTTGATTATCTACCTTTTAGAGGTATCATCTTATTCATCATTATTTTCTCTCATTTTTGAGGTGTTACTTAAGTTTTTGGGTAGAAAACCTTAAGGGGAAGTGGTTCTAAGTTACCTTTGAAAAGATAGGAATTTGTAAGGTTAAACATTGTTCTTAAAGGTTCAAATCTAGTGGATTTGGGAAATCCTTAGTTGAGGAAAGCTAAAGTAGTGGAGGTAGGCAATTGTGGCCGAACCACTATAAATACTTGAGTCGTTTTATTTTTGCCACCCGCAAACGTTTTAATACACTCTATACCAGACCCAAATTACCGGATCCCGATATTAGATGTTAAAAAACTTAAACACTTAACAAAAATTTTATGAAAAATATAAAGCCATTTTAAAACATATATCTTATTCCTTTATTTACTGTTCTTAAAACAAAAGATTAATAAAAGAAAATGTTTAATAATGACATCAAATTTTCAAAAACAGCATATGACATTTCAACTTAAAACTTTGTTAAAAACAAACATCTTCATGGCGTAGAGTACTAAGCGTCATATTCCTATGGTGTCCTCTATATGCATAATATCACAACTCGAACTGCCACCTTGACATATTCCTGGATTGGTCCTTCTTGGCGTACCAACTCTTTAATCAGAATTTGCATCACAAACAGACACTTATAAGTTTTAACGAACTTAGTGAATATTAACCCAAATTACCTTGGTGTATTTATTGTTGAATTCCTCAACTTGAAGATTCTAGATTTCTTTTCTATATTCAGCGGACACTTTTCTAATATTGGGCACATACATATACGCCAATTTCCATACTTGACCAGCCTACACACAATTCACTAATTAGGCAGATTCTAGATATCACCATGCGGAACTTATTTCCTTATCGGAAAATGGATGTTTTTCTCAAAAAAATACTCATGCAGAATCTACTTTCGACAAACTCTCGCACAAACATATATTGAATACCTTACCTAGGATGGTGTGCTCACCGAGTTTTTTCTTGGCGGATACTTATACTAACTGATATTTTAAGGTGAACTTCATACGAATCCTACTTTTGACGGATTCTCATACCGAATTTGGTAGCTATCAAGATACTAGTTAGATCTTAAATCAACTTAGGCAACAACTTATTCTGATGGATAATACATTCTAACTCATCCCTGGGAATCCCAAACAACCATATTACATGTCATGAGAATGCCTAGGTTTGGTAGACAACTTAAACTTCAGATAACTTTTATATATAGTGTGAAACACTTAGATTTCGCAGATACCATAGAATTTAAATAACTTTTATACATACTGTAGACAAACTCAGGTCTAGCGAACACTCAGACCACCCATAGTTATGAACACGCCAAATTTTCTGTACTGATAGACTACTATGACAGATTCACCCTTTAGAAACACTACTGAGAACTCTTTAAGGAAATGCTCTTAAGTCATATTCAGATTTTGTTATAAGGCTATCTAAATAGAGATATCTTCAAACTTACCCAGATCTCGCCACAAAGGCTTCATAGAATTTCGTGTTTACTGTCCTGACAGACTATCTCTATGGGTGCCACAGGGTTTCTCCCACATGGTCTTATACATATCTTCATGTCATGATCTGTCAATCTAGTTTACATCTCACCAGAGGCTACACCATGAGTATTCTCGTAGCTATACGGTCCCATGGGTCTCTACCACATAGTCTTACACATATCTGCATGTTGTGATCTTTCAGTTCAGTTAGCCATGTACCTGCCCTACCGGAGGCATCACAAATGGATGAACTCATTTAACAGATAATACACTTACCTAAGTTCATTCACAATCTTGATGAACTCATACTCTCCAATACTTGATTTCACATGAATACATATAGCACATCATCTTATTCATGCAACAACTCATATATTTCATTCATAAATATGTAGAACCTTTATGATAATTCACAGACACATGCATTCACCAGCTATCTGAGAATACATCAATACATGAATTACCATTGTAAACTAACATGCATGAGTCAGGATAAATACTCACCTGAAACTCATATTTACTTTAGCTCGGAGTTCCTGTTCTGATAGTCCTACCCGAACAAGTAGCAACAACTACTTAAAGAGCCCAGAATTATAATTAAAATCCTCTTTACAGACAATTTACTAACATCTCAATTACAAAAGACCCCTAAGTAGGGCCTTTTATTCACACCCTACTGCTTTTAGGCCTCTTAACATCCTTACTCTTTCAAAATCATAACATGCAAAGTTATCAGACTTATCAGGAGGTTGAAACATCCATTGACTAACCCAAAGACCTTAGTTTCCAGTTTAACAAAGAAGAAGTGAATATTTAGTCTTAAGAAGAACTAAAGCGTAAAACGAAAGGAAGAAAAAAAAACCATCTGAATGTTCCCTTTTTACCATATATATACTCAGTTCCTCATAATCAATCTTGACAAGTGGCAATATTTACTAAAATTATCCTTTGTTTTCCCTACTAAAAATCCGAGGCAAGTGGAGGAAAATCCGGTGAAATTGACATTTAAAGATAAACCAGTCAACTCTAAATTAATCCCATTATGAGAACCAACTAGAATAGTATTCATGCAAACCAGACGTATTACGTATTGACGGTAACTCACGTATGGCGTGGACTTAAAGACACTTTAGTCCCTTACAACTTTCTCATATACTTAGTAGGCACTTCATGTTCAGCCAAAACTCTAAGGTGTACTCTTGGTCTATCGTACTCTTCTTCAATTGAATAATACCGTGAGAAGAAATCCTTAGATGCTTCTACGGGCGGATACTTTATGTGCCAAACTTTAGTCTGCCAGCAACCTGTAAATTGGTGGACTATTCTACCATAGTGCGCTAAAACAAGAAATATGGCTGCCACTTGTCCTTTTTCTTAGATCCACCTGTAACACCCCAAACCCGGCCTAAACATTAGGGCCGAATCTGGTGATGTCACATTGTAACACCTCTTACCCATATTCAACGCTGGAATAGGGTACGAGGCATTACCAGAATAAATACACTTATAGACATATTAAACTGAGTTATAAAATTTCATCCAAATTAAAAACTTTCAAATTATTATCTTCGAGTCACTAATTAGGGTATACAAGGCCTAATACATACCCATTCATATGCTCAATATATTCGTTAAATCAATCCAATATTGAAGAATCCACTTTATGTCGAATCAATATTAATAACAATCAAAAATCTTTTCATGTTAATTTCATATATCACTTACCGAACTTCGAATGTTAATTTACAAATATGTAATTCACTAACACATTCTGGTATACACAATGTTTAATTGATGAAATAATTTAATTGATCTAAATTTCATGTTCATTCCAAATTTTCTTCTAAATCCATAAATGCTTCCATTTACCATTTAGCTACCCAATAACGAACCAAGCTATCGCACAACAATAATACATCACTTGTGCTTCATGAATTCAATATTCGATTCTTATCACCATCAAATCCATGTCATCCGAATACTTAAAGTTTATTCAAGCATATATTATTACATTTCATATACCAAGCATATGTCAAAATTACGAATACACAGTCCATTCATTTGTCATTTATTTGACTAGCAAATTAACCTCAAAATTGATAACATTCCATTACTTAATATATGCCATAAAACACTCCTTTAACATAAACTAGCACCATGGCCGAATTTTCATTATGCTATTTATTACCCTTTTTCCGAATCACATAGATAAATATTACAAATATGTATATATTTGAATACTATAATTATGCATCAACTTACCAACATGAGTTAATTCATGAGTCACTCATGACATCGCTTCATGCCAAATATACCACACACATATGCTATGAAACTTTATTTTCTCTCATGAGCTTACCATGACCAGTAATGCACCAATATAAACATCACTCCTATTTCAACGTTTATCGATTATAATAAGTCATATAACCAATTATACACAATTCATTCATATACTTTATTGTCCTCCTCCTCCTCTCCATCCCACATCCTTTATGTATATAACATGCTCAAATAGCAATATACATAATTTCACTATTCACTTATATTTAAATTCAAAGCTGTCTATTTGAGTCAGAGTCACTAAATCATTTTTATCCGGAGATAAAGAGCTCCAAATTAAGATCCATTAATTTTCCCCAAAACTAGACTCACGTATATTCTTACCATAAAATTTTTAGAATTTTTTACTTGGCCAATTAGCACAGTTTATTCTTTAAAGTCACCCCTATTTCACTGCTCAACATCTCTAACATTTCTTTACTAAAAAATGAATTATCTCATTGTACAGAATTCAGATGATATTTTCATTTGTTTCCTTTGAAAATAGACTCATTAAGGATTCTAAGCACATAAATTATAACTCATAATTATTTTTTTACAATTTTTAATTATTTTACCAAATTTAGAACAGGGGATTCCGAAATCAATCCGATCGTGCCTCACTAAAATTCAAATATCTCAAAATATATAACTCTTTTGCTTGCTCTGTTTCTTTTATTTAAAAATAGACTCATTAATATTTCATTTTATATCTTATTCAGTCTCTAATTTAATTTTCACCATTTTTGGTGATTTTTCAAAGTCGCACAACTGTTGCTGTCTAAACTGTTTTGTTGTAAAATGTATTCTTTCATAATTTCACTTTTTCACTATCTCAATTCCATTGAATTTTTCACATCTCATTCCAATAGTTCATTTCAATTCATATACAATTCATTCAATTTATCACTATATTCAAAGCAATCTAATTTCTCATTTCCAATTTCAAGTCAATCTTCAATTCAATTCCACATTTACATTCATCACTCAATTACACTTAGTCAATTTCCCGATTAACACTTCGGAATAATAACAGATACACGGTGGAATCAACATATAGCAACCACCTTATAATAAATGATACCCGGTTCACATAGTAGCCTGCACATAGTACTACACACGTGATTGAAGCTATCCGGTACACATAGAAGCCTACACATAGTACTACACATGCGACCTATCATTCCGATTCACGTAGTAGCCTACACATAGTACTACACACGTGACCATTTTCATCCGATACACGTAGTAGCCTGCACATAGTACTACACACGTGATCGAAGCTATCCGGTACGTATAGTAGCCTGCACATAGTACTACAAATGCAACCTATCATTCCGGTACACGTAGTAGCCTGCACATAGTACTACACACGTGACCTAGCAACTTCACTCGTATCTCTTTCATTCCGAAGGTTCAACCGGGAATTTTCACTTTTTCTCACTTTTTTTTACCAATCAATGTCAATTTCTCGTCTTTCTTGATTTATAATAACATATTTAGCTTATATAACATTCAAATTATTCAATCCAGTCCAAAAATCACATTTCTACAAAATTACATTTTTGCCCCTAAAGTTTCACAAAATTATGATTTTGCCCCTAGGCTTGGAAATTAAACTTTATTCCTTTTTAATATGTTTTATAACATGATGAACATTTTTCCCTTCTATAGCAACATCAAATTCTTGCTCTAACATGCACTTATGAACAATAATAATTTTTACCGATTATATCGTTTCACTTGTTTTCATTGAAAATCGCTTAGCAAAAATTATTTAACACCATTTCAAGCTTCATATTCTACCATAAAACATCAAAATAAACACATTTCACCTATGGGTATTTTTCCAAATATAAACCCTAGGTTAAATTATTGCTAGAATAAGCTAAATTAAGCTATCGGGACTTCAAAAACGTAAAGAACATTAAAAACGGGGCTTGGAATCACTTACTATGGAGCTTGGAAGCTTGAAAACCCTAACCATGGCTTCCCCCTTGCTATTTCCGTTCATCATGGAGAAGATGGATAAATATTTTGCTATTTTTGCCCTTTTAATTCTTTTAATTACTAAATGACCAAAATGCCCCTAACTTAAAAATATTCTATTTCACTTATCTCTTATCCATTTTTGTCCAAAAATTCAACCAATGGTCTAATTACCATTTAAGAACCTCCAATTTAAAATTTCATAACAATTGGACACTTCTAACTTGTAGAACTCAACTTTTGTACTTTTTACAATTTAGTCCTTTTGGCTAAATTGAGTACCCAAACGTCGAAATTTTTGAACAAAATTTTTACGAAATCATTCTGTGAAATTTTAGACCATAAAAATATAATAAAAAATAATTTTTTTCTCGTCGAATTTGTGGTCCTGAAACCACTGTTCTGACTAGGCCTAAAATCGGGTTGTTACACCACCGACGTTAGGGTGTGACAACTCCATTGAAGTATGGAGGCTTGGAAATAAATTGGGATTATCCAAAGAAAACTGACTCGGAAGTGGACGTCATTATTGTAGAGAATTTTGATGATCGTTTGAGCTCCTTTGAGGATCTTCTTTTGGTTGTTATAAGACTAGCTCTGATACTAATTCTTAGTTTGATCAAACAATCGAAATAGCTAAGAGAGGGTGAATTAAACTTTAAAAATTTTTGGAAGCAAAGGAAAAAGTATGAGACAATGAACACAAGAAATTTAGAGTGGTTCGACCCTAATTGCCCACTTCACTACCTTAGTTTTCCACAACTAAGGATTTTCCCAAATTCACTAATTTGATGAACCTTTGAGGATAATGTTTAACCTTACAAATCCTTTAAGATTTCTTGATTTCTCCCCAAATCTTAAGAAACAAAACCCCTCAAAAGAGCAAACAAAGAAATAATCTTTAAAAGATTAGGATGTTTGTCAATTAAGTACTAATACAAAGAAAACACTTGAGCTGATAGAAAGATAATAAATGCTCCCAAGTGTGTATAAGAAAAACATGAAGAATTTAAGCATAAAGGTTGATAGGATTTTTTTTATCTTTTTGCACCCTCCTGTTGTCGTTAAACCTTTAGAACTTGGTATTTGTACTCCCAAATTGATTTCCAACCGTTGTGTTGTTGTGAAATTGAATAGAGTCATTAAGGATGTAAAGCTAGTGCATTAATGTCACCTGCAACAATAGGTATCGATATCTTTTGATGGGTATATTTACTTAAAGCATTTCATGTTAAATTTAGTGATCATTAACCCTTTTTCACGTCGATAATTAGAAAGACTTATCGATACTTGATTACAAGTATCGATAAATTTTTATAGATATCGATACTAGGGTAATTTCTAGAATAATTTTCAAAATATCGAACCTTAAAACCATACCGATACCAAGGGAATGTATCGATAAGTTTTTTTTATAGGTATCGATACTTAACACTTATGTTCAATTTTCCCTCGAAGTCAGAATGCCAATTTCGTATCGATACCAAAAAATGTATCGATAAAAATATTATGGTATCGATACTTAGTGGTTTTACTTTGATAAAAAATTCCATAATGGCAATTTCGTATCGATACCTAGCATGGGTATCGATAAAAATGTATAGGTATCAATAAGTATCGATACTTTTTTTTTGTTCAATATTTCTAAACTTTAAAGCTTAAAAACAATTTTATAAGTATTAGGGAGTAGTTTTTCACTTGTTTTAAAATGTTTGAAACTTATCCAAAGTATTTTCTAAGCGTTCAAAGTAATTTTCAAAGTGTTTGAAAATTTTTTACTTTGAATTTCATTAAGTCTTTATTCAAAACTGATTTTTATTCAAAAACATTTTCTTTGTTATATCAAAATACTTTATCAAATAAAGCTTAGTTTAACAAGGACTTGCAAGGATGTCATTTCTTCTAATCCAATCACTGCAATTAAGAAATGTATATGCGTTTGTTGTTTAGCTTTTGTGTAGTAAATATAGGTGCGGTCTGATGTTTTGGGGAGGAAAAAACAGGTCGACAATAGGGGAGGCACCGATCGTCTTTAGACCTACTATAGAATATATCACAACCCGACCTAAAGTCCAATTCGTCTTTATGACTCAGAATTCAACCCAATTAGGGAAAGACGACACCACCTCATGCCTCACCACACCTCGCAGGGTCTCTTCATACCCCAAAATCTGACCCGATCACAAAAAGACGATACCACCTCGTGCCTCACCACACCTTGCAGGACCACCTCGCGCCTCACTATCATCTCATGAGGTGTCCTCGCACCTTGCCTCTTCGCAAAATGGAGCTCCCCTTGAACCTCGCGGGATCTCAGCAGAAGCATTACTAAGGATATGTGTCAAGCCTAAGGGGGGAATGTGTCAATATGCAAGGCACCTAGTTATCCCCTAACACATCACATCAAGGAATCGTATTCTATAAATATGAAGAATAGCCTCCATGAATGGGGAGATAGAACAGAACTTCAAAAGACCAAGCACCAGTTTGGAGGTCATCGGATGTTGGCATTATTACCATTTAATTTTTTAATATTTTTTTATAATTTTTAAAAATTCTATTTTTTATTTTTAAATTAATTTCTATTATTCTTAATATTTTCATTTTTATAATTTTCTATTTTTTTATTTTTATTTTTTGAAAATGTTAAAATATTTTAATTTTTAGAATTTTTTATGATTTTTAATGATTAAAAAAATAAGATAAATTGCTATATTTTGCCACAAAGCATAACCATGACGTGCCACATAGTGAAGTTAACGACGTTAAGGGGCTTCCACAAAAAGTGTCAATTCAAGGGCTTAATTGATTGCTTAAAAACAATTAAGGGCTCAATTAAGTGATGTTTTCAATTTACGATTCAACTGATTATTGAATTGTTTTCAACAGGATTTTCTATATAATAAGCCTAATTTATTTTAAGCCTCTGAAATATCGGTTTATGTTTCTAACCCCTAAAACAACTTCTAAATGTTTTAAAGTGATTTATAAATGTTTACAATCTTGTACTTAACTCTAATACGAGTCAAGGAGTTTATTTAATTATTTTAAGGTTTACTTCCTTAAGTATTTCAAAGGTTTTTACTTTACATACATTCCGGTCGCATCTCTTATCCATACCGATCGTTGAGATGGGAAAAAGGAGTGTTACAAAACTAATCAAATGACCTCAACTAAACCTGAAAGTGCTCTCTCATGTCGTTCCCCTACCCCTTGGTGTAACCTATACGTCTCTTCTTCATTTTCCTAGCTGTATGGTCGACCAAGTGACCTTAGTTCCATGGTTGAGCGCCTTCTTCTCCTCTTCCTTCCCTACATTTTTCTTTTTCTTGATTCATTTCTTCCTCATTTGTGTTATGTTATCCTTTCCTTTTGTCATTTTTTTGTTTTGTGTATGTGAATTTGATGCACATTGTTGGTCTACTTCTCATAGATGGCCCTCTAGCGCAAATTTTTGGAGCCTTCTCACTAGATCTCATCTCTGTCATCTCCTTGCTTGGACTTGCTAATCTTTGTCTTGCTTTTGCACTCTTCGAAGAATTTTATTTTTGTTGCTTGGTTAGATTATTTTGGAGCCTCTTTTTGGTTTTTGCAAGTTTTGATCTTGATTTTTCTACAAGAGCTAAGATGAGTCAACTAATTAAGGGGAACTTGATTCACATTAATGACCATTGCTCATCTAATAGAGCTTGTCCATCTCATACTTTCATGCTAGAGGTTTTCGTATGAAGCTTCTCTCCCTAATTTATGCCTTATCATGTTTAGACTTTCTTCTTTTTTTTTTTAAATATCAGCTGGAATTTTATTCAAATAACCAACAAAAAAAAAAACCCCTAGTAACAATTGGGCATAACAAAATAATTGGGCCAAAATAGTAGCCTGAGATCCAGCCAAAAAAAGAACTTGCTCTAGAACTATCCAAGCTTCCAGCCTAAGTAGCTAATGTGGTACAACTTTCCAGTTACTTTAGACCATCCATCCTCTCTTTCATATCTCTTCTCCAAACTCTTCGCCTACTCTAACTTGCCAAAATCAAGCAAAGATTATATCGAAAACACTATCCCCCTACAATCACTTTCCACTTCTTCTCTAACATACTTAGGAAACCTTTTTCTCAAACAACACCGTTCCCCTTTCTTTAGGCCTTCAATAGCCAGCAAGTAAGAAACTTCATTCATCTATATATCAATGTGTTTGAATTGAAAGGTACAAAATCTTTTACTAAGCCCTTTCCCATCTCTAATGTAATATAGATATCTGATTTATCAACACATTCTCTCTGTAATTTTCTAACAACAAAAAGGGTATCGCCTTCAATTTTGACCTCCATAAGCCCCAGATCCAGACCCAGTTGAATATTTTGAATGCGTGCAAGGGACTCTTCTATGAACACAGATGGTATCTTTTCATTTATCTCAACTCTAGAGCTCAATTCCATGCCATCAGAATCTCTAATTACAATCCTTAAGCAGGATTTATTTTCATGTTTCCTGAATGCTGCGTCAAAGTTTATTTTCACGAACCGGTTCTCCGATAGTTGTCGCTTTTTCAACTCTATTTTTTGAATAGGTATGGAACATTCAACCCATGAAGTTCTCGAACATAGTTCTTAATAAAATCTATTATGGCTAACCCTGTTCTTCTTTTCTCCTCATGCATCTATTTTTTTCGTTCAGTCCATATTACCATAAAGCACATACAAACAGACAACATTTAACACTAGAATTATTTTCAAAAAACCAATTAACCCATTCCATAAATCTATGTATAATACTAAACCTATCCAATTCCAATTCAACTAATGTCATATCTCCTTTGTCACAAGGCAATCACGCAAAGCATGTTCATTGGTTTCCACCTCACCTACGCACCTTGGGCATAATGTTGTATTTGCTAATCTCTTGTATTGTAGACTAAATAAAGTAGAAATTTTTTTGTGAAACACCAAATTGTAATATTCAATTTTAGGGGTAGATTCAAACCCCATAATTTCTTGTAAATATTTGCATGTTCAATCTGGTTGTATAAATGAGTAGCCTCGATAGAATGTTGCAGTAGAAACTTATAGGCACTACGAACTGAGAATTCCCCTAACACCTCTCCTCTCCACACCTGGTAGTCTTCATGTTGGAATTTTGACAACGGAATGTTCAGGATTTGTTTTTAGCATCACTTTCACAAAAGGTATTCATTACAAACTCCACTTTCCATCTCCTTGTACCATTGTCAATTAGATCTACCACCATAAGAGTATCTAGACACCTCTCATCATTTTGAATTCTATAATCCACAGCTTCTAGTACCCATATAGTCTCTCTTACTAGAATTTTTGTTCCAGTCTCGACTCTTCAGCATAACCCTTCTTGGAGGATTCCCTTGACCGCCCAAACACTCTTCCAGGTATAGGAAGGTATATTTCCTAAACTTGCACTCAGAAAATTTGTGTCTGGGAAGTATTTAGCTTTCAATGTACGAGTAAGTAATGAACTGGGAAAATTAATCAACCTCCAATCTTGTTTAGCAAGTAAAGATAAATTGAATTTAGCTAAACTATGAAAACTCAAACCCCCCATTCTCCTTTAATTTGCATAACTTCCTTCGTTCACACCAATGAATCCCCCTCTTACCATGACCTTTTTTCCATAAAAAATTTGCACAAATACTCTCTATTTCGTGACAAAGCAATTTTGGTAGTAAAAAAAATGTCATTGAATATGTCGGAATTGCATGTATGCCTGATTTTTTATAAAAATCTCTTTCCCTCATTGCGATAAATATTTTATACTCCAACTGTCAACTTTACATTTCATACGGTCTTTTAATAGTTGGAATGCAATTCCTTTCCCTGTCCAATCATGTTAGGTAAGTCGAGATATTCTTTAGGGTTTGTAGAGCTTCGAACATTTAAATTTTGCAAAGCTAATTCCCTCACCTGTTCAGAAGTGTTCATGCTATAGAAAAAAATAGACTTTTCATAATTCACACATTATCCTGAAACAACGTCATACTCATTAAGGATCATCTTCAAGGTTTATGCCTCCTTGTTGAAGCCTCCCCAAATAAAATACAGTCATCAACAAACATTAAATGAGAGATCTACGGATCTCGTCGATTTACTCTAGCCCCCTCCACCAAACCCTCTCTCCTAGCCAGTCTCATTAATGACGAGAGACCCTCACTACACACCAAAAATAAATATGGACTTAATGGATCCCTTTGCCTTAAGCCTCTAGTAGGATGAAATCCCTCTCTCTCTTTCCTATTAACCACGATAAAGTACGAATTTGAGCTTATGCAATGAATAATGGACTCCACCCACGAACTTGCAAAGCCCATCATTAACATCATTTGACATAAAAAAAGACCACTCAACTCGATCGTACTCTTTGCTCATATTCAATTTTATGCCAAAAATCCCTTTCTTCCTGTTCTTTTTTGCTTAAACGCATGTAGAACTTCATAAGCAAAAAGAACATTATCAGAAATCAACCTACCCGGAACAAAGGCATTTTGAGCCTCATCAATATAGCATTCTAAAACTTGTTGGAATAGATTAGCGACAGTTTTAGAAATAATTTTATAAAGTACCGTACAAATGCTTATAGGCCTAAACTTTGATAAGTTCATAGGCTGAGCAATTTTATGAGAACAATATATGTAACATTGTGAGAATCCAGTGACATACTTTCATTCAAAATATCAAGGCAAAATATACTCACACCTCGACCGATAATGTGTCAAAAATGCTAGAAGCAAATCGCCGGAAAGCCATCACTTCCACCCCAGAAAAAATATGCACCGTATTTCCCACCCCTTTCGTGGAAAAAAATATTCATGAAATAATTCCGGGCAATTTCCTCCATTTCACACTCATTATTTGTTATATCTCCCACCTCATTTTCCAAGACTCTAATCCAGTTCATGTGTCTCCTTTGGGAAGCAAATTTATGAAAAAATGCGGTACTCCTACCTCTTATCCTCAACCAATTTTCCCGATCCCTCTGTTCTTAATACGCTTTTTCTTTTTCCATCTCCAAATTTAGATGTAATTTACATCTATAATTTCTGCAAGGTAGTTTTGAGAGCATCCAATTTTGACAAAACATTACCCCACGTTGATTCCCATATTCATCACACCACTTCTTCACAAGAATCCTCTGGAACCCACTAGACTTCATATCTAAATTTCCTCCACTCCCTCCCTTTATTTACCTGATCTGTTTGAATTAAAAGTGGGCAGTGATCAGAGAAAGAATATGGTAGGTGCCTAATTGAGAAATCAGGAAACAAATTACCCTGGAAGAGAAGGAAGAAAATTATGCTTCCATTATCGAAATTCACTTATGTGAATTTTCGGTATGAAAGGCTCACTTTATTCTGCTTCTTATGTGGATGCTTAGGCCATAATGACAAGTTTTGTCCTGTTAGGTTGAATTGGGGGAGAGATGTCATGGAGTTTGGATGGAATTTGAATCTAAAAGTGCAACCGAGGAGAGCGACAATAGTGAATAGTATCTGGCTTCGTGAGGAAGGTGATGATGATTTTAAGGAAACAATTAAGGGATGAAACGAGGAGTGATTTGTGGAGAAATATTAATCCTGTATTGGGTTTTAATTTGGAAGGATCTCCAAATCATGACATTTTGAATCAAAACGGATTTTCAAGTGGAACGGGTTGGATCAATATGGAACATGAAATTGAGGAGAATCCAATTGAGAGCGTGGGAGGTAATTAAAGGCCTAGAGCTGATTTGTTGGACTCTAATGTTTCTGAATTAGCAGATTCGTTAGGGGCCTTGGATGAGCAACCGGATATTTATCTACATCGGTTATTGACGATTGCCAATGGGCAAACCGATTGGTGCCATGAAAATCTTGGTTATACAATTGTCTTCTTCTTGATGAAGACAAAATTGAATTAGACTTCTTTTTAACTTTAATCGTTTTTGTTCATCTTATTTTTGTGTAATTTAATTTATCGTCGGAATACATTTATCTCTTTTTAATGCTAGTGGATTTTACAATATTGATGTAAGGGCCTATTATTAAAGGCAAATAGGTTCTAGAAATAAATGGCATCACTATTTACAGCACACCTTATTCCTACACATCTAAAAGGACTAATCCAACCACAATTGTATTAAGTATAAAACAACCCCATTTGAACAACCAAAAGACCAAATATAATTGATATTAACAGGCCAACTGATCTCTAAATGAGGAGATCTCTTCAAAAATAGGTAGTCTCTTTGATCTAGCTGGTCCCCATTCATTCATCAACAGTTGAAGCCCATTGAGGAAATCATCATCAAGGCCCAGAATATCTGATACGTCCGATGGTGGCGGCTCGAAGGTATTGATTTCCATTAACAATTCCGCAGCTCTATTTCTGGCTCTAATTTCTTCCGAACCTGGGATTTTCCGTTGCGATATTTCTTCAAGCACCAACCGTGCATCATAGTATCTGCCTTGTTTGATCAAGCAAATTCCCAAGCTGCAGGCCTTGTTGGCATCTGGGTCGATCATCTGGGCTTTTCGATACACCACCTCTGCTGTCAAGTAGTTTGATTTTTGCATGTAAGCCCACCCCAAATTTCCCTGTCATATTTCACCATTGAAGTTTCAATTGAGAAAGGAAAGACATTCGGGGAAATGGGTAAAAGCAACGGTATGGCAAGACAAAGGGATTCTCATGAAAAAGGGCACTTGTTTGATAAAAAAGAAAAAAAAAATCAGGATAAAGCGGGAATCACTAACTGCTATGGTTGCTGGTTCAATTAAAGAAACTGGGAAGCAAAATCAAAAGCATACCAGTAACCTAGAAGTTTCTTGCTGAACTGAAACTTGGAACTTCTTGCCATGGGAGCGTGCAGTCTTGGTGGGTTTTCCATTAAAGATCTCTCCTCGGTATATTAATCTTAGCTTTCGTTTTAATAACTCAATCTGCTCGTCTACTTTCCCACATTTCTGTCAAGTTACATTTAATTTGTGAAGACAATAGATAGTCTTAGGAGGGACGTCAAATCAATCATCCATATATACCTTACCTTGTATAAGTCAATGAGAACATTGTCAAGTGATTCCTGAGCTTGTTTGGGGCAACGGCCCCTGAAAGACTTGATGGCTTCAATTGCTTCTTCAGTTCGGTTTAGTTGCTTCATCACCACCGCCATGTCTTTTAGTGCGCTCTCTACTCTATCTCCGGCGTTTATTGCCTTCCAAAATAGTACTATTGCTGCTTCTGGATCCTTTTCTACCAGCTGCATTCGTTCAGAAAAGTACAAATAAGTGATTGTGCATATGAAAATGGAGAAATTGTAGATATGGCATCCACAGTCAACTATTTTTTATTAGTTGATGAAAATGACTATGGCGATGACTTGATTCTTTATGCCATGCTAGCCTAGCATGGCATGCAACAGCCAATTAGGGTACATTCTCCATCCATCTTTCATTAAGCAACTGTTAAAAATAGAGAAAGTATCCACTAAAGGAAAACAAAATAGGGTAGCTATATATGTAGCAACATATAAGGAACTTAAGAAAACCTAATAAAAAGTGAAACTTGTTTGTTGATTACTTAAATGTTCCAAAGGGAAAAATATAGAGAGAGAGAGACAAACCTGAGCATGTTTGGCTTTAACATAAGGAGTATCACCTTGAGGAACTTTATGAAGAATATGAAAAAGTTGGTCTTTTTCATTATGTCTTGAGGAGCTGCTCATCATCATCATCATTTTATTCTTTGATGATGAGCTCACCATGGCTTCCCCTCTTCTCTTTAATTTATCTGAAGGAAAAGAAGGAGAAATAGGTCAATTGAACTGAGGTGATGCTGAGTGAAGAAGACTAGAGGTGTTTTGGGATGCATAGACAATCTTAAGGGGTGAGGGGGACGGCTCAACCACAAAGCCAATAGGTAAGAGGCAATTATAGAACGGGGGGGTTCAAAATCAAGTGAATTCATATGAATGGGGACGACTTTGCGTCCCTATTCTCAATTTTATTATATTACTTCTCTCTCTGACATGATGACACCCCATAACGTCACTCGTCTAGTTCCACTGTCAAATTAACCTCCAATTACCTTTTTTTCTTTAAAATTTGTTTAAGCGCTGCTTTATTTTATTATTATTCTTTCTTATACCTGTACTTCATTCGGGGCAGATACATTATAGTAAATGATTATGTTCTGTTGCGAAAAAATTTCAATTATTTTGACTAAAATTTATTTTATTTAATTAACTCGAGTGAAATGAAATTTAAATTGAATCGAGTAAAATTATTCGAGTTAAATTAAAAATTAAATATTTTAAATTATAATATAATTAATTTAAAATATATATTTAAAAACTTTTTCAAAATAAAATTTAAAAAAAGATATTTAGTATGATAAACTTGAATCATTAATTAACTTATTTAGATCCCAAAATTATTATTTTAAAATTTTTATATTTTTCAGAAAATGTAAATTTTGGAATTTTGAATTTTGTAATTTTTATTGAGAGTGTAACTAATTTACTCATTTTAAAAATTTATAATGACTAAAGAGTTATTTACATCAATCATTATTCTAGTTATTTGAATTATAAAATTCAACTCGATTCGAACTTAAAACTCGAATTATTTATTTGAATTGACTCAAAAAATCGAATAACTTAATTGATTAACTCAAAATTTAAATTTTATCAATAATTTATAATTTAATCAAATTTTATGACTATAATCAATTTCAGTTTAATGTTTTAATTTCATTTCGGACCAAACGTTCGGTACTCATTCTTTCAGTAGTAAATTAAGATAATTAGTTTTTTTCAGCATTAAAAGTTTAGATTTATACCATTCACACCGATTCTTTTCTTTGATTTCGATCATATCAATTATTGCATCAATAAAGTTTAGGGGCGCAATTAAAACAAAAATTAAGTTCCTCCATTTTTTTTACTCAATTGAGCACTCAAACTTTCAAAATGCATCAAAACAACTCTTAAACTTCTTCAAAGAAAAGCAATTAAGTCCCTACTTTTTTTCAATCAATTGGATATTTGAACTTTCCAAATACATCAAAAAGACCCTCAAAATTTTTCAAAAAAGCAATTAAGCCCCTGCTCTTATTAAAGATTAGAAAAAAATTATAAATAATAATAAATAATAAACTTTAGAAAAATTATAAAATTTTAATAAAAATATAAAAATTTTAAAATTTATTAAAAATCATAAAAAAATAAAGACCCCTAGTTTTTTCAATTAAAGTCATCACGTGTCGCAACACAGCATGACATGTGGCAAAAAATGATAAAAAAATCAACAAAAATTATAGCAAAAATAGAAAATGATTCTTTTGGTATGATAATTTTATAAAAAAATTTCTGAAATTTATATTTCTTTACATTTTGTATAATTTTCTTATGATTTTATAAAATTTTATAAATTTTTATATTTCAAAATATTTTATAATTTTTATAATTTTATAAAATTTTACAAATTTTTTATATTTTTTACGATTTTTATATTTTCTAATTTTAATAAATTTTAATATTTTATTTTTATTAAAATATAACAATATTTATAGCTTTTATTGATTTTAATTTTTTATAACTTTTTCTAATTTTAATAAAAGCAATGGCTTAATTGCTTTTTTTGAAAAAGTTTGAGAGTCATTTTGGTGTATTTTGAAAGTTCAAGTACCCAATTGAATGAAAAATAAAAGTAGGGGCTTAATTTTTTAATTTTTTAAAAAAGATTTGAGGGTATTTTTGATGCATTTTGAAAGTTCAAGTACCCAATTGAGTGGAAAAAAAACATGAGCTTAATTGATTTTTTTTTGAAAAATTTGAGGGCTTTTTACACCCTTAAACCCATAAATAACGTTAAAAAAAATATAAACTACTATTTTTACATGACGAATATAATGAAAACCAAATCGATCTCCAATGATGAACTGGGGTGGGTTTTGGGCTAAATTTGAAAACCAAACACGATTCTCCTCATAATCCATGTTAAATTTGATGAATATATCAGTTTAAAAAAAATTAAAGTATTGGATCGATTTCTAGGATATTTAAAGAAATAAGTCGATTTTGGAGAGAATGTAAAAACGCATCTTACTCGATGCGCTTTCGCCTAACTAGGCAAAAGTAATATCCCCAACAGTAAAATTTTCAACGGCTACAAATGGCTAGTTTATTTGCTAAATAAACCCAAGCCATTTTCTTCCTTTTGCATTCAAATCTCATTCTCTCAATTCATCCATTTTCTCAATTCTCTCAAGTTTTTAGTTATTAATTTTCATTAAACTTCTCCCAAATTCTTATTGTTTTAATTTTCTATTTAGTAATTTATTCATTTTAATATTTTTATAATGACAATTCTTCTTATTCGTTTTGATGGCAACCACATTTTCAGTGTCTAATTGCAAATGGTAAGAAAATATTTTTAATTTTAATTAAGTTCATTATTAAGTTGTTAACATTATTAAATTGATATTTTTTTATGTTTATATAACCAGGTCGAAGATCACATTTTGGAGACGTACATATACAATCTATCTACGAGGGCACCGCGTGTAATTGAATAACACTTGAAAGAGGAAGGATTCTTGCACATGTATCATATGCTCGAGGGTGTAAATTGGATCTCACACTTATCAACGCTTTGGTGGAAAGATGGAGACCCAAGACACATATATTTCATTTTCTATGCGGTGAGTGTACAATCACACTCGAGGACGTAGCTCTACAACTCAATTTACCAGTGCATGGTTCAATCATTACGGGGTCAGTGGTAGTTGGCGGTTGGAGCGACATTTGCGAACAACTATTAGACAAGGTGCCGGAGAGGTTTTTTGGTAGTCGGATAGAGATAAAATGGTTGGAACAAAATTTAAATTATCTCGACAACTATGCGAGTGACCTTGAAAGATAACAATATGCTTGAGCATTCATCCTGAGGTTAGTCAGAGGAATTCTAATGCCCGATAAATCTCGAACTCTGGTACATTTAATATGGCTACTACAACTTGTCAACTTGAAAGAAGCGAGCTGGCTTAGTTAGGGATCAACCGTGTTAGCCAAATTGTATCGAAAGATGTGTCAGGCAACGTAACCTTAAAAACTTAAAATCAGTGGTTGCATACTCCTTTTGCAGTCATGGGCATTGTACAAACTACCATTTTTACGTCCCTAAGTCGATGCCCTTTATACTTTCTCACCCGTAAGAAGATAAAACTCATTTGATAATATAGTTATCATAATATTTATTATTATTATATTTTTGAAATAACATATTATTTGAATAGGTGAAACAATCACGCAAGTCATGTGGCACTAAAAAAGGAGTTTGAAGATATCCAATTACTGTTAGATCAACGATAGGAAGTTGAGGTTAATTTCTGAAATTTTCAATTATATAATATTTAAGAAAGGATTTGAAATTTAATATTATGTACATAATAAAATTTATAATTTCATATTATAGTTTGAATGGATGTCATACGCTGATCCAAAAATTGAAGAACACATCCCGATCGAACTTTTGGCCCATTATAATATATGGCACGTCAAGGTGCCATTGATAGTTTACACGATGGTGGAGATGCACGAATCCGATCGAGTGATGAAAACCAACGAAAAATTTGAGTTTAGGCAAACTATTCCATCGTCACCTTAAGATATCGAAAAATTGCACAAGGTCAACTTGCGGGGGAGAACCAACGAAGATTGGTCTAAATTCTACGAGCAATTAATCAACATTTGAGAGTATAGGTGCAATTTCATACCTATATGCAAACCAATTCTCGCACCAGAATTGGTGACTTCTCTAGAGTACATGTCATAGTTCAGACATCACGACAAGCTATATCTACTGCTGGAGGAGGTGAGGATTAGCCAACGTCATAGTAGGAGGCAAACACAACCTCGCATCATTTGTAGGTCGGGAGTGCATGCCTTGATGGAGTCATCATCAATTCCTACCCAACACGAGGCACCAAACGGGTCTTACTATAGTTAGAATGTACACCGACTGAGTGTGTTACTTGTGTGGTGTCTCTTTTAAAAGAAGAAGCATAACAATGGTGGCTAACTGCCACTTGTTATATACCAATAAATTAGATCACTTGGATATCCTTTTTTCTGGTTTTGAAAAGAAGTATATTGATTAATTGTATTTGGAAGATAGAAAGCAAGAATTTATGATGTTGAAGCAAGAAAATATGTTAGTAGTCGACTACGAAAGAGAATTCTTGCGACTGAGCAAATATGCTCTTGAGTCAGTGCCCTCAAAAGAGGAAAGTTGTAAGTGATTCCTTCAAGGATTGCGAGATGAACTTTGAATTAAGTTAGTCTCGCACAAAATAAAAGAGTTTGTTGATCTAGCTGAACGAGCGAAATTGGTTGAACAAGCCTTAGGCCTAGATAAGCAAGATGAGTCTCTCCTAGTATTTGGAAAAAGAGTTGTGACTATTAATTCACAATATTTTCCTAAACGAACTAGAGAGTCTCGAAGTTCTTGGAAATTGGTTCCATCGGAAGTTGAATATGACAAAGACCAAGTTAAATAATCGTCAATATCTATTGGAAATGTTGATAAGTCGAAAAAGGACGTAAGTATTTTGAACTTTGAACCTTGTGGTAGGAAGCACAGAAGTGAATGTTGGAAGAAAATAGGAGCATGTTTTCGATATGGATCTTTAGAGAATATCACTCGAAATTGTCTGAGAAGTGTTAATGATATTCCTGCTACTACCCAGAGATCTACTCATGTAGCTAGAGATCAGAGAATTGGTCATGGTGGCTCAATTGAAAGAGGTAGTCAAAGAGGAGAAATCGATTCAGTAGCACATCTTCCCCATCATATTTCAAGTAAATTTCGTCTAACTCTGATACAAACTTTCATGAGGCTAAAACTTTAGTTTGGCAAACTTCATGGACTTAGGTCGTCGTTGTCGAACTCACCTGTGGTACTATCATGCTCATTCGAGACAACCCTCGTCTCATTCTCTCTTGATGTGGATGGACTTGCTTGTGTGGGTTGGGTGGTGTCGAGTGGGTCACAGATGGAGATCCCTCCTTAGGGTCTAGATCGTGTACCCTACATTAATCTTCCATCCTTGTAAAATGACATACAAGAGAAGAGCACGATCATGGGTAACTTCCGTGACATGCTGTGTAGGAAAATAAATTGCACAGATAAAATATATCCACATTTTATCCTTTGGGTCATTATTGATTGTTGAAATTATAATGGTTCTCGGGATACCAATTTTCAGAACCAATTGCCTTAACCTTTAATTAAAAATTTAATAATCTCATCATGATCCACCTCATTTAAATCTTCATTAAAAAATCAGAGGCATAAGGAGGTGTTTTATAAATAGCCTTGATCGCGATTGGAGAGGCGTCTACGTATACACTTCTCACAAAGACCGTGTTGTCTTGGGCTTCAAGAAAATTTGCATAGAATTCATGAACAATAGAGATGATGGCCAGTTTGAGAGGTTGTCAGCAAAATATGTTCCACTGTAAGCGGTCGACCCTTGTAATTATAGGGTCCTGGAATAATTGCATTGCAAAGTCGTAGCCACATTTCAAGGTTAGTCGTTTATTGAAGTTGCCAAATCTTTTAGTTGTTTCGTTTGAGACGAATCGTCTCCTTGGGTCACTTGGAACATTGTGTTTCGCGGTTCATCAGGATGTCATTTGCTTTTAGGATGACATGCTAACCAAATTCTGATATAATTTAAACAACCAGTAACACAATATAATTGATTCAAAACAAATTTTATGTTCACTAATCTATTTATAAAAAATCTAGCATGAATATTCAAAGATTAGCAAAAGATTGAGTATCACCGAACTTTTATGTTTTCGAAATGTCGGCATCGTCATGCTTTCCTATCGACCACTGTCATTTTTCATCAGAGGAGAACTTTGTTGAGACTCAATAAGGGACTGGTTTAATTCTGAAATAGAAAACAATGATGCAAATGGAGGATTAATAACAGAGAAAAACTAAAGAAGCAGGGGGGTTGAGGACGTGGAGGTAGAGAATAACAAAAAAAGAGAAAACTCTTTGGGGCATCTGATTAAGGCTTGTCGTGACAAGGTCCTTTTATAATCATTACCTCGTTACGATGTCACTTCTCCCGTTGTCCCTACGTCGCATAGCCGTTATGAGTTCCAAGTCCGTTATGTCACGAATCGTTGCGATGTGGATAGCCCTTTGTTGCGACGTGAAACTGCTCGTTGGGTCGATGAGACATACCTCGTCCCGACGTCACGATCTTTTTTGCCTTTCGTTGGGCCGGCTCATCATGACAACGTGAGGCCACGTTGAGATGTGGGGTGGGCTCATCAAGACGACTCGACATCTCACGTTAAGACGTCACTCATTGTTTCAATCTATCCCGTGCGCGAAGTTTCACCTTTTTCAACTTCTTGATTCTTCCACTTCTCAAACTCATTGACCACTATAGGCAACACGTAAAAACATCTAAATTAAAACTTTAAATAAACAAAACAAAAATAACCAACTACAATTAAAATTTAAATTAAATTTAAAATAAATTTAAACAAGAAGTCATTTTTCTTACTTGAGACGATCCATGTCGCCACCGAAAAGGAACTTCCAACTGGTCCTTGACACTTTGATTCATTAGTTGTTTTTTAATCGAGAAATGTAAACCAGAACTTTAGGTCAATTCCAATGATATTGCCTTATTTTTGAAATCTAAGCCATTTGGTGTCGAATTCGTGCCAACCCCAAATTATTTTTTTGAGTATTATTACCTTGAGCCTCTTCACCTCCATGTTGTGCAAGACTTTGTTAAACCAGGCTTTACCTTCATCATCGAATGAGAACGAGATGAACTTGTCAGTTTCATCCGCTAGCACCTCTTCAATTTAGGTTAGACAGTGTATCGACTTATCTGCACTTTTATTCGAAATTTGGTTAAGCTTCATGTTAGTGGTTAGATCTACTTCTACAGCTATATCTACAACTATGTCTATCTCTCTGTTAATTGGCTCGAAGATGCCTTCGGCTATATTCAGTGGCTCCTTGTGGTCTTCGGTTCCAAAATCTTGTTAACTACCATCTAATTCAGAGTGGTTGACGATGATACGGTTGTTCCCGTGATTAGAGTTAGAAACATCATGTTCGATATATTCCAAAGAGCTCTATGCCTCCTTTTGTTGTTTTAGTAATTTTTTCATTTCCAATATTTATGCCAGCACTTCTTTTATGTCTACCACATCCGTTGTGTAGGTTGATGTAGTGGTTTTGCACGAAACTACATCATATGAATTACAAGCTAGATCGGTTGCATATTTAGATGTCTTTAACTAGTCTTATTGCCTTTAGACTTGCCCTGATTTAGCTTGGAATTCTATCTTGAGGTGAAAGGACTTATTTTCCTCCGACTCCAAAGGAAATTTGTATGAATCTTCATAATCTCCGCACATTCGATTGTGACTATGTTAGTTTGTTGAGGCTTTGTTCGACAATTGTGATCATTGATTGTTCCTATGTTGTTCATATAAATCCTGGTATACCTTATCATCCATGATTAGGTCCAATTCTTTGGGCTGAATATCTGGGCACATCATATTCTCTATCATAACTCGTCGATATCCCATACAACTCACCAAAAGGTTCAACTGAAGATTCTGTCACATTGTTGCCTTCATCAAAACTCTAGTGGTTTGTTGAAGTTCTGATTGCCCAAATCGATCATTCGTTACAATACCCTTCATCATCGAACCATGCAGACATCCCACATTCCTCGTCTCAACTACTATCATCATCAAATTCATCATCAATCGCATTCATGATTAAATTAAATAATCAACAAGGTATCTAAAAAAATATTTAAATAAATAAAATAACAAAATAATTAAAAATTAACACACTATCTAACTCATTTATCTTTCAACTAGTATTATTTTACAAAGCAATTAAATTAATAACAATTTTCACCATTGCAATCCCCAGCGACGACACTAATAACTTGATTGCCGCCAGACATTCGAGCGTCTGAACAGGAAATACTGCGACAAAAAGATATAGAATAAAGTAGCAGTGACCACAAGTATACAACTCAAATTGTAATATAGTAAAGTGTTACAACGAAACACTCCGAGAAGTATTCCAAGGATCGTACCTAATAGATTACAGATTGGAGAAAATTTATTATTAAATTAATTACCAAAAATAATTACTAATCTAATTGAGTTACAAATTAGTAGTGTTAATGCATAATTAAATTATTAATTAAACTAATGGAATTAATTAATATAAAATAACCTAATAGTATTTAATTAACCTGATATCTTAATGAAATTTCCTATTCCTAGTGTCAATGTACGTGCTCCCGGCCTATGATTGATTAAATCTCTAATTATCAATTAAGTCGCTAATTATCCTCAACTAAGTTATTTACCACCCTTAGTTAAGAATACCCTTAGCTAAGAATACCTTTCGGTCTCATCTGCACTATGGATTACAACCTAAGTCACTCTTTCGGTCTCTACCTAAGCATACAGATACCCTTTCGATCTCAATTTTCTAGATATTCTACTAGGGGCGTCAGTTCCTAGTATACTAAGTACTTTTGAATAAACTCTCAATTTTAGATAAATAATTACTTAATCAATAAATCAATTCCATAATCGAATCATGCAAGATATAAATTACAGACAAGATTTTATTTCAATACCCATACAAATGTTAGTTGATCAAGTTAACGAAATATAAATAACGGAATAGAAGAATAAAGGAAAAGAGAATGCTCATTAATAATTAATAGAAGCACAGTTTTAGAACAATCTCCGCTCGCAATCGTCTCCATATCGGAATAGAACGATACCGATTTAGCGAACATAATAAAAGATAAAATAAGAACTAAAGAAAATTGAAAATTAAAAGTATGAAAATATCGTTCGACGCTTTCCTAGGGAAAATCTCTAGGTCGACTCCCTAAAAATGGCTCCCTAACTCAGCCTAACTATTGCTATTTATAGGCAATTGTGGCTACCCTAATTCGGTCAAAAACAAACATTAAAACTGATAAAATTACATTATGTGGATGCCTTCCGTCGCTCTGGTGTTGTGACACTGTACTTCCTAAGTGACTTCCTTAGCTTCGAAGTGTGGTGTTGTGACACCAAATGCTGATGTTGCGACAATGCCATCGTCCTTTTGCATTTTTAGCTTAAAAAGAACGTCCTGCACACTAAATCGACATGTTAGTCCTTCCCAAGGCCCGTATTGGCCCATTAGGTCATTCCATACCCAAAAATTGTGTAAAAACACTTATTTTACTAAAATTAAACATAAACTACTAAAAACGGAAAATAATCTAAAACAACTAGAAAACATAACAAAATAATCTAAAACAACTAGAAAACAAGCTCGTTAAGTGCCAAAAAGACTCTAATTTACCACATCGATTTGTGGCAGTTTAGTTCCGTGCGCAATGATCACGAACTTTGATCTGCGAACCATAACACTAGTACTTATATATAAAAGAAAGGTTCAAAGAACTTTCTTTCTTTGACACAAGAGATGTTCATGGGTCGGGTTGGGTCGTGCTTAAGCATGATATTAATATATTTTATGCTTGCCTAAGCCTGGCCAGGCCCGAAATATGGGCTTAATTTTTTTCCCAAGTCCGCCCATATTTGTTAAAGACTAACCCAAGCCCATTTAGGCCCGCCCATATTATTTTTAATTTTTTTAAAAATATTTATAATATTTTAATTTAATATTTAATAATTTTATATATTTTTTATTTATTGAAATTTTTTATATAGTCATCTTAACATTATTTTAATATTTACATTCGAGTAGTATTATATATTTACTATAAGATTATTTTTTTAATGTGTTATAAATTACATAATATATAGAATAACATAATATAAAATATTATAAACTTACAAAAAGGCCGGGTTGGTTCAAGCTCGGGCCTTGAATGTTCAAGCCCGAGCCTAACCCATATTTCAAACAGGCCTAATTTTTTTGCTTAAGCCCATTTTTCAAGCCTAATATTTTTACCTAAACCCTCTCAAATTTTGAGCAAGTCTAGGCAGGTAGCCTGGCCCATGAACAGGTCTATTTGACACGTGCCTAGCCATTCATGCATTTTTTTCCCTTTATTATATTATGTTTTAAATGGTTAAATTACAATTTCAGTCCCTCTTTTTTTAGGTTCTATTTCTCATTTTCTTTTATTTTTTGCATTTTACTAAAATGGTTAAATTTCAGTTTTGACCCATATAATATATCTAAATTTGAGATTTAACATCTAAATTTTAATTTTTAATATAAATTGGTCCCCATATTTTTATAATGTTATTAATTAGTTCAAATAGTTAATATCGTTAACTTTTTGGCTAAAACATTATGTTGTTATATATAATTTGAATATCCTAAAAGTCTTACATTCTAATGTCATGGGACTAGAACTTTACTCTCCTTATTCGTGCAGCCTTAAGTGATTCTATCGTTCCAAACACGCCTAAGCTTGCCTAAATCCCACAAAGTGAAGATTCTCATAGAACTCCTCCAAGGGACCAATTTATATAGCGGAAGCAACACAAAGCCAAAAGAGTGCTCAAAAGAACATAATAGCCACAAAAAACAATGCACGAGAGGTGTTTGAGTAAACGGTCTCAACTTAGTATTCACTCTCAAAGAATACAAAACAATGGATACTTTACAACTGAGGGGGAGGCTCTCTATTTATAGTTGAGCTTCCCCAAAACCAACGGTATAAATCGAATTACATCGATGATTAAGATGAAGCTTATCACTACAATTAAGGGATTTACAAAATTTATACAATCAAATCTAATATAATCTTATCAGATATTATTCCTCTTAATCTTTCAAGATTAGTTTCCCTATTTACTAAGGTAGTCTAACTTTCCATATCTGCTTCATTGGGCCACCAGGCTTCAAATGGACAGGCTTCTCTATCAGTTCTGTGAATCGGGCCACTCCTCGTGGGTCAAATGATCCCCATATAACCAATAGACCTCCATGGGATGTATTTTACACGATGGTCACGGGTTTTGCACCTTGGCCCCTGACATTTTCCCACATTCATTCTCGCAATGCCTTTATTGCGCTCTAAGAATAAACTGACTTGATTCACCTCGAAACTCTCGATGCCTTAGCTTTTTCCCAACTAGTCTCACTATTGGGTCGTCTCGCCTTTTGAAACTTTTGCCTCAGCTTTTGTCGCTTCTTAACTCAAACCGTTTCCCTTGCTCATACATTTCGTTCACAAAAAGTCATCATTTTCACTTGCTTACATTGTGACTTGCCTCGATCAAGATCCGTTTGATCCACACAACTAGGTTTCGACACCCCCACGTTGAACACCAGGTTAACCTTGAGTATTCCCGCTAACTTAAGTTTGTAAGTCCTTCGGCTTACCCTCTTCTGAACTCTGAAAGGGCCTTTATGTTCTCACCAAGCCAACAAGTTAGAATGCAAAACACTACTAAAGTGTTAGAAATGTATCTTACTTATAGCATTTACTCATCCCGACTGTCTAGTTTGGATCACCACTTTACCCCTAAATTTTGATGCATAACCCACATTTCTCATAGGTGGTAGCTCTATTGATATCTCAACAAGCTTCATATTGGTTTCATGCTCCACTAGCATTTCCGAATGTGCTTTCTTAGCACTCTGTTTTATTGAGTCAATGTTTCTCCCATATGAAATATTCTAGACTAGTTGAATTGCTGACAACACCTTGGTCCCAACCTTTATATCTCAATCTACCGGTACAACAATTCGTGATAACGGATCATCAACGATATGAATTTGATCGATAAAAGGAAAAATAACAGCCTTAATCCTAATCGAGAGACCAAATTTCCTCGCAACTTTTTTCAAAATGAAAAAGTTTAATGCTCCCGTATCAACAAGAGCACTCTTTTTTTGGCCTACGATGTTAATGTCCACAAGTATCAACCTTTTCACTTTACGATTCCTTTTCCCAGGAGTGAGTATCATTGAATTAAGTTTCGATGCCTTCCTCTCATCAGGCTCCGCTTCCTTCCCTTTATTGGTTGTGGACGACTTAACTCACTCTGGATAGTTCCGCATCTCATGCGGACCACTACAAGAGAAGTACTACACTAGTTTCTTCTTACTCTACTTGGCCTTATTGGCTTCGACTCTACTCATAATTGAACCAAGCTTCATGGGTGCTTCTTCTAACTCATCATCCCTTCTGACAGTAAAAAAAATAGATCACTTTAGACAATACCTTGTCATATACAGTCCTCGACAAATGTAGCATTTTATCTTGCTCCCTTTCTCATTCGGGTTGTTGCATCTCCACTTCCCATTTCATGGTTTCCCATTACCACTGTCACTACTACTACCATTTCCATCATCGCTGTGTCCCTTTTCATCTTCCTCATGGTCTCCCCCACCATTGCTCTTCTCATTAGGCTTGAAAAACTTGAACTTATCTTTCATTGGAACAAGTTCAATCAAAGACTTAACTATAATTATGGCTTTTGATAGTTCTTGGACCCTTCGACGTTCCAATTCCTGTCTAACCCACGATTTCAACCTATCCATAAAATAGAAGAATGCTTCCTCCTCACTCAGATTGGAGATTTGAATCATCAACTTGCTAAACTCTTTTACATACTCTTGGATTATGCCTGTTTGTGAGAACCAACACAACTTAGACCGAGCCTTCTTCTTGGCATATTGAGGGTAAAACTGCTCATTGAACTCATTTTGGAACTCCTCCCAAGTTCCAATCGCAGCCTAACCACGCTTTTCATTTGTGGACCTACGATTCCACCATAAAATAACAAAGTCAGTAAAATATCAAGCAATAGTATTTACCTTAACACCATCATCATTGATGCTCATGGCACGAAAGTATTGTTCCATCTTTTATAAGAAGTAGTCCACTTCACTTGTGGACCTTTCCCCCTTGAACTTCTCCGATTTGGGGACATCCATCTTGCGGTTGAGTGTCGCACTCAATTCTCCTTTACCCATAGCAGCTCGGCACAAAGTAAGCTCTCTTATGAGCTCCTCTACTCTTGTGCTTAAAGTCCTTATCATGGCCATTGTTTCCTCCTTCAAAGTCATCGTCATGGCCTCGAGAGCATCGTCTCTCTTCGTCAGCTTACCCATAGTGGAATTTAGCATCCCTCACATATTTTCCACATTGGAACTGAGAGACTCCAACACCAGCTCCTTGAGTTGCTTTTCCTTCGAGTCTAACACTACAGTGCGCCCCTCGATCATCTTAAGAGTGTCTTTCACTTCACCCATAGGCTCATTGAGCTTGACCACTCATTCTTTCAAAGGCAACATGTCCCTCAAACAATTTAGTTTTCTAGCCCTCCTACGAGTTTCCATTGGCTCAATCTAATTGACAACTTCTTTCGACATATCTACGGTGCCTTCGCAACTAAAAATTGTATACCAACTGTCACGGGGATAAAACTTTAGTTTCGCAATCCGTGCGGCCTTAGGCAATTTTATTGTTTCAAACCTGCCTGAGTCAACTTAACTCCCACAAAGTGAATATTCTCACAGAATTCCTCCAAGACACCAATTTGTATAAGGGAAGCAACACAAAGCTAAAAGATTGCTTAAAAGAACATAATAGCCATAGAAAAAAAATGCATGAGAGGTGTTTGAGTAAATGCTCTCAACTTAGTATTCACTATTAAAGAATACAAAATAATTGACGATTTACAAATAAGAGGGAGGCTCTCTATTTATAGCTAAGCTCCCCCAAAACCGACGGTATAGATCGAATTATATCGATGGTCAAGATAAAGCGTATCACTACAATTAAGGGATTTACAAGATTTACACAATCAAATAAAATCTAATCTTATCAAATATTATTCCCTTCAATCTTCTAATATTAGTTTCTCTATTTACCAAGGTAGTCTAACTTTCCATATTTGTTTCATTGGGTCACACAGGCTTCTCCATCAGTTCTTTGAATCAGGTTAGTTCTCATAGGTAAAATGATCCCCATCTAATCGATAGACCTCCATGGGATGCGTTTTGTGTGATGGTCATGGGCTTTGCACCTTGGCCTGTGACACTAACACGTGGTTTCCTATTTCTTTTAAGTTTGTGTTGATCATACCTTCTTTTTTTACAAATTTAGAAAAATGATTAAATTTCAATTTTGATCCCTATATTATGCCTAAATATGAAATTTAACTACTACACTTTAATTTCTAATGTAATTTGGCCTTTGTATTTTTACAGTATTATTATTAGTTGAAATAGTTAATATCATTAAATTTTTTATTAAAATATTACGTGATTCTATATAAATTTTTAAGTGGGATTAAAATATATTTTAACTTTTAAATTTATATTCTATATTTTGACACAAACCAAATAATCAATTCAATATACAAAGCGAGGGAATCATACTAATAATGGCATTTCAAAGTTAAATTATTCTTATGTTTATTTAAAAATATTAATTTAAATTATTTATTTTTATATTATTTTAATACTAATATTTTACATTTTAAACAAATAGTAATTATTCAATTTCAATACACCTTAGCTAGTATTAAGTAAGGAAAAAGACGTTACATGCAAAAGGAAAGAAATAATTATTACAATTTTAAGGTTTTTTCTTTTTTTTTTCTTTTTGGTAATTAAAAGATAAAACACTCCTAGAGCCTAGAAATGAGTAGAAACAGTGGCATCTTCATGCAAAGAACTATGGGCATCCTCTTCAAGCAGTCGTAGTATATATTGCGGTGGATCTTCAAAGAGAATTAATTGGTTTAGCTCTCCATTATCGTCTTTGCCAAAAAATCCATTATTTTGTTACTTTCTCGCAAAATATGCCTAAATTTTACCTTCCAATCCTTGTTACACCATTCATGTATCAACCGAACTTCAAGAATGTTGCTAAGTGGTGCAAAACCATTACGAATAGTATCAACAAGCAACACATTACCACAATTAATCTCAACATGTTTATACCTTTTTATCCAAACCAGTTGTTGCACAATCGTTAGCAAACACACAGTAATAAAAAATATTTAAGTATATTAATTTAAATCAAATAAATCACAAGATCAGAACAGGAATAACAAGTAAAATATTATTTAAAAAAAAATGTTTACTGTAAACAAGTTCGAAATCGATTCAGAGTTGAGGCCTGTGGAACACAGTCTCCTTAAGACAGATTCGACCGCTCCTTTCGCGCTGGAGAAACATCGGACGATTGTCTCCCAGGATACAACAACTAGATGAACACCACAATAGCGCAGTTGCGTGATCAAATTTTCAAAGGAAATTATAAGAATTCTTGTCTCTTTGTATTCTGATTATTTCCAGTATAAAAAGATATTATTGAAAACTTTGAGTAATTTGGAATTATAACGTCTTGAATTAAGGTCATCCAATCCAAATTAACGTCTGACATTGAGAAAAGAAATAAACACGTATTGGGCTAAAACATCCATAGGCTTAAAAAGGCCCAATCAGTCCAAATATTTTGCGTCACCCACGTCGTGCGCTCCTGACCCCAATGAATTTGAATTTGCATACCTCTTGTGCATGAAAAAAAGCATTAGTTTAGTCATTAACTAATTATTAAATTGGTTCACATATATATACAAGTTTCACACTTGATTCTCAATCAATGTGGGACTAATGCTTTTCATTTTCCTTAACATAATTCACAAGTAGCTTACTTTGAGTATCAATTTCTCATTCATCACTCAACCATTTTAAGCATATGATATCTCATTGTAAAGGTCTTATGGGGTAGAAGATAAAATTATAATTTTATTATTCAAAACTCCTCATTTACGAATTGAAAATATGCCTCAAAGATTTCAAACTAGTTTCATCCATTCCACTATAGCTCTTGCTTCCACCTGTAAAATCTCAGTCATTCCTGTTACCACGGCCAAACCCGACAGCCGCTGCCCATTATTATCTCGTATAACTCCTCTGATCGCTGCTTTAGTATTACTATTTGCAACGGAGCCATTAACATTAAGCTGTACCCAGCCTAAATCTGGGCGCTGCCACCCTTTTTTGGTTTGAGAAAAATAGTCCAAAGAAATCATCTTGTCTCTACATCCGTAAGCTTTTGTCCAAGTAAGAGCCGAGGCCTAGTATTTTTGAAAATGAAAGCATAGTGACTAGTATAAATTAAAAGCAATAAATTTAAATAAAAAATTAATTAATTTTTAATTCTTTTTAGAATTTAGGGTTTAAAGTTTATAGTTTATCAATATTTTTTATTTTTGTAATAACTAGTTGGTTCCACGTTGATAAACCCAAAACCACATATCAAATATATTAATATATACCAATACCAAAACAAAAATATACACTTAGAGATACAATAATTACTCCTTGATTTTTGGTTTATTTCCTTTGTATTCCTCAACCGCAACTATCCATTGTCAGGATGTTTGGGGATGGGTACACTTTTTTTAAATAAATGCATTAATAAAAAAATTTAAACTAAATTAGATATATTGTAATTTAAATTATTAAGAGGTAGAACCGACATCACGGGTAGGGGTGTTCAAATTTTAGTTAAAACTGAATTAATCGATTGAACAGATTCGATTTAATTCGGTTGTTTTTTGGAAGTTCGATTGTTAGTTAATTCGGTTTGAAATCGGATAATTAACTGAATTATTAATTAATAATACAAATTATAGTAGTTTTAATTCGGTTAAATTGGTCAAATGAACATTATTAATTTATTTATTATATATGTTTTATACTTGTTTTAACAAACTAAAGATAAAAATATATAAATTTTGGTTAATTCGATTAACCGACCAAATTAACCGAAATATTTCGATTTGGTTAATTTTTTTAAAAAAACTCTGATTCAGTTAACGGTTAAAAGATTAAAAAAATTAATTAATCCGATTAATATTAATTGATTCAATTAACAGTTTGAACACCCATATTCCTAAATTTTTATATATATCTGCAGTCTGCTGCTTAAAAAATTTAAAAGCATACAAGATTTCCTTTTCTTTAATCTATTTTATAGGAGCATTCAATGAGTCTTTTGTATGCACACAAATTGTTTGGCCGTAAATAATAATAATAATAATAACATACAGCGATGATTAATGTGGCCCATGTAGCAATATGATGAAAACAAAGAAAGCTGAGCACGTGAATGCGGCCGTCTTACCGCCTAGGTTCAAGCTGCAAAGATTCTAAGATGGTCCTAAATTTAAGTAGCAATGCCACTAACATATGTTTGGTAACACTCGGTTTCCATCAACTCCATACATTTACGATTGAATAAAGATAATTCATGTTTGCCTTGTAACTTTCGGGCATTTGAGTTTACATGGAACGAGTGTGTCTCGTAACTTGTCCTTTCAATCCACTCCATGGAGTGTTAATTAGGCAAAAATGTCAATTTTAAAAGATAATACGGGAATTAAGTTGGTTTTTTTATAACAGTATTTAAGGATATTGGCGAGGTTTTTTTTAATATGGGGCATGGCTTTAATTGTTTGAATGGGCAAATAGAAAAAGCATAGAGACCTCCAAGGAAAAGACAAATATATTCCATTTGCCAACGCATTGCTTAATAATGCTTTAGGTTGTAAGCCACGTCTCACAGTATTAAAAACAGCAATGCAACATCAATCGGATTTTTTTTTAAAATATTTTAAAAATGGATTTACTTAAATACTATAATCAAATTGTAATATGGATAAAAAAAACACGTGTAATTTTTAAAAAAAACAGTAATGCAATCATTTTCCCACCAAGCATCTAGCTAGAGTGAAAAAAGACAGTAGCTTCAGTCCTTGATTGTGCTTTAGTACTAAGGGTGAGCATTCGATCGAATCGAATCGAAAATTTTCGAATTAATCGAATTTTCGAATTTCATTTTATCATCCTAACTTTATTTGAAGTTTTATCGAATCGAATCGAGTGAGATAGAATTCGAATCGAATCGAATATATTTGTTCGAGTTAAAGTTAAAAAAAATAGTGTTGTTTATTTTATGTAATTTTCCAAAAATAATTTTATTTAAAGTTTTAAACATGATCATACAACAAAAAATTGAAGTAAATAAGTGAATAAATAAAAGCAACACAACATCATCAACCCAAATAAACAATATGATTCCAAATAAACAACAAAAATAATACAAAAGATTATAATATAAACATAAGTAAAAGTCCAAGTAAATAGCATGAGTCGAAATAAACAACAACATTATAATAAAAAAAACATAAGCAAAAGTCCAAAATACAATAGAAACCTACACCAAAAGAACACAACAAAAGTCCAATTAACCAATAACAAACCAAACCAAACCAAACTACTAACAATAACACATCAGTTCAAGAACTATTATATAAACGTTTAAGCTTTTTCTTGTGCTTCAAACACCGTTAATAATCTTGAAACATCTAGTAAAAGTATTGAATGAGTTAGTTAAATAATAATAAAATTTGCAAAAATAAATTAAATAAACATTTAACTTTATAAACTAATGCTAAGTATGTTACCTTCTTGATCTTGGTATTTTGGATAAGTCTAGCAAATTTAAAAACAAAAGTGTTAGTTAAATTATGGGAATGCTTACTAATATAAAGAATACAAAAGCTTATTTTATAAATTAAAATTTATATATTACCATCTTCCATTGTTTGAAGTTCATCAAAATAATCTTCAAGATTGATGACACCATTAGATTTCCGAAGCCAATCTTGTGTGCAAACCAAAGCTTCGACCATGACAGGAGTTAGAGAACTTCTAAAACTATCGAGAACACGTCCACCCGTGCTAAATGCACTTTTCGAGGCAACTGTTGAGATAGGAATAGCAAGAATATCTCGAGCCATTTGTGCAAGAATAGGGAATCTAGGAGTGTTCATTTTCCACCACAATAGTAAATCAAATGAACTTGAATCATTTACTTCTTCATCCTCACCCAAATATCTATCCAACTCAGATTTGCTTTCTAATCCAACTTGTTTCTTCTTCTTAAGGTATTTTTGTTTGGCCAAGCCCGTTTTCATTTATGACTGATCTATTTCCATTGAATTGCAATGATTTGTCGAAAAACTAGATCTACCTTCAAACAATTCAATTCTTCCGGCATTAGAAGAATACTCATTGAACAAGCAACGCAAATCTTTATCAATCATTTTCATAACGTCATTAGCAACATTAGGAAAAAGCAAGTTGACCCCAAAGTCCAAAAAACTCATTTTACATCGCGGATCAAAGATGACTGCTAAGTAAACTAGCATGTTGATCTTGTTTCCTTCACCCCAATACTTATTATATTTCTCTCTCATTTTGCAAGTTATAGAAATTATGTCTAGATCTCCACACTCTTACCACCCATCAAAAAGACAATGCACATCCGTCAATACTTCAAAAAGTGAATGAGAGGTAACATGCAAAGATCCGGACACCTTCAATGTAAGATGATAAAAAGGCTCTAATACTTTTATAATTCTTCGAACAATTTCCCAATCATCAAATGTAGGTACTCCATCTCCAGCAGTAAGGTCAAGAAAAAAATGATGGTCATCACGTACATATGATTCAAATGCACGCTCATATTTTTCAGCCACCTTTAACATCATATATGTTGAGTTCCATCTAGTAGGCACATCTAAACACAATAGAGCCTTACTATCTATCATTTCTTCTTTTACCCGTTGGTTGAATTTTGCCAACCTCGATGGTGATGCTCTTATATACCTCACAGCACCTCTAACTCGATCCACAGACACAGAAGCATCCTTAATACCGTATTGCACAATGAGATTAAGAATGTGTGCAACACATCTCATATGAATAAATTTTCCATTTGCAACAGAAGCATTTCGATGATTCAATTTCTTTCTCAAATATTCTATGGCAACACTATTGGCGGATGCATTATTAACTGTAATAGTGAAGACCCTCTCAATCCCCCAATCTCGAAGACATTTTTCAATGGCTTGACCTATGCTTTCACCTCTATGAGCGGATATTGGGCAAAAATTTATAATCCTTTTTTGCAACCTCCACTCATCATCCACCCAATGTGCTGTTAAAACCATATAAGATATCCTTTGCAATGAAGTCCAAGTGTCTGTCGTCAAACAAACTCTACTTATATCTTTTTCAAAACAGTTCTTCATCACAGTCTTCATGGAGTTAAATAAATCAAGACAATCCCTTCTAATTGTCCAACGAGATGGAAGACTAAACCGTGGGCATGCTATAGAAAGAAAGTATTTGAAACCCTCTCCCTCTACAATTTTAAAAGGTAGTTCATCCATAATTATCATACGAACCAATGCTTTTCTAACAGCATCTTTATCAAACACCCAAGTTGATAAATCTGTTGTTTCTTGGCTAACCTTCACAAATGTTAATTCTGATTGCTTCGGATTAGAAGTATTACCTCGAGGTCTTTTCAGGCATGCTTTCAAATGGTTATTCAAATTCGTTGTAGAACCCGAACTTGATTCCATTGTGTAAGTAACATCACATGCATTGCACCTTGCTCTCTTCTCCCCCTCTTCAGTCACAAATTTGGTGAAATGGTTCCAACAAGCTGCCCTTGGAATAATCTTTTTTCAAACATTTTCCTTGGTTGTTGTTTGATCATCTCTACTTGGGGAAGAATTTTGTGAACTTTGAGTTGAACCATCTCGCTTTGGATCACTCATCTACAAGTAAACATTTGTTGCAATCAGTAACCATGACCAAAAATTGGTTTAAAATCAAACTTAATAAATCAAACTTAAATTTTTTTAAGAGCATAATAAATAATAATACAATACAAAAGCATGGTAGGATAAGATGAGCATAAAAAACAACTTTATCGCATTGAAGGAGTTAAGGTACAGCAACAGCCAACAAATTAAAAAAAGTTGTAAAAAAATCACTTATTTTTTAATAGAAAATCATGTATTAGTTTATATATAAATTGGGTCAAAATATGAAATGTATCTTTTCTAAATATAACTAAATGGCCAGCATTATGCTTCAAAATTCAAATTACGGAACCAATTGAATGGTGGATGATTCTTCATCTCTATTATATGCTATTCTGTTTGTAAACTTGTGGAGTTTCTATATCCTTTGAAAAGAAAGCCAGATTTAACTTTGGGTTTTGTATTGCAGGAAAAAACTGACATTATATGGGTAAAACACCTACTGGCAGCAAGGAGCTAGCTCGCGAGTTACTTATCGCAATATCTAGTTTTGTACCTGATACTGATCTGAATGCAGAACATGCATCTAAAAATATAGACGCTACAAATGGTGCTGCAGTAACAAAGACTGATGGAGCTGAAAAATATAGGTCTGAACTGATCTTGAAACTTGATTTTGAAGAATTAATACTGTTGAAACTTGAAAGAGGGAAGTTTGAATGTTACCTTACCTGTACGGCTCAAATCAGTTGCTTTAGAAAGAATGAAGATGCGCAGAGCTCAGCCGTGGAGGACTGGAGGTGGAGGTGGATTCGTGGTGGTGGTCCGGTGGAGGTCTTCGAATTGGGATAAAAAGGGGGGAGGGAGGGAGGGCACGCACGGGCTTAGTTAGGGATTTTGGAAATTGGAAGTGGTTTACTAATGCACTGTAACTTTTAACTTTTAAAAATAAAAAATATATGTATTGTAATTTAAAAATAAAAAATATAGTTTTTATTCGAATTATTCGAATTATTCGAATTTAAAAATTTAATTCGATTCGAACTCGAAATTCGAAAAAAAATTCAAATTGATTCGATTAACTCGATTAATTCGATTAACTCGATTCAAATAATTCGAAATTCGAAATCTTTTTCGAATTTTTTGAATCGAATCGAATTTTACTCACCCCTATTTAATACTCCTTGAGCGATCACTGCACACCCTTCCACGGCCTAGGCTATAGCTTCTGTCCCCTCCACTTTTACCTTTTTCATAACCATTACTTACTAAAGTAAAAGAGCCACACAAATCTAGATACCTGTGACCAAATTCTAACCAGGAAAATATGTCTGAATTCCAAACTTTATTCATGTCAATTTTAGTCTAATGATTTAAGTTTGGAAAACTTTGTGCTCTTTGAATCCAAAATTTTTAAATTTGGAAAAACTGAAGATAAAAAAAAATAAACTCAAGTTCATAAAAATTCAAGTTTGAAATCGATCTGATTTGAAATTTTTGAATTTATAGCTAAATATAATTAACGTAATTTTATAATATTGCTTAAAATAAAATTAAATGATAATTATTTATTTTTGAAATATGTTCATAAGCATTACATATTAAAATTAAAATTTTATTAATAGAAAAAGTAATTATAATATTTTTATGTTAAATTATAAAATAAAATAAATTTTAAAAACATTAATTGGATATAAAATATTTTTAATTCTATAATTATATATGTATAATAAATATATAAAATTAATAATTATTATAATCTAGAAGATTTAAATTTAATGATAATATGAAATATATAATGACATAATATATTAATTTAATAATACAACAACTAGTGTTATACTTATAACAAATAATTAAACATGATTTATTATGTTATTACAAATAACATGAGTAATAAATTTAATTTTAACGATCTGAAATTTTAAGTTTAATTTTAATTTTTTTTATGATTTGGGAATTCTGGTTTTACTTTTAGTTTAATGTTTTTATTAATATTATTATATTTATAATAATTTTAAATTTGGAATGAGTTTATTTTTATTCATGTTTGGTTTTGAATAAAGTTTAAATTGAGTTTAGGTTTAGATTTGTATTTAAATATATATTATATTTAATAGGTGTAAAGTTAATTAATTTGGTTTAAACAGTTTTAAATTTCAAAACCAAGATTGAACAGAAAACATTAAATCAATCGATTGCCTAACTTGACCTTAACACGTATAAATAAACATAGGATATGATATGACATTATATAATATAGTAGAAAAGTTAACTTTCAAATATACAAAGAGTATAAGGACTTTACAAGCATTATAATAATTAATATATTATGTTCTACTATTATAGAATGTGATATAGTATTACATCATATAATGATATATTGTAAGATATTAATACATATATGTATGTATATATATAACTATTAATTGGCCTAAAATCAAAATCGAATGGCAGCCTCAGGTGTTCTGTTATTTAGTGTTCTGTCAGCTACTACATCAATCATTTGTCTGGTCGAAGGGTTCAAACCATTGTAAAAAAACTTTGCACTTGAATCCACAAAGGTAATCCATGATGAGGTCACATTCTCAACAGATCCTTAAATCTCTCTTGTATATCATAAAGCGTCTCAAGATAAAATTGAGAAAAAGAATAGATGTCATTCCTCAACTTAGTTTGTTTTAGTCGGTAGAAAGTACTTCATCAAAAACTTTTCAATCATCTGAGCCCAAGTGGTGATGGAACCCCATAGAAGTGAATTCAACCACTGTTTTGTCTTATTCCTCAAAGAGAATGAGAACAACCGCAAGCGTATGGCATCATCAGTCACGTCATTGATCTTAAATGTGTCGCAGATCTCTAAAAAGTTGGCTAAATGAGCGTTTGGATTTTCATCTTGCAACCCATCAAACTGAACATATTGTTACACTATCTGAATTGTGTTCGGCTTAATCTCAAAATTATTTGCAACAACAGTAGGTCTGAAAATACTCAATTCAACCTCAATCAGAGCAAGCTTAGTATAGTCATATATAGTCCAAGGAGCAAGACGTGCAGGAAGTTGCGGACTACCAAGATTATTATCCATCTCCATAGTAATGTCATTTTGCTCTTCATCGTTTATGAAAACATGTTGTTGACCTTGCCTTGCTTTTCTAACATCTTTTCGATTTTTGTGAGCAATTTTTTAAATCTCACTGTAAAAAATGAATGGTTCCAACGGATTGCCTCTAGTTATAAACCAAAAAACCTATAAGAATCAAACAAAAAAATCAAAATTTAAAAATTAAATTAAAAATAAAAGTGTTAAAATGAAAATGAAAAATGACTAATTAATAGAAATAAAATTTTTCTAATATTCGATCTAATCCCCGGCAACGACACAAAAAACTTGATGGTCACGAAACTAACTAAAATTTTGACTAAGGCAAGTGCACCTATCAATTAATAGTATAATTACGGTGAGTAAATATATCGTTCCCATGAGGACTACAAGTACTAGTAATTATCGTCTTTCTATTATTTAACTAATTAATTCGAATGATTAGTTAAAACTAAAATTAACTAATTTAATTAACTAATAAACATGACAAAGAACAAAACATGAAAATAATCGAATAACAATCAAGAAGCGAAACAATACCCAGGAAAGAATCCGCCTAGACTTCATCTGTCACTATTAATCTAAATTACACAATTTCTTTACTTTGCACATTGATTCGTAAAAATCCCTAAATTATGCTAATATCTCTTTCGAGCATAAGAACAACTGACTCTAGGTTAATTAATTGAAATTTATTTCTAATTAAAACCCCTATTATCACATTAGCTTATGCTATGGATTCTCCTTTTAGATTTAACTCTAATCTGATAGTTTTATGTCGTCCTATTTCTAATATTGCATACAACTCTACTCAATTACCCATGCTCTAATCTTAAACAGGATTTATTCAACTATCAATTTAAGCACATCGAACATGGATCAAAACTCTAGAAATATTAAACCACGAATTAAGCACACATAATTGAGAATAAGAAACTAAGAATTTATTGCGTAAAATAAAAAAAATCAAACGACAGAATCGATCATAAGATTCATCTCCCCTAGGTATTTAGAAAATTAGTTAATGCTAGAAAATAAAAAAATTCAAGATATAGTATAACCGAAAGAAATAAAGAAACTCATGATAACTTCCTAAGAAATCAACTAGGAATCTTAAATCTTGACAGAAATCTGCTTCAAAATCAACTTCAATGACATTTTTTGAGTAGTTTTCTTGAGTATTCTCTGACGGTCATCTCTTATCTTCTTATTTTTGTCATATATACGTCTTAGAATGCTCGAAAAATTTAAAAATCGTGATTTTCCGTTGTTTAGTGTGCAATCCCGTGAAATCGCCACAGCCTGCAACATGCCCATATCGTTCACATAGCTGTGTGGTCTGGCAGTGTAAAATGATTCAACCCATGTGGCTCCAATGCTCCGATTTTCACTCATTTTTCACTCCTTTTGCTCTCAAGTGCTCTATTAAGCATAAAAACATGAATTTAAAATATTAGGAGTATAAAATTCGCAATAAACATCGGATAACACAAACATGTTAAAAATGAGTTTAAAACGTGTTACTTTCAGCACTTGTCAATAAATTTGACGGGTTTCCTGAACTTATCTTCCAATTTTTTTTTTGAAACAAACAAAATATAAATATTTTGACAATTATTATTTTGTTTATTCATTTATAAAACTAAATTTTGAATATTAATTATAATTCAACAAACAACATTAATAATAATAATAAAAAAGCAATATCATAACAATTTGGCAGTATTATAAAAACATTGAAATATTATTAATCATTTCTTTCATAATTGCTAGAAAACAATTTCATCATAGCAAAGTAAACATGCTCATATAAATGTTTCTATAAATGTTCCATCACTCAAATGTCAAGTTGTATAGTAATTTTTAGCAATATTTATTGGCAATTTCATAAAACATTAACAATGCAATTTTATAAGCGCAAGACATTCTAGTTTCCTCTTTTTATAAATTTATAATTTCTTAAGAGCAATGAGCAATAATTGTTAAGTGAAGAAATGCTAAAAGCTTACATGAAATCCAAGACCTAAATCTCCAATAAACAAATATAGGTTACGTAAACAAGGGCAATGATACAAGATTACAATCAATACAAAAGAGATGTAGAATGCTTGGACAAGTTGAGGACTGATACTAATTCCTTGTTGAAGTAACACTTTGGACAACTCCAATACTATCTGAATTCAAAGTAAAACAGTAAGTGATTACATGTCCATTAGCTTATGGTGAAGAATTCTTCCATTAACGTAATGGCCCAACTAATCAATGGGAACAAAGTTGAAGAATAATTTTTTCTTCATTAATAACCCCTTCCACCACAGAATTCTCGTTAAACACATTTCTTGCTTTGACTTGAAATTACCAGCCCCTTCTGTTTTGACCACAATTTCAAGCTTTGCTTCTTCAAAGTATTCACTTCAACTTTGATTTCCATACCGATTGCACATTTTGTTACAATCAAACATCTGAAAACCCATAACAGTTTTGATTATCCAGCTCTAGAAACTATATCATATAGAACAAATTTGATGAGAATGACATAAAAGGTATAGTCAAGAATCCTGTGCCTTGGGTACTACCTGAACTTATAGCAGATAACATATTTGATGAAAAGATGGCTCTCACTTTCATCTTTCCATCACTAGCATTAAACCTTCAAACAAAACCCATGACTTTTAGCTATTAAGTAGTTTAAGAAAAACGGAAAACATAAAAGCAAGTAAAACTGTAAAAGATCATGGGAATTAAGAATATGAAACGATGGCCAATGAGCTTGAGGTCTAAAACCAGGACGACGATCTCAAAGGAAGTATCTGGAGATGGGTCCGTCAGTATCACTGATATTGCATCGTGGGTCACCGTCGATATTACCGGTGAGGGACAAGACTCCAAGGAGAGAGGAGTGAAGGGGGGAAGAAAAGGAAGCGTAAAATGACAATAGGGGATAAGTCATTTTACGGGAAAACACCCACTTTCCCATGCTTTATCAAACACCGGAAAATATGAAAAACATTTTTTGGAATAATTTTTGCTCCAAATGAACACACGTTGGTTTTTTTTTAGCTTAATAAGAAATTAATTATCAAAACAAATATACTAAAAATTATTAACGAAAATAGGTACTCGTATGTGACCCGATAAACTAAAAATAAGCTAAAAATTGTAAAGATCACGTGATATAAAAATTGGAGCAATATTGATATATTGGTTCGAAGGCCACCTTAAACTTGAAATAGGTATATTGCCTTCACTACATTGGATGGTGTGTTTCAAAGGAAAAGGATTGCAGATTCAATTTTTCATCAGAAATATCAAAAACACAAAACCTTCTTTAGTTTTCTCTTCTAACCATGTTCCCGTACAATGCAACTGTGCCCTTGATGTATGTAGAAAGGTATTTTTGTTGGTTCTATACCACCTTCCATGGGCAAGGGGCATCGATGAGCTACATAATTAGTCACCTTCACACTTGACAATTACAAGTGCAACGTAATAAATTGTTGGGTTTTTCTATTAACAACTCTTTTTAAGCTTCTTATATTATAAATAAAAATAAATTCGATTTCTTACTATGAATAAAATTCTCTTATCATTTATCTCAACAAATCAAATAATAACTTAGATATTCATTTTCGTGAATCATAATCTGAAAACATGTAATGATTTCTCAAATTTTGCTTTAATTAATGCATGTTTAAACCAAACGAAAACCAACCATTGATTGAATCGAGAATTGAACCAACTATTAAACATATTGAACCAGATCTGATATTTTTTTAATAATTATTTTTAAAAATTACTAATGATTTATTTAATGGGACCGGTTCCGCAACTTCTAAAAGCCCAGTAATAGACATGGATAAAAATGAATCGGAATCGACTCATTTAACCCTGTACCAAATAATTTTCCATAATATAAAGCACAAGAGTAAATGCCAGTATAAGACTCCTTAGGAATGCAGGACCAGTGAAGAGAAATACTGGTTTGAGCTTCAGTACATCTAAATACATTTGTCTAAAGCCAGAATACATAAAAGTCTGAATACATAATTCCAGATGACACATACTAGAAACCCACAAGATGGTGGATTCTGAGACCAGCAAAAGCTTATGCACACTACTTGGGATGAATACTACCAACCGGGTCAGGGAAAAGCAGTTCGAAATAAATCCCATTCGAAATAATGTCAAGCAACTGAGACTTACCTGCAAAAATTATCTGATATATTTCATGACTGATCTTCATCTGACCTTGACCGCGTCAGGCGTCTGCGTCTCCTTGGGCTTGGAGATGCATCTTCACCTACATCACTTATTACACGCACATCATCTTCATCATCATCATCTTGCAAACCCAAGAGATTCTCGCCCCAAAGGAACCTCCGCTCAGATACAGCTCCTCCAGGGTGTCGATGCCTTGACCAAACCCTGGACCTGGCTCTTGATTCACCAACATTGTCGACTGAACCAATCTGAAACAGAAAGAAAGTAGTCCACCATGGTGAACTTGCTTCACCAGTGCTATTCTCCCTTCGAGCTGCCAACCTATCTCCATTCTCAATAACATAGTCTCCAACCACAAGAGCACCTGGCATGGCAGATCGAATAGCACTTACAATGTCACCGTATTCTCTTTGGTGCTCAAGGCGGCGCCAGGCTCGTTCTCTGGATGGGTCAATATCTGAAGGTCGTATTGTCGGATGGACTCTCCTGGCATGCCGACGCAATTCCTGGTAACTTCCAGAGTAGGAGCAAGATTCCCTAGAACAAGTTCTCTTCTTCGAATTTAGATACTTTCTGGCCTCTTCCACAACCTCCCAGCGAAGTACGTTCCCTCGGCAAAGAGGGCATTTCAAACTAGATTTAAAATTCTCAGCATCTACATCTTCGGATTCAGATCTTCCCCGGAAGGAGTAAGAGTCTGCTATTTCTATAATACCTTCTCCTTGTGAATCAAGATTCCTAGTTGGCTCTCGGATATTATCGTCTGATCCTCCTGCCATGCTATTGGTTTCATTCAGATTTTGACTTCCATTACCTTCAACAAAATCAGTTCTTAATGCCAAGTTCAAATCAAAAGTACTAGAATTCGGAGGGTTTAGGGGGAAGGGATGAGGTAATATTGGACTCTTACTAGAATTAGCCCTTAATTTTTTAAATCGGTCTAGGCAATTTGAATGCCTGTAACTTGTGTCACAAATGTAAGATCTGCAACCCTTGTCGTGCGAGCTGCACAGCAGGAGAACAGCATTATGTGGATGGTCCATGCAGATTGGACATGAGACTTCATCCAGTTCTTTATGGAGAGCACGGACATCCAAATCAGTAATTATTCTTCGTTTAACACCAGCCATCTTGAACATGCTGTGTAAAGTTACTCAGCATATTGAATTCATCAGGTAACGGGAAAAATAGTCCATTAATCAAAGGATAAACTAGACAACGAACATTATAAACCGCAAAACTAGCACCGTGCATGGAGAATTTTCAGAAGTCTCCATACCAAGGTATAAAAGATGGCAGCATGTCAAACAATAGAAAAGAAGCAGACCATAAAATACACCCAAGGTCCCATAGAAAGAAAAAAAAGAAAAAGGAAACCCGAAAACATTCCCAGAAACCCCAACATCTTTATTTCTTGGAAAGGCATGGTGCAGAAGGGAAAAGGAATGAAAATCCTCTAGTTTCCTTGACTTCCACACAAATAGTGACCAAACTCAATCTCAGGTGCAAAATACGGCTCATTTCAAAAACCTTATAGGGATCAACCACCAGCACCGGCTAGATATTATGAAGTCCTCCAGTAAGATCCCCCCCCCCCCAAAAAAAAAACACACACACACACACACACACAAGGCAAATAAAATTAAGTGCATCATATAAGTCAGAACAAACAGCATCACCTATGAACTACTTTAGCTCATTTAGAGTCCACTGAAAGTTTATTTTTACCTAGAGCCACTAAACATAAAGTAAACCTAGATGCCCATATGAATTATAAACAACAGCAACGTGGAAGAGTGATAAATATGCCAATCTACAAATGGGAGACATGCCACCCACTGTCAATAATTTCATAACATAAAGAGATTAATTCGTCTTTATCTTAACATAAACTTACCAGGACACTGAACTTTGAATATATTTCCTACCGCAGTCTTATGTAATCTGTATCTCTGTGAGACGCGAACTGAAAACTATAGAATCGTCACTTGTTAACTTGTACAAAGAAAATCAGATGACAAATCCTGATGCAAAGCTCCAAAGCACTGAACAATATAATGCAATGTAAAAAGTCCTAGAAAACTTGATCAAATAGAACCCTTGAATAAGTAACTAAGTGTTAGTCTTGAACCAGACAGCTATCATACCTGCACTCGGGCCACAAAAACCAGAAGAGATTGTCAATTTTGATATATATCAATCTAAAATTTTTATCAATCATCAATAGAGAGAAGAAAAATGCATAGGAACCATGCAGATAGTGCAGCATAGAGGCAAAGGTTAAAATAGTTGTTTGAAGTTTGAACAATCAATTGAATTTGAATAGTACTTTCTTCATAAAGTTTTTACGCTCAATGAGATTTATTTCCCAGATTACTTGGTGATAAACATGAGAATACAATTGCATACAACAGTTATCAGCTCAAACAATCAAAATTTTTTAATTCATTCATAACTACTTCCCCAAACACCACGAGTAAGACTTCTTCAAAGGTGAAATTTCGAATAAAATGATCATAGAGTTGCTCAGGAGCACCTAAAGAACATATTTTCAATTCTCATCCAATAATAATTGAATAACACAATTTTGCTCTTAATTGTGCTCAGCTACCCTTAATCCTATAGCCTCGTATTGAAAAACAAAACTCACCTCAGGGCAATTTTACGGTAAAGATATATATACATACATTTATATATATAAGTTGCTTTCTAAAAATGAAAAAACAAGTTCCCCGGAACATAATGAGTCTTAATAGGTGTTTCCAGATTCCAAAATTCCAGATTTAATTCCCCGGGAAGATTCAGTATCTTAAAATCAAAATCCGAAAACCACCATATATCATGTTATCAAAATACCAATCCTTCCCCAGCAATTACCAAAACATCCCAAACCCTAACCCTAACCACCCAAAAAGATTCCTCCTTTATCAGGATAAACGATCCAAACAACATCAGTTTATGAATTACAGGCAGAAAATCAAAGCACCCTATTGGTCAGATAACAGAGATCAATCAGTTCATCAATCCAAAAATAAAAAAGCAAAAACATGAAAAATAATTTAACAAATTAACATGCGGAAAAGGTGAGGATTTACAAATACAGAGGGGAAATAATTCGAGAACTGAAAATTATCCGATCTCTAAAAGGGGGGAGTTGAGATTGCGTGGAAAGGTAGAAGCACCGTAAAAGAGAGAAAAAAAAAATCTGACTAAATGTCTAATGAGAATTGAATTGAATAAAACAGACTTAACAGCAGCAAACTCCCTTTTAAAAGTTAACATAATTATTAATTTTATATAGGCGGTGAAAGGAAAGAGAGATAAAGAAGAAATGATAATGGAAGTTGAGAAATGAGAAGTGAGAGAGAGGAATTCATCGGGTACACCCACCTCCATTGTTGTTGATGGGTTTCCTACACGTGCCCTCCCTGTAATGTCTCAACCATTCCGGGTCCCGCATAGATGACCTGGCATCTGACTAGCTCCTTCTTCCTCATCCTCTGTCGGCTCGGCGGCTAGATGCTGATTATTTCCAAGTGGAATCCAATATATGAGAGAAAATTCTTATAATCTTATAAATAGATTAAATGGATGTCTATAACTTTTAAACATTTATAAAAGTAATGAGTTAAAACTTCTCATTTATTATTAAATATGTTTAATGTATGTGTTAATGGAGCTGTTAAATAAATTTCATTCATTTATGTTGCATTGAATGTCAATAATTTATATATAGCTCTTTTATAAATGAAAAAGGAGACAAGAAAATTTTTATTTACTTTAAATGTTCTTTTATTTAATTAATTATTTTATAATACATTATCAGCACAAACTTCTACGAGTTCATAGTGAAGTTCACGTCATTTCACTTTATATAATTTATCTGTATAACTCTCGTTAAACTATATACGGTATCGTATTTTCATAATTCTTTTATTTTATTTTCTAGATGAAATTTTTCTTTGGGTAACATTTGCACATTTATTTTTACAACTCAAATCTAATAATGATAATTATATATACATGTTTTTTATTAAAAGAAATTTCAATTAATGTAATTTGTGTTAAGTTATTATCATGACTATTCTTTTCTATGCCAATATTTGACATACATATTATTATTTAGCAAATTTGGTATATATAATTGAATTATTTTACGATTGAGAATGCTTATTATTTTACTAATATTTTTTATTTTTGATTCAAGTGATTATAATGTTAAATCTTGTCAAATTTGAATTTGCGGCCTTAAACATCTCAGGCAAGAATTATTTGTCATAGGTATTAGATGTCGAAATTCACCTAGATGCTAAAGGCCTAGGAAATACTATATTAACCGATAAAGAAGCATCGAATCAAGATAAGGCAAAAGCAATGATTTTCATCCGTCATCATCTACATGAAGGATTAAAAGTGGAATATCTCACTGTGAAAGACCCTCTTGAGTTGTGGAAAAATTTGAAAGAACGATTTAACCATTAAAAAACGGTGATACTCCCTAAAACTCGTTATGATTGGATGCACTTACGGTTACAATATTTTAAGACTGTAAGTGAATACAATTCAGAACTTTTCAAAATTAGTTCTCAACTAAAATTATGTAGAGAAAACATAACTGATGAGGACTTGTTAGAGAAAACATTTTCAACCTTTCATGCTACTAATGTGCTCCTGCAGCAGCAATACCGTGAAAAATGTTTTAAAAGGTATTCTGAATTGATTTCATGCCTTTTGGTGGTTGAACAAAATAATGAGTTGATGAAAAATCATGGAATTCATCCCACTGGTTCTACACCATTCCCTGAAGTGAATGTAGCAGTACACAAAAAATATAAAAACAGAAAATATAGAGGTCGCGGCTGTGGTCGTGGACGTAGTACGGGACGTGGTTGAGGACGTACTAGTAATCGTTATCATGGTGGTCATAACAATGATACTTTTAACCACCAGAAAAATAATAACAATGAAAGGCAAGAAAGAAGTGGTCAAAATAATCCTTCAAAGATTGTTGAGAATAAATGCTACCTATGTGGTATGAAGGGGCATTGGTCATGTACCTGTTGTATGTCTGAACATTTAGTAAAACTTTATCAAGCATCCATTAAAAAAAAGGGAAAGCATATAGAGACAAATTTTATATCCCAAAATGATGAAATGGAGGCAAAATATGAAGATATTCACTATAATACTAAAACTAACCATGCCTACAAGGGTGATAAATTTAATGACCTTAACAATATAACTCACCTAGATGTGGCAAATTTATTTGAGAATCATTAGACAAATTGATGTTATTTTGACATTTTTATGTTGTTTTAAATATGTTTTATTTTCTTGCATAAAGAATAATTTATATATTTAATAAATATTTGTAATGTTTCTCATATTATATTTTGTTTGTTTTATAAAGAATATGAATATTCAACAAAATTTTGATGAACCCAAAATCAATGGAGACATGTGTCTTACAGATAGTGCTACAACACATACGACACTCAAAGATAAAAATATTGAATATCTATATATTACAAATGTTGAATGTGGAAAGAAATGTGTTTTGGAAAGGCTACCTATTTTTTCATCAGGTTTATATTATACACATATTAGTGCAATTGAGTCACATGTTACTACAAACCAGAAGTTTGTAGAACCACATATTTTAACTATTTGGCATGACCGATTAGGCCATCCCGGATCTATTATGATGCGAAGAATCATTGAGAATTCAGTTGGACACCCATTAAAGAACCAAAAGATTCTTGAATTCAAATATTTATCTTGTGTTGCTTGTTCTTAAGAAAAATTGATTATTAGACCATCACCAGCTAAAGTTGGGATTAAATCTCCCACATTTCTAGAACGTATTCAAGGTGATATATGAGGGTCCATTCATCCACCATATGGACCATTCAGATATTTTATGGTATTAATAGATGCATCTAGTAGGTGGTCATATGTGTGTTTATTATCGACTCGTAACCTAGCGTTTACGAGACTACTTGCTTAAATAATTAGATTAAGAGCACAATTTCCAAATTATGCAATCAAAACTATTCGTCTTGATAATGCTGGTGAGTTTATACCCCAAGCTTTTAATGACTATTGTATGTCAATTAGGATAAAAGTTGAACATCCTGTAGCTTATGTTCACACACAAAACGATTTAGCTGAATCGTTTATCAAACACCTCCAACTAATAGCTCGGCCATTGCTTATGAGAACAAAATTCCCTGTTACAGCTTGGGGATATGCTATTTTGCATGCAGCAGCACTTATACGCTTAAGACCAACAAGTTATAATGAGTACTCCCCATTACAATTGGCTTTTGGTCAGAAGCCAAATATTTCCCATCTTAGAATTTTTAGATGTGCAGTATATGTTCCAATTGCTCTACCACAATGCACAAAGATAGGTTCTCAAAGAAGGTTGGGAATATATGTTGGTTATGAATCTCCTTCTATAATTAAATATGTTGAACCATTAACTGGAGATTTATTTACTACACAATTTATTGATTGTCATTTTGATGAAACAACATCCCCAACATTAGGGGGAGAGAAAATGCATTTGGTAAAAGAAATTATATGGAATGGATCATCATTATCTCAATTAGATCCTTGCACAAGTCAATATGAACAAGAAGTTCAAAGAAGCATACATTTGCAAAACATTGCCAATCAACTGCCAGATTCATTTACTGGCCTAAAGAGAATTACAAAATCTCACATACCAGCTGAAAATGCTCCAATACAAATTGATATCCCAATAAGAAAAATTATTAGTGCAAAAGAAAGTAATCCATGCCTGAAGCTTGGAAAGCCAATCAGTTCCAAAGATAAAAATCCTCGTAAAAGGAAAGGAGAAATTATTCAAGATGGTAATATTGTGGAGACAAGTGCCCAAGAAGAGGCCAATGATATAACTAATAAAAAAACCCAGAAGAGGTTTAGGTACCTGAAAATGGTGATAACAAATAAATCTCAATAAGTTATATTACTTCAAGAAAAAAATAGAACCGAAAAATATAATTGTTGACAATAATTTTGCTTATAATGTTGCTATTGAAATAGTAAAAGAAAATGAGGATCTTGAGCCTAAATCTATTGAGAAATGTAGAAATAGAAAAGATTAGCCAAAATGGAAAGATGCAATTCAAGCAAAATTAAATTCACTTTCTAAACGTGAGGTTTTTGGACCTATAGTCCAAACACCTAAATATGTAAAACCGGTAGGATATAAATGAACATTTGTGAGAAAACGAAATTAGAAAAATGAATTTGTAACATATAAAGTACGACTTGTAGCACAAGGATTTTCGCAAAGGCCTGGTATTGATTATGAAGAGACATATTCTATTGTGGTGGATGCAATCACGTTTAAATACCTTATTAGTCTGGCAGTAAGTGAAAAACTTGACATGCGTCTAATGGATGTTGTTACAGCTTATTTGTATGGTACACTTGATAGTGAAATTTATATGAAAATCCCAGAAGGATTTAAAATCCCTGAAGGATATAGAGTTTTCAGGGAAAATTGCTCAAACAGATTAAGGAAAAGTTTATATGGATTAAAACAATTTGGATGTATGTGGTATAATTGTTTTAGTGAATATTTGTTAAAAGAAGATTACAAAAACGATCCAATCTGCCCATGTGTTTTTATAAAAAGGTATGGATCAAACTTTGTGATAATTGCTATTTATGCTGATGATCTAAATATTATTGAAACTCTTGAAGAGTTTCAAAATGCAGTAAATTATTTAAAGAAAGAATTTGAGATGAAAGATCTTGAAAAAACAAAGTTTTATCTTGGCCTGCAGATCGAGCATTTAAAAGATGGAATTCATGCCCATCAGTCAACTTATACGAAAAAATCTTAAAGAAATTTTATATGGATAAAGCACATCCATTAAGTACCCCAATGGTTGTATGATCGTTAGATGTGAATAAAGATCAATTTCGTCATTGTGAGAATGATGAAGAGTTTCTTAGTCCTGAAGTACCATATCTAAATGTCATTAGAGTATTGATGTACCTTGTAAACAACACAAGACCTGATATAGTTTTTGTTGTAAACTTGTTAGCAATATTTAGTTCTTCTCCAACATGTAGACATTAGAATAGAATTAAACATGTATTTAGATATCTCAGAGGGACCATTAATATGGGGTTATTTTATTCAAATGATTCAAAATCCCTATTAGTTGGTTATGCTGATGTTGGATATTTATCAGATCCACATAAAGGTCGATCTCAAACGAGATATTTATTTACATGTAGAGGTACTGCCATATCATGGCGTTCGACAAAGCAGACATTAGATGCTACCTCTTAAAATCATGCTAAAAAAAATTCAATGCATGAGGCAAGTCTAGAATGTGTTTGGCTAAGGTTATTAACCCAACATATCCAGAAGATATGCAATTTGCCTTTACAGGAAAATATGTCAACTATCTTATATGAAGATAATGCAGCATGTATAACTCAATTAAAGGGTGGTTATATCAAATGTGAAAGAATGAAATATATTTCACCAAAATTATTCTTCACTCATGATCTTAAGAAGAAAGGTGACATAGAAGTTCAACAAATTCGTTCTAGTGATAATTTAACAGATCTTTTTACCAAGGCATTGCCAACTTCAACATTTAAAAGACTACGAAACAATATTGGAATGCGTCGACTCAAAGACATAATGTGATGTTGCCATTATGGGGAGCCTAAAACACATTGTACTCTTTTCCTTTAACCAAGGTTTTGTCCTACTGGGTTTTCCTCGTAAAGGTTTTTAACAAGGCAACTTGTAACAGGAGATTATGTACTCTTTTTCCTTCATTAGATTTTTATCCCACAGGGTTTTTCCTAATAAAGGTTTTAATGAGACACATTTTTATTTAAAGGACTAGGGATTGTTGTAAATACATTAAATGGATGTCTATAACCTTTAAACATTTATGAAAGTAATGAGTTAAAACCCCCCATTCATTATTAAAGATGCTTAATGTACGACTTAATGAAGTTGTCAAATAAGCTTCATTCGTTTATGTTGCATTGAATATCAATGGCTTATATATAGCTCTTTTATAAATGAAAAGAGGAGACGAAAAATTCTCTATTTACTTTAAGTGTTCTTTTATTTAATTAATTATTTTATTAAAATATATAACCTTTACTTCCTTTTTTCACCATAAATTTTAAATCTCACATAAATATGTAGTATATATCGCTCCCAATTGAAATTTAACTATTTTATATAATTAAAATTAAAATTAAAATTAATTATTATTGGATTAAATTACTAATAAATGTCAAAATATTTTAAATTTTATCATATTAGACTGTTTTTGGAAGGATTATGAGAATAGGCCAATTTTACTAAAGCGTTTTAGGTGAAATTAAAAAACGCATCTAGATTTTTTTTTTTATTGGACTGTCTTTTAACTATAATATTTGTATAAGAGTTTATAATTTTTATTTTGTTAGAGTTTAATGTTATATAAAATTTTATCTTTAATTTTTAAAATTAAGTATAGTCTTTAATCTAAATTAAAAATTAATTATAGCCTTTAATCTAAATTAAAAATTAAGTATAGTCTTTAATATTATATTGTTAGTTGAAAGAGTAAGCAATTTCACATTGTCTACAAACAAGCTGCAAATGGATTATGAGTCTATATATACCCATATCCCACATCCCACATTAAGAAAACAAGGGAAATGAGACTAGGGATCTATATAAAGACCTATTTTGTAAGTTTCATTTCCACATTACTAGGTGGCACCAGAAAATTTAAAAAAAAAAAACATTGGTGTTGCCACTTTTAGTGCTGATGTGGCTGAAAGTGCTTCCAGCTGAAAGTGTTTTTTTGTAAATCACTTGAAAACGCTTCCACTTAGACGTTTTTCTGAATTTCACCTTCTGTAAATCGACCTATTCTTGTAGTTCTTCCAAAAAATGACCTAATATAGTAATTTTTTTTAAAAAAAATGGCATTTATTGATAATTTAGTCATTATTGTTAAAAATTACAAAAAAAGCATAATAGTATAGATTCGCTTAAAAAATTGCTTATTCAAAAATATAGTTAGCTATTATTGGAGGACTCGACTCTCTTATTGGAAGAAGTTTTTGAAGTGTAGTCTTTTGAGTAGTCAATCTAAACCTCGAACAATTAGCATTGTTCCCTAGGTGTCTATATACTCAGTTTTAGCCCAACTTCGAGGAGAGCCTAAAGGAGTTTACGGAGAACTCCTAGAGTCTACCAAAGAACTATTTTATCATTTTGGCCTTGATAAGGTTTGAACCCAAGCCCTTAAAGGGTTTTAGAAGGTAAGAACACTAGTGATAAAACATTTCATTGATGAACCTAGGTGCTTCGGTTGAAACTCCATGAACTTGTTCAGCCTTTATCTGTAGTAGGAAGACAAAAACTCGGGGCTAAAATCGAGCATAGACACCCTGAGTACAATACCTCCACTAGGCTACTTAGAGGATGATAT